>NC_141540.1:133937500-134537500 GCF_021556685.1 Rattus norvegicus
AAGAAGAGGAAGAGGAAGAGGAGTGTAAGAACCAGAAGATTGCCAGGAGTAGACAGACAGACAGACAGACAGACAGACAGACAGACAGACACACACACACACACACACACACTTTTAATCCTAATACTAGGAAGCAAAGGCAGAAGGAATTCCATGAATTTCAGACTAACCTGGTCTACAAAGCAATTTTCAGGCCAAATATGGCTACCTAGTGAGACCATGTTGGAAAGAAGACAGGAAGGGAGGGAGGGAGGGAGGGAGGGAGGGAGGGAGGGAGGGAGGGAGGGAAAGAGAGAAAGAAGGAAGGAAAAGAAAGGAAAGAAAGAAGGAAAGAGGAAAGGAAAGAAGGAAGGAGGAAAAAAAGGAAAGGTAAGAAGGAAGGAAAGGAAAGGAGAAAGAAAGGAAGGAAGGGAAGGAAAAGAAAGGAAAGGAAAGAAGAAAGGAAGGAAAAGAAAGGCAAGAAGGAAGGAAAGGCAAGAAGGAAGAAAGGAAGGAAAGAAGGAAGAAAAGGGAAGGAAGGAAAAGAAAAGAAAGGAAAGAAGAAAGGAAGGAAAAGAAAGGAAGACCCTAACCCTAAAAAGCAAATTGCAAAAAAGGTCGTTGCAGCTAAACGATCCTAATATATATATATATGCATGTGTGTATATGTGTATATGTATACATATATGTGTATGTATACATATATATTTACAAATACAAATAAAATGAATAAAACTTTTTTTTTAAGTTCAAATGTCAGATGATACTGGCTTCTATCTGGGTTTCTGCCATAGACCCTGCTAGCACCCTCTGCAAATTTCTCAGACAGAAAAAGAGACAGATCAGACTGACTGCCAGGCCACCAGAACTTGGGTCAGCCAAGGGATCGCTCTTGTAAATGGCATACTGACTGGATGTACGCAGACGGTGTTGCCCATGCCCAGCGCTCCACTCAGGCTGAGGTACAAAAACACAAAGGTTGCACGTATGGTGCTGACCGCTTTCTCTCACATCTCAAGTATCTAAGAAGCCACACCCTGTGTCTGCTTTTTCAGGGCTTACTGTCAAGGTACTGAAGGCCTCAGGGCATAGGGACTCAGATGTGATTCCCGACCCGGATCTTCAATTCTGCATTTGTCTACCCCACAACAAACACCGATTTTGAGGATGCGGCCGGCTCTGACCCACCCTGGAGCCCATGTTCCAGATCCTGACCTGTCCTTGTAATGGTTCAGATGGATTCTGTTTTTAAACCTTCCTCCTTAATTACTGGCATGCACCAATTCAAGTTACTTTCTTGCAATTATGTTATTCAGCAGTAATTGGATTTCTGGTTTTAATTGGGCCCTAAATTAGCGATGGCTTTCAAGAAAGCCATTACAGTGATTTCTGACTACAGTTCTTGCTTTCTGAGGACATTATATTTCAAACAAAATGATTCGCCAGTAGGAGTCACAGCTGTGTTGAACCCTTACATGGCGATCGCACTAATGATTACAAGTCGGGGGTTATTCTGTTACTACTGAACACTTCCTGCAAACTCTGTCCACTGAGCACAGCTGTGTCACCCGGGGTGGCTGTCCCTATTTGGTTTAGGAAAAAGGTGTAGGCATGTGAACAGATATTTAGCTCAGCTAAGTAGAGAAGCGGCACCCCATGTCTGCCTCTCCCTCCAGAGAGTCAGGCGCTTAGCACACAAAGCTGGACTAGAGGGAAGCTTAGCCAACCGCGGTTGAGTCCTGTTCAGGACCTTAGTCCGCAATGAGAACACAGGCGATGAACACACTCCGAGGGGAAAGCTTCTTCAGAGAACTGGTTCATTTGTTGGGAGTTGGGGGAAGAGGGAGGGACAAAGGGGTATTTATGCCTCTGGGGAGGTGGCCAGGGTCTCTGTGGCAAGGTCTGTGTGGCTGTGTACCGTTAGCCAGGACAGTAGTGTTGGCAGATGCTTCGTCTGCATACTCAGAGGCTGGAGTGGGGGTGGAGGTCCTCATAAAGTCAAACAAGGAGTGAATCCTGATAACTGTCAGGGTAATAAATTCTTACCAGGGCTGATGGTGGGGGAGTGGACTGTACAGCGGCAGGTTGAGAGGCAGGAAGTAACCAACTTCTGCTATCCTCCTGTTTGAAGTACCGGGGCTTGACGCTCCCTAGACCCTTGCTCCGTAACTCTGGGCCATTGTGGTCCCATGGAGAAGAGAATCTTTTTCTTAGCCAGTGCTATGACTAATGAACAATTCCACATACTACAAAACACTGTCACAGCAAACCGGTCTGAAAAGAGGCTGAAGGGAGAATTTGATGATGCTACAGAAAACAACGCCACCGCCATCGTCCTTCTGTACAGGGACTGTCACTCAAGTCAGGCTAAGAACTACCTTCCTAGTACCATAATTACTGCGAAGGACACCAAGTTGGTAAGAGGTATCAAGGTGGCGCTGCTAAGAGCCTGGGCTACCTGCGGTGAGTCCCAGTTCTGCTGGCTTCTGCCCCTGACTCCAGGAGTCACTCACTCTCTCCACACTGATCTCTCTGTGGACCGCAACGCAAGATTATGGTCCCTGTTACAAAGGGCCAAGCCACCCCAAGACCAAGTTCTCAGCACTAAGGAGATTTCTCTCCCCCACCCCCAAGGATGAGGGAGAAGGGGGAGGAGTTTTATGGGGGAGGGGACGGGGGTGTGCCCCTGGACAGAGAGAAAACAGACAGATGAGGCCCATAGGCAAATGGCAGTTTATAAAGGTAAAAGGGGAAATCCCGAGTTAGGATGAGGTGTTTAATTTTAATTAGGCAGGTTAATTAGGGCAGCCACAAAAATGGGGGAGGGGGTGTTGTTGATTGCCGGACTTCAATACTTGGATAGCTGGAGCAGAAAGTGGCCAGATAACAGAATAGACCTTGGTGTTTAGCTTTGGGAATGTAATCTAATGGTCTTTAGCAAAACAGAAGAAATCCGGAAGAAGGGCAAGGCCTACCGAAGACATGTTTGCCATGCCGGGGCTGGCTAGAGTCCCTTCAGGTTAAGTGAATTGAAGATGACCCCTTCTCCACAGGCTATACATTCCAAGCCAGATATAGAGGCTGACCCCAACATCTATATTTTCATTTCTAATTTATATTTCTCTGTAGTGTTGAATTTATAAATTAAACACAGCGGGGGCTTAACTCACTAATAACTATAATCATATGATGTGATAAAAATTATTTAATACAATTTTTTTCTTCTGGAATTTTCCATGTAATATTTTCAGCCCTAGTTAATGATGAGTACCTGAAACGTTGAAAAGCAGAAACACTGTTAAGGATGGATTCATCAGTTTCCCGTGGCACAGAACTGCCTTTGAAAAGGTCCTGCCCCCTGGTGAGCGATTACTCAAAGCAACTTTCACAGTTTAGATTCAAAGGGGCATTGTCTGTCTCTGGATGTCCGGGGCATCCAGAGCTGAGATGGAGATAGAAGCGCTTTTTTTTTTTTTAATCTCATGGGAGAGATCAGGACTACAGGAAGTGCATCAAAGAGGAAGGGGTTTGAGCTTGAGAGAAGCCTAGGGGGCAGTATCCTGCCAGGAAACATGTGGCATAGCAAGAGAGTTGTGGCAGGAGCGTCCTGTGAGTTATTGCAAAGGCATAAAGCTGATCCACACAAACCACCAGGGGAGAGCAGCCATAGAAGAGAGCTCTTCCCAGCTGTGACCTAATGAGGCCTCAACAGCCTGAGAGAGAGAGAGAGGAGCCCCAGCCCTGCAGGACAGCAGCCATTACAGAGAAGAGATATCCCCGCCAGTCTCTCTTCCCCTATCTCTCCTCCCCTCCCCTTCCTTTCCTGCCCCCTCCTCTCTTTCTCTCCATCTTCTCTCTCTTCCTCTCCCCCTACCCACCACTCCCCTTCCCTTGTTCTGATAACTAAACCCAATAGGGAATAACTAATGGGATTCTTATTACGGCCATAAATAGTAAAACCTTGATGGACAGAAGAGCCATCGTTCTCAGGTGGGAACAGAAGAAAACGTTACAGATAACAGGGTATTACAGTCTATGGGTCCCATTGCTGGCTCAGATTGGAGGCCCTTTGCCTAGACTGTGCCTCAACGAAGATAAATATAAAATCTTTCCCCATTCAGATCCATCGAGCCCACAGGCCTATTCCCCGGAAGCTTGTTTTCTTCT
Source organism: Rattus norvegicus (assembly GCF_021556685.1). Classification (NCBI taxonomy): domain Eukaryota; kingdom Metazoa; phylum Chordata; class Mammalia; order Rodentia; family Muridae; genus Rattus; species Rattus norvegicus. The sequence continues at coordinate 133,941,647 of NC_141540.1, forward strand.
GCCCAACAGCAGAGGTTTCTGAACACCTTGTTAAGCATAGGTTGACTAAGAGGTCATGGGGACCAACTCATTAGTGTGCAATCAGACCGCACAGTGTGCATTCACTCGGAAACGTGTATTGGGAAGTGCTCTCCACAGGACACTGTTCTTCGTGCTGGGGATAGATCAGGTGAGCGGTTTTTTAAAAGGCCTTGCCTCCATGAAGCTGAGGTGTTGGAGCACAGGTCAGGTAACAAAATGAATTAATGAAATGAGAGCCGGGCATAATCTGAACACGGTGACAAGTTCAAAGCCATCTTGAGCAACATATGCAGACCTCACATCAAAAACCAAACCAAAGGCTGAGGATCTATCTTAATGGTTGAGTGGTTGCCTGGTGTGGAAAAGGCCCTAGGTTTTAATACTTAGCATCACGAAAGAAAGATTATATATCAGGAGGTAGTGAGTGATATGAAAAGCCATATAGGACCTTTTAAGACATGTAGGGAGCCAGAGGAAAGATTGTCATTTTTTTTTCTTTTTTCTTTTTTTTCCTTTTTTTTTTTTTTCCTTTTTTTTTTTTTTTTTTTTTTTTTTTTTTCGGAGCTGAGGACTGAACCCAGGGCCTTGCGCGTGCTAGGCAAGCGCTCTACCGCTGAGCTAAATCCCCAACTCCAAGATTGTCATTTTTAAAAAGTTAATTCAAAGTTGGTAGGTAAAGAAAGGACTTAAAGACATGAGAAGTAATAACTCTGTTCCTTTGTGTCAGTGCGTAGCATAGTCTGATGGGGGCAGCAAAGAACAGAGCCACGCCCACTAAAATACAGCCACGCCTACCATCAGAGCCACACCCATTGATGTCCAGTCACGCCCACTGTTATGCGGTCACGCCCATCGCCACAGAGCCACACCCATTGCTGTAGAGCCACCGCCTATCAAGTCACCCAGCCCAACTTGGTTTCAGTGTGTGGAGGACGGGGTTTGATTAGAGCAGCTAAAGTAGTCATTGCCTTGTCTTCAGTCCAAGGTTTGTTTATATGATGAGATTGAGATTGCAAATCGGCTTTTATTTGAAAAAGTATCTCCCTACAAACCAAAGGAAAAAAAATTAAAAACCACTAGATAGCAATTACATACCTTTTTTCTTTTAAATAATTGTCGTCATCCAGAAAGAAAAAAAAATGTTAACTTACCACTGCCTTCGCCATTCAGTTCCCAAAGCTGACTGACTTTTATGGAGAGGGTAATGAATTTCTAAACAAATCTAATGAGATGTGCATCTCCTTAGGATTTTGAGAGCTCAGACTAAACAAGCATTGACCCAGGGGACCAAAGGACATACCAGCCAGGAGCAAAGGATCTCCAGAAGGCAGGTGCATCTGCCTGGCCTTAGCCTTCCGTCCATCCTGCCCCAATGTCCCATCTGCCTCAGGCTGTCCCCAGTGACTTCGGTGAGGGGCGAATCAGTTCATTATCCCCACTAAAACGGTGCGCCCGTTGACACAGACGTTCACCTAGGGGAGTTTCCTAAGTGGCCATAGATCCTCAATACTGGGTCCCATTCAGCGGGATGTCAGCTACAGCATAGCCACATAACTGATTATATCGCTCGCCCCATAAATATTCCACCACCACCGAAGAGATTTATGATACTGTATCTTCGGTTCAATTTTCAGAACGATTTACAGCTCACATACATCCAAAAACTTATTACCAACTGCATTATTTGAAAACAAAGTGATAACTCGCTATCCTCTGAGAGGACTGGAGAGCCATCCACGGAGGCTTCTATCCATCTACGCGCTCTCTCCGCCACTCCTATTACAGTAACGTATATAACAAGCATCTTAAGTGGAATTACAAAGCGCACACACTACATGAATGTAGGAGTCTATTAAGGAAGACGCCTTTGGAGAACCGCGTATTCAACGTGGGACCCCGGCACTAGACTTTTCAAGAAATGGAAAAGCCTAAAGCGGAGATTGTGCGGAGAGCTGATGAGCCCCTCGGATCCCATCCCTGCTGATTAACAACCGGCCTTTGCAAAGGTAACACTTGGCTCAGAGCCCACCTTGAGTCGTCCTGAATACACTACACTCGCCAGACTTGTCCTGAGCCAACAAAAGTGACCTTGACGTTTTGTTCCTAATCCCCTGCAGATCGTTAGAGCCCCCAAGAGAATTTGCAAAGAAAATATCAGTCTCCATCCCCATGTGTAGCAACTATAATTTCATTGGTCTTGGGTGGGGCCTGGATAATAGCCATTTTTTTAGACATAAACCACCCCCCTCCCTCCAGATGATTTGAATGTACACCTCCAATGTCACACCCTGGGGTTGAACTTCCTTTCCTATGAGCTGTATTTTGCCTGATCTCTCTTGGACAGTTGAGCAAACGTATGCAAAAAAAAAAAATTGATTATGACGGTCCACTAGTGCCTGGCAGGAATGTCAGACTGATGTTGCTATAAAATTATTTTTAAAAAATGGCTTTCTGACATACATGGTATGCATTCATTGATAAGTGGCTATTAGCCCAAATGCTTGAATTACCCTAGATGCCTAGAACAAATGAAACTCAAGACGGATGATCAAAATGTGAATGTTTCACGCCTTCTTTAAAAGGGGAACAAGAATACCCTTGGCAGGGAAGAGAGAGGCAAAGATTAAAACAGAGACTGAAGGAACACCCACTCAGAGCCTGCCCCACATGTGGCCCATACATATACAGCCACCCAATTAGACAAGATGGATGAAGCAAAGAAGTGCAGACCGACAGGAGCCGGATGTAGATCGCTCCTGAGAGACACAGCCAGAATACAGCAAATACAGAGGCGAATGCCAGCAGCAAACCACTGAACTGAGAACGGGACCCCCGTTGAAGGAATCAGAGAAAGAACTGGAAGAGCTTGAAGGGGCTCGAGACCCCATATATACAACAATGCCAAGCAACCAGAGCTTCCAGGGACTAAGCCACTACCTAAAGACTATACATGGACTGACCCTGGACTCTGACCTCATAGGTAGCAATGAATATCCTAGTAAGAGCACCAGTGGAAGGGGAAGCCCCGGGTCCTGCTAAGACTGAACCCCCAGTGAACTAGACTGTTGGGGGGGAGGGCGGCAATGGGGGGAGGGTTGGGAGGGGAATAACCATAAGGAAGGGGAGGGGGGAGGGGGATTTTTGCCCGGAAACCGGGAAAGGGAATAACACTAGAAATGTATATAAGAAATACTCAAGTTAATTAAAAAAAAAAAATGGCTTTCTTCTACCCCCACTAGGTCCGGCACACATCCCAACTCCGTGTCAGCCCAGTGTCTCTAGCAGCCACACACTCTTTTAAACTTAATTCGCCACAAGAAAGAACACACTACACAATAACCTCTGATCCAATTGATAAGATATAATTGCCCGCCTAGACACACAAAGCTCTGTACACATCCATCCCTTAAGAACATTCATAACAACCTATAAAGGTACAGAGTGGAACCTTAAATTAACATCCACTTCCACATTTTCTCGGCGACTTCTCCTCCAGCCTCCTTCCATTCCTGTCTCCTCCTCTTCCCTCAAACTTTTCTCCCGCCCATCCTTCCTTCTCGTCCAATGACAGGCCTCGTTCTATCTTGTACCTGCCTTCACCTGTATGACATCCTATAGACTGATCGGTATGTAGGCACCACGTTCTGGCCTCCGTGAAACGACCAGTGAATGGCAGCATTTACACATAAGTATATTTATAATTCTTTCTGTAAATAAGGTTCTCAATCCATACTCTTTCCAAACTCTGAAACCCTGTTCTCAGTAACAACAACAACAACAAAAGTCATTTGTCGCTTGCTTTTTCAGCCCACAGTGGTGTTTTTCTTCCTCCACTGGTTTCTTTTACGGAATCATCACCAAACCGGAGAGCACTGTGAAGTTAGAGTTTGGAAAAGTACAGGAGTAAATATGGAGACAAAATGTGGAGCAAAGACTGAAGGAAAGGTCATCCAGAGACTGCCCCACCTGGGGATCCATCCCAAATACAGTCTCCAAACCCAGACACTATTATGGATGCCAAAATGTGCCTGCTGACAGGAGCCTTATATAGCTGCTCCCTAAGAATACAGAGGCAGATGCTCACAGCCAACCACTGAACTGAGAGCGGGGTCCCCAATGGAGGAGTTAAAGGACTGAAGGAGCTGAAGGGGTTTGCAACCCCATAGGAAGAACAACAGTATCAACAAACCAAGCATCTCACAGCTCCCAAGGACTAACCCACCAACCAAAGAGCACACATGGAGCAACCCATGGCTCCAGCCGTGTATGTAGCAGAGGATAGCCTTGTTGGGCATCAATGGGAGGAGAGGCCCTTGGTTCTGTGAAGGCTTGATGACCCCAGTGTAGGGGAACACCAGGGAGGGGAGGTGGGAGGAAGTGGGTGGGTGCTCATAGAAGCAGGGGGAGGGAGGGATAGCATAGGGGGTTTCCAGAGGGGAAACCAGGAAAAGGGATAACATTTGAAAAGTAAATTAAGAAAATATCCAACAAAAATATCCTGCCAAGGTTGGACCCCCTCTCCCCCAGTGTAGAGCAATGTCAGGGCCAGGAGGCAGGAAATGGGGGGGGGGGGGTTGGGGAAGGGGAACACCCTTATAGAAGAAGGGGAAGGGTATGGGATAGGGCACTTATGGGCAGGAAACCAGGAAAGAGAATAACATTTGAAATGTAAATAAAAAATATCCAATTACATAAAAGAAAATATCCAGTAAAGGAAAAAAAAAATAAAGTTAAGAGATGTAGGAGCGAACTGATATCATGACTCATAGCATTTAAAAAAAAGAAGAAGAATTGGGAAAAGTGCCAGCACCTTGCACTGGCCTGTGCCTTTTATCCTCAGACCGTTTCCTGTGTCTGTAGTATGGAGACCAGATGCTTCTTGTCTCTGCTAACTGCTCTTCATTACCAAACACATATCCTTCCTCCCCCCTCCCCATCCCCTGCAACCCTACCCCTTTTCCCCTCACCCCAATGACTAACTTCTTCCGATCACTTGCACATTCCTTCAAAACGGAATGGGTATGTACCCGTCATAGAAGTGGACTCACCTCTTTATTTTGGCCCCAACAATATCAAACCTCTTTGCCCACCTCACCGCAGGCATGGACAGAAATGTCATCTGCCCTTAATATGGACTCACTGCCACACACAAAACAAGTGACTGGTCTTCTTCCTTGAGAGCGGATGATGACGGCATCAGTCCCGCGAGGGAAGCAGCCCTGGTGGTCTACGCTGAGAATGAGCACGTCTGAAAGAGCCGCCCCCGTGGCTAGGGTGCAGCGACGGTACAATGAGTGGCTCTGTGTGCGGGCTCAGTTAAAGTGGAGAAGGGGGATTTTGAAAACTTCGGCAGCAACGGTGTCCTCTCAATTAACCAACCCATTTCACTGAGGATCGTCTCCGACCATTGAGTTTCTCTACCTCCCCTACGCTGCTACTGAGCGACGGGGAAGCCTTTTAAACCGGGTGTGTTTCACTGTCGCTATTTAAAACTTTAGGAGTTTCACTCCGATTTGGTCCCCCTTGAAAGCCACTTCAGACTGCTCTTTAAAATGAATAATTTTCATCTCCTCAGCCAATCCTGTCGGCTCCCTCCACATTCTTTTGAGGTTCGTGTTCCCCCAGGGTAGCCCCGATGCCTATGTCTTTGAAAAATATCTGCAGTAAAAATTCAAATACATTCAAAAATGGACATAAATAAAACATAATTTCCTCCAAATGATTTATAAGATACTAAAGCATTCCCTTCTCTGTCTTTGTGCCTGTCAGGAGTTCAACACCGCGTCTCCTTGGGGCTCAGCATTACTCCAATTCGCCCTCCAGTCTCCTCGCAGCCCTGAGCCTCCACCTCCTTGACAGGACTGAACACACAAAGCCCCTGCCATTGCTCTCAGAGTGTGTCTCACGTGTCCATAAACCGCATCCATCTGGAAATGGTACAGCTCTCTGTTTTCCCCTTAGAGGATGCTCGCTTTAAAAAAAAAAATGGCGAGAAGTAAAAAATCTGTCAGGACAGCAATAAGTAGGGAACAGGGCATATTACCACAGGGAGATTTCAGTTTAGCCCCAATCTCGGAACAAGTCTCGGAAACATGGGTTCCCTCCTCTGCCCACCTCAGCTGTCATCCTGTTCCTGCCAATTTGAGTTTCCTGCCTTGGTTAGCCATGGGGATGTCGATAATGAGTCCAAGGTGGGACTGTCATGGGATTTAGAAGAAACAGGGCTGTGTTCAAGGACCATTTGAAGTATGCCAGACCTGAGCACATGATATCCCAAAGGAAGACTCCAAGATCATGTATGTCTTAGTTGCTTTTCTATTGCTGTGATAAGACACCATGACAGAGGCAACTTATAAAAGAAAGTGCCACTTAGTTTGGGCTTACGGTTTCAGAGGGCTGCAGTGGATAAAGACAGAGCAAAGTCATGGGAATATGCATAACTGAGCACTGACATCTTGACCCATAACCATGAGGCAAAGAGAGCAAACTGGGAATGGTGTGGGCTTTTAAAGCCTCAAAGTGACACGCCTCCTCCAATGAGGTCACACCTCCTCGGTGTGTCGGGACCAAGCGTTCAAATACCTGAGCCCATGAGGGTCATTCTTGTCCAAACCACCATATTACACTGGCTGGCCCTCATCGGTTCATGGCCATATCATAGTGCAAAATTCATCTAGTCAACTTCAAAAGTTCCCATAGTCTTTCATAGTCTCTGTAGGGTTTAAAAATCCAAAGTCTGAAGTCTCATCCAAGACTCAAGGAATTCTCTTAACTATAACTTCCTATAAAATCAAAAAACAAATTATGTACTCCTAACACACAATGCCACCATATGGTGTATGTGCATAGCATGCATGTATGTATGTATGTATATGTATTTGTATATGTATATTACCATCCCAAGCTAAGAGGATGAGTCTTGAATCTTGACTGTTCAGGTCTTCCTGAATCACACTTGTTCCCTCCAGCTGTCTGTAAACCCCAGCTATCCTGGAGTCTGAAGAAGGCTTGGCCACAGAAATGCAACAGACCTTATACGCTAGCTGTAAAATTAAGATATAACCCAGCAGCTGTTCGACACACTGTTATCTGGAGGCTGGGACGGGGGTAGCAGCTCTTGTGGGGCAGACCCAAGTGAGAGGTTTCCAGTTATAATCAGGAGCGTCTCAGTCTCTGTTCTACTATTGGGAAGAGGCACCGTGACCGAGGCAACTCTTACAAAAGAGAGCATTTAATTGGGGGGGGGGGCTAGATGTACTTTCAGAGTTTTAGTTCAGTGTGGGCTTAAATTTTTTGAAATCCCCAACAAGGGTTCTTAAACACTGCAACCTCCCTTCTAGCCATCACTCACCAGAGGCAGTGGAAAAGAAAGGTTATTAGGAAATGGTGTTTGTGGAGCTGTTTAGAAATAGTTCTCTGGGGTTATTCCGATCTTCGTTGTCACCAGTCCAGCCCTCTAGCAGAACAACCCAAATCAGCAGCTGCGGTCTGATCTACTCGGCAATCACCACTCAAATCAATAGTGGCGGTCCCATCCAGAAGAAAGCTGGAGGCTCCACCAACTGGCCCCAGTCCTCGGTAGCATCGAGAAGCTGCCATAATATCACGAGAAGTTCTTCAGTGAGCTCTTCTCTACGAAGTCACAACAAGTGACTATTCGCAACGCAGGGTAAGGTGAACCAGTGCCTCCTCCCACTGTCTGTCAGGTCATATTTATAGTCTTTCTAAACATCATGCGTCCTCTCGCCGATGCGTGCTTCAGCAAATCGTCCGTTCACCTGTGTCTGCTTCAGGACGACAGCCTTTCACCTGTCTGGCCCAGCAAAGCATTAGGTGACATAACTGAGGTTCCAAAGAAACCACGGATCTCCACTTCAGTTCAGCGTTATCATCTCGGAGAATCTGGAGGCAGGCAAGCAGGTGAAAGCTACATCCTAACCCATAGGCCTAGAGAGACTCCGGGCTTGGCATGAGCTTTTGAACCCTCAAAGCCTGCTCCTAGTGACGCACTGCCTCCAACAAAGTCACGCCTCCTAAACCTTTTAAATAGTTCCACTTTCTGGTGCTTGGGCAGTCAAATATATGAGCCCATGAGGGTCGTTCTTATTCAAACCACTGCAGGAGACTGGATGCACCCGCCGTGTGCATGTTCTGCTGATACTGATGAGGCTGTGGAGATCAACTTGGTTTGTAGCCGCCGAGCCAAAAGCAAACAAGAGTCACAGGCATCACAGGGATGAGATAGTTACCATACAGACAATAGATTCGGCGATCTCAAACCGAAGTGACTAAAAATAAAACCTTTAGAAAGTCATTTCCTTGTTGCTCAACCTACCCTAGCTCTCAACCACACAGGTCACCGAAACAGGAAACCTAGTCTGTTCATGTCTAGGAAAATGCAATCCAAATCATACCTCTGTCCTTTTTCACGGCCCCTCCTAACTTTACATTTTAGTCAGGGAGGCTCGAGTATCAAGCAACCGCTATGAGCGTATTCCCCTGCCTCAGGTTGCCTTGACCATATTTTATGTCCGCTATTTATGGAACAGGACAGATTTCTTAACTTTCATGAGCCAAGCGCACACTAGCGGCCTCTGAGTAGTATATGCTCCACCTGTTTCTGGGTATTAGGGCTGCACAGGCCAACTGGATGCTTCTTCTTTCGCATCTTGTGAGGCTTTGCTATCTCCTGGCCACTATGCACCACCGTGTTCCCCTAAGAGCACAGGTAACGTCCCCTACTCCTCCCAAGTCCTTGAGGGATTAGGAGCTCAGTAGCAGGGACTGTCACTCCTCTCTGTTTGCACAAACTCTCTCTCTCTCTCTCTCTCTCTCTCTCTCTCTCTCTCACACACACACACACACACACACACACACACACACACACACCCCTTGCAGAAAGATACACTACACACTTAGGCACTGCTTTAGAGTGAAAGAATGGGCAAAATGACTCGAATCGAATGGCATCAAGGAAGAAGCAGGAGTTGCTATCCTAATATCTGACAAAAACAGGTTTCAAACTAAAACCAATCAGAATCAACAAAGACTGATATTTCATTCCAATCAAGGAAACAATCAAACAGGAAGACATTATTATATTTAACATAGAGGCACATACTAAGGGGACCCAGTTTCATGTTTTAAAAAAGTACTGCTTGATTTAAAGACATAGATGAACATCTCTTAATAAATAGTAGGTGTCTTCAGCACCAATCTCTTTTATTGAAAGGCCATCTACATAAAAAAATAAACACTAGAATTGTCATCATATATTAAATACAATTAGCAGACATCTACAGACTGTTACACCCAAGCATGAAAGAATACACATTCTGTTCAATATCACAAGGACACTTTTCTAAAGTAGACCACGACATGGAGCAAAGAAACAAATCTTTACATATTCAAAATTATTAAAAATCACTCACTGAATGCTCCACTATGTTCATCGCAGCCTTATTTATAATAGTCAGAAGCTGGAAAGAACCCAGATGCCCTTCAACAGAGGAATGGATACAGAAAATGTGGTACATCTACACAATGGAATACTACTCAGCTATCAAAAACAATAACTTCATGAAATTCATAAGCAAATGAATGGAACTGGAAAATACCATCCTGAGTGAGGTAACCCAATCACAGAAAAACACACATGGTATGCACTCTCTGATAAGTGGCTATTAGCCCAAATGCTCGAATTACTCTAGATGCATAGAACACATGAAACTCAAGAAGGATGACCAAAATCCGAATGCTTCACTCCTTCTTTAAAAGGGGAACAAGAATACCCTTGGCAGGGAATAGGGAGGCAAAGTTTAGAACAGAGGCAGAAGGAACACCCATTCAGAACCTGCCCCACATGTGGTCCATACATATACAGCCACTAAACTAGATAAGATGGATGAAGCAAAGAAGTGCAGGCAGACAGGAGCCGGATGTAGATCGCTCCTGAGAGACACAGCCAGAATACAGCAAATACAGAGGCGAATGCCATCAATAAACCACTGAACTGAGAACAGGACCCCTGTTGATGAAGGAATCAGAAAAAGGACTGGAAGAGCTCGAAGGGGCTCGAGACCCCATATGAACAACAATGCCAAGCAACCAGAGCTTCCAGGGACTAAGCCACTACCCAAAGACTATACATGGACTGACCCTGGACTCTGACCTCATAGGTAGCAATGAATATCCTAGTAAGAGCACCAGTGGAAGGGGAAGCCCTGGGTCCTGCTAAGACTGAACCCCCAGTGAACGTGATTGTTGGGGGGAGGGCAGTAATGGGGGGAGGATGGGGAGGGGAACACATAGAGAAGGGGATGTTGGCCTGGAAACTGGGAAGGGGAATAACAATTCAAATGTAAATAAGAAATACTCAAGTTAATAAAGATGAAAGCCTATCTGAACGTAATGTGATAAAGCTCAGAGTTGAAGTCAAACACTCTCTAGTGAGTCCACAAACTCATGGAGACTAATTCACTCAGTACTAAACGGTGAATGGATCAAGGAAGAAATAAGGAAAGAAATAAACAATTCACTCAAACTAAATAAAAATGAAGACATGGGACAACAAAAACCTCTAGAGCACATTGAAAGCAGTCCTACAAAGACACTGAAAAAAATCAGAAGGAGCACAAACAAAGGGCTTAATGACGTGTACTGGCTGGCCATGTGTCAACTTTCTACAAGCTGGAATTATCACAGAGAAAAGAGCCTCCCTTGAGGAAATGCCTCCATGAGATCCAGCTGTAAGCCATTTTCTTAATTAGTGATCAAGGGTGGGAGGGTCTATTGTGGGTGGTGCCATCCCTGGGCTGGTGGTCTTGGGTTCTATAAGAAAGCAGGCTGAGCAAGCCAGGGGAAGCAAGCCAGTAAGCAGCATCCCTCCATGGCCTCTGCATCAGCTCCTGCTTCCTGACCTGCTTGAGTTCCAGTCCTGACTTCCTTTGGTGATGAACAGCAATGTGGAAGTGTGAGCTGAATAAACCCTTTCCTCCCCAACTTGCTTTTTGGTCATGGTGTTTGTGCGGGAATAGACTAAGACATGATGCAGTTCAAAATTTTGGGAAAACAAAAAGAAAACAAATCCAAATCCAGTGGATGGCAGAAAATGATAAAAATCATATCCAAAATCAGTGAAATAAAAACAAATAAAAAATACAGAAAAAAATCAGCACTCCTAAGATCTGGTTCTTCAAGAAGAGGAAGAAAACTGGCAAACCCTTGACACAACTAAACAAAAGAACAAAACGAGAGGACTCAACGGATTATGACATGAACAAGGAAGTATTACAGCGGACACCCAAGAAATTCAGAACACTTTTAAGGAAATATTTTTAAAACCTGTATTCTATTAAACGTGAAAACCTGAAAGAAGCTGATGAATTTCTAGATTCAGACAAACCACTAAAATCAAACCAAGAAATCAAGTCACAACCTACACAGACACATGACGAATGGGGAAACTGAAGAGTAATAAAGTCTTTGAACAATATATATATCATATATTATAATAATATTACATATTATATTATATGTTATGTTATATATTATTTATATTTTATATTATATATTATTTATATATTATATATTATATATTATATATTATATATTATATATTCTATTATATATTATACATATTATATATTATATATTATATTATATATTATATATTATATATTATATATTATATATTATATATTATATTATATATTATATATTATATATTATATATTATATATTATATATTATATATTATATATTATATATTATATATTATATATTATATTATATATTATATTATATATTATATTATATTATATATTATATATTATATATTATATATTATATATTATATATTATATAATATTATTCATGTTGTATCTTATCTATTTATACATATTACATATTAATATTTTATATTACATATTAATATTACATATTACATGTTACATATTATATATTATATATTATATATTATATTATATTATATTATATATTATATTATATATTATAGATATTATATATATCCAGGGCCAAATGGACTCACAGAAGAATTCTACAAGACATTTTTAAAGGGGCTACCTCCTTTTTTTTTTTTTTTTGGTTCTTTTTTTCGGAGCTGGGGACCGAACCCAGGGCCTTGCGCTTCCTAGGTAAGTGCTCTACCACTGAGCTAAATCCCCAGCCCCGTTTTTGAAAATGAAAACAATATGGCATCGACACAAAAATAGGCATGAGGACCAACGGGACAAAAACCAAACACCCAATCATAAGCACACACAATTCAGCCACTGAGTCATGAGTAGCTGACAATGACGCCCAGACACAGACTGGACAGATGGACACATCCTCAATGTGTGGTACTTGGGAAACTGAGCGATCACATCCAGAAGAATGATGTTAGATCTGTATCTATTACCCTGCACCAAAAAAACGCCCAATGGATCAGAGACCTAAATCTGAAACATGAGACACTGAAACATCTAGAAGAAAACATGCGAAGTACCTTATGTGTTACAGTTGTAAGAAAGAACTTCCTAGCCACTTTCCTAAGAGTTAAAGCCAACAATTGGCCAAGTGGAACGTCTTAAAACTAAAAGGCTTCTTCTACACAGCCAAAGTTCAATCGAGTGAAGAGGAAGACCAAAGAGCAGGAGACAATCTTTGCCAGCCACCCGTCTGACAGAGGATTTAGATTCAGAAGATTTAGATTAAATGGCCTGTTCAACAAATAGGCCCAGGACTTAGAGAGAGGGGTCTCAAAAGAAGGGGGGTAATTTCCTGAGAAACGCCTCAAAAAATGTTCATTGTCCCTTGCAATTAGAGAAACACAAACCAAAACAACTTTGAAATCTCGTCTTGCTCCAGGCAGAATGGCGAAGACTGACCAGACAGCCAACGACAAATGTTGGGGGGCTGTGGACCAAAGGGAACCCTCATTTGCTTTTGGTGCAGTCGTAAACCGGTGCAGCCACTATGGAAATCAAAGTGGAGAATTCTCAAAAAGATAAAAACAAAAAAATCTATATGTGGTCCAGCTATACCACTCCTGGGTCCATGTCCAAAGGACGTGATAGCCTACTCTAGGAATGGCAAGCAACCTGAAATTCAAACCGTGAGTGAGCAATGAAAATGTGATGTATATATACCATGGAATCCACCACGCATGGCCCTGTAAACGCTCTCCAACACGCCTGCCTATAAAATAGTGATGAAGAGATAACTGGACAGAAAACAAATGGAGGTGAGGAGGGGCTGATCATCGCAGGAGGGAGACAGACAGGAAGGAGAAACAACTGAGAGTGAGGGAGATTGCGAATAGGACTAAAAACCACTACACGTGTGTATGGATGTGTCACGATGAGCCCATTATCGTTCATAAATAATGTATGCTAACATTCTTAACGATAATAAATTGTGCCTTACTATCCCCAAAAGAAGAATCTGTTTCGAAGCTATGGACTGAGCACGGAGAAGTACAAGGAACAGAACCAAAACTCTCTGCTCTGAAAACTATGTACTGGAGGAAGAAACAAATTGGAAATAATACCCTGACATTAGATTAGTCACTGAACAGAAACAGCCGATGATCACATGTGTGTCGATTAAACTTGTGTTAGAAGACGGTACGCGCCACATCACACTAAAAGAAATGGCAGTGTCAGGGAACCCATGCAAACCAGGAGGCCGGACACTACAAGTGTGGAAGCCCAGCCCTGGTGTTTTTAAGTCCCCCAAATGTTTTCAGTCAGTCGGACGGAATGAGAACTTTGTCTTGGTTCATGGAAACCGCCCGTTCTCAACCCCATGGGGTTCTTTTGGCTTCTTACCTCATTTACTCAGTGTTTAGTCCTATTATATAAGGAGTCCCCACCTTTCTTATATAACTAAATTCTGGGGCATCTACAATCAAGAAATGATGCACAGTCATTGGCCCCTTGCTGTCCAATACGGAGGCTCCTGTCTCTTTTTCTCGTCCCATTTCGAGTTGTGGTTAAGGTAAGACCCTCGGCTGAGAACGCGCGGCTACTGTCACCTGCACTCCGGAGGACCCTGAAGACGCCACTCACAGCGTTTCCCAGGGAAGCCTTTGTTTCTGTTTCCCTCCCACCCCCTTCTTCAATGCTTCAGGATATAATTCAATGAATTATATTTGAATGGCTCCAAATTGTGTAATTGATTACATTCAGCTCCATCGCAAATTGCTAATCTGATTCACACCTGCTGATGTGCCACCTGGAGAGAGTGGGGCGAGGTGGGTGGGCGGCCGGGCCTTATTGGTCTCCCGCGTACGCGAGAACAAACTGCATAAAATAAATGTTATTTTAAAGTATCAGATGGGTGATGACCTGTGATTAGGCAGGCAACCTAGCTATCATCAACTTACATGCCGGACACCTGGAAATTATAGTAGTCAAACCCGATAAATCCCGAAATTTCCATTAAATCTCCCTAATATGAGACACATATTTATAGAACACTCCTAATGTTTTGATCTGCATTTCACATTCAGCATAACAGCTATTTTAAGCGCACACTGTTACAGGCTGAATTGTGTCTCTTAAAAAAAAAATGCATATATCAAAGCCGTAATCCTCAGTACCAAAGAATGTGGCTGTCTTTGAAAATAGGATCTTTAAAGAGGTAATTAAAATAAAACGAGACCATTAGGATAGGCTCTTGTCCTCTCTGATTGAGACCCTTACGGGAAGAGAAAACTCAGGCATATAAACACTCAGATATTTGCATACACAATTATAAAGATCACGGGAGAACTCAGTCCTCCGCTTCCACCCACGCATCAAAGAGAGGTCGGGAGAAAGCAGACTGGTCAACACCTCGATCTTGGACTTGGAGCTTCCGGAATCATGAGAAGCATGTTCTTTATAATTTTACTTTTCTGTGTTTTAAAGATGTATTTATTTATATAAGTACACTGTAGCTGTCTTCAGACACACCAGAAGAGGGCATCAGATCCCATTACAGATGGTTGTAAGCCACCATGTGGTTGCTGGGAGTTGAACTCAGGACCTCTGGAAGAGCAAGTCAGTGCTCTTAACCACTGAGCCATCTCTCCAGCCCCCAAGAAGCATGTTCAAACCACTCAGTCTGTGAGATTTTGTTACGGCGGCTACAGAATTGATTGACTTGTACACTTAGAAAATGAATTGCTGCGAGCCCAGTTATCATCGGAGAGCCTTCGTCCAGCAGCTAGTGGGAGCAGATACAGAGACCCCCAGCCAATCGTTAGGTGGAGCCTGGGGGACCACACCAGACGGGGAGAGGGAGGATTTTAGGAGCCAGAGGGCTCAAGGACACCAACAGAACATAGCCACAGAATCAACTAAGCAGGGCTGACCGGGCTCACAGGGACTGAATGGACAGTGACAGAGCCTGTATGGGTCTGAGGTAGGTTCTCTGCACAGACGCTATGATTGTGTAGCTTGGAGTTCTTGTGGGACTCTTAAGAGTGGGAACGAGGGTGTCTCTGACTCTTCTGTCTGTTCTTAGGATCTACTTTCTACTGGGCTGCCTTGCCCAGTCCTGATAGAGTTTGTGCCTAGTCTTATTGTAACTTGCTATGCCACGTTTAGTTGATATCCCTTGGGGAGGGGGGGGGTGATGCTTTTCTGAAGGGAAAGAGGAGTAATCTGTGGGAGAGGGGAGGTGGGGGGCACTGGGAAGAGTGGAAGGAGGGCAATCTACAGTAGGGATGTGATGTGTAAGAGAAGAATAAATTTGAAATCACTGCTCTATATCTAATATACAATGGTTGTGTTGCCAGCTTCAAGAATTTAGTATTTTAAATTCTTGCAATGGCTGCAAAGATGGCTCAAGGGTTAAGAGCACCGGCTGCTCTTCCAGAGGTCCTGAGTTCAAATCCCAGCAACCACATGGTGGCTCATGACCATCTATAATGAGATCTGGTGCCCTCTTCTGGCCTGCAGGCAGAACACTGTATACATAGTACGTAAATCTTTAAAAAAAAAAAAATAATCTAATACTTTAGACAGACGAGTAGATGAGAGAGAGAACAATTGGAGATTCAAGGCCACAAGCAGCCATAAAGGAAGCAAGTCACACAGAGACCTCAAAGGGGCTCAAGCCAACATAGTCCAGCACACCTCACAAAAAGAAATGGGGGCTTGAGAGAAAGGGGTGTGCCTAGGTCATCAATACTCTGGACGTATAGAAGAGCACAGGGTACTGAAAACGGGCAGTGTGTGCTTGTTGCAGTCATTACCTCTTACTTGGCATATGACCTCAGCTGGAAAGGGTCATACATCCGGAAAGACCTTGGGGCAGACTGAGCACAGCTGCAGACGTGAATTGCTGGCCCAGTGCTCTCCGTGACTATAATGGGTGTGGGAGGACCACACAGACGTCTCCCCAGACACTAAAGATTCAGGCTAAGAGACAGGAGAAACAGAGTGCGGTTGGTTAAGGACCTGAGACTAACCAGATGCTCTATGAAGACAGATCTCTCCTTAGGAAATTGTCATCTTTGAATTGATAATACCATAAGATATCATTTTAAATATTCCATATATATATATATACATATATATATCCATTTCTCATATACTCAGAAAAATTTCCAGAATCATGTCCACTTTACAGATGAAAAAAGCAAGGCAGACAAAGGTGAGTCCACCGTTGTACAGTTGGTAACAGAAAGAAATCCATGAGTGGCAATCCCAGCCCAGAACCTCACAGTCTACACAGTACACACCCACATCCCTCTCAAAGGCATGTGCAGCTAGTGATCTGTGCATGCCACTTATCGCAAAGCTTCTTGGTCTGTTGGTGGGGAACAAAGACAGATCATGACCATGTCACTCAAAACTGAGTATTAGGCCATGGCTGACTGAGTCTGGAAAACAAGAACAATAAACCAGAAAGAGATGCAAACCCAGGGACCTCGCCCCAGAGTCCCACAGGAAACACACGTCCCAGGAAGGAAGCATCCATCCCACAAAAAGGTTGACTTGTTTTGAGGGAGATAGGACCATCCCAAGGATTCCGATGGCCCTTACCAGACCCTAGGTACTCCCTACTTCTCTGTGTAACTTGCAACTCTCACAGCAAGAGGACATAGAACAGGGAGAGGAGAATTATTGCAGAGGACCAGAGACCAGAGTTCTGTTCCCAGCAGTCACGTCTGATACACAACTCCTGTAACTCTAGCTTCAGGGGGTCTGAGACTGTCTTCTGGCCTTAGAGGGCAGCTGCACACACATATTCACACACACACACACACACACACACAGAGAGAGAGAGAGAGAGAGAGAGACAGAGAGAGAGACAGACAGAGAGAGAGAGAGAGAGAGAGAGAGAGAGAGAGAGAGTGACTTTGTTTTTTTAATGTCCACTGGTTCTTAGGTTAGTCAACCAAAGCTGGGTTTCCCACAGTATGGCTGAGGAAATAATGAAACTTTGGTGTTTAATGTTTGTAACTGAAATAACTGGAAAAATATTATACACAGCAGAGGCAGCAAGAGAGGGAGAGAGGAAGGGAGAGAGGGAGAAAAGTGGGGAGGGGGAGGGGAAGCCTGAAGTAACTTGCTTATAGTTGAAGTTAGAGACAGAAAGAGATGCAAACCCAGAGAGAGGTGGGGAAGGAGAGAGGGAGAGACATAAAGACACAGAGAGAGAGGGAAACAGAGAGCCAGACAGAGATAGACAGAGAGACAGAGACAGACTGAGAGACAAAGAAAGAGACCAAGTACACATGTCCGCTCAAAAAGAACCTCGCTTATTTCAGTTTCACATTTACTGCGTATAAATGAGTCAAAGACACAATCTCTGGCATTGCCTCTTCAAACACATGGGTGTACACATAAGGGGGAGAAATGGCTGCCTTTTGTGTCAAGCTCTGGGCAAAACTACTTCTAAGAGACAGGTGGGAAATTCTAATTAGAATATATTTTGACTTTTACTAACCCAGAGGAGAAAGAAAAGATACAAGTTATTTCAAAGGCAGTTATGAGAGCGCTGGTTCCCTTTTCTTTGTAATCCAAAGAGACTCCATTTCCTTCAGAGCTGTCACCCTGAATATGATCTTGATTACCCAGGATAACCTGGTGCTGGTGTGCTTATGGTGCAGTAGTCCCTTCGGCATTCATGAACACCTACTGTCGGAGGAGTCTACGAGGGAATGGAGAATGACCGTTTGGAAAGGAATGGTGACACTGGGTCCTGAGGCCAGAGCGGGGGCACTTAGGCATTGTTTAGGGACACCGTGATCACAGCAGCTGACAGAAATGAAGGCAGGAAAGATTGGTTTTACGTTAATGACTCGGAGTATTCCAGCTCTTGTTCCCACCTATTCAAACAGGGCACCGTCGCGGAAGAAGCATGCGCAGAGGATAACTTACGCTCAGCGGAGCAAACCAGAACCAGGCATGCGCAGAGGATAACTTATGCTTGCCAGAGCAGACCAAAACCAGGGACAGACAGGAAGTAAGCAAGGATGACACACTGGGAACCCTCACCAGGGGTGCACGTCTTCTAGTCAAGCTCCACTTTCTAAAGCTCTGAAGCCTTTTCAAACTAGAGCCCACCGGGGAAAGGGCGAGCCTCAAAAACAGCTCGTGGACCAGTGGGATTCAGAGCATGACACGGCCTTCCAGTTCAGACTGACCAGAGGAATCATAAAAATACTTGAATGTGAGTTGTCTTCAAAGTTTCATCAATGGAAGAGTCCGTAATAATGGACTATGTCCTCCTAGCATCCTTTATCATTGAGAAAATGGGTCCTTGGCCCACGCAATGACCCTAGGGAAAAAAACAGAAGGAAAAAGAAACATATGCATCCTCTATTACATTTTAATTTTATAATCATCTGATAATGGGTACTCACCATTCTGAAGCATCAGATGGCTCACATTGGTATCTACGAGTTTTTAAATAAATTTCACCTGAAATTTAAAAAAATAAATCTCCCCTATCATATTATGTTACTTTTAAATATAAATATATTGGTAGATAGAGAAATGTCCCAGTAGCTAAGAGCACTTGCTGCTTTTGCAGAGAACCCAGGTCCAGTTCCTAGCACCCACAACTAGCTGTAACTTCTGCTTGAGGGGATAGGACTTCTAGCTTTCGTGGGCACCCATACACATGTGGTACACAGACATGCACATAGACAAGCTTCCTTGAAGGGTATGATATAATCAGTATTATCTTAAAATGGTTTTTATTTTTATCAAATGCACATATGTCTGTTCTGTGTTGACATAACAAACACTTGATCATGAGCTAAATTCGGACAAACAGTTGGTGTACTTAGTAATCTGAAGATCCCTTTAATGTTGTGAAGGCCACAAGTAGCTTCCCTCCTGAAGACTGAGATCTCTTGCCAGAGTTTGCCTCAAAGATTTTCCTTATAGATTCCTCTTATCCAGTTTCTAGAAACAGGACCCTAATGTCCTAGCAAAAGCAGACAGCTTAGAACTGGCAGAAGACAGGAAGCTCCCAGAAAGTGGACTTTGCAGGTGTTTTACAGCAGTGTTTTATTTGAGGCTATGAGGCATCAGCCATGTTTAGAACTGGGGACTGAGTCCCCAGCTCCAAAAAAAAAAAAAGAACCAAAAAAAAAAAAAAAAAACCAAAAAAAAAAAAAAAAAGAACTGGGGACTGAGCCTCCTTCTCTCACAACCCCGTGGCTGTATGGAAGGGTTACCGTGCCAGGCAGAAACATATGGGCAGCAAGGAAGAGGAGCACTACCAAGCGGCCATAAATGTCCAATTCTTGCTAAAGAAGGTAGGGATTCTCCTTAGGGAATATCCATGCTGTAAGACTCTAGGCAACAAAGAAACAGATCTGCGCGGATGGCTTGTAAGGCTTATTCCTCAAAAGTCAAACACGATTTCAGTTTGGGGTCATCCGCCAAGCATGAAGGTTGTGGATAAAAGTATGATTAATATTCCATAAATTCTTTATACGGTGCTCAGTAGAAAACCATCATTTGTAATATTTATCTGGTGCTTGAATGAGAGCGCGGGATAATAAGACAATTCAATTTTCTACTTTGACATTTCGGATATGACCAAGTCACGATAATCAATCAGCGACACGTTTATCACCTACAGGAAGCCAATTAGGCACCAATAATCGGTGAAATTTCGAACCTGTAACCCGGACCGCGTGCGGCTGTGACAGCCAGGTAGAGACATTTGCTGTAATTATGCTGTTATTGCTTCTAACAAAATGTTTTATACCTGAAAGGGCAGGTGGTGGCTTTAAACCCTCAGTTCCAGCCTGGCTCTTTATTACAAATTGCCTTCCAAATCGCAAGCGTTTTAGAAGGGCAGCATCGGATACAGGCACCGAAAGAGAGAAGGAGAATATGGCTGGGAACCATGTTCGGACTGCGCGACCAATCCTGGGTCTGCATTTGCTGAATATCCTTGAGCGAATGATTTAAACCCCCTAGACTTCAGCCCTCCCACCCCCGTCTATAAGGGCAAAGTAATAACTATCCCACAAGGTTGTATAAAGATATAAATATATATGTGTATATATATATATATATACATACATGTATATTGCTTTAAAACATTCTGTATAATTAAGTCAGTACGACAAGGAGAAAAATATTTAAAACAAAGCACCAATTATAATCAAGCGTCTTATTAAATATGCTGATTGCTAGATAATGATCATAGGCACTTTTAATAATATCATAGAAGGCTACACCTTGCTTTTACTCATTGTATCACGAAGTCCTATGTTAATTACAGGGATAAACTGGGGCAACCCAGAAGCCCATGGAAGGCACTTAGTGAAATGACCTCATGTAGTCTGATGTCCTTGGAAGAAGAGATCCAATGTCCTGCTACTTTCAAATGCCACTCCCATACACAGTGTTCGATTAAAGACCTCTAAACAGTGTGTGTTTGTGTGTCTATGTTTGTGTATGTATGCACACACATTTTAACTCAATTTCCCATGGTACCTCACAAGTACTTTTGCTCCCCTGTGAGTTGAGAACACTGCTTGACACAAGGCTACAAGGCAGGTCATCAGCAGGCACAGAACCACTCTAGAAAGCATCCCACGAAGGTCTTGGGTCTCAAACAGTTTCTCATGGGGATACAAGGTCGTAGCTAGGAAGCCTTAAACAAATGCTGACTGCTAATAGTACATATACCACTATTGCATAAACGTGTTTTGGTATCTATTACTGTGGAACAAAACACCTCGAGATTTGGAGACATGAAGCAAATTAACTCATAATTCAGGGAGGCCAGCACTAATCCCACAGGTCATCTAGCTCAGTGTGAAAACTACTGGCCTTATCTAGAGTTGGTTGAACTAAAACACACAAAGATTCTATCTGTACAACACTGCCTGCCTGCAGTTGGCTCTTAGCAGAAAGGTTTATCTGAGCAAGGGATTTCACTTCCCTGCGGAGTCTCTGTGTAAAAAGGGCTTCTAACAGCACCTGGACTGTAGAAGGTAGTCCCCAGTAAGGAAGAATCAGGAAGGGCTTCTTAGAATCTCCCGTTTGAAACCCTACAATGTCATCCTATTGGTCAAAGACCTCACAAGGCCATGCTCTTCCCCAAGGAGAAGGATGTAGACCCCAGGGCTGCTCCATGGATGTGTTGCTATTATCTACCTGGTTTCCCCTGTGTGGTGGAAAAAAATACAAACATATCGAAAGGCTAAATGAACGTTAGGCAGATTGCATTCACTACGTCCCTGCCATGTCATGAAACCATAGAAACTGCCTCACAAAACAATTAAGAGCTCAAGATACACTCCCTAACGAGTCTCAATTAAAGACTCTACGCTAACTACGTAAACAAGAGAAAAGTCACTAACACAAACAGTCCTCTGCCTTGAGACCCAAAAAACCCAGAATGCTCAGTGTCCAAAGGAGGCTGAGCTCCCATCTCTGTGGGGGAGGGGTTGCCTAGATTCTAGAATGGAGAAGAAAGCTGTGGGCCAACACTCAGCGCCCAGAGAATGTCTGATCTTGTAATTACTGTGGTGTCTAGAAGCGTCTCTTCCCAAACGTTCCTCTTTCCCACCCCCTAACCCAGTGGTTCTCAACCTTCCTAACACTCTGACCCATTACTACAGTTCCGTATGCTATGGTGACCCCCCAACCACAAATTTATTTTCACTGCAACCTCATAACTGTACTTTTGCTACTGTTATGAACCGTAATGTAAATACCTGATATATGACCACTGTGAAGGGTTATTCGATCGACCTCTGAAGGGATCATGAACCACAGGTTGAGAACCACTGACTGCCCTAAACCATTTCCCCTCCTTCAGTTGATATTTATTTAAAGGTGTGTGATTACTTCAAACCCAGTGCTGTTTTCTGGTTGGGAAGTATCCATACCAAGAAACTCATTGGAACAATATAGTTTGTCATTATTCATAGAAAAAAATAGCAAACAATTTTAAGGCTAAGACACCATCTACCTTTGCTTTTTTTTTTTTATTACTGTAATAAAACACTGACCAAAACCAACTTGTGGAGAAAAGCGTTTATTTGGCTTACATTTCAATGCATCATTGAGGGAAGTCAGGGCAGGAACCTAGAGGCAGGAAATGTAGCAGAGATCATGGAGGAATGTTGCTTATTGGTTTGCTTCTAGACTTGTGTTCAGCTAGTTTTCTCAAACTTCCCAAGACCAGTGGCACACACCGTTAATCCCAGCACTAGGGAGACAGAGGAAAGCAGATCTCTTAAGTTTGAGACCAACCAGGTCTAGAGAATAAGTTCTAGGACAGCCAAGGCTACACAAACAAAAACAAAAACAAAAACAAAAAAAAATCCCAGGACCATAAGCCTAGGGGTTGGCACCACCCATGGTTGGCTTGGCCCTCTCACCTCTATCAATAGTCAAGAAACAGACATGCCTACAGGCCAATCTGATGGAGACAATTCCTCAGCTGAGGTTCCCTCCTTCTGGGTGATTGACAGAATGCTAGCAGCACAGATATTGATGGAAGAAAAACAGGAAGCTGGACAGAGTTTCCGAACCCAAGTATCCTTTTTGCAGATTCAGAATCTTTACCAGACACAGATGTCACACACCGGCCTGGACACACCTGGTAATGTTGCTGTGACCTGCTCATCATATTCCTGAGGGCAAAACTATCCCAGAAGCAAAATATAAGAATCCTGGGGCTCGGGGCTGGAGTGATGCTCAGTGGTTAAGAGCACTGACTGCTCTTCCGGCGTCATGAGTTCAAATCCCAGCAACCACATGGTGACTCACAACCATCTGTAATGGGATCTGATGCCTCTTCTGGTATGTCTGAAGACAGCTACAGTGTACTCATATATATTAAATAAATAAATAAATAAATAAATATAAATAAATAAATAAAAAGAATCCTGGAGCTCTGTGATTGGGAGTGGTGTCCCGATGCACAGTGGTTAGATTAGGACCCAAGGAAAGCAGATATAAGAAGGGACAGTGCTACACAGAGAGCCAAAAAGGGCATCTGCAGTCTACATGACCCAAGCAACCAGGGCAGAGGGAGCAAGTGGAGGCAGAAAACCAGAGGGACACATAAGGTCAAGTCTCAAGTGCAATGGAAGTTCACAGAAAGAACGCAGTTGGCCCTGGAGCTGTTAACTCTTTCACACCTAAAAACAAAAACAAACAAACATGGAGCTTTGAGGCTTCTGACCTCAATTTAGTCCAAGTTTAGCACAGAGAATAGAATGATAAACTGGAAGCCCAAAGAAAAAACTGCATGGAAATTTCACCAATATTTAAATGTTTTATAAGTGAGAAAGAAGTGAGGGTGTTCTCTGACCAAAGTGGCGATCCTGAGGCAGAGGGAGTCCATCTACTGCAAGTGGCTGTCCTGGAAGTTGAACCAGCCCATTGTACATAATATATGAGGTTTCTCCTCCTCCATATTTCAGAGCCACCACGAGCTGTGTCTTCTGCTTCAGAAAACACTTGAGTTCTCCTGGCTGGAGACAAAGCTCCAGTGTGTCACATGTGAACTAAAACCCTAACAAAAGTTTCCTGGTATCCTGATGTCTTTAAGATGCAGCTGAGAGTGTCTTCCTGTCTCTGCACGACTGCAGAAGGCCTTGCTACCATCAGACCCAGGGCACAGACACTCCCCATGGCAGCATGCCTCTCTATCCTTGGATTAAATGTGGAGATGCGCTGAGCTGTCTGCACGTGACTCTCTTATCTTTGCGCTGTGCATGAATGGCGAGCAGTGAAAGTGTACTCGCTGCGTTACACATAGGCTGGGCTCTCTCTAAGACATTGGCGTCCGATCGTGGTATGCCTCATGCCGCTGAGACCAACATTTAGATTCTAAGCGTTCCCTGGCTCATAAGCAGAAGGGAGACCCAGGGTTTCACATTCCCGGAAGTATATTTCATGTCCTGGCCGTACCTCAGAATGAGAAATTGATGGCGCAGACACCCTTTGGAATTTTCCAGGGAGCTGACAATAAGGGAAGACCTCAAGCCAGATTCTGATGAGTACTACATATGTGTGGTTTTTGTTGAAACCCGAGAGATGGGAGTTGATGACTTTGTGGCTCCGATAAATTGCATTACACTGGATCCCCTCAAGCCTCCGGGGAAATGATTTTCCCAAAGTTCTCATTAGCTAGACTCCGTTTTCTTCGTAAAGAAGGACCTCCTTGCTACAGGCCTATGGCAATCCTCTCATGAGACTCAAAAGCTACCCCAAAAGCTTAGGGAGTCATTAACTGCTTAAAAGCATCTCACACAGGAAACATGGGCTACATCCCTCCAAACTACCTTCTGCTGGTTCTCTCCGACCAACCGCTCGCACTTAATGGGACAGGAGTTTAGCTAGGCAAAATAGGAAATAGGAGACCACTGAGCCATCTGGAGTCCAGTGCCGCTGTCAAAGGTTCAAATCTTCGTCTCGTCACTCACTATCACTAAGGTAAACGGGACTAAGATAGGAGAATTGAAGGAGACTTCCCAGCCAAGAACACCGACAGCTGAAATAAAATCATTTTATAAGATTTATAATGCTATTGACTCTTTTTTTGCATCATAAATTTCACCGCTGTCTATCTGCCCGGATTTTGCTATGGTATCATATTAGGGAGAGCGGCTTTGCTGGGTGACAAATGAAAATCACTGATATGAAGAAAGTCCCTATTATCAGCTCATCACCTACCCAAATTAGCATCTTTGTATTCTATTATCAACTTTTTACATAAGATAACATTTCCTAACGGCAGGGATCTCTCTAATGCTATGTGAGTGGCACGCGTATCATTTGTGGTTCTCCTCACACGTAGCCTGCTTGAAAGCACAGCATATTTATTCTCTATGCGGACTTCTAGAACTGCGAATATTTTCTAGCAGCTCGTGCAAGAACACTGCATTATGGGGAAAACCACTTGCTCGATGAGTATCAAAGGCCCATTGCATTATGGGAAAACCACTTGCTCGATGAGTATCCAAGGCCCATTGCATTATGGGGAAAACCACTTGCTCGATGAGTATCAAAGGCCCATTGCATTATGGGAAAACCACTTGCTCGATGAGTATCCAAGGCCCATTGCATTATGGGGAAAACCACTTGCTCGATGAGTATCCAAGGCCCATTGCATTATGGGAAAACCACTTGCTCCATAAGTATCGAAGGCCCTTTTGAATTTGGCCCCTCCCTTTGACTAATTTTACAATATCTCCAAGATTTGAAGACAATTTGAAGCAGACAGGAAAAAAACTGCCGTGCTATCGAAAGGCAGAGCAGAAAAGACGTATGAGCAGTCTCTAGTTATTATCGCTGTAATTCTCAGAGTCAAAGCAGGCTAAATTCAACCCAGTTACCTGTTAACCTAAAGCTGTTCTATACTCACAATCGTCGATGCCATTGATAAGGGCATTTTTCTCTTTTCTTAGCCCTCCCCAACATTCTTCACATGGCTGGGAGCCTGCAGGATAACACACACTGGGGTTCTGAAATCTATTTTTTTTTTTTTTTTTTTTTTTAGGATGTGTGGAGTCATTGAGGTTTGTGGCTAATATCTGCAAGACGCTGTGCCCGCCTCTCAACTCTGCAGTTTTGTGTGACAAGCAGTCGATGCAGTGAGAAAATCCATTTTGTCAGCTCAATGAGCTGAGGGGACGCCCGTGGACACAGGCAAGTCACAGCCCTCTGAGCTCTCCCGTCGCTGCAGGGTAGCCCCAGTGTTCTTCCACTATGAACGAGGGTTCTCACCGAACCGCAATTTCCACAAAAGGGCAGCCTGGCTCTTGCCTGAATTTTCTGAGTTCCCCTTACCATCTGACACGCAACAAGAATTCAACAGCCTCAGTCCAGGACCCAGAAAGCACATCCCTACTGCTTTTGATGACCACCCGGCTCGCCCAGCTCAATCACCCTTGAATCTAGGGCTCTTCTCCGCCTGTTTTAAAAGCACTCTCCCACCACCTCAGAGTGCACAGAAGAATTTCTCTCCAAGATTCCTCTCAGGGAGTTCAATGTTTGGCCTCATGGTAGAACCTCACATCTTCAGGATCCACCAGGAGACTTCAGAAATCTTGGAGTGCTCTCGCAATGCAGCTAGACTTCTCTGACGTTTCCTGTGTTCCACAGCGTACTTGCACGTCCTTGCAATGGGGGAGCCATGTCTTTCTGACCCATGTAGTGACTGGCAGGCCACAGGCCAATTAACCCCTCCGCAAATGCACTTTGCATTTACTAGTTAGACAGTGGTATTGAAACGTTAGTTGGCACTAAAACAAAACAAAACAAAAAAAAAAAAAACCTGAAGTACTTTTAAATATGAATTTTAGACTCAGTGCCCTGATTTTCTATTTAAGTCAGTCCTACGTTGAGTACAGGTAAACCTTACCAACCGTCCAGGTGGCTAACAGGCTGTCATCTAAATGTCAGCTGTCTTCAACCAATCTGATTCGTCCCTTATTTCAGGAAAACAAAAGCAAGTATGTAAATGTTTTATACAAACAAAGCCTCCTTAGTTGCAATTCTGTAGCAAGTACTCGTTTTGTTTTTTTTTTTTTATTGCTATTTGCGTGTATTGTTTGTGTCAGCCTACGGAGGAGAGTGGCCAAACATTTCAAAACCATTTTCCAGAATGAATCTCAATGGAGATTAGTCAGAAGGAAGTCCCCGGTGAAATTCATGAAAACATTTACAGGTAGAATGCCTGGAAGTGTTATTTAGGAAACATCTCCCCATTCATGACT
The DNA here is from genome assembly GCF_021556685.1 of Rattus norvegicus. Lineage (NCBI taxonomy): Eukaryota > Metazoa > Chordata > Mammalia > Rodentia > Muridae > Rattus > Rattus norvegicus. The sequence goes on from NC_141540.1 coordinate 133,968,879, forward strand.
TTCTGGCGTTTCCTCTGCCCCTGTGTATTTTCTGCTAATCAACTACAGAGAATACGGGCCAGTTCCCTAGAGTTCCCAACATGAGGGAGAAGAGAAGGGTCACAGAGAACCTACTGTACTGACAAGCTAGTCAACAGCTAAGGAGGAAGTGACGGGGCAGGTTTCCAGGAAGCTGATGGACACCGAGCAGACACTGAGAAGGTCAGAGGTTTCATCTACTTACCGCACACTCGGCCTTACACCACAGGGTGCTCCTGGCTCCGTGTGTCTGCATTACAGAACAGGATGCACTCTGTAGCCTCCACTGGGCGGCAAGCTCTTTCAGGATGAGGCCTGGGATGGATAGTGAGGATTTGCCACATAGGGGCTTCCTCAGCTACAGAATGGAATAGTAACTCCTCCTGATGGATGGCTGTGGGGATGAGATGAGATAGCCCTTGTGAACTGCTAAGCAAACCGGCATTGCCAGTGTTTGGTTCTTGTTGGTCCCTGCGTATTGTCATTCAGCCGGGGTACGGGAAGATAAGGATCTCACCATAGCCACCATGCCACAGCCAGCCTCTAGCTCCAGCCAGCCAGGGCCCTGTGGGAGAGAGGTGGCAGGAACAGTTTCCTGCTGAGTACTCTAGGGTACTGCCAACAGCGCTGAGAAATGCTAACCCGTGCACCTGGTCGTGGGAGCTGGTAGCCCCTCCTCTGGGTCCACCCGCCTGTCTTCTCCGCTCTTGAGATTTCAACAATCTCCGGAAAGACTGTGTAAAGAAAAAGAGAACCAGGACGGGGAGCTGCCAACAGTGAAATCTTCACCTAAGTCGTACACCTGGGTGGTATGACCCCCTAGCGTAGTCAGCCTGGGGCACTGCCGTCAGACTTTTAATAATAGACCTTGTTCACCCGTGTCTTCGTTCAGATGCTGTGTTCTGAGGTATAGAAGGGCATGAATTCTTCCATTTGGACCATACTGGCTGAGGTCACAGCCCTTTGAATGACACCAACCTCAATGACTAACTGGGAAGGGAAGTAGCGGGGGAGGGGAAGGGGATCCCCAGATACGGGTTTCCCCAACACTCGAAAAGCTCCGCTTTGAACCCATCCGTCCCTGGCAACTCCTTTGGCCCAGGCCCACATCCAAAATTCTTTTCCTTATTATGGAAGAGCCCAGGGGAAACCATGCTCACACGATGTTCTAATAAAGCGTCTCAGCCCAGCTCCTGATTGGGAACCCAGTCAGAACAGACTAGGAATAACTTCTCCTTTCGGAAAAGTCTTCCCGTGGATTTAAAAGCTGACTTAGTTTTCACGGTCCTATCAGTCTTGGATAAAGAACCAGGAGACCAAGGAGCCCCATGGGCCACAGGAGGTAGCTCCTGTCAATCAACTGACACAAAGCGCTTCCACACACAGGACGACACATCGGACTGTGGCACAGACACTTCGCGCTCAGTCTACACAGAAAGGCTAAGTGTTTTTGTCAAATTCACATAGCACAGAAGTAGCAGCCATGGATCCTAAATCTAAGGTCTATTTCAAATTCGGTGAATCTCTCTAACACAGAGAGTCACATTATATTCAAATTAACGTTAAGTACATGTTAAGAGAAAGAGGGAACTACAGGAAGGAAAGAGAGGGTTGCAGTCTACTAAACAGGGCAGGCGCCATCTCAGAGTCAGCCAGACTTCAGTGCAAACACGCCCCTGAACTACCAAAGGTCTGAAGGAGACCGCACATCCATTCATCTGGACTCCGGTCTCAGCTATTCTCTGAAGGGCGGCATCTCACCCATCCAAACACGAGTGTAAGGCTCACAGGCACGCGTTTAAGGACAACGTGCTCCCCAAATACCGATGAGAACAACTACCTCAGGTAATGCTCAATGCAAGGAAGTGGGTATAGGTGTTGGAGGAAGAGACTTTAGTGACAGTGTCCAATCCCCACAGGGCACGTTCCTCAGAACTTAATGCACACGCGGCTGTGGATCTCCCACCATCCAGCTCCTTGGATGGTGAAGCACTTTCGTACACACCCACACCACCCAATTATGACTGACCACATCTACCTGAGAGAGGTAGAATAGAGGTCGTTATCCTCAGCCCACGTGTGGAACAGTCTGTCTCTGTGTCTCTCTCACTGTCTCTCTCTGTGTCTCTGTGTCTCTGTGTCTCTATCTTCTCTCTCTCTCTCTCTCTCTCTCTCTCTCTCTCTTTCTTCCCCTTCCCACCTCCCCCCCACCTCAGGCTATAAAGGAGGAGGAATCATGGCGTCCAGCATCCTTCACATCAGGCTCCCAAGTCCTAGGCTTACAAGGATGAGCAATGCCTGGACTTGGCCCAGAAATTGCAGGGCTGCCCTTCTCTGAGACACCGACTTGGAAAATGTCAGCATGATCACCGCCCAGGACAGAGGCTGGACCACCCTCCCTATCGAGCCAAGCTCCCAACCCCCTCCTCCAAGTCCTTACAACCCAAGGGAGACCGACAAGGCTCTCACTCACTTTTAATGACCAGTGCTCGAGGCCACACCCACATTTCTCTGGGCTTCACTCGAAAAATGGATAAACATGACAGCTTTGTTTTCTGACTGCAAATTTCTCCCCACTCTGTGGACGAGGCGATCCGAAACTGCCAGACATCCAGAAGACCCTCTGAGATATAAGAGATACGTGTGTTTGTAATGAGACATTATCAGGCTGATGGATGGTTAATTTGTAGCTTTTCCTTTGTCATCTATACAAACCACCATCGTTGAAACTGACTTCGGGGATCCCCTCCCTTCGCTGACTTACCAACTTATCCATAGCATGAGTTCCGTCCTAAGACTACAGTGTCAAAACAGTTTATGTGGCACTTTAGAAGCCCCAGAAGCACAGGTTGCCAAGGCAATGGTCTACAAGCAGCTTTCTGTGTCCTGGTGCCAGCCAGGGCATCCATCTAAATAGAAATTGTGGCTCAACTGAATGGATGAATTCCCTGCCATATACAGGTCTCCCAGTAAACACACCCTCCTCATTCTCACAGCTCACAGGGCCTTCCTGTCTCCCCTCCTTTGACTATCTTTGATCCATTACACCTGTGCTGTGGACCCCAAGGTCAGCTTTCCATGACACACACGGCCTTGCTAGGTTCAGGGCTGTCTCTACCAAAAGCTCATTCATTGAGCCAACACGTTCCTATGCTTATGAAATGTTGGTCACTCTGAGACCCAGAGATCGCAGCCACGAATGAAGCAAAGCGCATCTTCGCAGAGACCTCAGAGTCTAGAGAAGAGGCAAACTTGGGCACAATGGGACCTCTGTCAAATGCAGAATGAATTAAGGAAGCAGGGCAGAGAAGAAGGCACCAGGGACTCTGGCAGGAAAGCAGAGGGCTGCTTGTCTGGCCACGTAAGGAGAGTGAGCAGCCAAAACCCCTAACCAGCACGCCAGGAACAGACTGACCCTGGCATTTATGACTAGATCCAGGTTTTGAATAAAGCAGATCATAGCCAAATGCATTCTTTTATTTGTCTCCCAGAAGCAGGGAGCTGGCCTCTTCTACATCAGCGAGGCTGAATCCACTCTGGCTAGTTTACGTCTCTAAGACCCCATCTATCTGAAAACACGATCGTTGTACTCGCGCCCATTCTTGCGCCCGTGGCAAATGTCCAGTAAATTTCTTTTAAAAGCTGTCTCTGCCTTGACCTACCAAAGCTCTTGATGAAGGGTACCAACACTATGCCCTCAAGAGTGCAATCGGCATGACATGAGGTAAAAATTCTAAGTGTACAGAATCGTCTTACTTCAGTTGCTCACAAACTCCTGAGTTCCCTTTCCTCGTCTCTGCAGAAGTTGCCCATCCCAGCCTCTTACCAAGGCTCGCAAAAGGGGGGACACAGCGCCACCTGCTGTCTGTGAGAGGGAAGAGCCGGTTCCTCCGCGGAGCACAACGGGGTTCTAGGAAATACCTACATCTTCCAAAAGTCGCAAAGGAATTCGCAAGATTGACTTGACACTGTATGAATTTTAAGACAATTTTTTTTTATTTTCCCTGATAGTTTACGCGAATGTCATCTAATTTCAGGCCAAAGTAAATTTGAAATTTAAGTACTAGTTCATGATGTTTTAATCGATTCATCTCATAGAGCTATTTTGTCTTTCACCCTAATTAGAATTCTCTCCTCTGCACTCCACTCAAGTTCCATAACATTAATACCATTGCAGATGCTGGAATAGTTACAAACACAAAGGAAACCACTGTACAGGGGAAATACATTCAAAGAATGTTCCAGAAGAAGCAGCATCTTTGAATTATTCCAGTAAAAGAGAATTTATTAAAAGTATTTTTTTCCCCTGGGTTCGGTCCCCAGCTCCGAAAAAAAGAACCAAAAAAAAAAAAAAAAAAAAAAAAAAAAAAAAAGTATTTTTTTCATACAATACATTCTGATTATGGTTCCTCCCACTCCTCCCAGATCCCTTCCCCACTTCAGAAAACACTCAAATCCACAACTGTTTTTTCTCTCTCCGTAGGCTATAAGCAGGCATTCACAACAACAACAATAATAAACTAAAAACAGAAGAAAAACTAAAGACAAAAACACTATAATCACATACAGCACAGAGACACACACGTTTGCACAACACAGAAATCCCATAAAAATACAAAACCAGAAAACTTAATATATAAGCAAAAGGCCCTATAAGGTAATATAGACAAACAAATAAACCATGACAAAGAATTATGAGACAAAGAACCTCCGACGATGCCATTGAATTCATTTTGTGTCTGTCGTCTGTTGCAGGGCATGGAGCCTGTCCCTGAGAGTGGTTTGTGTACCTACTGAGACGCCCTTGAAGAAAACTGACTTCATCTGTGAGCAGTTGGCAACTGGCGATAGTTTCTGGGTTAGGGCGTCCACTTCCCCTCTCAGCAACTACGACGACCCCATCTGGTCCAGACATGCGCAGGCCCTGTGCTTGGTGTTTCAGTCTCTGAGAGCCCGTGTGTGTTGGGCCTCCATCTTTAGAAGGCCTTCTTTCCTTGCTGTCCTCCCTACCCCCCTGACTTCACAGTCTTCCCACCTCCTCTCCCACGGGGTTTCCTGAGCCCTGTGGGGAGCGGTTTGATGCGGACAACCCATTTAGGTCTCTCGCACTCTGTACTTTGCAAGCTGTGGGGACTGAAAGCAAGCCGTGTGTGCGAAGCTTTGTTTTCCTGAACCAATTTGCACTGTTAGCAGATTTTCCTTCTTAACTAAATCCAATACATAACTCCATTTTAATGAAGTCTGTCTGCACAACAAATAGCGAGACACAAGTACTCTTTCGACTACAAATAAAAAGTGTTCTTTCGACTGAACCATCAACCAAAGAGGATACGTGGGCTGGACCTAGGCCCCCTGCACATATGTAGCTTGGTCTTCATGCAGATCCCAAAAAAACTGGAGCAGGGACTTTCCCTGACTCTGTTGCTTACCTGTGGATCCTGTTCCCCTAACTGGGCTAGCCTGGTGCAGTAGGGGAGGATGTGCCTAGTCCTGCAGTGACTTGATGTGCCAGAATGGGATGTACCCCGGAGAGGGGCTACCCTTTCTCAGAGGAGAAGGGGAAGAAATTGGGGGGGGGAGGAAATGTGTGAGAGGGGGACTGGGAGGAGAGGGAGTACCAGGATGTAAACTGAATAGATAGATAGATAGATAGATAGATAGATAGATAGATAGATAGATGGATGGATGGATGGATGGATGGACAGATGGGCAGATGGACGGATGGATGGACAGACGGACGGATGGACAGATGGGTGGATGGATGGACAGATGGATGGATAGATGGGTGGACGGACAGACAAGACGGATGGATGGATGGATGGATGGATGGATGGATGGATGGATGGATGAAAAAATGTGTTCTTTGGATCTATGTACTGGATTTCTAACCTGGATGGTGCAGACCTTGTATGTTATGACCAGGGCAAAGGGTAGAAGTCACTTGTCAATGATTGCCCCAGCATGTCTCAGATTGTCTAGGTAACATCGACCCTCAGATTCAGATCAGTCCTGTGACAGGGACCTGTTCAGGAGCGCCCAGACGAGGCTTCCTGCAGCCACTGCCTCCCAGCATCAATTTCAATCGGCATTTCACTAAATTTTCATCCTTATCACTGGCGATAGAAGAGACAGCAGGAGGCAATTATGCCTGTTTAAATTATATCTCTTTCCAAAATATTACGTGAGGAAGGATGTTAACAATAAGACCTAAGAAATAGCTGCTGGTTCGTTTCTTCCTAAGCTGAAACAACTTCACAGATTTCATTCCAGTATTTAGCAAACTAAAGGCTAGGTCCATTGTAAGGGGTTCAGCTAGGGAATGGCGTGCCTTGTGAATACAACTTTTAAATGCACAGAAATGTGTGTATAACACAGACCATGCTTATTGTCTGGCTTAATTTTTGCTGTCAAAAGACACCATGATCAAGTAAATTTATAAAGAGAAAGCATTTAATTTGAGCCTCAGGGCAATAGAGTCCGTGATCATCATGGCGGGAACCACAGCAGCATGCAGGCAGGCAGGCATGTAGGCATGGTACTAGAGCAGTGCCTGAGAGCTTACATCTTGACCCACAAGCATGAGGCACAGAGGGCTAACTGGGAAACCTCAGAGCTCACCCCCAGTGACACAGCTCCTCCAAGGGAGCTTAATCCTTCCTAAACAGTTCCACTAATTGGAACTTCCAAACATTCCAATAAACACAACCTCAGGGCATCGTTTTCAGTCAAGCGTCACAACGAAGGAAGTTTGGTCCAACTTTCATACAGGCTGTGTTTATGAGGACTTACCTCTCAGACCAGCGTCTTAGCAGCATGTAACAGAATGCACTGGCCAGGACGAGCTTCCAGTAGCGGCTGACAGTTCACTTATGTTGCCTCTCAGTTTGCATCCCCATCACAAACACCTGAGATCGTCAACTTCAAGGGAGGAGAGGTTTATGGCTTATGGTTTCAGAGGTTTCCGTCTAAAGCCATTGGGCCCAACCCCGGTGAGGCCATGACGGGCTCTGGAAGGAGCACGTGGGATAGGATGCCTGTTCACTTCGTGGTGCTGTGGAGGTGGGATGGAATCGGGACGATGGCCTTCAACAACACACCCCCAAATGACTTCAAGGATATACCCCCCAAATGACCTATCTTCCTTCTACCTTAGCTCTTAACTCCCCAGAAGCCATCAACTGGCTATAACTTCTCAATCAGGCATGGAGGCTTTATATTAAGCACAACTCCTCTGTCAGTGCAGCCTGTGACAGAGTTCCAAGGAATCTTAATCAACACCAACACTGTGGGGAGGAAGAGAGTGTATTCATATCTTGGTGATCGTAATGGGTATTGATCAGATTCGCAATGGCAGCCCTGTGCTTCCTTCTCTGTGGTGACTTACATCCCATGAGAAAGCAGTTGATTGCCCAGATACCACTCATGCCACTATTGCTCCTCTGGGAATATTTTATCACTATTATAGCTCACGGGGCTCACAGTTGTGTAGGACTATGATCTCCTTCTCACCCCAGCAGTCTGCATACCAGCTTCTAGTGTTCTAGCCAGCAGGGAGCTACCTTCTTAGTACAGACCGCATTTGTTCTATATGGGTCCCATCCACACCGTATGCAATAAGCAGCCACGTATATGGCTACAAAGACTGGAAGCGAGCTTCCGTCTCCGGTACATTCCAAACTGAGAAAGACAGCTACGAGTCAGACATGCGTTCTTCAAAACAATAGTACAGTTTATCAGAATAAAGGGATCGACTCTGTGAATGAGTCCGCGGATGCCTGCAAGGACCTCCACAGCCATGAAATAACTTGAAGAGACCAAAAGAAAATGTCACACAGCTCGCACTTTAACATCTCCTGGCCAGAGTTAGAGAACACAATGCCAGCAACTGGAAAAACGAAACACATGCAAACGGGTATGAGGCTGGAGAGATGCCTCAAGGGTGAGAGCACTCGTTCTCGCTAAAGACCTTGATCAACTCCTAGCACCCACGTGGTGGCTCACCACCATCCATAACTCCAGTCCCAGGGACTCTGATGACCTCTCCTGACCTCTGCAGTCATCGGGTGTGTGCACAGTGCACATACACACATGCAGGAAAGACATAAGGTAATAAACACCCTTTAAAAGAAAATATGACCACTGCCAATAGTCCCATTGGTCCTGTCATTTGAAATTGGTATTTCTTTTATTTGTACACATCGATGGGATGCAGTGTGATATAATGCAGAATGCACAGCAATCAATCAAGGCCCCTAATGTTTTATCTCCCACAGCATTGTTGGTTATTGTATAGTGTCCCCGCCAGCGGGGACCCAGTTATTCAAGGTCCCGAAGGGGCCTACCCTTGGGCCTAAGTGGGGGGCGAGAGAAGAAGGAGACCAAGCAAAAGTTCTGTTGTCAAGGTCTCGTTTATTGAGAAAAATGTACAGCATTTAAAGCTCTGAGGCAAGAATAGAAGCGGGAACTGAAGCTTAGGGTGCGGGAGTTTGGGAAGTGCCCAAGGATATAAGGTGAATCACTACACTGCAAGATATCCTCCTTAAACAAAGAGGCAACAGTCTTCCGGGGACATGTTCTTTGAAAAGGTCAAACCCTTCTCAGGAATCTGCTCAGGGACATCCGGTGTTTTGCTCAGGCATCCTGTCATTGCTCCCAGGGTCTTCCTGGGAGTGGCTTTAATTCAACAATCTCATGTCTGTATGGCAGTCATTTCAAGGTTGAACCTCTGTGGCCATGCAGCCCAGAGTCACGTAGCCACCTTGAGCTATGCAGTCACAAAGCGGCCAGGCCCAAATCCAATACGGCTCCCTACAGTATAAAAAATATGAGCTTTTCTGTTCTGGCTCTAATTTAATATGTATATGTGTATGTGTATGTGCATATGAATATGTATATGTATTATGTGTGTGTATGTGTGTGTGACAGTTATAACTTGTGAAGAACACTCCAATGTAGACCTTCCTCCAACTCTGTCGTAGGTTAACTCTAACAGGCTGCTAGCCAGCCTCCCTTTACCACCCTACCACCCGACCGTGTCTAATGTCTATGATTTTACCCTTTTTAAGCATACAAAATCCACTGTTTTCGCATGAGCGAGGGCATGTAACACTGGTGAACACTTTGTTACACTTAAGGCTCTAGTTCCACCAGTACTGCACCTGCAACACTACATTGTTACTTTTTGTGGCTAAAAAATATCCTTCTGGATACAGATAGGAAGGTAAGTAGATGAATGGATAGATAGATAGATAGATAGATAGATAGATAGATAGATAGATAGATAGATAGATAGATAGATAGGCAGGCAGGCAGGCAGGCAGGCAGGCAGGCAGGCAGGCAGGCAGGCAGATGGACAGATAGCATTTTCCTTAACTATGAATCAATGAAAACCTAGGCTGATTTCATGTTTTGGTTTTTAAAGATGGTGCTTGGTTTCTTTTGCTCTTCAATGTGGAGTGTTCTGCCTGCATGTATGTGTGTGCATCATGTGCATGCATCGCCCACGGAGGCCAGAAGAGGATGCTGTATCTCCTGGAACTGGAGTTACAGATAATTATAAGCACCCGGATCCTCTGGAAGAGCAGCCAGTGCTCTTTACCGCTGAGCCATCTCCCCAGCCCCATGAACTTGATAGTCCTTAAAAGAGTACAGATTATATGGTATTTTTTTTTTACATCTGATTAACTTACTTCTATTTGTTGTAAGTTTGTTCATTGTACAATTCAGTAAATGTATCATTGCTGGTAATTCATAGAATTCTATATTTTACCCGTTTTCAGAGATTTGTTATTGGGTGTTTTCTAAACTTGATATTTTTATATTTCAAGTAAATTATCCATTTGCACTGGATTTTTTTAGGAATTCTAAAAATTTGTTTTTTTTAAATATCTTATTTAGTATATAGGTCCCATTATTTGATTCAGTTAAAGTCAAAATACATATGCACCACAATATCAGGCATGGGATGCTTCTTCTGGTGTGTGACGATCTCCACTGGTGTGCAGAGACACCATGTTGAAGTGGCAGGTGAAGAACAAGGACCTAGGACTTCCTTTCTAAGTTGAAGTAGGAACTATCGGGGTTATAAATGAGTAGCCAGCCAGCCGTTTCACTGAAATCAACCTTGAAACAATGTCCAGCCATAAACCAAGTCTAATAGGGCCCTTCTTTTCCCCATAATGAACAATAAATGTTTTTAAGCATCCCCCTCCAAAAAAAAAAAAAAAGATGTTTCTAAAAACAGTGTGGTACTCCTGCCCTCATCCCCTGCACTAGACACGCCCCCACCTATGCCCAGAAAGTCCAGCCCTGTACCATCCTCCCGGGTTGCACTCCAACATCCCCTCTCTGGCCTCTGGGGCCCCTTTCCTTTTTAACACAATAGATGGCTTCAATGAGATGGTTCCCCACTTCCCAGCCAGCTCTCAGATGTCCTCCCTGCTCTGTCACCGCAGGTGGATTCCAGGCAATGTCCAAAACTACAGTAAGTCTCCTTCCACCACAGGTGGATTCCAGCAATGTTCAAAACTGCAGTAAGTCTCCTCCTACCCTTGAATTCATCACAAAGCTGTGTGAATGGATGCCAGGGAGCCTTAACCCTTCCCCTTACAGGTTATAAAACATGCTTATAGAATTAATATTTTGAATACTATAAGCCCTCGAGCAAGGAGATTTTGGACACAGCGTGGTGATTAGCATAAGGAGGAGCAAGCCAGGTAAGGCTACAGGTTGAGCACACAATGACTTGGCATACCAGAAAGTGATGGGCGGGGGTCCCCTTTAAATACTCACCCCGCCGCCGTCTATAGTTTAGCTACAGCTTCCAAAGTTCAAACACATATACCCAATTGGCTATATCGTTCTGTTCTCTAGACAAGCCACAAAAAGTCAGAACGTTAAGGAGAACTGGTTACTTCTTAAATGCCATAGGGTATGAAACCTTACCCTGGAGCTCTGGAGTTTAAACAAGAACTTTGCCGGGAGGTGTTAGGGATCAAACCCCGGACCCTGAGAGGACACAGCAAATGCTCTAGCAATGTGCAGCATCCGCAGCCCAAGAACTGGAGCTCCGAGGAGGGCTGGCCCACGCTACAGTGTCCCAAAGCCTCAAGCTCATAGACACATCAAACCTTGGCACCCCACGTGCCCAGGATTGAAAGTTACAGTCCCAAGACCACAGACCCAAGCAGCCACTTACACAGAACACCTAGTCTCTCACTGAAGTGAAAAAGAAAGAATGGGGTAGGGGGAGTGAGAAAGAAGGGAAGACTCGGTTTTGTTCTCTGTTAATCAGGAATAAGGGGATGGAGAAATGGCGTCCAGAAACCTGAGCTTGATTCCTACCGGGGCAGCTTACAACCTGCCTCTAACTCCGTCTCCAGAGAACAGTGCCCTTCTCTGGCCTCCTAGAGTACACTCACACATACGCACTTAACACCACAACACACATACATAAATAAAAGCAACAACAAAAGCTTTACCAAAGAGAGAGAAAGGAGGTGACAGAGAGAGAGAGAGAGAGAGAGAGAGAGAGAGAGAGAGAGGAGAGAGAACATTTGTGTGTAAAATCAAAGCGTTTATGAGATTGTCAGAAAAAGAAAATCCCCATACAAAACAACACAGCAGTCTTGTCTCCCGGGCTGACTGTGCTGGCTGGTTTCGTGTGTCAACTTGACACAAGCCGAAGTTATCACAGAAAAGGAGCCTCAGTTGTGGAAATGCCTCCATGAGACCCAGCTGTTTAAGGCATTTTCTCAGTTAGTGATCAAAGACAGGAGGACCCAGCCCATCGTGGGTGGTACCATCCCTGGGCTGGTGGTCCTGAGTTCTATAAGAGAGCAAACTGAGCAAGCCAGGGGAAGCAAGCCAGTAAGCAGCATCCCTCCATGGCCTCTGCATCAGGTCCTGCTTCCTGACCTGCTTGAGTTCCAGTCCTGACTTCCTTTGGTGATGAACAGCAATGTGGAAGAGTAAGCTGAATAAACCCTTTCCTCCCCAACTTGCTTCTTGGTCATGGTATTTGTGCAGGAATAGGAACCCTGACTAAGACACTGGCTTTACCTCTTCCCACCATGTATGGGAAATGATTAGCTTGGATGAGATCCTGAGGGCAGTGTCCCACGGTGGCATTAGAGCTCCTGAAAGAAGAAACAGCACTGACTAATGCGTCGGCAGAAAGGAGCTGGGCTACATCTCAATCCTGGACTTCCCCGCCTCCACACCTGAAAGGAAAGTAATTTCCGTCTGTGAGGCACACAGCCTGTGGCGTTCTGTTACAGTCACCCAAACTGTCTTGGACAGAGCTAAGTTAATTCCGGCCCCTAACCGAATTATAAAATCTTCAAGGGACACATTTTTGTCACTATATTCTCAGCCCTTAGCTGCCACTGGACAATCGTGTATTTGCATTAGCGAGTGGATGGATGAATGAATGAATGAATGAATGAATGAATGATTTCCCCAATCCTTGACTAGAATGTGGCATAGTCCTCAGCTAGCCCAGATGCTAGCTGAGAACTATACAGACATCTAAGGATACATTTAACTTTCGACTTCTTAAGATTAGACAACTGCAAGAAGTGCAGGCCGACAGGAACTGGATATAGATCTCTCCTGAGAGACACGGCCAGAATACAGCAAATACAGAGGCGAATGCCAGCAGCAAACCACTGAACTGAGAACGGGACCCCCGATGAAGGAATCAGAGAAAGGACTGGAAGAGCTTGAAGGGGCTCGAGACCCCATATGAACAACAATGCCAACCAACCAGAGCTTCCAGGGACTAAGCCACTACCTAAAGACTATACATGGACTGACCCTGGACTCTGACCTCATAGGTAGCAATGAATAGCCTAGTAAGAGCACCAGTGGAAGGGGAAGCCCTGGGTCCTGCTAAGACTGAACCCCCAGTGAACGTGGTTGTTGGGGAGAGGGTGGTAATAGGGGGAGGATGGGGAGGGGAAGTAGAAGGGGAGGGGGAGGGGCTAGGGGGATGTTGGCCCGGAAACTGTGAAGGGGAATAACAATCGAAATGTAAATAAGAAATACTCAAGTTAATAAAGATGAAAAAAACAAAAGACTAGACAGCTGGACGAGTCTAATCTGCAAATGGCGGTGTGAGAGCTGCATCTTCCATTATTCTCTACAACGGTCACAAAATATAAATGTGAGCCCCACCTTTCTGCCGTCTCGGCCACATGGGTAGATGCCACTCCCCACCCCGAGCACACCGGCCCTCTCCAAATCTTCATCTGGCGACCAGGAGACCAGCATGGACTGAGGGAACCCCAGTGTCTTGTGCAGAACTCCTGGGTTCCCCCTTGCAGGGGACCTCAGTTCCCAGGAAGGGAACACGCTGGCTTTGGGTAAAGATCCAGCGGGCTCCACAGACAGAGAGCTCAACCCCATTCCTTGAGACTGATGAAAGTGATTTTTTCCCCCGAAGTTGTAACTGTAACTATTGCCGACGATGAAGGCTAAACAGGCCAGAGATGAGAGATAGGGCATAGATCCTCGGTCTAGACTCATCAGAAGCAATTATTCTAACAGAGACCACCATGGGTCTCTGAGAGAGCCTGCTTCCTTCCAAGTAAACACATCGACAGCCCTCCTGTAATTGAGGAGAAGTCTCCTGGATCACAAATCCATCTCATAATTACCCTGGGATTCCTCTGAGAAAGTGTGGTCATAATTTCCTCTGTATGTGATTTCCAAAAGGACAAGTGTCCTAGCCAGTGTTCTCTAAATGGTCCCCATTGATTGCCTCCGTCCACAGCGTGTTGATTTTTTCAGCCCAGAGTGTATAAGGTGAAAGAAACAATAACCAAATATAGAAAATATCGATCTGCAACCATTGATTCAAGGCCCCACGGTGTGAAAAGATTAGTTACTTTTAAGAGAAGTACCGAAGGTGACTTTCAACGACTTTTTATTGATTAACACGGACCAGATAAACCTTTCTGTTCAGAGCCATGCGCTCCTCAGAAGCCACTGTGAACAACTGATTCCTCGGTTGAGAGCAACACTGCATTAGGCTTAAAAGTGAATAGGACGTGAGTGTGTGTCCAATCCGAGACCTCGAAGACACTAGGGATGTATTCTCTCTCTGAGTTACATACACCCTCAGCCCAAAACCTAGGTAACACAGCCATCACGTTGTTGAAAAATATATAAGCATACTAAATAATATGGTATATATATATATATATATATATATAGCAATCAAATGATTTAATGACACACCTACTGTTTATTATGTTCTGGCAAGAGACCCAGGGGTGCATTTTGAGTGAGTGTGTGTGTGTTTGCATGTGTGTATGTGTGTGCAGATGCATGTGTCTGTATGTGTGTATGTGGGTACACATGTATACGCAAATATCTATGACCTTCCATTTCCGTATACAGTAAAAGACGTCCTGCCTTCATTCCACAGGAGAACGCTGTCCTGTGCCCCTCTAGGGCCTCCCTGTGGTCTTAGGTTTCTCAGCAATCATGAAAACAGTAAACTCAGGCCCCAGCAAAATCCTACATGTGGTGTCAGTAATTACCAAGGGGCTTACTTCACCTCTGCCTTGAGAAGTCCAGCCTAGGCTCTGCGTCTGTCTCCTTGGCACCTCTCTTCTGCTCAACTTTCATACTTAAATCAATATTAAAATATCTATTAAAATTTAACTCTCCTTCATAACGATCACTCCTGAAATTCTTTTCTGCGCCGAAGTCAGTCCCGGTTTGACCTCAGTTGAGGTCCCTAAACTCTAGGAGAGCTCAGGCGATTGATGCGGGAGCTGTGCCTCCTGCTTCTGCCATCTACAACCCGGACGACTGGGCCTCCTCATGCACGCTCTAGAGAGACAGCTTCCTCCTTGTTGCTGGGTTACTTTCTCAGACCAGATGGAGACTCTAGCAGAACTAATATTTTTTTTTCCCAGCCCAGTAGAAGAGGTGGAGAATGTGGGGGAACAGCTGGGGTGTTGTGAGTCCCTCCTACACATCAACCCCGCAAAGAGAAAGTATTCCTCGCTACAGGTAAATCCCCAAGTTTACAAAGCGTTTGAGAAAGAATTCCCATGACTCACCAATGGACGCTTTCCACTCAGCAACTGTTTACCTCATTTCAATTCCATAACGAGTAGACGTTCAGTTTGAGTTATGCTTAGGGATGGATCTAGGGGCATTTAGCAGACAAGTGGGAGTGGGTATGACCAAAATACACCATATTCATGTATGAGATCCCCAAAGAATTTAAAAATACTGTACTTTAAAAGCACAAGTTTGCTGATTGAAAACCTAACGGCTGGTAATTCCCCAATAACTAACGTTCTCCTTCCCAGAGCAATGCAGCTACTAGCAAACGAGAGGTATTTTCCCTCTTCTCACCCAGTCTCTTGGCCAGGGTCCCACAAAGCTTAGCTTCTGGTTTGAGGGAACGCTAACTGTAGAAAGGAGAGCCAGGGTCAGACCGAGCCTTAAACATCAACCAGACCAGGACTCGAGCTTCTCCGTTCCAAGGTCAGTCTGTGAGCGCCATGGCCGGCACCCAAAACATGGCAACGTCGTTCCACATTTGCATTCTGCACAGGCACTTTGCATATGTGAGAGCAGAGAGCCCACCGCAGCCCGAGCCGACGGCTTAATTAGCAGCACCTGCACCGAGGCACGATTAACATCTTGCTATTAGGTTACTGTTTGCGTTACAGGGTAAGTGATTAGACCTGTCAACTTCTGACAGGACAGGCTTCATATTTTAGTTTATGTATAAATTTAAATGTCATCATTTTCATAGCCAAAAAAAAAGCATCTTTAGACATGACAATAGCTCTTTTTGGGTTCTAGTTACAGACCGTGTTTGTCAGTGACAGGGTTACAGTTCAATTCCTAAGAAGCGGGGTATTTCCACGAACCGATAGGTCAGTTTCATCTGTACGGCAGAGTCCTTCCATGACTTGCTCTACCTTTCCTCTCTAATTTCCAGGGATGAGCACACCTTCTGAAGCTGATAGCACATGCCAAGCTGCCCTCCTACTTTATGCTACCCAGCATGCACAGGTGCCCAAGACAGATCTGCTGTCGGAACAACACTCACCTTCTGCTCCTAGGGTGACCACTCTCAAGCCTCCCAGTTGCGGGTCTCCTCCATTAGCAGCTGAGCCCTTTAGTGTCCCAAACACAGGGCACCCCACTGAGACGCTTATGAGACATCCCGACTTAGTTATCTAAGTCCAGTATCTAAGGTAACGGAATGTAACGGTTACATTCCAGAAGGTGGGTACCTACCACACCACGGCTAATATTTTGTGGGATTTTACTTGCCTTCAGATATGTAAGGAACATAAAAGATTGTGTCTGAGAGGCTTCGGAGAACGGGCCCAGCATGAGTAAGGAAGTGTGTGTATATGGGGGTGGGGGTGGGAGTGAGGGGAGTATGCCTGTGTGTGTCTGTCTGTCTGTCTGTCTGTCTGTTGCGTTTTTGTGAATGTGTGTGTGTGTTTATGTGTGCCAGTGTGTCTGTGTCTCTGTGAGTGTGTGTGTGTATGTGTTTATGTGTGCCAGTGTGTCTGTGTCTCTGTGAGTGTGTGTGTCTCTGTGTGTGTGTATGTGTTTATGTGTGCCAGTGTGTCTGTGTCTCTGTGAGTGTGTGTGTGTATGTGTTTATGTGTGCCAGTGTGTCTGTGTCTCTGTGAGTGTGTGTGTCTGTTGTGTGTGTGTGTGTGTTTATGTGTGCCAGTGTGTCTGTGTCTCTGTGAGTGTGTGTGTGTGTGTGTGTATGTGTTTATGTGTACATGTGGAAGTCAAAAGACAATTTGAGGAAGAATTGCTTCTCTTCTCCCACCATCTAGATCCCAGGGATGAAACCTCAGGTTGTGAGTGTTGGCAGAAAGTGCTTTTACCCACTGAGCCATCTTGCCAGCCCAAGAAGGGACCAACTTGTAACAGTCTTTGCAACTAGAATGGAAACTCAAAAATGTATGTCCCAAAACAAGTGACTTATCTACCTGTCAGGAATATGACAGAACTTGGCACAAAGTGTAATCTGTAGGTCTTGGACTTCCTACCGTGACATGCTGACTCTGAAATTCTTAATTCTGTATAGTCCTCTCACAGTATTAAAAGTAAATGTAATTTGAAGTTAATGATGTGAACATTATTAGCATTTAATCAAACCACTTTACGGTGCACCTACTCACCTTGGCTTCTCAGAAACTAATGAAAGAAATGGTATCCCCAATAAGAAGGGATTGGACCTTGGTTGCTGACCTGGTCCTTTAGCACACATCACTGGTGCTTCATAACCTTGGACAAGTCATGTCACTTCTCTGTGCCTGGATTTTCAGATGAAGACAGATAACAGTTTTATACACACTGTGTTCACCAATGTGGCAGAGAGAAGGGGAGAGAGAGAGAGAGAGAGAGAGAGAGAGAGAGAGACAGAGACAGAGAGAGACAGAGAGAGACAGAGAGAGACAGAGACAGGAGAGAGAGACAGAGAGAGAGACAGAGAGAGAGAGAGGAGACAGGGAGAGCACAAGCTTGCTAGAAGTTCAATTAGTTCTAATTAAACTTGATAGGTCTCTATCTATCATCTATCATCTGTCATTTATACCTCTATCTGTCTCTCCATCTCTCTCACCCACACACATATACACATACATATGAAGGCACACAAACAGACACGCACATACACACACAAACAAGCATGTAGAAGAGAACTAGTTTGGATGAAGGGGGCCATTAATCATTAAAAAGAAATAAGGTCGGGGTTGGGGATTTAGCTCAGTGGTAGAGCGCTTGCCTAGGAAGCGCAAGGCCCTGGGTTCGGTCCTCAGCTCCAAAAAAAAAAGAACCAAAAAAAAAAAAAAAAAGAAATAAGGTCACAGGTTGGTGGTGATCAAAGTATATTACATGCATGCACGAAATTATGAAAGGATAAAATAACTTTCAATCAGAACCAAGACGGTCACAATCCCTGCTTGTGAAGGTGAATATTTGCATAGCGTGCTGTCTGCTTCACAAAGGCACACAAGGAGGAAGAAGAGAGCCGCACAGGTCCTGCTCACAGAGGGATCAGCCTTATGGTACGGATGACAACAGTGAGACCACAGAAGGGAAGCACTAGACACAGAAGAGAGTCAGTGAAGCACCCAGTTTATTATTTCATTGTTTCAGAATAAAAGGCAGGGAAAATTGTGTGAGGACACTAGGTATGAAAAGAAAGCCAGATGTTTTCCAATTTACCCTATAGGTATATAAATAAAATGGATTTAAGAACAAAAACAACCTTCCTTCCAAATGCATGGAAAGAGGAGGAGGAGGTACCAACTTCTGTCTTAGGGTTTCACTGCTGTGAACAGACACCATGACTAAGGCAACTCTTATAAGGACAACATTTAATTGGGGCTGCCTTACAGGTTCAGAGGTTCAGTCCATCATCACCCAGGCAGACATGGTTGTGTCCAGGCAGGCCTGGTGCAGGAGGAGCTGAGAGTTCTGCATCTTCATCTGAAGGCTGCTAGGAGAAGACTGGCTTCCAGACAGCTAGGGTGAGGGTCTTAAAGTCCACACCAAGTGACACACCTCCTCCAACAAGGCCACACCTACTAATAGTGCCACTCCCTGAGCCAAGTATATGCAGACCATCATAGAAACACACACTGGTTCCAAAGTGGGGAACATGGAAATGATTACACTGGCCACAGAATAGAAACAGCCACATACACACAAGCACATGCACAGGTACACACCACTGAAAGTAAAATTTAAACCAAAGTAACATGGAAAGGCAATGGACTTCTGAAATTATTCATTTCTAAGCTGGATCTTACAGAACGAAATTCAGATACTACAAACTTTAGGGTTGAAACGTGAAAGCCGTTAGAATAGCCTTCTGGAACGAACTAAAGCATCTTTGCCTTTTAACACAGCAGAATGGTGTGTCCAAGGAGCTCTCGGGCCTTCCTTATTAACAATGACACAGCTGTCACCTTACAGTTGTCAATAAGAACACCTAGGCAGACACAGGGGCCTAAGGGCGGCTTGTGTTGAGACAGCATGGCGCCAAGTAGGATATCCTATAGGAGTCAGCTAAAGTGACCGACACAGTATCGGGGAATGACAAGTCAGTACGCCATGGTAACACTGGATGTCTGAGGAACACCCAATGTAAACCGTGATGTAACTCCCATATGTAACCATTCATAGCCGAATGTCACTTTTATGTGGGTTCTGTATAAATATGGCCTTGGGGCCAGAGACCCGAGACTTTGCCACCAGCAACCTGCTTGTATGTCTGTCTGTAGGCCTGTGTGTTTCCTCCATGCAGCCGGCGTGCCAGTTTGCATGCGTGCCCATGCTGGCCTGTGTTTGGTCCTGGGCCCCAGTGTGCCTGAGTGCCTGCCTGTGTCTAACTGTCTCCAGCTACTTTCTCCAGGACTGAGTAAAGGATGTCACGGTCACTTCTGGCTTGCCCCAGCCCCTTGTGACCCACCTTCTCCCCTGGCATTGGAGCATGGACCTCACGTACATCCTGGAAAGAACTTAACGCTACAGAAAAATTAGTGTTAGTCTAGTTTCTGTTGTGAACAGCTCAATACCACAGACGAGGCAAGTTGTAAAGACAAGAGATCAGTTTGATTCGCAGTTGATTCAGCCTCAGGGAGCCCCATCTGGTAATGGGCGTCTTGTTGGCAGAGTCCCAGGCAGTTCTGAGGGTCCCCTGGCACGTGACGGGAGTGCAGAATACATACAGTTGTCTGGTCTCTCTCCTCTTACAGACCTACTAGGATTCAACCACATGAGCCCGACTTCCATATCATTTGACCCCAGTCACGTCCCCAAAATTCCCTCTGAGCATCACCAATGGATAGCCAGGTTAGGCTTCCGCTCTTTAGGTTCAGCCTAGCACAGCAGAGATGGGATTGTAACCTGAGTTTCAGACAGGACAAGCACAGAGACGGGTACCTCAGGGAATCTGTGCTGGCACGTTATGGTCTGTGTGGTACAACTTTCCTGCATGCGGTGGAGCCTCAGAAAATGCAGCCAGTGAGGTCTGGGCAAGGAGGGTTACCTGGAGAATTCTCAGGCTGGCACCTTCGTGCTGAGGATCGCAGAGCCAGGCAGCAAGCGCCCCCTAGTGGACGACTGCATCACTTTCACCACGGAAGCCGACAGATCTGCAGTCTCACCCACAGACGACCAGAGAGAAGGCTTGGGCTTGACCTTTTTTCTTGTCTCTTCCTGTGACTGAGGAAGAGGACAGAAGAGAAGCAAGCCCCACCGGCACTGAGGAAGAATTTTCCTCCAGTATGAGGGTAAAGCTTCTAACTGCTCTAGACTCATCTAGTAAGAGAATATGAGACCTGCCCAAGGTATTGTTTGGAGGGCAGAAAATGGGATTTAGAATAGAATTACTAAAATCCAGCTTATGCCGGGCAGTGGTGGCACACACCTTTAATTCTGGCATTTGGAAGACAGAAGCAGGTAGATCTCTGAGTTCCAGGCCAGTCTGGTCTGCAGAGTGAGTTCCAGTACAGCCAGGGCTGCATAGAAGAATCCTGTTCCAAAACAAACGAACAAAAAGAAGCATAAACAAAACCAAAATGAAGCAGTAACAAAAGGTACAACCTTATGTCATCAACTTATTCTGCATCCATATAATGCAAGTGTGCCCTTTGTGCACATCAGAGCTACACCACGCCCCAGCTTCAACAGCTGACTGCTAGGTTTGCAACGGAAAACCAGCTCTGTTCACAGACTGAAGTTGTGCGGGCTGCTGCGGGAGTTGAGGAATTCCAGCTGACAGCGGTCATGACGACACACCACACAGCAAATGAGGAAGTGCAGAATGCATGACAAGGACCATGACATGAGTCAGGAAAGCCCCGTGCTGCTGGAGGCTGCTTCTTAGACAACACAAGTGCATTCACTGCGCCTGACAGATGGACACAGGTAGAGTGATGGACAGACAGCGAACTCTGCAGTTGGAAGGGGGAGTGTAAGAAGGTGTGGAGTTGACCACCTGGCATCACGGTTGTCCTGGCCACTGAGGTATTCACGTCAAAAAGCAAAGGGCACCTGCTTGTAAGAGTCAGAGGTCAGGCTTCAGAGGCTGTGACCTATCGGCCAAAGGAGTTGGACCACGTTCCAGAGACAATAACACTAGTGCCTTTCGCAGTTGCTTTTGAGATGATGGTCAAGTTGAGGCTCAGAGAGAGAAGCATGTAGGAAAGAAATGTTCTTTTCCAAGAGTATCATACATCAAAAGAACCGGCTAAGGAAACACGTAGAAGGGCTTAAACAGACAAGCTGTGGACGAGCCCAGATCACCAAGCTGATGTTCACCCGTCCAGAAAGGAAAGAGCAACTTCCTCTCACAGATGGAGATGCTCACAAGGCTTGCGGCACACCCTCACAGCGTGGCAAGCAGAAGGCGGAAAATGGTTCATGGGAAACAGTTTGAGGTTTACTGCTAGGAGGGCCACCCCAGTCTGAGTGACCTTGTTACTTCCTGGTTGTCATACGTGATGCCTTGTGTCCTACAGGAGGGTAGGCTGTGTCTCTTTTGCGTCTACGTGATCAAAACAGGATTGAGGCTAATACATCAGACGCAGGGGGGTCAGTGTGGGGCAATCATTTGCTCGAAGGTGTATCACACAGCAGCAAGGGTGTCGCTTGGAGATGGTATCAGCTCCGCCAGCTCTTCTCACAGGCTGATTTTCCTCTTCTGATAACCACCAGTTAATTAATTGGAGTGTGGGTGTGTTCTGGAGTTACTATCCACAAGACAAATGACACCAGCTCCATGAGCAGGAGCTACAGTTCAATTTTTCTTAATTAGGCAGTGCTTATCTAGGGAAGGGTACTCCCGAAAGATCCTTGCCATCGCCCACCCTCCCAGGGGAGAGGGGTGTCATTTCATTGTCCCTGCATCTGTCCTTGTTTCGAATTCCAAAACAGGGTTTGCTCCTCATTTACATTTGGGGTCTATCCTGGACTTAGAATGCACAATTGGTGCCCCATTATTATGTCCTTAATCTGGGCAAAGTGAAGATAGAAATCCAAAATGAGGGTCACACTGCCTCAGCCACCCGACTCTCCACCGTTTCTGCCACCAGGCTGCACCCACTCCACATTGACAGAAGGAAGCATTTTCAAAACCATGACAGTATCCGGTCTGTACCTGTTCTCCCAATGCTCCTGGAAATTTTCACCTAAGCCGGTGTGATGGCATTTTATTTTTAAAGTACCATATGGGGACACTGGCAGAAGGGACCCCCTCCTTCAACTGGATCCTGGAATGGGAAGCTAAAACCAAAGTACACCAAGTGTAAAGTGTAAATGTTTCTCTCTCTCTCTCTCTCTCTCTCTCTCTCTCTCTCCTCTCTCTGCTATTGTGTTGGTCTTTTTGGAGACAGGGTCTCACTCTATAGTCTATGAGTCCTGCCTTCTGAGGGCTGGAAGGCAGGCATGTGCCAGTGTGCTTGGGCAGCTGGCTACATCTTAACCATTTCTAAGTGTAGTTATGGTGGTTCACGGCATTATGTGAACCCATTAGACACCACTACCAGCTCTGTTCCACTAGTCTATGACCCCCTTTGATGGGCTGAAGAGATGGCTCAGAGGTTATGTGCATGCTGCTCTTGCAGAGGACCTGGGTTCAGTCCCCGATACCCATCATTCATTTTTTAAAATATCCACCCAAAAGTGACCTAACATTCACAATAGAAACACCAAGCACACACTAACTCTGGGCACATGCGTGTTGATGGCACTTGTGCTGGGAAGTTTCCTGGTACCCTCTCTCCAGCTCCACCCTCCACCAAATTCCTCACCAGCTCTGAGCTCTGAGATCGGACAGCACGAGCTCCCTGCCGGGTTCCTCCTTGCTTCTGGACGATGTTGCCTAGGTCCTGGAACCCTCTCTACCTCAGAATAGGTTAGGAAGGGGTAATAGCTGTCCACTGCCGTTAGCACTAGAGCTTTCCAAAATCTTGTGTTGTTCTCTTATCCCTTATGTGCAAATACTTATTACATTTAGCATCCCATTCCAGTATCCCCCCCATCACTTGGACATACTCCCACTCTTTCAAAGGTTCTTGTCGAACCACCAGTCCAAAGCCAACTTGGGCTGTCCTCCCTAGAAAACCTGCACAGAACACTTATGCAGCTCCTCATAGTTCTGATTTCACACTCCTACATCCTTTCTGGTTTGCAATACAGGGTATTTGTGTGTATCGGGCTCTGTTATTGTCTATTAATCAATGCACCATTTCCAACTGACTAGGGCTAGTGCTGTTGCTGATCTGGCCCTGGTCCTCAGTTTCTCTCACCCTCCCAGGTTTGTTGGATACACTGTGGTTCTCTAACGACAGCACTGCAATGACGACGTTCAATATTCCACATACTGGATATATGGCTGAAGTATGGCCCGTGCTTTGTAAACTATAACAGTGCTCTAAGCAAAATACAAGTCACCGTTAAGTAAGATACAATGTGGTGTATCTTCAGTCACAATCTGGATTAGACTTCCATCCCCAGTCTTCATCTTCTGGCCTTACAGTTTGAACATCAGTCTCCCTTAACTGTCCCCAAGTGTATCTGAGCAGTCCCCAGTGAGCCACTTCACAGGTATTTAGGAGCAGGGTGTTCACTGTCTTCTCCTCTGGTTGCCTGGTGTCCTTGTGCTGAGGTCCTTGACGTTTGTAAGATTACTGCTGCACTGCCACTCCCTCCCCAGAGGAATCGTCTTCCCCCCAACTTCAGCAGTACTACCTCAGAGAAAGTCACACTTTTATGGGTGACACAAATGAGTATTTGGATGCTAGTTCTTACACGTGGGGGTAGGCATACATGGCACATGTAGAGGTCACAGGACAACATTCAGGTGGCATTTACCTTCCCATCCTGACAGGGTCACTTCGCCACTGAGTAAGCCAAGCTGCCTGGACCACAAGTCTCTAGGGCAGTGGTTCTCAGCCTTACTAATGCTGTGACATTTTCACACAGTTCTTCATGTGCGGTGACCCCAACTATGAAGTTATTTCCCTTGCTACTTCTTATCTGTAATTCTGTTACTGCTACTAATCATAATGTACATGTCTGTGTTCTCTGATACTCTTAGGTGACCCCTGTGAAAGGGTCATTGGATCCTGAAAGGGACTGTGACCCCCAGGTTGAGAACTACCGCTCTAGAGATTTTCCTGTCTTTATTTCCCATTCCCCCATAGGGACAACCCTGGATCACAGACTCTTGGGACACTGCAGCCGGCTTTAGTGGGCGCTGAAGATCTGAACGTCATCAAGCTCAGGTGGCAAGCTTTTACCCATTGAGCCATCTCCTCCACCTCAGATATAGTAAATTTAAATAAGTTTACTACAAGTCCTGGGATTGTGGGAAGTTCACCAGAAACACTGAAGAATAAGGGAGCCCCCAGCGGTGGTGCTGAATAATCAAGAAAATTGACAGATCCACCAAATACTGCTTCTAAATACGAGATAATGGAGCAAAAGAATTACACTAAAAAAAAATTTTTTTTTTTCACACTGATAATGTCCAGCATTTTCAAATCTACAGATGTCTCTGTCTCTCCTTGCCAACCCAGGAAACAGCCTCCACTCTGGGAAGGCATGTTCAGTCAGCTAGTGATGACCAGAGACAGAATGGCCGTCAGGTTCCACCCTAGATTCCCATTCCACAGCCAATGCTTGCACTTCAGTCCCTTCTGAATGCCACATTTCCAGGAGGCAGCAAGGCACAGACAGTAGTATCCCAAGACCTGGTCACAAGCTCCTGCCTCCTGATGGAGCACGAAGGAGCTTCTCATGTTTCCCAGTAGCCTCCAAACTCAAGTGGAAGTTTCTACTGGTGTCATGTGATACAGACTCACATGGTGTTTTGCTGAGGCGAGACCCATGGGGAGACGCTCGATGTGGGAGAGAATATAAATTGGACTCAACTGTGACAGTGACAGAGAGAGCTTGCATAGGTAGCTTGGCAACACTTCCTTGGTCTTCCGTCATCACTGATCTTGAGGCCTGGGCACAGGGTAGGCTTGGATTTTTCACAGCCTACTTTTAATAAGGGTACTTGAAGGCTTTGACCTCCCTTCTACCCCGCCACCTACCAGAGGCAGTAGAAAAGAATGGTTATCAGGATATGGGGGAAATGGACCGGTTTAGAAATTGTTCTTTGAAGCAAATCCAATCTGCGTTGTCAGGAAATCGGCAGTTCAGTTCACAGAAATCAGCAGCGGCAGCTCGATCCACTCACAGATACTTCATGAATGCACCAGCAGTCCAGTGCAGTAGTGTCGGGTAGCAGATACGAATCAGCAGCCGTGGCAGTGGCACAGCCTAGCAGAAGCAACCGGAAGTTCTCTGCTGTGCCACTCTCAACGAAGTGAAGACCAACAAAGACAGGAGACCAAGAAGCGTTGCAAAGATAGCTGTGCAAGCAGGCTATCACTGTCCACTGGGTCCTGTTTATACTCCCTCCAAACAGCATGTGACCTCCCACAGGTCTTGCCTCACCGCCTGAGCCTGTTCGGCAACACTGGAGTCTAAATCAGCTGACAGTGCTCTACCAATTGGTCAGAGTCTGAAGGAACGGCAAGAAGCCGTCAGACCACCACCAGAAGTTTTTTGGTTTCTCTCTATAGTCACAACAGAGCTCAGCAACAAAACGTAAGGCGAGAACCATAATGTGCTCCGTTAGCGAAGAATCCATCATCTGCCCTTTCATGTGCTCACTTTAGCAAAACACCCTTTCATCTGTGTCTGCTTCAGCTAAACATTCCTTCACAGGTCTGCTTTAGTAAAACATCCTTTCACACATGTCTGCCTTTACCTAAACATCTTTTGGCATAACTGACTTTCCAAAGGAACCGGAAGTTTCCTCTTCAGCAGAGAACTTCTCCTGGAGCACCTGCTGGTCCTGGTTGCTCCTGCTGATTCATTCCTCGGACACCGGGCTGTTTCTGCTGGGTCATGCTACCACTGCTGATTCCTGTTTGCTAACCTTGACACTACCAAACTGGACTCCTGGTATCCTGACAAATAGAGATAGGAATTCCCCAAGGAACTACTTTTTTTTTTTTTTTTTTGAGGTAGTTCAGCAACTTTATTTGACATTCAACAGGTTAGTTCTCGACCGTCTATAGATTTTTTTTTTAATTTGGTAGCTACTTCTAAATAGATCCACATCCCCTTGTCCTGTTTACCATCTCTTCTCCCCCACCTTTGGACAGTGGGCTAGAAGGGGGTTTGAAGCATTTGAAAGCCCTTATTAAACACAGGTTTTGAAAAATTTAAGCCTATACTACATGTCCACCCACGACAGCACTTTAGGACAACTAGAGCTTTTGTGATTCTCCAACTCACTACTTCTAGAAGCTTCCTTGTAAACTGGCACACCTCTCAGGTCCTCTGGAAGAGCAGTCACCTCTCTCTCCAGCCCCTCCATTATTGATCTTAAGAACTTTTAAGGTCTTAACAACAGCCCCCATCAACTCAACCTCCCAAGACTGCTCACACTGCAACACCCCAGAAGACAGCCGGATAAACAATCCACAAGGCTGAAGGCCAGCATGACATTAACAGACGCACTAAACAAAATCAGTCCCTGGCAGAGTCGGGGTACTCTTCTCTGGGCTTGCCATTTAGCATTCCCTTAAAATTAGAGCAAACACTCGCCAGTCAAATAAAAGACAGCGTGTGCCCACCCAGTAGCTACTTCCCAAACCCTAGCCTCCTACCCTAGCAACTTCACCCAGAACTCACATACTGGTTGCTCTGAGTGGCCATTCCTCTTCAAAGGGAAGCCATTTTTAAATCTAGGGGCAAACCTCCATGATCTTAAGCCCATCCAGTGTGCTTCATTCGCTTTGAAAAATGGGTGTTTGTTTTGTTTTTTAAAAATGTCATAACTAGCAAGCCAAGTAAAACCTACCTCTAATTGTCATCTGTCACCCGGAGGCCCAAGAACAAGCCAAGTTCACAAGGTGAGAGGTGAGGGACACGAGGTGCTGAGGTGCCTGACGCTTTCAGCTGCTCAGATAGCCGATTCCAGACCACCCACTTCCCTTCAGAGACTGTTACTAACAGCCCAAGCTGGAGACTGTGAAGCTGCTCCTGCATTGCCTTTTCCCTTGGTGCTGCAGACTAGGCGTCTAGCTGTCTTAATACTAGTGTATACCTACGGTGTATATGTCTGTGCACATCTGCAGTCATGTCGAGTGCCTTCCTCTGCCACGCTCCAACTGTCTGAGATGAGATCTCGCTGTGCAGACCCAGAGGCCTGGAGTTACACAACCCAGGTTGGCATCAAAACTCAGAGACCCACCTACCTCTGTCTCCCAAGTCCTGGAATTAACGGCTTTTAAAATCGCCTCTCTGCACCCAGAGTTCACTGGCTAGAGCAGCTGGCCGGCAGCTGCAGGGTCCACCTGTGCCTCAGCAGCTCGAAGGTTACAGGTGTCCTTCAGCATGCCGGGCAGCTCTACAGCTAGGACCCTAATTCAGGAATGGAACAGGTTCTCTGCAAGAGCACCAACTGCTCTTACCTGCTGAGCCCTCTTTTCAGCATGTAAAATAGTTTGCCTGGTAAAAAATTAAGACACATGAGGAAATCCAACATTTATTGAGTACATATTTAGTAACAGCATACAGCTTCTCAAGAAACACCTGAGCTGAACCTTCCAGAACAGAGCAAGGCATCTTCCAATACTGGTAAGCTAGACCCCAAATTCATACTTTTATACTCCCCATTAAGAGTTCTCAAGATACACAAATGACTTAAAATATTCACATTATTATAAAAACCAAAATATTTTTAAGGTAAAAGCAGTTTCGAGGCAGTAATGTCTACATAGCATGGTTCATCACGATGCCTTCCCGCAGCCGCAGGCCACTGTGCTCAGCACAGTAACAGACCCAAGCAAATGCTTGGCAGACGTGAGCCCCTGCAGCTGGTTCCAGGCTCTCATTTCCATCTCAGACACCTTCTGATACAGAGCGCATCAAATCCCTCTGATCAGCCCTCACATATAACGGTAATCGTGCGACAAGGGCATGTTCTGCTGTATTCAGAACAGGCACGGTCTAGAACAACGCCACAGCTATGGATTATTTTATAACATTTCAATATTCCCTGAAGAGATTTAATACAAAAGCTGAAAACAGCTATTAGTTTTGTGTTTTTAAAAAGTCCACTTGTAACAGTTGGACTTGTAACAGTTCAGACAGAAGTATTACCCCAGGGAAACGATTTACTGTTTAAATGGCATAGGTGGTCGAAATCTCTAAATGAACTTTCAGAAGGTGCGGTCATGGTGTGCTGTGTGTGAAGATGCTCCAATAGTCTGACTGCATGTTTTATCTACACAGGTCAAATGTCCCAATCAGTTCTCAAGTTTGATAGGAAAATATCTGGTATTCACAGCATTACTGAGAGAAATTCACTACAAAACTGCTGACTGTTTGAAACATAAAATTATAGAAAAGTCTAAGGAAATCACAGGAGATACTTGTAATTATTGGCCAGGATGAGGTGACAAGTTCTGAAAAGTAATCCTGACACTGGTATGTAACCTGGTGTAGATTGCCAGGCCAACAGGCACACACTGTCTCACGATTCTCTAAGGACTACATATCTGATTAGCACACACTTGTAGAGGTTTTTCTGTTTTGGGTTTTTTGTTTTGTTTTGTTTTGTTTTTTTGTTGTTTTTATTTTGCTTCTTGAGACAAAAATCTCAACAAAGGCCATACTGCCCTTGCATGCACCTCAATTTCCCAAGTACTGGGTAACAGGTCATGTGCCACCACGCCCAGTTGTGATCCTTATAACAGCTTTTAGACATCGGTCTCAAATCTATATACCTCAGGGTTTTGTTTTTTTTTAATCTTATCTTCAATGAATTAAAAAAACTACAACTATCAGAACAAGTTAGGTAGATTCCAGAAGAAAGGGGCTGCTTTGGCAGTGTAAAGGATGACCACGGCAAAACTGGCCACCTCGGTTACTTCCACCGGGTATTAAAATGCAGTAAGGTGGTTATTACTTTAAGACACTTGAAATTACACTTAATAAATGGATAACTGGCCCCACGCCGGACATATTGCACATTCTATTTTTCTTCTCTATTCAAAAACAAAAACAAAAAACAAACCAGAAACATTTTTGAAAAGACAGCTCAACCACATTAATAAGAACATCTCAAAGGAGCGAACTGTGCTTGTGCTATTTATTATAAGCAACTGGAAAGGACAGTGAGTATTTTTAAATGTTTTTAGATTATATGTATGTGTTGCCTGTGTGTGTGCATGTGCACCACATATGGGTCTGGTGCCCAGAGGTTAGAAGAGGGTGTTGGATCCCTTGGAATTGGAGTTATAGGTAGTTGTGGACCACCATGTGGGTGCTGGGACCAAGTGCTCAGAATCATTGAGCAAACTCTCTGTCCTGACAATGAGTATTCTTTAAAGGTTTGCTTTTAATGTTTCCACCATCTGTCTCCTGAGTCACTCACCAGTTCCACTGAAAGTATCCCCACTGGGACGGGGAGGAACAGGTAGGTGTAACCACTGCCCTAGCCACCATTCTAGGCAACGCCGCAAGCTAAGGATTATTTTATAATATTTCAGTTCTCCCTGAGGAGATTTTTATATATAACTTGGAAATAGCTATACTTAAAAGTAAACAAACAAACAAACAAAATGGTCATACTGGCCTCTAATTAGCAGTGCTAGGGAAAAACGGATAGGAGAGATTTAGACATTACAAAGCTGTTTCCTTCACAGACTTACCCTGGATAAGCTAAAGGACATTAAAATGGAAAGTATGTGTGTTTCCACAGGCAAAGAAAATAAAAGGACAACTACCACTCAATGAACAAGGTGACCAAAAAACGTGTCTGTTATCAATGACTCCAACAAGACTGGCTCTGCTATCCCCAGCCGCAGGCTCCAGGCAGTGTAGGGCAAGCACTGACCTAGGCAGGGGACCCCATGTTTCCAGTTCCCTTCATCTGCACCTACCCATCTCCCCCCTTCCTTCATCTTTCGCTCACTTAGCCTTCTGTCATTCTTTTACCTCTCTCTCTCTCCTTTCTTGACTATTCATTTGCTTCATCCTTTTCTTCTCTTCCTCTCTTCCTTAAAATCTGTTCCTTCCACATACCATCAACAAATCCACCCTGGAGAAGACAGACAAAAAGCTCTCAGCCTCAGGAGGCAGCCCAGCCCCTGGCAAAACTGGATGCCATCAACACTGGCGTGGCTGAGGAGCTACATGCGTCCCTCCAGCCACCCCTTCCACACCTCCTCGCCGCTCTAGCACGGTGTGGTCAGCACACCCCTCAAGCCCACAAAGGGAAAGCAGGCCAGTCCCCATCTGTTCTCGTCATGACACTGACACTTGACATAAGCCGATGAGAGCCATGAGGAAGCAGTGTCCAAGGCAAGCATGGCATAGCTCATGAGCTCATCCTCATAAAGGCAAACTGCATTTTCTTAAAACAGACTTTCTAGAGGTTTGATGCATTTTAAGATTCTTTCTCTAAACGGCCTCAACCAATCAGAGTGGAGCGCATGGGGTTGAGGCTTCGGCTACTGAGAAAATTGCATCTAAAGGTACTCATGAGTCCCTCTCTCGTCAATAACCCCAAGTGCTTCCTCTATCTGAAAATGGCACTTATAAGTTAGCAATTGTGCCAATAACTGTGACATCCTAACTCCAACCTTAAGGATGGCATAAGAATTTCCAGTGCTTCCTAAACTAGCTACATCGGAACCTTCTGAGGAACTCACTCAAAGCAGAACCATCGTGCACCAAGCGTATGTAAGACAGACCAAAGGCAGCTGCTGCTGTTGCTAAGGATGATGTAGTTGCCGTGGTTACCTGTAAGTACCAAACCATTTACTGCAGGGACACAGAATGATGCCTGAGACTTTAATATAAAAAAGGAACAGATGACGTAAATGTGGCAAGATCCTGACTGGTAACAGACATGACCAGTGAGAGTGCTGCACTAAGATCTTACTTCCTTCTCATCTCCTATTATTTTCTGCACTGCTGGTTCTTGAGCACATGAAGTAAGCACTCTGACTATTGAGGTATGGCCCTAGTCTACTTTGATATAATTTTTAATCTCTTCATTTAAAAAATGTCTTAAAGACTCCTTCCTAGATGCAGTATATGTAGGACTTGTTTTTGGCAAGCTCTCTCACATTATAAGCCAAACTTCAAAGGCTAAGGTTCTCATGTTTCCACCTAACAAGCTAAACTTGAACACAGGCCACAGAATCTAACTTCATGATGACATTCTGCCAAGGAATCATGGCTGCTGCTCCCTCAACCTATCTGCGTACTGAGCTAATAACAATTCCTCTCCTGGGCGCAGATACTTTGATGGCATTTTAAACCTTCTCTTGGTCTGTCTCTGGCTGAACTACTGAAGTTGGAGCAACTGCACTGATCGCTTCCTACAGAGGATCCGGGACCGTCACAGCTGATACTGCTCCTTCATTAACTTCCCCTTCTCTGGGTGAGCGTTAAGGTCCAAGAGAAACAGAAGACAGCCCGGGCCTCAGAAGCACCTGGTAGGAAGAAACTGCCCCAGAATGGCACACGCTACCCACTCAGAATACAGTAAGTGTCAAGGCAAGATGGACAAGGAGTGAAGGTCCAGATATTAAAAAGGAACTATCTTCAATGGTGTTCAAAGTAAAAAATACGCATATTTACCCAAACCAAAACGCCTTTTTCTACAGCTAGATGTAAAAATCTTCTTCCTCCAAACCATCCACCACAGCTGTCTAATCTACTCTAAGTAAGGCTCTGTCTGCATCTGCCTCCCTCTTCAGACGGATCCTGGAAATGCACTTTGAGGTAGAAGGAAAGCTGAAAGGACCACTGCTAATCTCACAGGCTTATGCATTTGGTCCGCTGCATTTTCCACCATCCTGGTAGTGTTGCGATTAGGTTCTTACTTTATTCTCAGCATAATATATTTTGCTTCCAGAATGCCCAGTAAAGCTGAAATTTTTCACTTAAAGTGATTTTTAAAATGTCCCCAAATATCTTAGAGCTTAGGTTTGGCAAGACAGTTTAATACATACAAAATGAACACACTTCATTTGTCAACACACACGTGCACACGCACACACAGCACTCTCACACACACACACATATACACACCACACTCATACACACACACATACATATACACACACCACACTCACACACGCACAAACACACACATACATATACACACACCACACTCATACACACACACATACATACATACACACCCACCACACTCACACACACATACTCACATACATGCACACTCACACACTCTCTCACTCACACTCACACACTGGCACACACACACTGCCTCCTTTTAAGTTTTACTATTTTCTCCTTCCTCATACAGCTAATTTTTAAATGTGCAGCTTACGTAAAATCTACAAATAATCTCAAACATGATTGTCACCAAATGTCATAGAGCAGAGATGAAATGTATGTGGTACATAGATTGTCAACAGTTAACATTGGTTACATCACATTTCTTAAGAAACAGAACCTTTCTGCTCCTGTAAACTTTTCTCACACTTAAAGTGAGGTTAGTGCTGACATAAATTATTGCTACACTCACAGCTTGAATGTCTCCACTATGTCCGAGGTACACTTTCTCCCCATCCTCCCAGTCCTTACTTACTTGATCACGAGCCAACCCAGCCCCACAGCCCACACTGTCCAATGCGTTCACTAATGCTGGAAAGACACCAAGTAATGTTACAAACCATCTTCTTACTGCAGCACCAGAGTTTAACTTATTCTTCATGGCATGAATATACTGCTCATTTAATTCTTCCGAAGAGGATTATTCTGGAGACAGAAACGCCCCCTAAATCCTTTTCCAATACCATTCCTTCATATCTCCTGAGGCATTACTGTTTCTTCAGTGTACTTCGTCATGAAGAATCACCTTTCCTTTGGTGGTGTGTCGTAACGGTTTCTTATGCTTTTCGCCAACTGCTTGATAAATATTTTGTAAGTTTTTCCACAATACGTGTGAACTGTCTTCTGTAGTTCCAGTTCTAAAGGTTTGAGTAAGGAACGGACGGAATCATCCTCAAGAGAACACTAGAGAAGAAATATAACAGACAACAATACACACAAGAGTTTAATTATTTTCCAAATAAGTTCTTCAGTCAGTTAAACATTAACAACTTCCACCTGCTATTTCACGTGAAGTACACCCTTACCCAGTGTATCAGTGAATTAAGCATGACTACCAGAGAAGGGGTTGACAGTAAATTTCTGCAGACAGGGAGACTTCAGAAAGAGGCAGTGGAAAGGCCTCCCAGCCGGGGAAGAACACATTCAAGAGCAGAAAAGAGGCAGAAAAATGCGGAAGGGAGGTGGTGCTCGCCTTTAATCCCAACATTCAAGAGGCAGAGGCAGGAGGATCTCTGTGATTCTGAGGCTAGCCTGGTCTACATAGGGAGTGCCAGGACAGCCAGGGCTACACAGAGAAGCCCTGTCTCAAACAAGCAAACAAACAAACAAAAGGATGCAGAGACACTGGCACAAAGTGGCTAAATCTTGTTAAAGGCATCTGGAATAACTAGTAACAGCTAGACTCCCAGAAGAGGGAGCATAAAGTCTTCCTGTGCT
Organism: Rattus norvegicus; assembly: GCF_021556685.1. Classification (NCBI taxonomy): domain Eukaryota; kingdom Metazoa; phylum Chordata; class Mammalia; order Rodentia; family Muridae; genus Rattus; species Rattus norvegicus. The sequence goes on from NC_141540.1 coordinate 134,002,569, forward strand.
CTCCATGGCACTCTATCCCCTGACCCCACGCAGTGAGACTGCTGATGCTGACTTAGACATGAACACAACGGCCAGAGCAGGAAGAGTGAACGAGTCACTTCCCAGAGAAACTCAGACCTATCATAGTTTGGTTATGTGTCTCCAGAAGATCCGTGTGCTAGACTGGACCCTAGATCACTCAGTGACGGTATATTTGGGAGGGGATCTATAGATCACTGATAACGTTCCTTAGACAGGACACAGATGGTAACGACTCCTGTTCCTTCTCTTGCTTCTCCTGCCATCTGCTCTCACCATGATGTAATGTTCTACCACAGGCAATGGGACCAGGTGACTATGGACTGAAATTTCTGAAACTGAGCAAAAGAACAAATCTCCCTACACATAAACTGGCCAACTCAAGCATTTCCTAACGTAATGGGAAGTTTACTGCCACACTGCACAAAGGGTCCAAGCACATATGCGAACTGCTAAGTACCTCAGACTCTTCAGGGCTGTCTAGAAAGCAACATCAGTTAAATGCTGATGAGCCTAATAATTTCAAAGTATACTTTTGGCCACCTTTATCTATAATGTAAAACATATAAAAATCTGAGATAAAATGAAGTGAGATTAGCCCTGAGGCTCACAGCCCACCAAGGGGAAGAAAACAAAGCTCCAATCAGGTTGGAAGTGAACTAGAAGCTACTTCCCTGCTGGCTTGCTTTAGTATGGCTGGAAGATGCTTTGCAGACTGATGGGAAGAAACAGTGGGCAGCAATCATCAGACTCATAAAGGGTTAAAATGCTGAGAGTAAGTGCGGTGAATGCTCACCAGTAAACGAGCCATCTCACAAAAGGAGGGTGTGGGGATGCCAAGATCTGGATCGCTGGGAACACTGTCCTCCAAGCCATGACATGGCTGCCCCACAGTCTCAGTGGCTCTGATTATCTCCGTGAGAGCAGGCACGACTGCGCAGAGCACTAGTGTCATGGAGGGATGGCTTGAAGAGGTGGCGCCCTTCCTCAAGGAGCTAAGGGGCAAGTAATGGTTCCTAAACATGGAAGCTCTCTTCTACAGCTCTACACTGTCCTCAGAAGTGCGCCCACTGGGGAAGCAGAGGGAGGGAGGGAGGGAGGGAGGGAGGGAGGGAGGGAGGGAGGAAAAGGAGAGGGCAGTAGAGGGACTCTCTGGGTAAAGGAAGGGATCAGAAGGACGACATGAGAGGTGATGAGAGATGAATATAGAAAAGTGCATATAATATACGTCACACTATATATGCCATATATGACACGTGTTCTATATGTGCTAACGAAGTACTAACTATGTAGAGGAGGGGAGCTAACAGTGACAAGCATGACAAAGACCCCTCCTTCTGTAAGTCATGTATGTGCACAGCCTAAGACGCTGGTAATGAGTCTGAAGGGAGGTGGGTGTTCCTGTGCTCCTGCCAAATCAGAAGCACCTGCAGCACCAACAGGACTGAAGGGAATACTAATCGCGGAGGGTGGGTACCCCAAAGTCTATAGTGGTTATATGTGGGTACCAGATGTCAACTGTGAGCACAGCATTACGACTGCAGGAGAAAACTACACAACTGGAAGCTATCAGGGAGTGTTGCTGTCTACTAACCAAAGGAGCTTAGGAAACACAGGGCAGACACACTGCGCGTAATGCTGCTATGATGGTTAATAAATGCCACTAGTCTTAATAAAAAAGTAACTGCAGTTCTTAGGTATCAAAAAGATAATGTATATAATTCACGTTCAGAAATGCACAGAGAGACCCTGTGACAAACCATGAAGCCGGATCTTGGGAACTGGTGACTTTACAATAAAGGATAGGAGATTCTTTACAGTGTATTTACAAACTCCTCAGGATACTGCAAATTTTAAGTGAAAACTTTGGCGGAGCAAACCTTACATTTCTTAGTGCTTCATACATAGCTCTGAAAGCTGGCTGCTTGTCGTCATGGTAAACCCCTCTGTTTCCATGAAGAATGAAGACTCCTTCCTCTTCTGCTTCTCGGCAATTGCTTCCATATATACAGTGATCTGGCCGGTAATTCCACTGACACGGGAAGACAAAAAGGCTTTCTACAATGAAGAAAAGCCCAACAACAGGGAAGCGATAAAGCACACAATGATTCTATTAAAAATCTATACATGGTATTTAGATTCCTCCCAACCCAATCAATATTCAAGTCTTACTGAAAATCCTAACAACCATTAATAAAGAGAAAACTGAGCCAGTGCGTCTCCTGTGGTGGGAAGGACTGACCTGAGGACACCATGTCCGTAAGCAAGCACTATCTCCACTGTGCTAGCCCCAGCCCACAGCTTCCTGCCTCCTGATTTTTAATCTGCAATTGGTTTACAAATGCAAAGAAATAAAGGAATTTAGATGGTTACCTGGATTATGATAAAACATGATATTTAGCAGATCTTGGTCACCCCATGTGATGTTCAGTTTGTACTTTTTAAGCAGTGGCATAAGTATGTCTCCCCATTGTAGCCGTGCAGTGGTCATATCGTTCTGTTGATAAAGCATTGAAAAGTCTTAGCATTCACATTTCAGGGGAAACATAGCAGCTCCCCCTTCTCCCCTTAGAACCATTCAAAGCCCAAAGAGAACGGAAAGCCCCTAGTTACAAAATCACATATCGTGTGTAAACTGCATGTGAGGAGGCGGCTGGTCTGAGGGAAGGCTGCCCTGATGGTAAGACAGAGATGAAGCTAATGAAACAGGCAAAAGACCCACCCAGAGCGGCATGGTGGCTCACTACGTCATCCTGCTAAGGTAGGAACTATGAAAAGTGGTTTCTGGTTTTGTTACTTGAGAAAAGATTTTACCAGTAGTCTAGGGCTATCCTCAAACTCATGTCCGTCCCGTATCTGACTCTGGAAAGCCAAGATTACAAAGTGTTGTGCTACAGCCATCTTTGAAAGTTCGAGGCTTGGTAGGCTGGGTGACTGTGCATGTCACTGCAGATGTCCCTGGTGCCCTCCTGGGTAAGCACAGATTTGTCCACAGCACCCCAGGAAAGATCACTGAGCAAACGACCTTTCCCTGAGGCACTCACTGGGACTCCTGTAATGTACTGCTCTCAGCCCGAGGGGATAAAGCACCACCAGTGCAAAAACTCAGCAATTAGTTTTGTCCTTATTTCCTATCATCTACAAACTTATTTTTGTCACGCTTCTTGCTTCTCTTTTTTCTTTTTTATACAGTTTTATGTAACCCAGACTGGCTTCGAACTCATGGCCTAAGCACTCTTGCTTCTCTCTGCCTCCCATGCTACTGAAGCATACTGTTTATTAAAACTTTAATTGTATGTATTTTATTTATTAATTCCCAATAATTTTCTTTAAACATCCAAAAGAACAATGGCCTCAACAGGGGAAAACAATCACATGCAGGCATTGTTCAGAGCACTTCTTGCCAGTTCAACCCAACTCTAACACAAACACACAGATATTAAACATGAGTCCATTTTAAGGACAGTCTTCATCATAAAATGTACGTATCTACGTGTGTGTATACATGTGCATGAGTGCACATATATGTATGTCCATATATAGATATGTACACACACACACACACACACACACACACACACACAATTAAAGCAGATATTTACAAAGGGAAAGAAAAATGACTACAAATGAACGTTTTCAGATTCACCATTGCAAACAACACCAGGACAGAAAGTACAAGTGCATATTAATCGTTTAAACAACAGAGTGTCCTGCTTATCAAGCAGTAAGAGATACAAAGAACTAAACAAAACTTTTACTTTTAAATTTTTAATGCTAATATAATGTAGCAGATTGGAACTGCACAGGGTATCAGCCGCAAAAATCAGGGACTAGACAAGGCCTTTTGTTATAAACAGGTTCTCTAAGTTTTCTTGTGATAATAACCATGAGGTCACATTTATGGAACTCTAAGGAACAATCTGGAAAATGACTGTGAGTCAAAAGATCTAAAATTTATAATGTATGTCCAAAGTTATTGAACAGGGAAAACCAAGGCAATGTTTGCCACAGAGACAGGAAAACGATGAAGAAAATATACATGAGGAAATCAGTAAATGTTATAGAGCCATCTCAGCAAGGTCCTGTAGATTAATGCTGAAAAATGACATCTTCACAGAGCCACATCTCTATCTGGCTTAAACCTGAAAGAACAAAGAAACAGGGTGAGGTAGGAACTTCTCAGGAAGCAGGGAGGGAACTTTAAGAACAGTAATGAATTTCAGCTATATTGTTTAGTTTTAAAATCAAAGTGTTAAATTATTTCCACTTTCTTTTGCAATACCAAATTCTACGAAGATCAAAATGCAGCTAGTGAGAAGTCAAACAGTTCTCAGCAGACAGATAATCCTACAGCACCATCTTCTGGCATGACATCGGCAATCACAGTCTAGCAATCAGAAGAGCAGGCACAGAGGAAAGCCTTACGGCCATGAAATGTAACCGCCCAGACGGTGAGCAAATGTAACAAAGTGTCCATTGCTCGGCAAGGGCTGACGCCAAGTGTGGTAGCTCCTCCTGGTGTCAACTTGACTTCACCTGAAACTGACTGACACCCAAGCAAATGACACCGGTGAGGGGTTTTCTTAACTAAACCATTTGAGGTGGGGAGACCTGTACACTTAATATGCGGTCACACCTTCTGCTGGCAGCCTATATAGAGGACAGGGAAGAAGGAAGCTCTTTGTCCTTTACCTCATTCTTTTTTTTTTTTTTTTCTTTTCTTTTTTTCGGAGCTGGAGACAGAACCCAGGGCCTTGCACTTGCTAGGCAAGTGCTCTACCACTGAGCTAAATCCCCAACCCCAAATTAAGGGTTTTTTTGTTTGTTTTTTGTTTTTTTATGTATATGAGTACACTGTAGCTGTCTTCAGACACACCAGAAGAGGGCATCAGATCCCATTACAGATGGTTGTGAGCCACCATGTGGTTGCTAAGATTTGAACTCAGGACCTCTAGACAACCAGTCAGTTCCCTTAACCATTGAGCCATCTCTCCAGCTTTGTGGCCCTCATTCTTGATGGCAAGTCTGTTCCTCACAGGCACTGCAGCCTACCTCCTGAGGAGGATTCCAACCTGAAGACCGGCTGACACACCTTGCCAGTAGACTAAACAACTACTGGACTCTTATTCTGTTGGTAGACAGTCATTGTTGGACTATCAGAAGCACATCCTATAAGTCACTCTAATAACTCCTGTATGTATATGATATGTTTACATATATAAAATAAGTTCCACATGTACTATACAAATTTAATGAAAAAATTCATTCTATCCATGTGTTCCTCTAGAGAACCCTGTCACAGCATTAATGGTGGAAAGGCTGACATACAGTGGTGACATCGGCCAGCGACACTCTGCCCATAGTGAAGACAACACCAGCACGGACACAGGGGTGCACAGCTTTCACCCCAGCACTTGGCAGGCAGAGGCAGGCAGCTCTCTGCCTGCTGTAGACAGAAGTTCAGAACAGCCAGGAGCTCAAAACCACAACAACAAACCACAGGAAGGAAAAATCCGACATGACAGGAAGATCTGAAGATTGACGCGCATATGCAGAGGGACAGTAACAGCGCAAATTCTGATCTGCCAGAACTCGCTGAAAAACAAGTGTAACTACAAAATACAGAAGACTCTTAATTCCCCTGCGTCTAATTATCCCAAGCTAGAGATAAAGAAATAAGCTATGGAGGGAGGGAAAGCCTGTGTTTTCCCAGAAGTCCATGTTTTTACCCAACTTTACCTAATATTTATTTAAAACTTTGACTACTAAGTATCATGCTGTAAACTGGCTTTGTAGGGTTGTGTGCTTTTGTGTATTATGTATGTGTGTAACGTTATATGTGCTGTGTTCATGCAGTTACCTGTGGAGGCCAAGGCGGGGCAGAGAATGCCCTGGAACTGGAGTTACCAGGCACTTGTGAGCCTCCAAATTCGAGTGCTGGGAACCAAACTCAGGTCTTCTGCAAGAGGTCATCAGCACTGAACCACTAAGCCCTCATAGAAAGGCCTAAAGCACAGGCATATTACATCACCCTCCCACGTACAGATAAAGAAAACCCTGAGATAGTCAAGACTCACCCCACTCACTGAACTCTGAACTGAGACGAAATTAGAGCCAGACTGACAGGCTGCAGAATCTACATTGATAACCAAACACTGCCCCAAATGTCACTTTAGAGTCACGTTCTCTGTGCTGTACAATGCTGACAGCTCCCAGCACTGACAGTCTAGGGAAGGCGGTGGCTACTCGTGCCCTGCTCTTTTACTTCACCGTGAGAAAGACCATGATATGACCAACTTGAATTTACCACTGCACAACACTATCAACACTTTTCTCCAATTATCCTAAATAGAAACATTAGAAACACACACACACACACACACACACACACACACACACGGGGAGGGCAGTGAGATAACATCTCACCTATGTAGTTTTCTCTAGCTGGCAGAGATCTTTCTTGCCCCTGCTTCCTGAGTACTGGGATTAAAGATGTGCATCACCACATCTCGAGATACACACGTGTACACACACAGGGCATATTTATTTTTCTTTTGTTTTTCTCACAAGTAAGCGTATTTACCATATGAGTCCCTGGTGCTCTTAGAGACTAGAAAAGGCACAAGATTCCACTGGAATTGGAGTTATAGTTATCGGCTGCCTCCCGTAGATGCTGGAGACTGAGCTGGGGTCCTCTGTGACAGCCGTGGGTATACTTAGCCACTAAGCCATCTATCTATGCTACGTATCTATGTGTTTTTAGGACCTGTTTCATTTGTATTGTATGTGTCTGTGCCTGCAGAAGCCAGAAGAGGCCGTCAGATGCCCTGATGTCCATGCTAAAGTCTCAACACTGTGCAGTGTAAAGGCCTTAAGCACTGAACGGTCTCGGCCCTGAGCTAATCAAGGTTCTAAGAAGACAAAACCCCGCCCGGGAGAAGGGTGAGCCCGGTGGAGCGCCCGCTCGGGAGAAGGGTGACCCCGGTGGAGCGCCTGCTCGGGAGAAGGGTGAGACTGTGGAGCGCCCGCCTGTGCGCTGCCTACCTTGAAGTACTTTCTCCTCATCCGGGTCATGTTCATGAGCATCACTCCCGAGTTCACGCCTGTGCGCCCGTAGTACGGGTGCCGGGCGAAGCGGTTGTACCATCCGACCCTGGGCTCCTCGTGCTCCGGCGCCATGGCGGCGATTTGTGTGGAGTTGAATCTCTCCAGCAGCGACCAGATGTCATCAACAGGTCGCAGGAAGAGGACATCCGTGTCGACGTACAACAGCGAGTCAACCCCTTTCAGTATCAACTATGGGGAGGTTTGAATAGTTACAAACATATTTAATAAAAGGAGATTATCAGAAATTACACCTAAGTGATATGTCAACTTAAAATCTTTTAAGGTAACTTTTTTTTGTCATTTTTGAAAAATCCGTAGGTACTCTGCTATATTTTTCATCAAGTTTTAGAAAGGCTAGAAAAGCAAGCCAGGGGGTTGGGGATTTAGCTCAGTGGTAGAGCGCTTGCCTAGCGAGCGCAAGGCCCTGGGTTCGGTACCTAGCTCCGAAAAAAAGAAAAAAAAAAAAAAAAAGAAAGAAAGAAAAGCAAGCCGGAATAAAACCCTCGCTCCTCCCAGTGAGAAACATCCTCACGGGTTGGGTCGGGAGGAGCCTGTCTTCTTGCTGCACACTACACTACTTCTGTGCCTTCACACGTGGAGCCTTAGCACTGAGGAAAGTACAGGGACACGGAAATAAAGGTCTCTCAGACCCATCCCTGCGCTGCACTGCTTCAGGGCCCACTACCAAGTGCCAGCAGATGGAGCCCAGGCTATCCAGATGGAGCCCAGGCTATCCAGACAGAGCCCAGGCTATCCAGACTGCACACCATCAACAAAGCAAACCTGCACAACTCAGGAAGAGCCAGGCTTTTTAAAACTAAGACTGGGGGTTGGGGATTTAGCTCAGCGGTAGAGCGCTTGCCTAGCGAGCGCAAGGCCCTGGGTTCGGTCCCCAGCTCCGGAAAAAAAAAAAAAAAAAAAAAAAAAAAAAAAAAGAAAAACTAAGACTGGCTCTGCTGTACCTTCTAAACCTTCAGAGAGCCGGATCTCCTTACAAACCTTTTAAGTAATATACCTGCAGGTTTAAATTTGTTGTTTGTCCCGGTAGATCCATAAAGCTCAATGGTTAGGTTTAAAGTAGCAGGAGTGTCCAACCTTTTGATATCTGAAACATGACATCACCCACAAAGTTCACACGCCCGAGGACCATGCAATCAAGTTACCAAAAGTAAAAGAATTAATCCCACAATATTCTATGTAAGTCTATAACTTTGTAACGGAATCAGTCCCACAATGTTCTATGCAGGTTTATAACTCTGTAACGGAATTAGTCCCACAATATTCTATGTAAGTTTATAACTCTGTAACGGAATCAGTCCCACAATGTTCTATGCAGGTTTACAATTTTGCAGAGGCTGCATTCACAGCTGTCCCCTGTGCGCTGCAGGCTGAATGTGCCTGAAACATCTCAGTTAAGCACAAGGAGAGCAAGACTTGATCCTTTCTGCTACTCTGTCCATTTCCCCATCCCCCCAGCAATGCTCAGCCACTACCTCACGAGCAGCTACGCTGAAACCCAGTTCCTCTCAGGCTGCTACAGGCTAGGTTGGGAGCAGACACAGAAACATCTGATGGTGATGGCTGAGCCTGGATGTTGAAGGCCCACAGTTTAAAAAAGGGGAAGCTAGGCTGTGCCTCCCCGCCAACAGGAAAAGGGGTGAAGTTGTTTTTAGGTGTTACTGGGTTTCTCGTTTGGTTTTTTAAGTCTTGTGAAGAGTCCTGTATGATGGCTGATCTCAATTGTCAACCTGACTGCATCTGGAATCAACTAAAGTACAAGGAGTTGGGCACCTTTGTGCGTGTGTTGGGGTGGGGGCTTCTTCACTGGGTCACCTGAGGCTGAAAGACTCTCCTGAAATCTGAGCTGCACCTGCTGATGGGAGCCTGCATAAAGGGTACAAGATGAAGCTTTTGGTTGGCCTGCTGGTTTCCTCCTGCTAACACACTTGTCTACACAGCTGCTGGGGCACTACTTCCCTGGAATATAAACTCTTTCTCTGGGACTCCAATGCAGACTGAAGCCTGGGGGAGACATCAGCCTTCTTAACTGGACAGCTACTGGATTCTTGGCCTTTCTGTCAGGAGACAGCCATTCTAATAAATGCCCTTCTAATATACATAGACTCATTTCATCAGTTATGTTCCTCTAGAGAATTCAGACTAATGCACCTGGGGTTTCAGTACATAGCCCAGGGTGGACTTGAACTTCCTGGGTTCTTCCTTCCTCAGCCTCCCAAGGAGGATCTGATCACAAATTGAGTACTAAATTACACCTAGCCCAAGACTTGTCTTTCTATCAATGTTCTGCCGCTAAGCCATACCACATAGAGTAACATCATTGGAAGACTGGGAAGACATTGTTTATGGCTTCACACTTAAAACCAGGCCGAGTGTTATGGACTCTCTAACGCCCATCGTTCAGGAGGCCGATGTGAAGGATGTTAAATTCAAGGCCAGCCAGGGCACTGTGGGCAAACTCTCTGAGGAGTAACTAGAAGGCTGCAAGTACAGCTCAGTGGTAGATGGGTTGTTCCCCACACTACTAAACAAAAAAATCATGTTTTCATTTTATTCATGTATCTATTTTATGTTCCAAGTTCAACACCAACATACACAATCGCATAGATTATCTTCCCAGTGTTCCCTGGGAATAGACGGGACAGGTACAAGGCACACGAGTGCTTTCTTTTACAGCAAAGGAAGGGAAGCTCAGCAAGAATTATCATTAGGGGAGAAAAGTATAGATCTACTTAAATCTTTTTTTTTGTTTTGTTTTGTTTTTTTGTTTTTTTTTTTTTTTTCGGAGCTGGGGACCGAACCCAGGGCCTTGCGCTTCCTAGGCAAGCGCTCTACCACTGAGCTAAATCCCCAACCCCGATCTACTTAAATCTTGTTGAAAAGATAAGGTAACAGTAAGGTACTCAGACAACTAAAGGTTTTGAGGATGTTAGTCCCATCTAGGACTTTAGCCCAGAAGCATGCAAATGATCCAGTAAATTCAGTTCAAAACATCAGCAATTAAACCTATTAAGTACAAGTAGCAGAGAAATCCACAAGGCCATGCTCTCCTCTCATCACATATTGTTGTTGGTAAGGCATCTGGGTAATGACCTCTTCCATGGCCATCCCTCCACCGGACAAGAAGCCCCGTGAAACACTCACTGCTATGCACCCCGCACTCCTGCTGCCTGAGGAGAGACCCACACCACACAGAAGCAGCTGTAACACGGCAGTAATTCAGTGTAAGACTCAGGTGACGCCTGGCGTCATAGCCATGCCGTCAATCCCAGAACTTAGGAGGCAGGGTCAAGTGGACCTCTAAGTTCAAGACTAGGCCGTTCAACATACTGTGCTCCAGATCAACTAGGAAGACGAAGTGAGACCCTGCCTAAAACATAATAAGGCTCATATTAAAAGCTTACAAATTCTCATGTGTGTTTTAACAGCAGAAAGGAAATTTTAAAAAGATCCTAGGGGGTTTGGTCCCCAGCTCCGAAAAAAAGAAAAAAGAAGAAGAAAAAAAAAAAAAAAAAAAAAGATCCTAGGATCCAAAACCTTTAAGCACAGCCTCCAAGATCACTGTGAAGACAACTTGTAGGCCAGCCTAAGCTAGAGGCTCCCTACCTATCTGAAAACAAACAGAAAACTCAAACGACAGGGCTGCAGGGACAGCTCAGTGGTTGGCAGTGCTCCCTGTTCTCCCAGCACCCACACCACCCCTAACTCCAGCTCCAGGGACTCCACGGTCTTCTCTGGGCTCCAAAGCCTCCACATGTACATGCAGTCACACACGTGTGTACACATAATTAAAACAATAAATGTCACAGAAATATTCAAACAACCAAATAAGGGCAACCTAAACTTACAAATAATTGATGGACTTGGGTATGGTGAGCTACACCTTAATTTACTCAGGTGCTTGACCCACTTAAGCAGCAATGAAGATTCTTCCCTATAACTCATATATTTTCCAGGAACTTATGCCTGTTTTGTTTGGTATGTGTTTTTGAAGCAAGGTCTCTCTGTTACGTAGTTCTGGCTTTTCTGTCTCTCTCTATGTAGACCAGGCTGGCCTTAAACTCCCAAAGATCTTGTCTGCCTCTCTCTGTGCTGGGAGTAAAGGTGTGCACCACACCTAGCAGAACTCACATCTGTACCTTGAACACTTGCACTGCCATAAGAAAGTACACTTTTAAACCGAATATACCACAAGAATTTTAAATCCTGTGACTGAGAAAAATAACCGTGGGTTTTAAATTTTAAATCAAATCAACTCAAACTTGTGGTATCTTCAGATTGGGGTTTGTTACCCAAAACCATCACCAAAGAGCTCTAGTGACCAAACGGCTCCCCTCTGCTCTCTCCTGCCCTACAGCTGTACAGCTGATGCAGGTGTCACTCAGGAAGGTGACTTCCACAGCAGTGCTGTCAGGGGTGCAGCAGCCTGACTTCCTGCTATGCCTGCAGACCCTGGACACTGAGACCCTTGCATGACTCTTTCCCTCGGTTAACGCCATTCACGTTTCTTAGGGCTGAAGATCAGCTCCATCACTGCGCTAATCCAAAGCCCCAGACTCTTCCGTTTTCCCTGTCCTTATGATCACTCCGACTTGTTCTATGGAAACTCTTTTCTTGTGTCTGACATGTGTCTCTGCTTACTTAATGAGGCTTATATGTAATTATTCGGAAACTCTTCTGTGGTGGTTTAAATAGCTCCCATAGGCTTAAGGACTTGAATGCTTGGTAACCATGGAGTGACACTATCAGGAAGTGTGGCCTTGTTGGAGTAAGTGTGTCGATGGGGATTGCTTTAAGGTTTCCAATGCTCAAGGCAAGTCCAGTGGCTTTTTCTTCTGTTGCCTGTGGATCTAGATACAGAATTCTCATCTACCTCTCCAGCACAATGTCTACCGGAATGCCACCATGCTTCCCACCATGATGGCAACGCACTAAGCTTCCAAACCTATAACCCAGCCCCAGTCAAATGTTTACCACTGTAAGAATTGCTCTACTAATGGTGTCTCTTTACAGCAACAAAAACCCTACTAACATGTTCTGTGTTAACTTTCAAATTTAAAAAAGAAAAAGAAACGAAACTCTGGGAAGAACAGCTCACTGGCAAGAACAGCCTCTGGGAAGCACAGGGCTTGAAGAGCTTCTTCCACTCCATGGCACTGTCGCTTGGGAAGGTGATGGGATACAGGCTATAGTTGAATCTCTGTAGAAATGACCAGCTGTCGAGCTAAAAACATAAAAAAGAATTAGCGCTAAAAACAGAAGCCAATTTAGATTTGTTTCACTTTCAACCTTCTCTGTAACATCACAAACCAACAGCTACAAAATAAAACTGCTAAAACTAAAAGCCACACTTATATTATACAGTTAAAATTACTTTTTTACAGTTACTTTTATTTTAATTTACAGTTAAAATTACATCTATGTTATAAAGTTACAATTACTTCCTTCATTTTTATTTCAAATCTAAGAATCATAATGATACACTACAAACACTTTCCCATCAAGATCTAAGGCCCCGTGGATTTTGGTAAGTCAATGTTCAGGCCACTAAGATTGATCAGTCCAGAGAGCTAAGAATGAGAATCCGAGTTCAGATCCCCAGCGCAGTGCTGGGAGGAGACAGGGAAACAACTGTGCTGGCTCAGTCTGACAACAGTGACTTCCGGGCTAACCCAGAAATCTCATCTCCAAAAGCAAACAGAAAGGCTGACCACACAACGGTGACTCCTGCTTAGCCCCACAGCCCAATTCCATCTCCCTTATTTCACCCATATGAATTTTCTCAATTCTAAGCAAATTAAAATCAGAAAAATTAACTTATTACCATAGTACACATGATAAAATGTTTATATTGAGTGTCAGACTAATATAGCACCAGTTGAGTCCACTTATGTAAAGTTTAAATGTATACTGGCTTTCCTAATACACTATGCTAATAATCCTAATACATTATTCTACATATCCTAGTCCACTTTTAAAAATCATTAAGGACCCAAAATACATTTAAAAGAAAATCCACAATGAATTCTACTCTTTAGTTTTCCAAACTCACTTCTAAACACTGCCTTGGTCCATTCTCAAACATAATCTCTGACTGTTGTTTCCCAAAGGGCTTATGCTACTACAGCTGTGTAAACTGAGAAATGGACCCTCAGGAGGCAAGCGTCATCACTGTGATGACATGGGGTGAGGAGCACATGCTTTAGAACTTCTGGTTCCAACCCAAAGAGCAAACGGAAGTGACCGGGAGGAGGTGGGGATAGTGTGTCTTCAGTAACAATTGTGGTCAGGTACTCTTCAAAGCATGAGCATCTTCCCACAGTTTAAGAATGCTTTTGTTGTGACACCCTGCTTGATGTCCCTGTTAATCATCTTAAAAGAATAGCAATTCCATTTTCCCTTTCAATTTACAAATCACTTAAAGATCTTTGTAATATAACTTCAAAATGAAATCTTTGATATTTTTCATTTAATACTGGAATATTTTGCAATTTGGTCCATCAAATATCTGATATTCTTACATCAAAATCAAAGCCAAACATTTCACTTAACAATACAATAGCGAGCTGGGCCTGGGACTCAGACCTGTGTAATCCCAGCACTCAGGAACCGGGGCGGGGGGGGGGGGGGGGTTAGGGTTAGTTACCTAGACTCTAGTTAGTACCTAGGGAGCACCAGAGAGAGGCTGCTGAAGAGCGGTTCTAACAGAGCAGATTCACGTCCAGTCAGCTCTGCACTGTTCAGTGAGCGCCAAGTACTTACTCTGTCTTTAAAGCTATCGTGTAGTTGGTCTTCAGCAAAAATGTGGACGTGCAGTGGCTTGATGCTGAAAATCAGAGCCGACTTCAGCATGGTCACAGTTTCTTCCAGTCTGTCACCACAGGCGACAACGGCAAGGTGCATTTTCTCAGTGGGCCTTGTTTTCAGACCATACCTAGCAACAGAGAGAAGCATTTCCAACAGCTCAGTATGCACTCACTAATAAAGTACTTTACTGTGCTCAAAACCAGTAAAGTTTACAACTGCTTTTTAAAATGCAAAAGAAATACCAAGCTACACAATATTAAATCACCAATCGAGCATGTCTGCGCTTTCTCCGGTTTCCCACGGCCAGCATCCCAAGAGGCAAACCTCCCAGGGCATAGATACTCAGCACTCGCACTGTGTCAAGACCGGAAGCCTGTGTGATCTGATCTCCTGCCATTCAGATACCTAAAATCTGCATTTTTTTTAATTAAAATTTCTAATTCTATTTAAAACCCCTCCACATGCCTTCTTCAACCCAAAATCGGACCACTATAATGCAAGTAACGTACAATTTCATCCATAGATATTTCAGTATTTCATCTTACCTTAAGCCAAGCCCATTACAAGAAATCTGTTCATGTAACTGTTCACTGGCGTGCGTCCAGCTGCACTCACCGAGATGTGCAAACATTTCTGAAAGGACCTTACACATCAGGGTGTCTTTTAAGCAGGAAGGGTCTCCTCAGACCCCTCCCTGCCTAGGCAGGAACGTTCCCGTAACAGCAGTGGATTCAGGCTGGGGGCCCTTCCCGTCCTCTGGTGTGGCCTCCCCACACTGCCCTACCAGAGGCACTGGACAGAAGTGGTGCCTTCTCCCCACTGCTCCTTTAATCCCTTCCTCATATCAGCTCCGTCCTTCGTTTCCTAAGACGGAAACCACAGGGCACCACCTTATGCTTGTGTGACAAAGAAACATATCTAGTTCATCCAAGAACAACAGAAGTCACAGACACAGAGAAGACACGAGGCACGTAATTCTACAGAATTCAACGTCATCTACCTGCTAACTACTTCTCACAGTGGTTTTTAAAGTCTTCACTAAAATATCAGCCTGAGGACGGGGAGACGGCTCTGTGGCTGAGCACACCTACCGCTCTTGCAGAGGACGGCTGGATGCTGGAGCTGGCAGTCTCCCTCCCTTGCCCTCTGACGTACTTATGAGGAGAGGCTTATGTCACCACTCAACATAAGATTTTGCTTATTTTAGTATTGTTTAACAGGCTATCCACGGTTTCTGCTTTCCTAAATGGTCTCCACTGTCACTGTCCACAAGGTGGCTCACAACCATGTGCAACTCCGATGCACAGGTCTGACACCCTGTTCTGACACTGCAGGCACCAGACCGCACCTCTGCAATGCACATGCAGCATCGTGCAGACCCCAGCACCAAGTGACAAGAAGAAACGCGCACTGAGATCTCTACCCTCAGTACCAAGAACAGAAACAACTGCGGGAGAACTAGAAACCTGCTGTAAGCTTCTCCATTGCAGTTACGGAGAGCTGAAGTTTTCTAAGCTCTCACAGGGAAGCCACCTCTCTGGTAATTGTGGCCCAGAACAATGGTAGGGTCTTTATCATGCTCTTAAAGTCAAATCCCTGCAGACATAGATGCTACCCAAAAAGAACTTTCAAATAAAATCTACTTTCCATATAACAAGAAGAAATCTCTAGATAATTCAAAGAACACCAGCGGGCTCTCACAATTCAGTTAAGCATAACGTAAGTGGGAGGCACAGCACTGGCTGCCTGTGGGTATGAGGACCCCTCACAGCATGGCGGGAAGTGGGAGCTAGGTACACAGTTCTTGAGGCCCAGCAGGATCCAGCAGACCACTGGAAAAGAGACAGCAGCCTGGTCAGCCAGAAAGGAGCGGGACTACAAAGGCGTTAGATTTTGCTGCAGGCAACAGGAATCCTTAGCAGGCAGGCTTCCTACCCAGCTTTATTTCCATCAAAGATCCTCCCAGCCATCCTTCAAGTACTGCGAAGAGGCATTCCAACTGACAGCTAAACTTAGTGTCCTGAGTGACTGACTGGAAGTAGTAATGGTTGTTCTGATTGTCAAACTGACATACAGTGAGCTGGGAAGGAGGTCTCAGAGGAAAAACTGTCTAGGTCAGGCTGGCCTGTGGGCACACCCTGTGAGACACTTTCTTAACTGGGTTTACTGATCTGAGAAGACTCAGCAACTCAGAGTCCTGGGCTCAGTAACAAGGTGAAAACAAGCCCAGCACTAGTTCATACAAATGAATCCATCGCCCTCTGTTCTTGAGTGTGGGGGTAACAGGTTTAGGTCACCCTGACTTCCCACAAGGATGGACTGTAACTGAAATTTGGAAGCCTCCTTTCCATTGTTTGTGTAGGGTATTTTATCATAGCAACAGGAAATGACACTAAGACGGGGGGGGGGAAGGGGGAGCCTCTGAAAGTGTGAGGAAAGAACCTCACACAGGCAGTTCCTTCCCACCCCTAACTCAGTGCAGAAGCCCCTCTAAGGGCCTAAGCAGTATAAGCAGCCGTGCCTTTTCTTACCAGAGCAGTGTCTGGCGGCACATGTAAATTCTCTCATTTCCAATGACCTCCAGTATCCGAGGAACTCGAGGCTCACAGTATCCGAGGAACTCGAGGCTCACATAGAACAGGGAGAGCTGGGATGCACCTCAGTCATAAAGCTCAGGCCCAGCTTGCTCTGGGTTCAGTCTCCAACACCACCACCAAAACCCCAAAAGCTATGGCACTAGCGAATATCATAACAGAGTTAAAAACATGAGCACCTTTAAGTAAAGGAGACCTCTTCAAACTCTACAACCAACAAATACAGCACAGCACAATTGTGAGAGAATCATCACCATCAATACTTTGTCAAAAAATAAAATAAAGGGAAAGATCGTATTTCCCACATATTTCAAGGTGGACACAGAGACACTTACAGAGCAGACATAGCGTCCGTAACTGTGTGCATGATAAAACTTAACCAACAATGTTAAGCTTACGAGACTGACTAGTGATAGTGTGGGCAGAAGCGTGTAACACCATCTCTTCCTGAGGACTCAGGCAAACCCAGACCAAGGGGAATTCTGCAAAACAGAGTATCGCCTCACAAATGAGGAAGGCCCTGTCTATCTGCTACAGTCACCGAATGTGAGGGAGGTTTAGTTCTACTCAAGGAATTGAGTTAAGAGCTGGAGAGATGGCTCAGCACTTACGAGCTCGTACTCACTCTTCTAGATGACCAGAGTTCTGCTCTTATCACCCATATCACTCAAAACCACCCATAACTTCAGTTCTAAGGAATCTGACACCCTCTTCTAGACTCTGTGAGCACCATTCAAACTTGTACACAAACGCACATACGTGCACAAGAAAAAAGAAACTACCTTTAAGGTATTTTTCAGAACGATGACACATATTGCAAACTGGTTTACACTTTGTATGCACATGGTATAAAGATACAATACCACAAGCACAAAGTGTAAAAGAGGAAAATGAAGTAAAATCTCTAGTTTATGAGGCTGATAGAGTGGTGGTGCATGCCTTTAATCCCAGGAGGCAGAGGCAGGCAGATCTGGTCAAGTCCAGATTGATCTGGTCCACAGAGTGAGTTCCAGGACATCCAGGGCTACACAGAAAAAACCCTGCCTCATACATACAAACAAACAAAAAGAGCCTAATGCAGTGGTACCCTACTTCAGCTACCCGAAAGACTGAAACATGAAGATTACTTGCATTTACAAGTCAAATATCAGCCTGGGACAAGACAGAGGAATCTGTCTGTCTGTCTGTCTCTCCCCTCTCACGCACGCACACACACACACACACACACACACACACACAGATGTAATATCAACTAACCCTTCCCATTTGCCCACAGGATGCATAAGTGAGGATTTGAGACTTTATGAGCCCCATTACACACACTACAACTGCAGCTTGTATTTCATAACTGTTGGAAGGAGAAGACCCGAGTCTTCCCTAGCAACGATCCCTCTAACTGGCCTTCCAACTGATCCCTCAAGTGGCCCCTAAGCAGTTGCAGGAGGTACCATCTGAAGGTAGATGGATGGGCTTTGGCTCTGTAAGGGAAGCTGAGCTAAGCATGAAGAAAGCCAGCGAGCAGGCAGCACTCCTCCATGGTTCCTGCCTTCAGGTTCTCCCGACTTCCCCCAGGATGGACTGTGTGACCTGGAAGAATAAACAAATAAACCCTTTCCTCCCAAGCTGCATTTAGTCAGAATATTTTATCAAACTAGAGCACAACTACACATCGATTTATCAGTAAAGCTCAACCATAAATTCCTCTAAGATTTACAGTTTATCTTAAAAACATTTGGAAAAAATTAGAGCATTTACACATAATATTAAAATCAGTAATAACTAAAAGATGAGATAAGGAAGAGAAAAGCTAACCAGAAGATCAATGTAGTTATGTGATACTGGAATACAAGAGAAAGACTGTTTATACAGTGAAAGGTTTGACCTACTACCTAATCTCACCTACTCTGATCTATTAATGAAATAGTAAGGGCCTACCTAAAAGCCGCTTCCCAAAAGCAGTTCACTCCACAAACATCAGAGGGCAGCATCCAGTAGGGATTCCAGTAAGACAGAGAGACCTCCTTACACCTGACAGTGGGAAGAAACAAGAGTCCTGGTGAGCATTTATGAAGAGCGGCCAAGGAGCTCACTGAGTAACACAGTAAGTGCACCTTCAGCTTACGGCATAAGACTCAAAGTCCAGCTGCCATAGAGAACTGAAGCATCTTTAGAAAACCAGTGTCTTCTTCACTTAGGGAACATTATTTTAAATAAAACTGCTAGGTGAAAATATCTTATGACTGGAAATGTTTCCTGGTCAGGAACTCACTGGAAACATTAAGATCTCCTTCCCTCTGATGAAGACATTTTATCTTTTTCTTCACAGACTATACATACTATCTTAGAAAATTCATCTGGCCAACATCCATCTGGTCACAAATGCAGGTATAATGAGAGAAAAAGAATCGTTAAGGGCTGGAGACATGGCCCAGCGGTTAAGAGCACCCACTACTCTTCCAGAGGTCCTGAGTTCAATTCCCAGCATCCACATGGTGGCTCACAACCATCTGTAAAGAGATCCGATGCCCTCTTCTGGTGTGTCTGAAGACAGATGCAGTGTATATAATAAAGATCTTTTTTAAAAAAAGTACAAAAAAAAAAAAAAGAATCATTAAACAGATTCAAATTAAATGACTGAAACTACTCAATATTGTGTTTCAAAATGGAAACAAGACACTGTGCTGACAGTCCATAATCCCTACATCCCTGCTTTGTTATACTCCAAAAATATACCTGCAGCTTTCTTCTTAAGGCTGGATAAAAAGTGGGTCACGTTACCAAAATGGTCTTCCCTGTCACTTCCTTCCAAGGTCGCATCTGACATTGACTGCCCTTAGGGATGTAGTAAGGGAAGTCACTCACCTAGGACCTGTCATCTTAGAGCACGGAGCTTCGTTTTCTCCGTGGATTCAATTGAAAGTTGCTATTCTAATATCAAGATCTATAAAATGTCAGACTTGAAAAACCCTTTGGTCTGATGTCCCACAAACCTCTATGATCTATGATCTAAGACAGGAGTCCTCAGCCTAAAGTCATATTACCATCTCTAGGAAAGATGCACACCAGACTAATGACAAAAAAGACTCTGGGACCAGGGTCTGACTGGTGATCTTTAAATGCTGCCTACAAAACTCTGCATGCTATTGCATAAGCAGCTACAGCACTGGAGGTTTAAGATCACTAGGAAAAGTCATACTGTTACACGTAGTTTACCTGACAGACACATCAAAGCCCACAAAGGTATATATCTTACTTTTAAAAAGAAGTTTAGTCAGGAAAGTAAATGTGTACCTAACTGCATTTCTTAAGGCAGTCAAACTCAGTGGCCCCCTAATAACAAAAATTTCAAATTGTGTCAAAGTCAGGTACCTGAAAATCCATTTACTAAGCCTCACAAACTTTTCAGATAGAGACATTATCAGTGTTATTTTAACAGCTTATTTACAGTCAGTACCTAGCATGTATCTCTGTTCTTGGCCAGGAGTGGGGTTAGAGGTGGGAGGAGTGGGCGTGGTGGTCAGAAACTAAGCAGATTATTCCATTTCTCCTGTCAAACTGCACAACAGGGTAACAACGGAAATGAAAATAGAAATCTCATTTTCAATAAAAATTATGTTGTAAAATTGGGTGTAACAATACCATTTTCTGTTGCAGCTCTCACTCTATTTTACACAGCCATTTGTGCATTGTTTTCTAAATCTGTCTGGTCCTAAGGTCACTCGTTAGTGACCTATCCTCTGCCTGGTTAATCAAGCATCTGTGGACTTTTCCTTACGTCATCTTACTGCTTTAATGAATACACTGCCCTTATTTTTACAGCATGGCAACCTTGAAGCCCTGCTTCTTGGACCTTTGAACCCAAGGATACATAGGTAAGACACCTAAGGAGTATGGAGAAATAACATGAGCTGGTACAAGGCAGCAATCCAAGAAGCCAGCACTAAATGCCAGTTCTGTGGCAAGCTGGCCTACAAGTGGGTTCTCTCCCAGACAGCTTTTGAGCCAACTTCCTCCTGTCAACACCAAGTTCTGCTTTCTCTTCCTGTTTATTACTATATTATCAAGTGAATGATCAGATACACCGCCAAACACTAGAAAACCTGAAGTGAGCAAGAGGCCAAGATCACAGTGTCCAGTGGGGTGAGAAAATATCTTTGATATTGCAATAGGGGATACCTACCCAGCAGTTGGGCTCCACAATCCTCCAACAGCACTAGCTTGCACCCTACTCCACTGACCTAAAGTGGGAACTCCTGGCTGGACCTGCTCATCTTCCGAAACTGACCGCCTACACTGTAGTCCATTCTCCCCGTCCTGTCAGGTAATCACTTAGGTCACGCAGGCTCCCTCAGACACTCATTTCCCTCCGTCCTTAGTGCAGGGCTTACCTCCTTTCCTACGTCCTCGACTCCTCCTCTGTCCTGTGATAACACCTTTCTAGAGGGATCTCATTAAGTCCAGGCCACTTATTCGAGGCTCAGATGAGGACAAAGCAGTCAGGAGAGTATGTGGACTCAGGAGACTAACTCAGAGTTGCCTGTAGCTGGGCCTTTGAGGACGCAGCACCACAGCAT
Source organism: Rattus norvegicus (assembly GCF_021556685.1). Taxonomy (NCBI): domain Eukaryota; kingdom Metazoa; phylum Chordata; class Mammalia; order Rodentia; family Muridae; genus Rattus; species Rattus norvegicus. Next base: position 134,023,687 of record NC_141540.1, read on the forward strand.
CCACCTGCACTAGACTGTTAGGCTTTCCTCAGGGGCCTTGAAGACCACCTTGTATCAGCCAGCTCTACTTCCTCTGTAAAAAGCATCTACCTAGTAAACTGTCCTAATGCTCTTAGCACTCAAGAACACTAAGATCAGCTATGTTTATAGGAAAAATATCTACGGCCAGGTAGAGTTGAGGGACAGAGAAAGGAGGAGATCACTTCAGGCCAGAGAGTGAGTGTGAGGCTAGCCTTAGCTACAAGAGACCCTGTCCCAAAACAACAACAAAAGTAAAGATGAACGGGAGTTCATAGCACCATCATTCCTAACAGTCAAACAGTGGAAATCCACCCAAATGCCTGTCAGCTAGTGAACAGAACGTGTTAGATCCATTTAATGAACAGTACCAAGTGTAGTAACCCATGTTATGGATGAACTCTGAAAGGCAAACTAAATGAAAGAGGGCAAACTCAAAATCCACTCTTGAACTGATTCATTACGGGAAATGTTCAGGATACGCAAATCTACAACCACAACAGACTCACGGTAGTTGAGGGCTATAGAGCTAAGAAACAGCATGGGAAGTAACAGATACAGGGTCCTTTGTGGGCAGCCAGTGAACTCTCTTGAGAGCTAATGCAGGCATATCAAGTTTTAGGGTGTTTCTTGGTTTAACACCATGTTGAAAAACACAAGTACATAGACAAGATTTAAAATTTACTACTGGAGGTTGAGGCAACTTCAGTCAGTAAAGTGAGAAGCAAGCCTGAGACCAGTTGGGATTCTCGGCGCACAAGCGAAAGACCAAACCTGACAGCACCCCTGGGGCCCTAGCATTGCAGGTGGAGACAGGAAGGTCCCTGGGCTTGCTGTCCAGCCATGCTAGTTCCATGATCAGTGAGAAACCTGTCTCAGAAAAAGGGTGATTGAGGAAAGACACCAAATGTCAATCTCTGCTACACACGCGCGCGCGCGCGCACACACACACACACACACACACACACACACACACACACACACACAGTTAAAAATAAGTCCAGAAAAAGAGAAGCGACGTGGAAGCAGGACTCTTCGGGTCAGCTGTCTTGGATGGAAAGTCGGAGGCAGGTGAGCTTGAGTTCCAGGACAGCCAGGGTTAAAAACAAAACACAAACATCTGGCACCAGCTACTCGGAGGCTGAAACAAGAGGATCTGAGTCTAGGAGATGAGAGTGCTGTGAGTAATAGTGAGACCCGGCCAAAAACAAAACATTTAACAGTACTGCTCTCCTCAGTAACACCCCTCAAGCTTGACGCAGACTTAAATCCACGGACAGATGTCTTCTGAGGGGATCTGGGGGGCCATGAGCAAATGTGTAAAGAGCAGATGTGTCCTGAGTACATGTGATCGCTGATACATCAAGGACCTAAGCTCGGATCCAGAACAGGAAAGCCTCTCCCCCTCAAACCCCACCCTCCCCCATGAGGCTCAGAGGGTGACCACGCCCTCCTCTGGCCAGTGTGACTAGTGAGAGAGTAGACAAGAACAATTACTAACAGTGTAGCTGAGGAAGACTGACTAGTGTGTGCTAGAACTCCCAACCCCACTTTCCTCCCCGAGGTTTACAGCCCATGAGTCCCCACTGCACACACTGCCCCCGTGAGTCCCCACTGCACACACTGCCCCCGTGAGTCCCCACTGCACACACTGCCCCCGTGAGTCCCCACTGCACACACTGCCCCTGACAGCTCTCTCCTCTGTGCTGTGGTTCCACACCAGAGGGCAGGTGCTCCCCACCCTCAGCCCAGCTTCTCTGTGCATGAGTGTCCTTCCTTCATTCCCTCACTGCTCCAGTCAGATTTCCAGGACCAAGTCATGTAGAACACGGCAGTCTTCTTTATTTAATTAAACTAAAAAAGGTATTTGTTCTTTGTTTCAAAATGTCAACAGCAACCACAAGATTTCTTTAAAACCTGTAAACAACAGAAGATTTCCTTGACTCTTAAGGAAAATTTGGACTTGACTCTTGGAGGAAAATTTCAGGCAAATCCTCTGTAAGGATATGGCGGACTAAGCTCAGGGCTACAGGGCAACACTATAGAATCTGAAGCCTGGGCACCCGCGACCACGCAGGGCACTCGCGACCACGCAGGGCACCCGCGACCACACAGGAGACCACAACTCACACAGCACTTTAAAGACTATTCTCAGCACACTGCTACACTACCAAGATTCGCCATCTGCCTGGGCAACTCACCTGAGACTGCTTCATGTCTAGACCACTTCGCGACTAGCTCTAAATCTGACCGTCCCCATTCTCTAATGTTGTGAGCACTCAGAAGTGAGGGAAAGCAGTTACATAAACAGATGGCGCTGAAACGGTCTTACCATTTCATGACCTGACCAGAAAGCGCACTCTCTTCCCTTGACAAAAAGTAAATCTGGATTACAGATATAAAATTTTTTAAGAAAGGAACTTTGGAAGAAAGTTAAAGATTAAGAACAATAAAGAAAAAATAGCCAATCAGAAAACAAAAATTTTAACATCCACTTCAAGATACACTTTCCCAACAAAAACTGTACGGGGAGGGGAATTTCAATAGAGATGAATATTTATACTTTAAAGTAAGATCTCTAGGCCAAAAGTACACTGTTTAGTGAAATGAATATCTCAAAAAGCTCATAATATTAATTACCAGCTTTTATTAAATATTATGGATCAGAATTATGCTAAGTATTTGGACTGTTTTGTATGCTTCCCTCACCAGACAATTCTTATCTTCCGCATGATGACTGACGTCAGGGATGGAGGGAGCCTTCGGTGTGTGACGAGCCTACAGGAGTTAGTGCCCCAAGAAGGAGATTACTAGAAGCGGCTCTAGACCTGCCTGGCTATGTGGGCACACCAGAAGGTGTACGAAAGGATGGCAGCTGTTGTTCCCAGTCTGCGCAGTCACAAGTTTTGCTACAGCAGCCAAAGAACATTCAGCAGAGGTGTGAGCAGAAGCCACTCTACTGCCCAACAAGCCGGACGGAGGCCACTGTTTGACACTCATATAGCAGGTCCCACTTGGTGAGCCCGAGTAAGGGCCTGCCCTGAGTATCTCTACTTCCTCCAGCGTTCACTGCCCCAACTCCCCTCTCCTTCAAAAACAGATGCAAGGAAGGGCAAACAGCAGTGCAAAGGAATAGTGGTCAAATCTCTCTCTCAACTGTCAGTGGTTCTCGGAGTTTATTTGCACCTTAGTAATAGCTCGTGGTTAAAACACAGGTTACTGGCACTCTAGTTTACCAGGTTTCTCTACCAGGTCCCAAGAACAGATACTTCTCCCCAAAGAGTGAGTGTGTGTGTGTGTGTTGAGAGAGAGAGACAGAATGGATGCTTACATGAAAATTAAAACAATCAGGGTTGGGGATTTAGCTCAGTGGTAGAGCGCTTGCCTAGGAAGCGCAAGGCACTGGGTTCGGTCCCTAGCTCCGGAAAAAAAAAAAAAAAAAAAAAAAAAAAACCAAAAAAAAAAAAAAAAACAATCACCCTGCTTTTTCGGCCGCAGCCATCTTCCAGTAACTCGCAAAAATGGTAAATACAAAAGGAAAGAGGAGAGGCACTCAGTCTATGTTCTCTAGGCCTTTCAGGAAACATGGAGTCGTTCCTTTGGCCACATACATGCGAATCTACAAGAAGGGTGATACAGTAGGCATCAAAGGAATGGGCACTGTTCAAAAAGGAATGCCCCATAAGTGTTACCACGGCAAAACCGGAAGAGTCTACAATGTCACTTAGCATGCCGTGGGCATCATTGTAAACAAGCAAGTTAAAGGCAAGATTCTGCCAAGAGGATCAATGTGCGGATTCCTGAAGGGGGTGAAGAGAACGATCAGAAGAAAAAGGAAGCCAAAGGGAAGGGCACCTGGGTTCAGCTGAAGCGCCAGCCTGCGCCACCCAGAGAAGCCCACTTTGTGAGGATTAACGGGAAGGAGCCTGAGCTGCTGGAGCCCAGTCCATACGGACTCATGGCCTAATGGACACAAAGGAAAGAAAGGACCCAGACTGCAAAGTGTTTTCCTAAAAGAAAAAAAAAAAATCACCCTATCAGCTAGTTTTACTGTGCCAGGTAAAGTTCTAAGCAATTTATGCAACTATGTCACTTCGGTCCTCACAAATGTTCCACATCTAATGAGGAAGTCAACACACCAGTACATAGCAAAGGTTAAGGTGCTGACTCAAAAGCCTTCAGTCTTTCCTCTTTAAATTCTCAGTTCATCCTACCAGTGTTGACAGGACTCAGCAAACATGAACTTTAGGTCTAGCCAGTCTGAAAGGGAGAAAGGGAAGTGACAGTCATTTCAGAATGTGCATCAAGATATCAAGTGGTTAGTATTAAATATATGTAACTCTTGTCAATTACATTCCCGTGTAGCTAAAGATTCACTATCTACACCTACAGTAACAAAGAAACAAGTAAGAGAAGTAACTGTGTGACCAAGGAATCCTGCAAAAGTGAGTGGACTGGGGCAGGTTTGTGGAACTCTACTGACCCCCTGGAGGGGTCGAACTCAGCATGTGACAAGGCAAGTCCTTTACCACTGGGATACAAACTCAGCCCGTGGTCTGCTGAACCTGGGTCTCATTCTGTAGCCCAGGCTGGCCTGGAACTCCCAATGAAAACCAGACAGGTACTGAATTTTCCCTCCTCCTGCCTTATACCTCCTGAATGCTAAGAATACAAGTATAGGCCACCAAACCTAGTTTGAAATAATCACTTCAAATAGGATACACTAGGTGAAAAGAGATTTCTCTTCACTCACTGTCCTTACCATTTAAAAAATGTTTTCCTTTATAGAGTTGGGGTTCTTTTTTCCCAAGTACTTCTTGTTATATAATTCTGGGCAATTAATACTTTTTTTTTTGTTTTTGTTTGTTGAGACAGAGTTCTTCTGTATAGCCCCGGCTATTCTGGACATTGTTCTGTGGACCGAGCTGGCCTCGAACTCTGCCGGCCTCTGCTTCCGGAGCGCTGACTACTGCCAGTCTTTTAAATGTGTAGCTCAGGCTACCCTCGAACTCATGATCCTCCTGCTTCTGCACTCCTCAGCAAATCCTACTGGGGGCGTAGGATGTAGGTGATGGAACCTGAGAACACGCCTAGACCCCACATTTCTCTGTTGACAATCAAACCGTAAACCAGTAACTCACTATCTCCACGCAGGCTTCTCTTTACACCCGCCTCCCTCTGGAAGAGACCATCAACTCTCAGATACATACATAATAGCTCAAAGTGGATGGTACTCTCTCTACAATTCCTGTCTTCCACTCTCCAATTACTTGGTCTCAGAATTGCCCAAACACAGGTATCCTCCACCCAGGCAGTGCGAAACGCTCAGACTGTTAAGTAAACTGCCAAAACAATTTTCCATTTAAATTTCATAATTCTCACCGTGGCAGTGATTTATGCAAATCCACCAAATCATTATGCTGTGTTATAAATATCCAATTAAAAATGATATCTCATTCCCCCACTCCTCCCATAAAATATAAGCATACTAAGTATCGCTCACGTTTCTGAACTTCCTTTACGTTTCCGGAAAAAAAAAAAGTATTTTCAAAACAAAAATTCAAAGCTCGCTTTATGTCACGTCCAGATTTCTTTGGCCACGGTTACTGATAAAATGTTAAGATTTAGGAGGAAAATTTAGACACCTGGGGGGGTGGGGGGTGGGGGTTCAACAAGGGCGCCAGCCTGATTCTCAAATAGTTCAGCTTCGACACCATGGAAACAGGAGGGAATTCCACTAGCCGCGGTGTAATTAGGATTTTGTGGGACACCACTTACTCCCAACGAGCCTCTCTGAAAGTCGCAAAGTTATTCAATTTCTAACTGGTCTAACACTGGCTCTGAAGCCAGACAGACAGTGCTTGGTAGTGGGAGCGGCGCATCCGGCCCTCCCGGACCCTCGAGCCCGGCAATGCGGCCCGTACCTGCCGGTCCGGCCCGGGCCCGCGCTGCCCGCGCCTCTCCCGGTGCCGCGTCCGCCGTCCGCCAGCCAGGAAGCCACCGCGGCCTGCGGCCTGCGGCCTACGGCCGCTCCTTCCTCCAAGGACACTGCGAGCTGGCTGAAGGCGTACAGCAGCGAGCAGAAGCCGCAGGCCAGGCACAGCCCTACGACCCGCAGGTAGCGCCGCATCCCGGCCCGCGCTACCGCCACCGCCGCTGCCGCCCTCACCGCCGCCGCCGCCTCTCCCGCCCGGGCGAACTACGAAAAGCAGCAACGCGCAGCCGCAGCGTGACCAGCCCGGTTCCCGCCCCTCCCCGCCCCGCCCCTCCGCCCGATTCCTCTCCAGGTCCCTCTGTCCGGTCCCGCCCAAGCCCAGCACCCCTCACACCACGCCCCTAGCCCTACCATGCCCCGCCCCACGCACTCCGCGCCACCCCGCCCCGCGCCAGCCCCGCCCACATCCGGCGCCAGCCCCGCCTCTGTTTCAAACTACGTCCCAGACCTCATATTGTCCCTTCTCCGTGCCACGCCTAACGCCCGGCCAAGGCTCCGCCTCCTCAGCGCTCCCGGAAGCGGAGCTGAGCCCTAGCGCACTCCCAGCCTCCGCGCAGGACCATGAGATGGACGCTGGTTCCTCGTTAGAGATTACCCGGCTCTGAGCTGTGGACAGGTAGAGCGAAAGAAGCGGGGCTGTAGGCTGTTGCCCTAAATCTAGGATTTTTCCATTGCGCAGTTTGTGGCGCCGGGCAACTTGAATTCTGAGACATCGCTGCATTGACCAAAAAGAACCCGTGGTTACCGCACCTGCTAACTTTTCCTTGACTAATCCTGCTCCTCACGGACTTCAGCGTCCGGTCTAAAACGTCTGTCCTTCACGGGGTGTCTTAAGAAGGTGGCAATGCAATGGTGCAGTGCTTGCCCATCCACACAAGGCTGGGAAAGCAGCCTTGTTAGAGTTTGCTGACAACTCATTTGCATACCCAAAGCAAAACTGATACTCTCCAAACCCAGCCTCCCATCCTTCCCGCCGCACATTTCCCGCCACTGGCCAAGCCGTGAGCTTGGTTCACGCAGAAGCCTCGTGAGGACCTGGGGAGGGGGAGGGGCGTAGATATTGGGAATGTGCAGCTGGGGACTTTGGCTGGTGCTGGAGACCTGTGTTGACGATTTGACAAAGCAGAATGACTATAGCTTAAACTTCATGATTATTTTTAGATACCATTAGTCCCTGAATAGGCCTTCGTTGACCACCCGTGTCAGATCTAAAATACTTTCAACTCTAAACCTTTGAAGCAATCTCAGCGAACCAATGGTTTTCACCAATATGAAAGCTAAGAATGTCACTAGAAAATATTTGAAACCTGTCCATTTTTCCTGTTTGCTGTAATCAATCTGATGATCCAACCGGTGTCTGGAAAATGCCTTAACTTCTTTTATCCTGTGTTGGAACATGTTATTCCACCCAACCCGAATCCATGTTCCCAGGCCACGCACGCACAGGTCACTCATTTTTGCTTCAAAATCTCTTACTCACTTTCGAAGAGGGCTGTAGTACACAGGGTAGCCATCTGTAAGGGTGTGGACGAGCCCCAAAGTGCAGTTGCTTGTACCCCCCAGTAGAGCAGATTCCTGAGCCCTCTAAGGGTGGCCCTCTAAGGGAAGGAATTCTAGACGGGGCGAGCAATGAAAGCAGCTCTTGTATTCAGGAGACGGAGAAGCGTTCACGCCAGGATGAGTGAATGCATGAGCTGACAGGCTCTGACAGAGCAATGAGGCTGCAGAGGGGCAGCAGTTACTCTTGGAAACTCTTGGAGGTTTGAACTTGATCTGCTTCAAGGTTTTGAAGGAAGGAAGGAAGGAAAGGAAGGAAGGAAGGAAGAAGGAAGGAAGGAAGGTGATCACATTTGCGTTTTAGTTAGTCTGGCTTGAGTGAAGGCTGGGATGGAGATGAGAAATTTGAGTCAGTCCAGAGCTGAAACACATAAGTGCTTTAAATGCATGCTTAAAACACATTTATAAATGCACACTTGAGGGGCTGGGGATTTAGCTCAGTGGTAGAGCGCTTACCTAGGAAGCGCAAGGCCCTGGGTTCGGTCCCCAGCTCCGAAAAAGAGAACCAAAAATAATAATAATAATAATAAATGCACACTTGAAACAAAAACATTTCAAAATACAAGTAAAATGCACATATTTAAAAATGTACAGGCAAAACCACACTGAAAAGAATACTTAAAACTACATGCATACTTAAAAAGCACACTTAAAAGTGAAAAACCACTCTATTGAATCGTTCAAGTTGCATCTGGGTCACTGAGAAGTTTGCCCACAAAGGACAATGTGAAGGAGAGTCCAGGCTTAGAAGCTCTCAATCCTTGGCTCTACGACTTTGGCAAAGTCACCTGATGAACTATGGGTTATTTCCATCCCATAAGGATTAAATTTCCTGCCTTACGGGGGGGGGGGGGAATCCAATGAACAAGGAAGATGTATATAGAGAAAGAGAACATACATTTGCTCATTCAGTAAATATTTATTGAATATTTCCTACATGCCAGACAGGAGGCTCAGGTGCACAGCATTCAGGGATAAAAGAGCGACCTGCCCTCAAGAGGGAGACAGGCCAGTAAAAACACCGTACAATTCTTAGAGAAATAAAAATAAAAGGGTACCGAATTACAAGAGCACTAACAGAAGGGAGAGCTGGAGGGTGTGGTACCAGCTAGGGTAAAGAGCAAGGACCCAGGCAAAACGGCCCATTTAAAAGATGCTGAGGAAATCTGGCTTGATGGCCAACACACACAATTCCTGCACTCTGGAGGCCAAAGAAGCATGACCACCACAGGCTCAGGGGCCAGCCTAGTCAACATAGTAAGTTCCACATCCAACTGGGTAGGTAACACACTGTGGCCACATTTTAAAAACGGGAGGTGGGGGTGGGGGGTTGCTAATAATTGTTTTCCCAAGAAACTACATGGAGGAAGAATGAAGAATAATCTCTTGACTCACAGATCATAAAAGCACATTACAGTATTAAAGCCAGCCGACAATGCATGTAAATGTGTGTAAAGAATAATCATGTTCATCTTTTATAACCCTTTTAATCCTGTAATTGCAGAAGTTGTTGTGGCAATAAAAGGCACTCTAAAAATGAAAATGTCCCCGCTGCCTGCACACCAAGCCCCTGGAAAGCTGAGGACACACCGCTCTCTTTAGCCAGGATTCACACTCTTCATTCTTCTCTTCCTAAATGGACTTTTCTTACCTGAAAACAACTTTACCCATTTCAGCATCAAGTGGCTATCCCTTTTATGCATCTCACGTATGTACTACAAGTCGATATCTAGAGCCACAATCTTTAATTCGCCAGTGACAGGATAAGTAAATTCAAATTCTCAACTCAAAACAATGAACGTGAATGAGAGAACTGAAATTTAAGCATCAGGCATATTCGAGGTGGTGATACTGTAGGCAAGGACAGGGAGTGAAGTTTGAAATCAGTATGGAAGATTTCTCTAGAATTAGACAAAAGATCTCTAGGAGATAGAAAGCAGACTCGGGATTTAAATGAAATATTAAGAATCTCTATTTTAGGGCTGGAGAGATGGCTCAGCAGTTAAGAGCACTGACTGTTCTTCCAGAGGTCCTGAGTTCAAATCCCAGCAACCACATGGTGGCTCACAACCACCTGTAATGGGATCTGATGACCGCTTCTGGTGTGTCTGAAGACAGCTACAGTGCACTCATATACATAAAATAAATAAACCTTTAAAAAAATCTTTATTTTAGAAGGTACAGGGCTAGGAGAGTTTTGAGTGCTTACTGCTCTTGAAGAGGACCAGAGTTATGTTCCCAGTATCCATCTTGGGCAGCTCACAACCGCCTGTAACTTCCACTCCAGGGGATCTCATGTCCTCTGGGCTTCACATGCACAGACACACACACACACACACACACACACACACACACACGTTAAATGGTGCTCTCTTATCTCCATCCATCCCTCTGTTAGGCCACTCGAATATGTATAGAGTCCTGTCCAGTATTTCCTTCCAGTTTCTGCATCTGAGTTTATTTAAAAAAGAAGTAATCCTTTGGACAAGTGATCTTGCCCGGGTGTCTCAGGAGCTGGAATTACAGGTGTACATCGTCTCCTGTCTCCCCCGTATTTCTCTTAGACATGCCAGTATTTTCATAAAGAGAAACTGATTTTTAGGTAGCTGTGGGCATGCACACCTCTATTAGCACTGGAGAAGCTGAAACGGGAGGATTGCAAGGTTTGGGCCAACCTGGGTGATATAACAAGACCCCGTCTCCAAAGAAAATCCAAAACAAAAACTGAAAGTTTGGCTGAATGTGGTGGAGCATGACCCTAATCCCAGCCATTAGAAGGCAGAGGCAGGTGGCTATCTATGAAAGCAATGCCAGCCTTGTCTACACAGCAAGGAGAGCTACATAGAAAGACCCTATCTCAAAAAAGCAAGGGTGGAATGTCCTCCCTCTTGTTCTGTGCCAGACACAGTCCTCTCCATTTTGTGTCTCAGCCTCTCTTGAGCCTGACACTGTCCCTGGGCTTTGACTCTGGAAACTCAAGCTGCTTTCTGTAAAGACTTGCTTCCATTTGTGCTGCCTAGGCTTTTCTCTTCCCAAGCTAGTTTCTTGGTGTCCAGTTCTTCCGACTTTTGCTTCCCTCCCCGACCTACAAGTAGGCACAGGTCTGTTTCACTGTTGCCATAATTGTAAGTCAAAAGGGGATCATGAAAGCAGCACACATGAGAAGCCTAAATTATAAAACCTTGGTCTTCAGTTTAGTTCTGGATTTCCCTATGAACCTCTAGAGAGAAGTGGTGAGCAGACATCAGCTTTCTTCTGAGTCATTAGATGAAAACTAGGATTCAACCTCAGGACCCAGACCTCAGAACTCAGGGAAGGTAGCAGTATCTCATTCCTACCCTAAATTTATCTTTGGCTTATCCTCACACTTAGAAATAAAGCCATTTTTACAAAAATTATTAGTGTTAAGGGGTAGAAAACTCAGTAATTGGGAGAGATCGTTGCTTTCTCGCAGACACCCGGCTGGGTTCAGTTCCTAGCACTCAAGGGATGGTTCACAACCCTCTAACTGCATTTCAGTTCTGACCTCCACAGGCACCAGGCACACACATGGTTTCCAGATACTCATACAAACACAACACATAAAATGAACATGTATTTAATTAATAATTTTAAGTCTTTTTCATCCAAGGGAATTGAGGCAGTTTATAAAAACAAGAAAACAAAGTCAAAATTGTTATATATATGAAATTTAAAGAAGTTAGAATAAGGACAGCCATTGAGTTCTACATTAAATTATTAAAAGCAGCCAATTTAGGGGCTGGAGAGGTGGCTCAGTGGTTAAGAGCACCAACTGTTCTTCCAGAGATCCTGAGTTCAATTCCCAGCAACCACATGGTGGCTCACAACCATCTGTAATGAGATCTGATGCCCTCTTCTGGTGTGTCTGAAGACAGTGACAGTGTACTCAAATACATAAAATAAGCATTTATTTTTAAGAAAAGCCAATTTTAACTGAAACTTTTTACATCTGCAGCAAAACTGAGAATAATCAATCTAAATTGTCTTAAGAGAATGGCTAATTTCTTAGATGAAGTAAACTTTTGCAGAAACCAGTCTGAGTAAAGTTTCTAATTTGGGCGATAATGCAGAACCTTCCCTTCAGCACCCCATGAAGAAGAACTGGTTTGAGTTTTCAAAGTTGGTGGGGGGGAGGGGTTCTTGGTGATTAAGAACACTTGCTGCTCTTGCAGAAGACCTAGGTTTGGTTTTCAGCACCCATATGGTGGCTCACAGCCATCAATAACTCCAGTTCCAAGGCATCCAAAACGCTTTTCTTGCTTCCTCGGGCACCGCACACATGTGGTATATATATACTTACACATACAGGCAAAATACTCGTACACATAAAAACAAATATATTAAATAAATGACAAGAAAATGACATCTCAAATTAGTATGCTTAAAAGCATACTAATATAACAATATAAGCTGGAGTGATCACAAACAACTAGCTCAAACAACTGGTCAGTCATTCAATTAGCTGCAAATGCCCAAATGAGGCCTCAATATTCTAACGCAAACTTTCCAGTGGATGTTTAAGGCCTAGGTGAATTTTCTAAGGGAAAGCTCCCAGGCATCCCCTCCTTTAATACTTCTGTGTCTTACACATATTTTTACTGTTGTAGGGATGTCCCTTTATTTATACATCTCTGATATATGTACTCTGCATCTTTAGTATCTTTGTAACCAACTCTTGAAACAATAGCTAAAAGCCAAAGTATGCTTAATAAAGATGCTGAACTAGACAAAAAAATTATACCAGGAAAATACTGAGTTTAGGTAAGTGATGATCTGTGAAAAGATGCAGAATGTGAGGCAGGGGTGAGGTGCTTGTGCTGAAAGCATGAATGGGAACTGTTTGATTCTCCAGGACCTACAGTTAAACACAAAACAAGCAAGCAAGCAGAGACCCAGTGATCCATACTTGGAACACCGGGCTCGGGAAGTGCAGATAAGCAGGTCCCTTGGGCTTACTAGCTGGCCAGTCACCCTTGCCTACCTGATAAGCTGTGAAAAATCTTCAATTGAAAAACAAGGCCGAAAGTTAGATCAGTGTCTAAGAGCTGATCTTGCGCTTCTGCAGAGGACCCAGGTTTGACTTTCAGGACATAAATGGTGGCTGACACTATCCTAACTCCAGTCCGAGAGGATCTGACACTGCGGTGCATAAGCACACATGCAAGGCAAACACTCATAAAATAAAACCGAACAAACACAGGCACACATCTGTAATCCCAGCACTGGAGACAGAAGCAGGCTAGTTTCTGTGCTCTGTGCACCTGATACACACAGTGAGTTCCAGGTCAGCCAGGAGACATAGAGACCCTGTCTCAAAACCAAACATGTTTTATTAGAATTTAAAAAAATGAAACATGAAACACAGTGAGCGACACCCAAGGAATGACACAGGCAGTATCCATATAAACACACCTTACACACACATAAACATGGAGAATAGGAAATATGTCCCCAACACTGAAACCTGCCAGGACTCTACTTGACTTGTCACTGACGTATCTGGTCTTTCCACAGTATTTCAAGTGGTAGAGAACTGGCCTGTTGCATAGACAGGATGGTCTATACGGACTAAGAAAAGCCTAAGTCATAACATTTAAATGATGTGGGATAGCAGGTATGTATGTGTTATATAGCGGTTGTTTATAGAAAGAAAGCTTGTCTGTGGTAGCTTACAGTGACCCGGCTTGATGAAAACTAAACTATTACATATGTTGCTGCCCTGCTTAACAACATGTGCTAAGGGGATGGCTTAGGACTAATTATAAAGATGACTTCTCACTGTACATCACTGCCATGTCCCCAGAGACTAGTAAGACTGTAAGCTGCAGTTCCCTCCCTGGAGGTCTCCTGTCGGAAGCCTAGCCACCCTGATACTTTCTGTACTTCCTTCCTTCCTTCTTTCCTTCCTTCCTTCCCCATTCTCTCCGATGCCTACTCTCCCTTACCTCGATAGCAGTGGGAATTGTTTCCCATCACTTTTTTTTTTTCTTTTCTTGGGCTTGCTAGGCAAGCGCTCTACCACAGAGCTAAATCCCCAACCCCGTTTCCCATCACTCTTAATGGTGAGCAAAAGCCTTCCTCACTTTCTGCTTGTGAAGAGCACCAAACGTCCTTGTTTACTGTTCCCTTCTCTGCTACCCTTGAGCTCTTGTCACTGATTTTTCTGTACTGCAACTCCTCTACGTTCTTTGTTCTGGGCTTCTGAACATGCCTGCAGTGGCGAAAACAATAGTAATGAAGTCAACCTTTTATTGTTTGTTTGTTTTGGGGGTGTTGGTGGTGGTTTTTTGTTATTTTTGTTTTAAGAGTTTCTCTGTGTAGCCCTAACTGTCCTAGAACTGCCTCTGCAGACCAGGCTGGTCTTGAACTTGAAGAGATCCACCTGCCTTTGCCTCCCTAGTGCTAAGACGAAAGGCTTGTGCCACCACTGCCCTGCAACACATTATTTTCCTGCTATCATACACACACACACACACACACACACACGCACAGGCACACACGTATGCACTCACTCCTCTCCCCCCACTTAATTCTCAATCCACACAGCATGACTAGTTCCTACATCAAATCTTTACAAAGATTCTCGAAGAAGTAAATTGCTAAGAAGAATTTCAAGCCAATAACCATTAATGTACACAGTAAGCCAAAATTACATTTTTAGGCACTGAGGATTTGTAACTAAATGAAAGTTGACATGCCATCAACTTAGTTGATTTTTTTCTACTAATGTACTTCATCTTGTCTATTATCACTATAATTTTAGGACAGCAGTCAATGAATCCTTTAACTAAAACCTTTAAGCCATTAAGTCATCCATCCCTGCTGTGTAATACAAAAGGTTTTAAGAGTGAATATTCTTATGTGCTTCAAAGTACATCTTCATTTGATATCTCTTTACTTTTATTCTGAAAAACAACAGCCAAAGACTTTGAGTATGGAGTTCGGTTAAAGGAACTAACTGCTGACAGGGCTGGAGAGATGGCCAGCGGTTAGGAGCACCTGCTGCTCTTGCCGAGTGCCAGAATTGATTAGCAGCACCCACATAGGAGCACACAACTGTCTGTAACTCCAGTTGCAGGGAATCCAAACCCTCTTCTGACCTCTGCAGGTACCAGGCTTGCACACAGTGCACACACATTCATGCAAGCAAAATACTCATACACATAAAAAAGTAAAAAAGAGCCCACCACTAAAACTCTACTACGAATTTACAAAACAGCTACAGATAGACCCAAAGCCCTGGCTCTGAACAGTCTTGCATATTTTAACATCAGTGCATGTACTAATGGAACGTGCATGCCTTCCTGATAGGAAGTCTATTTGAGGTAGAGTGAATAACGGAAGATGAAGGAAAAAACAAAATCCTACACTAGGTGGCGTCGTTCTTTTCTGCAGTCTCAATGTAGAAGGTGAGGGTCTCCATCATAGAAAGGTGGTCCCTTCTGGGACCAAAGCAAACTATGACAACACCGTCTTCTTAGGTTACCTAAGAAGCATTAAAATAATCTGGTTACAAAGGGGATTTTTAAAGATGTTTTACCTATAATAATAAAAGTAAAGGCTCACATTTACTGAGTGACCAGATGTTAAGGATCTTACATGGGTTAACATTTAATACCCACAAGAACCATGTACATCAGAGAAGGCCATCCCATCGCTGCCCCTGCTTTATGGACAGGAAGTAAGCCCGAGATTTACTCAGGTTTGCCTTCTGCAGCAGAGACCTGCGCACCAGGCGTGTCACTCTGCATCCTCACGCCACGATGTTGTCCACCAGCACGCAAGGATGAGTGTGATCTACTCTGGTAAAATCGCACCTTTTCTAATGCTTTTCTTTCCTGCAGAGAAATTTCAAATATATTATGAAAATATATGATCACTGAAAGATATACTACCTTTACTCATTTTGTATTAGGAACTAAAGTATTTCCCCCATTATATTATAAGTATTTAAAATTGGATACACTAAACATTTATACATGAAAATCATCGATGTAAAAATAACATTTGAAAAGAACATGGCCAGTTAGTTGGTAGTCCATTGGCAGTATCTTAGAATAAAACAAGTTTTAAACCTTCATTTAACAACACTAAAGAATGAGGTGTCTGAATGTTTTCATCACAGACTTTTACTGTAACCAAGAAACTGGATTCACAACTAGCACGTCATAAGAGTGCCACTGTGCCAATGAGCGTACTGTATTTCAACAGTTACATTACCATGGAAACCAGTATCACAACCGTTAGGGGCCACAGCTTTACCTTCAAATGTTACCATGATGTCTTTTACGTGACAGGTGATATTCAAGTAAGGTTCTTGTCTTTAGTTTAATTTACATTTCAGAGACTCCCCCATGGGCAGATATATATTAAGCAAATGGCTAGAGAAAACAAGAGAACCTGAGAATTTAAGATATAGCATATAGTTTCTAAGATGGATTTTCAAATACAACATAACACACTCCATTTAGTTGTAAACAAAATGCAAAATCTTAAGTCATAAAAAATATTTTATTGGTAATTATACATAAGTGAGTGGGGCTGTAAATACTTTCTATTTCAGGATATTGATAAGTGCATAAACTGGAGGCTGTATCTGGAACCCAGAGTACTATGGTTTCCAGACCAATTGTTATATTTAGGAAAAGGCCAATTAAATCACCTTAGGAGTGCACCCCAGTACTGTGCAATAGTTACACGTTATATTAATTAGATTCACATGTCTATGACCCGGGACAGGTTTGGAACAAGGAAACAGTGATAAACTATCATTAAGTTAAAGCTTTTGCAAGGATGGCAGTTCTTTCCTGTTCCTGCCAGATACGTATACTCCTTCAACTTTAACGTCTTAGAGAATACAGGAAATACCAGTGTTCAATCAGAAAGCTACACAGTCCGTGTTTTATTGTTTACTATTCAGCTAGTAAACAGTACAACAAACCGAGGCTTTGAAAAACAAGCAAACTAACAAACATAAACTGCAAAAATGGATAAAACATAACTCAGAAACAATAATTTAGTAAAAACATGTCAAAAACATTGGCAAAGGTTCATACAAATTCTTTATTTAATAACAACTTTCCTATTTAATCACACCAAGTACCAGCAGGTGCATTAGGAGAATAGGCATTAAGAAAGTCCTGTCGCAGCAAGAGTAATTCAGCCGACCTCTGACTTGCATACATATAACTATTTGTTTCACAATTCTCAAATAATACATATTTAGGCAGCTTGCACTATGTAATAAAAAATTTAAACT
Source organism: Rattus norvegicus (assembly GCF_021556685.1). Taxonomy (NCBI): domain Eukaryota; kingdom Metazoa; phylum Chordata; class Mammalia; order Rodentia; family Muridae; genus Rattus; species Rattus norvegicus. The sequence continues at coordinate 134,040,537 of NC_141540.1, forward strand.
CATTACATGCCAATAGTAGAGAATTCAATAATTATGTGTTAGAATTCACTAAACTATAAGTGAAAATAGACTTACCAATAACACTGCATAATGAATAATTCAACCACATTTTCATGGCCTTTCACAGCAGAGACCGAAATGTTACGTCTGGAAATGTTCGGTAGCTTACACTGCAATAAATCTAATGAATCCTGGCAAATTCATGTTTCATGTAAAACTCAAATTATAGGTTATGCATGAGTGTCTGTCATGAAAATGTGGTAGTTGTTGGCATAATCTGTGTTTCCATGGAGGACAGGCATGACTAAGTGGAGCTCGAGTGTTTAGTGCGACTCTCCGTTCAGGGACGAGGCTTCTCCGCGGGGCGAGGAGGACCTGGACAGGCCCCGCTCGGTGGTGTCCGAGCTGCAGCTGCTCTGGCTGTGCTGATCGGCGGCCGCGGCTCCGGATGCAGGAGCTGACTTCGCTTTCTCCTTAAAGTCTGTGATAATGACTGTCAGGTCTCCAACAGTGACTTCCAAGTGCTGCGCGCTACTCCGATCCACATTTTTTAATCTTGGTCTAAACACAAAAACACAATGTAGGTTTTAAACTCGTTTTTCTATCAAAATTCTGATTAAATGCTAAATAAAGTAACAGAATGGGTCACAGTGAAGGTTGCAGGCAGCTTAATAATGTTATTCCAATAGATGTTTTAGGACACAAAGACACCACTGTACCACAAAGGCAGCTGATGAAAGCTAAGGCTGGCGGACTGGAGAGGTAGCTCAATGGTTAAGAGCACTAGCTGTTTTTCCAGAGGACCCAGGTTTGATTCCCGCCACCCACATGGAGGCTTACAACATCCCTGACTCCAGTGCCAGCAGATGTGACGACACCCTGAGCTTTGTAGGCACCAGGCATGCACATACATACATGTAGACATGACATAGTATACATACACACATGCAGACATGACACTTGGGATACATAAAACCAAAGCCTCTTCGAATTTAAGCTTGTATTCTGATCTTATCTGATTTCTAACGTAACTTTCAAGGCCAGAAAACTTGTGATATTTTATATTGAGATAAAATAGCTTACCTGGGCGCTGTGTACAGGAGTATGATCAAAGTTAAAAAAGGAATATTAAATGGTTGTTCTATTGTTTTGAAAACCCCACGGAGCCCATCCTACCTGGTTCTCTTGTGACAGTTCTTTTTGCTAGCTGCTTCCTTCTCACTTTTGTCCTTCTCTACTTTGTCTTTCTTCTCTTTCTTCGACTGGGTAGGGGGCACGAACTGCTGAGTGACCTGCTGTGCGACCAGCTGGGAGACAGGGCGAGGTTTCCTGTGTGCATAGGAAAGAGAACGGATTTTATTATAACTTACAGATGCATGTTTGTATGAAACAAAAGCAGGTTGTGAAAATATATTTTACAATATTTTAAAGTTTAAATTTCTCATATATAAATTGTTATTTCTGTTCAATAAAATAGAACAAACTATGATAACAGTTAAAATCTAAGTCTAAGATATATACTCAGGCCAGTAGAGTGCAAGTGTACATAAAGGAACATGTAATATTATTTACAATTTATATCCAAGAAAATAAGGCACATATAACAAACATGAATTTTAAAAATTTAACAAACGTTTACACTTAACTAGTTTCAGTGTACCAGTGCTGTGGCTAAAGTACGGGGCCTCACACAAGCAAAGCAAAAGCTAAGGCACATAGCAGGCCCCAAGAAGTCGCTTTGACCTGCCCTTCCTTCTGAGAGAAAGAGCTAAATATCTCTAGTATCATCCCTCTAAAATCTTTAATTCATTCACTGATTATCTGTTTATGCCAAAATGCACCATTGAAATCTTTCTGTCTCCCGCCACAATCTTAAGATGCATTTTTTTTTTTGGGTTCTTTTTTTTCGGAGCTGGGGACCGAACCCAGGGCCTTGCGCTTCCTAGGCAAGCGCTCTACCACTGAGCTAAATCCCCAGCCCCTTAAGATGCATTTCTGATGCAAGAGCATCCTCCATTGTGTGACGTCTCCATTTCTACAGTGCAGGGTGCCTTCTAGGCTTTGCCTTTGGATGCTAGCATGAGCACCTGGGGCAGGATTCAGAGAAACAGCCTGTATGTACCAAAGAAAGTGAGGAAGTAGGAGGACAAAGGAGTGAAGAAAAATATGAGAGACAGACACACAGACAGACATAGGGATATATCCATCCCATGTTTTATAAATAATTAGCGTTGTTGCTTAGAAACTCCTATCCTGGGGTTGGGGATTCAGCTCAGTGGTAGAGCGCTTGCCTAGGAAGCGCAAGGCCCTGGGTTCGGTGCCCAGCTCCGGGAAAAAAAAAAAAAAGAACCAAAAAAAGAAAAAAAGAAACTCCTATCCTGAAAAGAAACCCAAAGAAAAATCTTAGAACGCATAGTATTAAGCGCAGTCACACAACACCAGAACAAAACCTAACATACATGTCTCCTCCATCTGGAGATCCTAGCCTGCAGTGTGTACATGCATGTAGACACAGTAGCCCCCAGTGTGTACATGCATGTGGGCACAGTATAACATGTAGAACAGAGGACAATAGAGGGGGCACATACTGGATGATGAGAAGGACTGAGCACAGGTAAAGAGCCTTTCAGTCATGAAAAACGATATAAATGAAGCCAACTGTTCTCCGTGTTTCAACCCTGCCATGGTTGTTGTCTTTTATCTTTTTTTTTAAAGATTTATTTATTTTATGTATATGAATACACTGTAGCTGTCTTCAGACACACCAGCAGAGGGCATCAGATCCCATTACAGATGGTTGTGAGCCACCATGTGGTTGAACTCAGGACCTCTGGAAGAGCAGTCAGTGAGTGCTCTTAACCACTGAGCCATCTCTCCAGCCCCTTATCTTTTTTTTAAGTGCATATAATCAAGTGTTTATATTTGATAATAAAGTATAAAATCTGAGTCTTTATGCTTTCAGAATAATTATTATTACCACATAGAATCCAGAATGCAGGTGGTAAATACGATGTTCACAGCCAACATTTTTTCCTTTTGTTTTCTGAGATAGAATTTTACTATGTAGACTACTGAGCTGTCCTATAACTCATTATTTAGACCAGACTAGCCTCAAACTCAGAGATTTGACTGCTTCCGTCTCCCAAGAGCTGGTATTAATGTTTAAGGGTTTTTTATTAAAATTTAATTTTTTAATTAAATTTAATTATAAAAATTATATTTTGGATAGAGCATTTTTGAAAGTCTTATATTTTCTTAGAAAAGAAACAGGAAACAGCAGGACACAACCAGGAAATGAGAAAATATTGCATAATACTGCATAACCAAACAAAAAGTTTGAAGGCCAGCAGGCTATAAGGAAGCAGAGTCCACTCATTTTAAAAACAGAACGGACAGAAGTCCGGGTTCAGTGTCCAGGTTAACAGTTATACTAACAGTGCTCGAGAAGACGGCTGTGAGATAGTGCTTGCTGCACATCTGAGTTTGGAGTGCCAGTTCTCAGGTAAGAAGCTAGCCTCCTGACACACCTGCAGCAAACCCAGTATTGGTAACAAGGAGGGAAAGGATGGCAGCCACGGCTTGTTTAACACCAGCACAGCAAGTTCCAGGTTCTAATTCAAGGGAGTAAGCCTGGAGGTAAGAGGAGAGGAACACTAGAGGAAACCAGCCATCCTTCTGTGACCTCCATGCACAAGTCTGTGTGTGCTTACACACACACACACACACACACACACACACACACACACATCATACACATACATACACAACACGTGCAAAACCAGCTACACGGGGGCAGCCATCTTCCAGTAACTCGCCAAAATGACGAACACAAAAGGAAAGAGGAGGGGTACTCAGTCTATGTTCTCTAGGCCTTTTAGGAAACATGGAGTCAGTCCTTTGGCCACATACATGCGAATCTACAAGAAGCTTGATATTGTAGACATCAAGGGAATGGGCACTGTTCAAAAAGGAATGCCCCATAAGTGTTACCACGGCAAAACCGGAAGAGTCTCAATGTCACCCAGCATGCCGTGGGCATCATTGTAAACAAGTTAAGGGCAAGACTCTGCCAAGAGGATCAATGTGTGGATTGAGCACATCAAATACTCAAAGGGCAGAGACAACTTCCTGAAGCGGGTGAAGGAGAACGATCAGAAGAAAAAGGAAGCCAAAGAGAAGGGCGCCTGGGTTCAGCTGAAGCGCCAGCCTGCGCCACCCAGAGAAGCGCACTTTGTGAGGACTAACGGGAAGGAGCCTGAGCTGCTGGAGCCCAGTCCATACGGACTCATGGCCTAATGTACACAAAGGAAAGAAAGGACCCAGACTGCAAAGTCTTCTCCTAAAAGAAAAAAAAAAAACCAGCTACACATATGAAAGTGATCTGAAGGTATTGTATTTATGGTTAGCTCTGTTAAGGAAATGAACACAACAAAGGTTAAGGCAATAGTTAATGTAATCAAGCGGTGTCAGAATCTCCCAGGAAGTTTTTTGTCTTGTCAACCCCTATCTCCAGTTACTGATTTAGTGACTTCTGAATGGAGACCAAGATTCTGTATTTCTAGCTAGTTTTCAAGTACTGCTAATTTGTCTGACTCAGGGAGGTTATGTGAGAAAACTTCTTCCTGGGAAGACACAACACACAATCTGACTTTATAGGGAACTCTCAACAGAACAAAGTATGGATACCACCAAAGTCCAATTTAGTGAACCAATGAGTTTTATTAGGGCTACTTATAGAAGCAGAAATGACTCAGAAACAACTGGATCACAAAAGCACACCCCAGCACGAGGGACCGCTCACACACCCCAGCACGAGTGCCCGCTCACAAAGCTAGGAAGCTGGGGTCGTCCCTGAGCAGAGGAGACCAACCCTCCCCGCCTCCCGCCTCAGCCTACAGCCACTCTAAGATGCCTCCACACCAACTGTCAAAATGCTGGCATCTCCTTGCCTTGTAGCTGTTGCAGGAGATGTCCACAGTGGTTCATCTCCTTTCCTGCCTCAGCCTACATGAGCTGAACTGTGGCGATACCTCTCTTCACCTCCCCAAGCAGCACAAGAGTGCCTCAGCCAAAGCCACCCCTGGTCAGGAAGGACTTCTCATCCAAACCAATGGAAGAGGAGGTAGGGAAAAGCTACCAATCCCTGAGCAGGAAAAGCACCAAGCTCCCCAAGATCAGGACTTGAAATCTCACCAATCCTCAATCCAGAAATCTCAGCCCTGAAGAGCTCTCCCGCCCTAGGAAATTCTATATAAGCCCTGACCTGTGTTCAATTCCCTGGACCCTCCAATAAATCTCTTTTATGGGATTTGCTGCCTGGTGTGACTCTCAGTGGAGTAAGCCAAGAAGCAATGAAGGGAAAAAGGGAAGAAGCAAAGAAGTAGAACGGGGCGGAGGCTACCCTGCCCTGGGAGCTGTAAAGCCTCTGCTGAGGAGGCTTCCTCAAAGATGTGTGATTGCTGAGCTCTGGGCCTCAGGATGCCCTTCCCTTAGGACATTGTCCCACCTCAGCTCTGTGCTTCCTGAGCTCTCATGCCTCAGGATGCCCTTCCCTTGCCCTCGGCTGTGTGGTTCCTGGACGTCTGACTCCCAGGATGCCCTTCTGTCCAAGCAGAAACACTTAGAACGCACTGCACAGCCTGCAGGCAGTTCAGGCTGGAGAGTCCATTCAAGGTGCCTCAGTTGCTCTAAACCTCCTCCACCCAGCTCCACTGGTTTCTTTCCAGGTCACTTGTCTGGCCTCAGGGTCGTCTTCACACACTGCTCCATCAATCTCTAGATTGAGCTTTTGCTTACCCTGTCAGGAGGAGAGGCCCAGCCATTTCAGGATTTCCTGACCCTCATTTGAGTTGTTTACCTTCTGTAAGGAGCTTCCCTGAAGGATAAATGTTTCAATCTCAGAGGAAACTGTTACACAGCAAAACATCTTCTGAAAAGCAGCTTCAAGAAATGTTATGACTTTTAGCAAATACTGTGATCAGGGCAGTAGGAAGCTCAAGACAGTGCAGAGGGTACACCTTAAGGAATCTTTACCTGAGACTAACAGTCACTGAAGAAACTCAAGAAAATTTAAGAGTATGGAGATCAGTCAGAAACAGATTCTATAGGACAATAAAGTTGTTTGGAAGCTTTCTGAATAGACCGGGGGGGGGGCATTCTTTATACAAAAATAAAAAAAATAGAGAAAATAAATAATCAAAAATGCCCAAAAATAAAGAAGCAGCAATGAACTTTCAACTGTCTGGACAGTAAAATCAAGGGTGAGTGTTAACTGATTAGCCTATGCCCTTATCACCTCTAACCAAGAGACACTTCTAAAGCAAGAAGCAAAAAGCCTTGACTTGCATGTAGCTGACATTCTCTGTGTGAATATTAGAATCTGAATGTCCATGTCCCTTCAGATTTCTACACTCAGACATAATCCCAAATACGATTAGAATAAGGAAGTATGGTGATTAAATCCTAAAAGCAGAACCCCTGAGATGAGTGCCCTGACAAAGGCTGCGGAGAGCCATTGTGTCCCTTCCACAACCACATGAAGTCACAACCTCTCATCAGACACCCCTCACAGGCATGACCTTGACATGTGATTCCCAAACTTTAAAAGGTGAGAGAAAGAAATTTGTAGGGGCTGGAGAGATGGCTCAGTGGTTAAGAACACTGACTGCTTTTCTAGAGGTCCTGAGTTCAATTCCCAGCAACCACATGGTAGCTCACAACCATCTGTAAAGGGATCCCATGTCCTCTCCTGGTGTGTCTGAGGACAGTGACAGCAACAGTGTGCTCACATACATAAAATAAAAAAAGAAGTTTGTTATTCCTAAGTACCCACCCCATGGTATTTTGTTATAGCAGCGAAAATAGACTAAACAGTAAAATCAAAGACAAAACAATACAAATAAGTAAATAAGTAAATAAGCCCAGACTGTTAAGCACTGGTAATTCACAAATTTAGGAACCACACTGGGTGTCAGAGAAGAATGTACTATTCATGTTCTGTCTCCGTGCCTGTGCTCAGGCAGCCCGGGTGTCAGCCGGCACTCTGTAGCCACTACAGCAAGTGCTGCTGCACAGTCAGAGTGTACCCTGGACCAGTAATGCGTGCCGAGCAGTGAGTAACCCTTAGCCTACTTTCTTACTGACGTCTGACATGGGCACGTGGCGCAGTGTGACATGTAGGCAGCCGGCTGTGACGCCTATCGTCCTCTGACGGACAGCCTGAAGACACCGTCCTGCCTCTGAGCTCCCGGCCAGGGTGAGGTACTTGCTACTCGTGGACAGACACACAGTGTGGGGGTCACAGTAACAGGTGTTTCTTTTCTTTTCTAAGCTATACCAAAACATGGAAAGAGAAAACTGAAAGATTCAGCATGGTTGGGAATATATTTGATCAGGCTAATGCTAGTAAAGACTAATTTAAAACTAGGTAAGTCCTCTAAAATAGAAATGTAGCTAAGAAATTGTCATTGCAGGAGATTTTAAATCTCAGGGTCTCTTCATTAAATTATAGCTTTGTCACATTCATATACTGTGCTTTGTATTGTCATTCCTTTAACCTCAAAATTTAATACAAATGAATATATAAAAATATTACTAACAAAATTATAAAAATTTAAAGTGGAAATCCCAGAGCTAGGGAGATGGTTCAGCAATTGAGAGCAGTTACTGCTCTTCAGAAGACCTGGGTTCAGTTCCCAGCACACACATGGCAGCTCACAACTGTAATTCCAGGTTCTAGCCTCCTCAGGTACTGTAACACACACACACACACACACACACACACACACACACAGAGAGAGAGAGAGAGAGAGACAGACAGACAGACAGACAGACAGAGACAGAGACAGAATGTGTGCATGCTCACAAGAAAAACAAATACACAAAATAAAAACAATTCTTTAACAAGTTTAAATCCTGGAGTTTCCAGCCATTAGCAGATTGAAGTGCCTTATTCTTGTCATTACAATGATGATCACCGTATGTGCTACCTTAGAGGATGGGACCTGAAGGAACAGCTCCTTAGCTTTGCTACGTTTCTCTGGGTCACAGTACACACCATCGATAATCAGCCACTATGCTGCACTGAGGGCCTGAGCACGTCTGTGACATGCTCCTTGCCCCATGCACGGCCGTCACCAGGCGAGCTCCATCATCTACCCGGCACTGCCTCGCTGCACCACACTCACACTTTCATGCAAGAAGAAACCATTCCTAACTTTCCAACTCACAAATCTTAGAAAAGTTACTACTCTCTTTTTTTATTCTTTGAGTCTTATTCATTCTTAACAGATATTCTCTCCCTAGAACAATTACTTCTTGTGGAGGCAGGGGATGACAGGCAGTCTAACCACTGTGAAAGTAAACATCTATTAGTAAGGTATAATTTACACCATAAATCCATAAGGCTGAATCAAATCCTTTATTTTAAATGACTTATCAATTCAGAATATTCCTTAAGAACTATACTCTCAATGGTAAAAATGAGATAGTTGAGAATATTATAATTAGTCCACAAGGCAAAGCCAACAGAACTAGTTGAACCTGTCAGAGGAGAAAAAGAGTATGTCAGGCTATAACCAAGTGATTAGATCTAACCTAAGGGTGCAGCAGGGTGGAGTGCAAGTGAAACAATGAACGCTAATGTACACCTGGATATTCAGGGATAAGAGCCTCCAATCACGCAGGAAAAGGAACCGTGGCAGGACAACAGAAGCCTTCTCTAAGTCAGAGAGCCATAGACTTGACATGGAACATGCTAAATACTGTGGCTGCAATGTAAACCGTCCCCCACTGGTTCATCACATATTTGAACAGTAGTTCTCCACCTAGGAGTGTTGTTTTGGGAGCACCTTTAAAAGAAGTGGACTGGGCCAGTGAGGAAATGCCTCCCACGTGACATTCATTTCTGGTTCTGACAGAGTTCTGCTCCTTGTCCTATCAGATGAGAAGAACAGACTAAACAGACTAAGGGAATGCCTCAGCACAGCAGACCAAGTGGGGTGCTTTCCTCAGGATGACAGACTGTGCTATGAAGCCATGGGCCTCTTTGCCACTAAGCTGCTCTGTCAGCTGTTTTATCAGTGGCAAAATAAGCAAACATAAAGACTAAGTATGTAGGTTTGTGAGTGAAGCAGGCCATGGGGCAAGCAGAACTGTAGACCTGGCATTCTAGTAAGCAGTCCTTACTATCTCCTCTGTACCCTGTACCCTGAATGGTATTCCTTAAAGAGACTTACGGCTGTTCAAGGTGCTGAGAAAGAGTGACAGTTGACTGCTTGGCCCTAATCAGGACATCGATATCAACCTGCTTAAGACTCAGGGAACACAGAGGAAGAAGGAGTAAAAGACTGTAAAAGCCACAAGACAGGGAGAAGGACTGAGAAATACTACTTTCTAGGCATGATATGACCACTGCAATCATGATCCCACACCTGCGGTTACGTACACTAGACCTGTATGAGAATGGGCGTCTTGACGGTCAGTCATGGAAGGGGAAGGGTCATGGGGCCCTGGTCGGCACTGCTGAGCTACTGGTTGTCAATGGCTACTGTGGGAGGGACTCATTGCTTTCAGCCGCTTACCATCAGAGAGCCTACCAGGCTCCAAAAGACAGTACGGCCTGGTTAAACCCACTGTATTACAAAACAAAACAAAGCAAAGCAATGGAACATGAAAAAGGCGTTTGCAGCAAGAAGAAAGGGTGAAACATGGTAAGAGGGACGTAGGAGAGGGTCGAAGGCAAGAGAAGACAGAATGCATTAATGCGTGTAAAACTGTCTTCTTTTATCATAGGCTTTTCTGTGTTATCTAATACTCCACTGTTTCATTCTTGTTCTAAAGACAAGGATTACCCCTCGTTTCAAGACTGTAACTCTACCCTACAGTTCTAAGATGGCTTAATCTTATTCAATTTTGAATGAAAAGTGTAGAGGAATACATTTATTAACTGAAACAAAATTCCCTACTACTCTTTGGAGGCTGAACGGGCTTTAACACTCCTTCAATAACAGCCATGGGGACACAGTTTACCACCATCCTTTTTTTTTTTTTTTTCAGAGCTGGGGACCGAACCCAGGGCCTTGCGCTTCCTAGGCAAGTGCTCTACCACTGAGCTAAATCCCCAACCCCACCACCATCCTTTATAGACTAGAGAGGTACAGCTCCACCATGCACGTACTGTCTGCGCACGGGGGTCCCTTCTTCCCTTTGACAAGAGGAATGCTGAATGAGAGAGAAGAGTCTCTTTCCCCCAAGAGCACAAATCCACTTTTATTTATTTACTCTCCATTTAAATCCAGAAGGGATATAACATCACACAGAGTCTATGTCCAATGGCCTTTGCAGGAAGGTTGCTTTGGAATTGGGCTCGAACCATGTTTCTGTGGGCCTGAGTTACTTTTCCCCAGATCACTCTGGTTTTGTTTGGTTTGCCTCCAGGAGTCACTGTATTGGTTTTTGCTTTGTACACATAAGCACACCTCTGGCCTAAGTAGAACTCAATTTCATCTCGAGCATAAACGCCTTCAATTTTAAGAAGAGCCGTGTGCTCTCTTTAGTTCTGGGGACCTCGCTTGTAGCCAGCAGAAATGGCCTTGCACCACAGCCTTGCAGACATGCTTGCTTGTTTTAGAACTCCTGTTCCCAGTAGGCCCCAGAAACCTACCCCTAAAGTTCAGCAGCACAAACTTCCCTCACCTCCACTGAGAGTAGTGTCTTTTAATGGTGGAAACAGTTAGCTCAGAAAGTGAAAGAATGTCATTACGAAATAAACTTCCTTTCTCAACTATTTGTTACAAGACAAGTAATTAATAAATTAGTGTACTTGTTATAAAATGAAATGTCACAGACAAAATTAATGTGTTCAATGTGTTATCATTCCAGCTAATAAAAACATAAGAAAGTAAACAATCAAAACAAGTATGGTAGCACAAGCTTATCACCCCAGCACAGAATGCGCTGGACTGAGTGAGCTACATGGTGAATCGGCCCCCAATCTAGTTTACACAGCAGAAAACTACTATTATGCTACTAAAGAAATGTAGCAATAGAGGGCTCCTAATGACATACTGTTATACCTGAGATTAGGCCTCATCCAATGCACAGCAGAGAAGCATCTTCAGGCAGTAGGTGGAAATGCAGTCCCACAACTGGGCAGTGTGCAGAGTGAGAGACTGTGTAGCACCCAGTCCTAAAAGAAATGTCTTTACCAAGCCCCTCCTCTCAAAGGCTCAGGGATCTATGGGGAACAGGAAGCTGAAAGATTTTAGAGTCAGAGGGAATGGATGGCACCAAAGGAACACTGTCTTGCAGACACAACAGGACTGATGTACAATGTGAGATCACAGAGACTGTGATGTATGACCTAAACAGACACCCAGAGATTCAAGCCAGATGGGTTCCAACATGGAGAAGAGAAAACCTGGCATGGTATCCCACTTCTAACCAAGCTATTTATAATTGTTACTGCTGGCAAAAAGGAAACCAGTTCTTCTCAATGGGGTGTTACTGGGTACATCAACCACACCAGATCAGACCCTATGTTCAGGAGTAGCTGGCCAAGGGAGCTGAGGGAAACGGTACCTTTTTCTTTCATTTTGGTGGGTTTTTTTCTGTTTTTTGTTTGTTTGCTTGTTTGTTTTGGGGTGTGTGTGTGTGTGTGTGTGTGTGTGTGTGTGTGTGTGTGTGTGTGTGTTTTAAACAAGAAAGAGAAAAGATAGTAGATAAAAAGGTGGGAAGGGGGGTTAGGGATTTAGCTCAGTGGTAGAGCACTTGCCTAGCAAGCGGAAGGCCCTGGGTTCGGTTCCCAGCTCCGAAAAAAAGAAAAAAAAAAAAAAGGTGGGGAAGGATCTAAGAGTTAGGGAAGGGGAAAACATGACCAAAATATATTGTATGACAATTTTAAATAAATTATTACAGTATGAGAAAATACTTAACATACTGTCTAAGAATACACATTAATAAACTTTTAAAGAACTTGCTCTTGCCTGCTACCCTAGGTTTCCAGACAATTAAGTCCATAAAAAGCTTGAGAGCAAACACAGGCAGTGCCCAAAACTGAGTCAGGCATGACTACCTGAGACTTTATCATCTCTGAACATTGCAGTAATGTTGTACTCTGAGGTCCTAACTCGACAAAGCCACACAACTGTTTGTTCTCTCCACCTTATTGTACCCTGGCTTCCTCAACAGGTGGAGGGCAACTGCTGCTTTTACTTCTCACTGCTCTCTGTCCCTCCAAGACAGCACCCAGTGAGCTTCACACCTGATGGCATTCCGCCATTGTATAGCACCCCAACTGTTAAACAGCTCAAATGATCAAACTATTAAGGAAATGACAAAGCGGGACTTCTGTAACTTCTGTCTTACCACTTGGAGCACTTGCTCTGGGGAGCCGGCTGCTCTAAGGGACTTCAGCGGCCCTATGGAGATGCACATGGCAAGGGATTTGGCAACCCTGTCAACAGCACTCAGTGTGTCTGAGCCATCTTTGGAAGGAGGTACCCAGAGGTCAAGCCTTCAGACAAGTGCAGCCTCACTTAGCATCTTCTTCCCCAGCCCATCCTTCCTCCCTGAGTCTGACTAAACTGGCTAACCTGGAACTAGCAATCTTCCTGTCTTGGGCTCCTGAGGAATTGGGCTATAGGCATGGACCACCATGGCAGGCCTCAGCAAATATTAACTATAGCCTGAGAGTAATCTAGAGTCCGAAATATCCGCTAAAACCTGAAGCAAACTTACGACTTACCAAAATAGATAAAATAAATGTTCTAAGGCAATTTGTTGCAAAAATATGATTATGAACCTGTTTACTAAAAGCATGTGAACAAAGATGCAGTCACTTCTGCGTGGGAGAGGGGACACAGCAGGACGGGAAAGCTGAGCAACAGGAGAACAGCTTGTCAATGCACAGGCCACTCCCTCCGGGAGACAGCGGCTGTGCGGAAAGGGCAAAAGAAACCAGCGCGCTCAAGATTATCAATGTGCAACTGTTTCTGTGGCCCTAAGACAGCAGTTCTCAACCTGGGCTTCCCGACCCCCTTGGCTGTGGACCGACCTTTCCATGGGGTCTCATATCAGATATTTACATTATGATTCATAACAAGATTGTGTAGCAAAATTAGTTATGAAGTAGCAATGAAAATAATTTTATAATTGAGGGTCACCACAACATGAGGAACTGTATTAAAGGGTCTCAGCATTAAGGCTGAGAACCAGTGCTCTAAGATCACTGAATTCTCGAAATTGTCTTTAGTGTTTTATAAACATTTTACTACATTTATTTGTGTGTGTGTATGTGTTTGCCATGGAGCCTGTGGAGGTCAGAGAACTGTAGGAGAGTCTCCTCTTCCACCATGTGGATCCTGGGATCCACCTCACATTAGCAGAGCTCAGAGACCAGCACCCTCACCTGCTGAGCTGTCCACTGCACCTAGTTTATGAGTGTTTAATACATTTTACTTGTAGATACTAAAAGCATGGCACATGTCTAATTTTATTATGCAATCATCTATTGAAAACAATGAGGTTCACCTGTAGAGATCAGAGTTGATTTAAGATTTCTACATACAAAATATGATGCTGAACTAAAGACAGCCGGCCTAATGAAGGTAGTGTGGTCTCTAGCATTGATGAGATCCAATTTAGTAGAAAGAAACAGGAGGAACCCAGTAAAGACATCTAACATAGTGTATGTCCAAGTAGCTGCTGAGTAAATCTGAAAGGCAAGAAACATAAATAACACCTCGACATGGCAAAGTCAAAGAGAACTGTTCTTGAAGAGGGCTTTCCAAGCTGGTCCCGGGGCAGTTCCAACAGGCAACGCTGAAATGAAGGGCAGTGAAAGCAGAGGGAGCATGGAGAGCAAAGCCGCCATGTCCAAAGACAGACGGAATCTCCAAAGCACTTTCAGGAAAGTCTGTGAGCAGTGAGGTGAGGGAAACAGACAACATTTTTCAAGAGGGCTGCTGTAGAGGCTAGGGGGGGTCAGGCTGTGGGAGGCTTATGTGACAGAGTGAGGGATCTGCAGCCAGGATTGGATTCTGAAGGACTCTGGAGTTATTTTTCACAAACTTCATCTGTACTAACATTTTTAATTAATAGATTTTACATATCATTTTAAATGTTTTATAATGAAAATTTGAAAACAGTCCACTTCCACTCCTCCCTCCTGTCAAAGCAAGGACACTGGAGGTAAGTGAGAAGTGAGGCACTCTTAAGTGCCTGACACCAGCTGCCATACAGTAGAACTGTCCCATCACGGCTGTGTGGTGCTGGACACATATGTCCATGTGTGTAGAGGTGCTCACAGCTTACAGTGCTGCCACAGAAGATGAACCACAACATGTCAATAAATTGTTAAGTCAAGCATCAGGAAGTAAAGTCTGTTTATCTGCATCTACATATAATTTAAACATGATCCCACATAAATTATTACATAATAAAATTTATATAGGCTATATAACATTTTTATATCAGATGTAAAAGCTATTTTTATTTATAAATGTGTGTTTGTATGTCTGTGTATGCCCAGTTCAAGCAAGCTCTGGTTTCTCTGTGTAAAGCCAGTGAAAAACCACCACGACGTTTATAAAGCTAAGCTACTTCCAGATCAGATGACAAAAAGGAAGTTGTGGTTTTAAGTGACTTTCTTGCTTCCGATCTATATTCTGCTGAACAAAATTATTTTAACACAGAGAGCTAAATTATAAATGCTTTGTTTAAACTACCAAATGTCTAAACATGAAATAGCAATGAACCAACCAGCTACCAGGCATTAGATAACTTGACCCCTTTGACTAAAGATCAGAATTAGGCAGCCAGGATATGAAAAGTACATTTGAGACAAATTTCACTGTATTCCACAGAGCAACCATCATTATGTACAGAGCAGGGGGACTATGTGAGGATATTTTTGCATGTAAGAACTATACATTTAATAGTACATCATCTAACTCTATATAGTGTGCTTTTACTAACAATTAGAATTTTAATATAACTAAAACCATAAATGCACAGGTAAAAGGAAACACAAAGGAAATGAATGCTGGGGTGGGAGGTGGGGGACAAAATATGCAGGGAAAGGACTCCTAATAAATCCTATCCTTGCACAGACGTGACCATGTGGAACACTATAGAATATTTTTATTTAATGTAGTGAGATTTTAGTTAATAGATAAATGAAGAATTTAGATAAAACTGATTCTCTAGGTGACTAAATCTTATATGTGTTACTTTCTTAATTACACATAAGTTATTAATCTTAAAGATTCCTTAAGTGACGTATACGACAGCTTATATGACACTTTCCACCTGTATCCACTTCATATTAAATTCTGTTTTGAGTGAAGGAACCTGTCATGGTCACTTCCCAAGTCTCAATCAACTCCAGGTCTGCTGGGTCCTAGCATCCATCCTTCCGCACGCACAACACTGTGTGCTTCTGCTGACTCCCAGCACCAGTCTGGAACCTCACCCAGCAAGGCTCTCTGGACTCATTAAGGTGCTCTGGGCCATCTGCCCACATTGAAACAGTACTTCCAGACGGCTGCGTCATTCTAGCTGGTAATTCTCCTGTCTCCTGTCTTGTCGTCAATTACCACTTCTCAGTATATCTGTGTCTTCAGCCCTTCAGCTGCTTACACGTAATGTCTATCATAATCTGAGAGAATTAATAGAGGGGGACAGAGCTCCGTAGGTGAGGCGCTTGCTATAAAAATATAAACAACAAAATTTAGATTCCCAGAAACCCGCACAAAAGCCACGTAGTCGTGCCAACGGCCTGTAACTAGCATTTCAGAGGCAGAGAGCAGGGATGCCCACAACAAGCTGGCTGGCTAGACTAGGAAAGCCAGAGCCCTTGGTTCAATGAGGGATCCCGCCCCACCACACCTCCCCCACCACACCTCCCCCACCCTTCAGAGAGCAGAGAGAAATTGAGGAAGACACTCGACACCAGCTTCAGGCCTCCATATGTATTTGTACAAACTTCTACACACACACAGACATGTACACCTTCAACATGCAAACACACATACATACACACAAGTATTCCATGTATATGTGTAAAAATATAAAAGTTGTCAAAAATAACATCTCATCCTAGCAGTGCTTGTTGTTTTATGAAGTACTTCTTGTATACCATAACTACAAACTGACAGGGACAACTAGAGACCAAGCACAGCAGCCTTTAAAGCAGCCTTTAAAGCAGCCTGGAGCATTCTGGGTACCTGGCAAGCAGGGGGAAGTAAGGCAACGTTTAAAAAGTTCCCTAACCCCTCACAACCACAGCGGCCATGTGTTGGCTTCACTATTTGACAAACTGAAGAGGCTGCTGCATGACCCCACCAAATGGGAGTTACAAAACTGAGGACAACTTCAACAAGGCAGGTTACTCTAGAACATGAGTTACTCAATGTCACCCCAGCATCCTGGCTGTTTTACCACAGCCTCAGGCTTTCTTCTCTGTCACACTTCTCTGGTTTCTGTGACGCTGAGTACGTTCACCATCATTAAAGTCATCGAGTAAGAGCCTTTCGTTCATTTACTCTATATACCCATGAGCACACTCTTGACTGTGGTTTGAAAGTACATATTTAATTTTGCTAACACACTGCTTTCTTTTGTTTTTTGGAATGAATTTTTAACTTAACTAAAATTTTAGGAAAAACCTAAAATTTTTCCCATACTAATATACAAAATATATTTAAAACATTTTACTGTATGTTGGCAGTCCCAAAATAGTCTTAGACAGAGCACAGCTTAGACACACTGTTCTCTGCGCATCGTCCCTGTCAGATGTTTGGCTGGCCCGCTCTGCTGCTATTATTCCTGTGGCACTAATCCTGAGTTCTTCCTGTGAGTACTATGTTTCTATCAACTTGTTTAGTCTCCACCACAACTCTGACTTTATAGAAATTTAATGCTTTAAGAAAAGAATAGGAAATTTCAACCTCATCTTTATTCTTAGTCAGCTTAATTATTTACCAAATCATTCTGTGAAAATCTTTAAAAAGTCTCTCACAAAACCACCTAGGCCTGGCAAGCTGAAAGTTTCAGTCTCTCGTAGGGTCATTTTTATTAATACATAATTTCCTACCAAAAATCCATTCTCTTTGCCTCCCTTCCTTTTGGGCGACAGGAATGTCTTCTGACTCAGGCTGCCCTTGAACTCACCAGCTTTCCTAAGCCAGCCTTCTGAGGCGTGGCGTCTAGGTGAGGCCTAGCACACTGAGCTGCTAGTTCTGATTTACTAGCTATGCCGACTGAGCCTGAGGAACATCAGCACCATTCGTGGTGATGTCACTTCCTTCTTTGTAGTCCTAACTCTGCTTAGAGAACCTTCAAGTTCTAGCTAAGGAAACATGTGAGGCCGTGCACATATGCATTGTGTGCATGTGCATGTGTGTACGTGTGGAAGATGGAGGTCAACTCAGCTACTGCCTCAGGCGCTGTCAACCTCCATTTCTTCAGACAGTGTCTCTTAGAAACCCGAGAGAGAGCTCACCAGTTGGTTAGAGTCTCTCCATTCGGGGATTACCGGGATGCACGAGAATGCCGCACGCCGGGCTTTTGTGTGAAGACTAAGAGTTGACCTCAGGTCCTCATATTTTTGTGGCAAACACTTTACTGATGGAGCCATTCCCAGCCCCACTTAATTTCTTGTAATGAAAATAATGCTTTAGTTTTACCGAACTACACTTTGTTTTCTAATTTGTCTGTTAACTTTACTAATTATTTTTTTTCTATCTCATCTTAGGTTTATCTTGTCATTCTATATCCTATGTGGTATTTGCGTATTTAATTTTATTGGATTTCCTAGACAAACCACAATTGCCAGTTTGCAATAAAACATTGAACTAAGACTTTTTTTTAGGTTTGTTTGTTTCTCTGAAACAAAGTTTTATGGACTTCGTATGGCCTAGCTTGCTAGGTAGCAGAAAAAGACCCAGGATCCTTCTGTGTCTTGGGACAACCCTTGTAACCTCACTTACACAATGCTGGAGAAATAACCTGGAGCTACACTCCACTGTTCATACAGTACACTGAGCTGCCTGCTTGGGAAATTTTAACCTAGACATGTCATTAGTTCATTACTTGAGCCAATCACGTTGGCTCGAGATAATGTCTCAAGAATATTTACTGTGTCTCCCTTAATTGTGTTTGACTCCCAACACAGATCATCTTGACTCACTCATTTCAGGTGAATGGCAGTCTGAGACCAGCTTTTCAACCTAGCCAAGCACTCTATCAGATCAAGTACTTCCCTGGCCTAGGAAAACGGTTTTGGATTTCTTCTTGGAGGGAGGAACGTCTGCATATCATGTGCACACTAAGTGCAGGTGCACACGTGCCATGGCTTCTGGGTGGAGGCCGGAGAATAACTCCCATAGTAGGTTCTTTCTTTCCACAGTGGGATCATCCAGGGATCAAACTCAGTGGTCAGGTCTATGCAACAAGCACCTTCACCCACTGAGTCATCCTAATTTCAGAAATTGAGATTGTTTTTAAGTTTAGAAAAGGATTGTGGTTTGCTTTCTAGGAGTTGCACTGTTATTGACAAAACCTTATTGCAGAGTACAATTGCTTAAAAACTGTTTCTCAGGCGGGGAAGGCAGGTCAACTAGTAGCACAAGGACCTGTTCCACCCCCAGAACCCATATGAAAGTGCCAGGCATGGTGGTGCACAGTAACCTCAGAACTGGAGTGTCAGAGGCAGGCAAATCTTGGTTAATAGCTAAGCTTGATAGTGGGCATTGCTAGTTTTAACAAGTACATATGGTCTGGTTTTTATGTTTTCTTTAATTTTTCCTTACACACGTTTTCCTTCTGTTTTCCTTCTTCTATGATACAAGTAACGCACAGATTAAGCAAACACATATGGAGTACTTATTACTTGATAGACACCATGCTTGAAGGAATGGAATGGTACCCATGGCATCAGCAACATAACATGAATGGTGCTGCTCGTCCCCCATCCCACTCAACAGCAGAAGACATTTTTCAGAAGTGGTATGAGGGTGACACATATTTTGTCCAAAATATGACATACTGAAATTCAAATATGCCAGATGGAGTGATACACACATTTAATCCCAGAATCTTGGAGGCAGGCAGATCTCTGTGAGTCTGAGGTCAGCATGGTCTATATAGCAGTTCTCGGCCTACAGAGGCTTTATAGAAAGATGCGGTCTTAAAAAAAACAATGACCAAAAAACAATTGTCCCAATGAAAGAATGGGAAAAAGAGTACTTCAAACAGAAACTAAGTACCATATGTACAAAAGACAGACGTGTGTGACAGAACTGAAGGAAATCAGCGAGCATGGAGTCTGTTGAGGGAGGAACCGTAGAGATGACGCCTGAGAAGCAGGCACGGCAGATGAGGTAGGGCCACGTTAAAGACTCCACGTACTGGAAGTGCATCTGAGAAAGAAAATGACGTCCATCACACCAAGTGTTGTGCGGAGAATGACATACTTGAACTGAGCAGGTCAAAGGGTACACTGCTAAGATAATCCAAGCAAGAGATGACAGTGATAGGTACGCTGGCAAACAGTGATGCTGGCCAGATGGAAATCCATGCCACCAGCTTAACTACAGTCTCTTGCCAGCCAAATCTTGGGAGCTATGTGTTTACTGCTAGTCCTAGGCAAATTTACTTTCACAGAGAGCACAACATGGACTTTTAGTTTGCATGTCTGTCTCTGTACCCCGTGCATGCTGGAGCAATCTCAGTTATAAAAAACATCATCTCATGTGCATAGTTTTATAATAAATACCTCTCTATTAATTTATAACTTCATTCTTTCAGTAACTGTTTATTGATACACTGCTCAGTGGAAAATGACAGCCGGCATATAACCCCAGTACCAAAAGCAAATAAACAACAGAGCAGGACAGCGTCAGGTGGCACAGGCGTGAGCACAGGCAGGAAAGCACCTCTAGTCTCACAAAGCTGGCCATTATGATGCGAAGTGTAATTAAACTTTCTATGTATCTCACTATGTCCACAACAGTACTTTAAAGCAGTTTAAAGTTAAACGAGTTAAACCGACACCTTTTCATGTTAGCCGTCTGCTCAGTCCTTCAAATCCATTCACTAAACTCTTATGTGTTTCCAGTCCCTTGGAACAGATACACAGAGACTGTTTCCTCCTAGGGTGTTTACTCTGGTAAACATAGGGAAACAATTGTAGGCACAGATATTATACAGACTGCATATAATTGTAGCAGAAGAAACAACAGAATATGATGAGATGGGCCTAGAGCACCTCTCAGAAATGCTGTTTTCTATCAGGAGAAACCAAAGCCTCTCAGCAAGGCTCAGCACCCTCTTCAGAGAAGAAAGGGGGAGCCACATAGGGACGGATGTTAGACGTTAATGAAGGGAAAAGCCAAGGGTAAAGGTCCTGACAGGCCTAGACATGGCTCAGCATGTCAGGCCGTCTGCCACCAAGCCTGATAACCTAAGTTTCAGAGGAAGGAGAGATTAAACCATATCTGCACCCTGGAGCGCGCATGCATGCATGCGTGTATGTGTGTGTGTCTGTGTTACAAATTTGCATGCAGTTACAGCAAACAGCTGGTGTATTCAAGAAGCAATAAAGTAAATTCAAGAGCAATGAGTGAAAGAAAATGGTGGAAGTCATTTGAGGAGACAGCAATGAGTCAGATTACACATTGTCTTTCAATCAAACAGAAAAAACTTACAATTTTATTCAAATTAGGATGAGAAAATAGGAGGATTGGAAGGGATCTAATCAGGAAAATAACATGATATTAAAATAAAAAATTACCTGGCTCTAAACTGGAGACAGATGGGGAGAGGAACAGAATAAAATCAGAGAAACTAGCAGAGCATTTACGGCACAAAGCCAGCAGAAATGATCACCAGTCATCCTAGGATGTTAGCAGTAGTGTGCACTAAGGTGGAGGGATTTCAACAACACTTTAGATACTGGTATGGCAAATACAATTTTCAGATGAATAGAAAATATAGGATAAGAGAGACTATCCAGAAAGTAGTCAGGAATCCATGTTGACCTGTGAACATGTTAAGTTTAAGACAGCTACACGCAGAATGTCTCAAGAATGGCCCAGCAGAAACGCTGAGCGCTTACAGTCGCCCTTTACATGTGTGTGCTGACTCTAAGATCCTCTAACAATGATCTTAGTGCAACAGTACACAAACAGGTGTTTTTAACACAGCACACGGTTTGGGCCTCTGCAGATTTATTGTGAAAAGGAGAAAAAATACACAAGCAGTTAAAATATAGGCTCTTAGGGCTGGAAAGATGACTCAGTGGTGAAGAGCATATAGCCTTCTTCCTGAGGACCTGAGTTTCGTTCCTAGCACCCACATATAAAATTCTCAAGGGATAAACTCTGTACAATGAATGCACTGGCCTCATTCCAGAATTATGTTACATTCTAAGAACTTTCCAATTAATTTGTGATTAAGAAGGACAAAGGGATATAGGTATGGGACACTGTCACCTGAACCTGAATATGTGGAAAAGCACTTACGAACGTTAAGATGGTTTACCATGGCTGGTCCATTAAAGTCTTCTTCTTTCGTGTCCAATGGAAGAATGAAGCTATAAATCCCTATGCTCTGGCGATGCGAGGATTTCACTACCTCTCAAGAGTAAGATTAATGCTTGTGGCCCTTATTACCATTTTCAGTAGAATCCTTTAAAATGAAAAAACCTGAGGTATAGCCCTATCCATTAATGCTTGTAGTGAGATCAAGTTCTTCCATGAATATTCAATTATTCATGAAGATAACTTTAATTAAATTTTATAATTCTTTATAAAAACCCTAATAATATACCAACAATAACAAACTGGGGAGATGGCTCAGTGAATAAGATGAAAAGCTGATTTTGATCCCTAGAACCGTGTGAAAAGCTCGGAGTAGAAGTGCACATAAGCAGCACTGGAAGGCAGCCAGGAGGACCTCTGCATCTCACTGGCCAACTAGGTCAGTCAGCTGATTCAGTTAGATCCTTAAAGCCCAAAGCGGGGACTGACAGAGGAAGGCATTCAAAGTGAACTGCTGCTTCCTGCACACACGTAATCAGCGATAACAACAGTAATAGAGACACACTATACACACGGAACAGGTTGCCAAGTTGAAATGCATCTGCCCAGCATCACATTATGCTTTAGTTGGGAGCTTCTCAATTGAAACTTAAGGGCTAGTCTTCACAAAATGAGATGGGCACCACCACTAGGATTTATTCAATTTATCCCTCCTTAGCTTTTAACTTTAAAATTTTTCTCTTTTCAGGATTTTACATCTTCTAGCTCTTCTTTACCACCCATAAAAAATACACTCCCCTACCTATGAAGAAAGGAAATAACAGCATTATTTTTATAACGCACCATGACAGATGCGAAAGGCATTTAATTTCTATTATTAATATTACTATCACCTGGGCATAGTTCTTAGTCTGTTGACAACTTAAAAAGAAGGTGGTCTGTAGGAATGATCTCACTAGCAAAGCAGCACAGGCAGTTTTAGAAGGTAACGCTGATTCAAAGGCAGTAGACACATAGCAAGGAGAAAAACAATTCCACTGTCCCAAAATTATAAAGTCTACTAATTTTAAAAGAATAAATTCAGCTGAACATGGTGGTACATTAGTATCAGCTTCTGGGAAGAAGAGGCAGAAAGATTTTTCTAAATCTGAGGTCAGCCTAGTATACACAGTGAATTCTTTTTTTTTTAATTATTTATTTTATGTATATGAGTACACTGTAGCTGTCTTCAGACACACCAGAAGAGGGCATCAGATCCCATTACAGATGATGGTTGTGAGCCACCATGTGGTTGCTGGGAATTGAACTCAGGACCTCCAGAAGAGCAGCCAGTGCTCTTAACCCCTGAGCCATCTCTCCAGTCCTACACAGTGAATTCTAAGATAGCAAGAACTATGTACAGAGACCTTGTCTCAAAAATGAAGCTAGGCATGGTGGCACACACCTTTAGTCGTGCTCAGGAGGCAGAGGCAGGAAGGAGTATTTCTGTGAGTGCAAGAGCTGTTACACAGAGAAATAAGTATGTAAAAAAAAAAAAAAAGGGGGGTTGGGGATTTAGCTCAGTGGTAGAGCACTTGCCTAGGAAGCGCAAGGCCCTGGGTTCGGTCCCAGCTCCGAAAAAAAGAACCAAAAAAAAAAAAAAAAAACAGATCAAACTCAGAAAGGCAAAATTTAAATGAATTTTGAGAAGTAGAAATTCTTACAGACTAAAATACTACACGTCAGTGTTTTGGCTCAAAACAAGCTAGGGATTTACATAGAACTCTGAGTAAAACTACCTTAGTCTTAGCCACCAAAAGAAGAATGGTAAGCAAAAGAAAATGATCCAAAGAATTTAAAAAGAACTTTGGCCAGTGATGTTAGTTAACTTTAGAGTGAAGTATTCACTTGGATACCTAAGAATCCTGAAAGCACAAGACTTTATTCTTCGGTGTTTGGAACCAAAAGACCATGAATGAGGTCACAGTCAACATCATCGCCTGCTTCCCTTTTCTTTGCACTCGGACTCGTCTCCATGTCATAAGCACTGAAAGGCAGTAATGCAGAGTGAACCCTGGAGCCAGAAGAACGACGTTCAAGTCTCAGCTCTGGACCTCACCTCTGCTGCTGACTAACTGTACGGATGGTGTGTTCTGACATTTGTTCTTACAATGCGGTTCTGAGTGCTGTAGCTTGCATATGGCTTAAGACTGTCAGCAGAAACTGATGGTAATGCTAGCATTTGAGAAGTAACGGCTAGAAGATCAAAAATTCAGAGTCATCTTCAACGACATAGAATGAGGCCAAGCTATGCATGGTGACACACACCTTTAAAACCAGCATTCTTCCTCACACCTGCGGGTCTGAACCATACAGGACAGGACCTCATTGATATAGCTGAAAATATTTCACATTAATATCAATAGTATGCACTGGAAAATTCTCACATTATGCCCAAAATACACCCTTGGAAAGAGAACAGCTTTAGCACGTGGAAAGCGTGAAGCCACATGTGTGGGAAGTTTACTGTGCAGTTGTTTACGGGTTGAGCGCAGTAGGGATTATCTTCCCCCAGGACGACCAAAGAGAAGTGGTGCTTGAGTCCCAACTGAGGATAACAAGTGCAAGGTGAAGTCTGCAGTGTCTGTGCTGTACAAACGGCCTAAACAGAGTCAGCAATAGAACTGCTGGTGTGCACCATGTGTCCGAGACATCTTCTGACTCACGACAAAAACCCAAGTTTATTCTACATGTATGATTTGTGGAAATCATAGAATTTTGTGTTTAGAAATGACCTTAGAAATTAGATATTCTATTTTTTGTTTGATACAGAATTTTAATAAAATTTTCTGAGTTTTTTTTCAAAAGGAGCTCTGAGAAGGGTTAATTCTTACCAGCTTGTTTGGCATGTTTCTGATAATACCTGGGTCAATGATAGCCAGTGTGCATACTCTAGTATTTCCACACAGTGTACCCAATTCAATATTACTGCCGCTGTAGTGATAAACAGTTTTCAGACGTCCTCAAAGCTGGGCAGCTGTTGGCAAGGATAACTGACTTGGCTTTGCCTTGTCTGATCATCTTCAGAGTCTGTCTGTGCCCAAGCAAGAACTTTATACTTCTCTTAACAAGCTGGAGCCTGGAGCTGACCGACTCCAGGGACTTCCTCCTCTTCTTTGCGGACACTATCTTCCTCCCTTAGGTGTGCGACAACCCAAGATGGCCAGGGAGGGAGAAAGGATTTCTTGAGATTTTTATATGGATATTTAAGATTTCATTATTTACTGTTAATTGAAATTTAGATAAAACAAGTAGCAATTTGAGTATCAACATGATAATTATTTTAAATTTTCTATTATTTTATAAGTTAAAAATTACAATTTATATTGACATTCAAATACAGAAGAATTTTTCAAGAATTTTCAAATACATAATTTTTATAAAAATTGAAGATTTGTAGGATGCTTTAATTTTTATACATTTGAAACCTTATTCTTACCATATACTCAATGTATGTTTATCATATTAAATTGAATTTTAATTACATGTGATTTTCATAATTAAAGCCTTTTATTTATTTAAAACAAAAAATACCAGCACTTATGGAGCAGAGGTAGGCAGTTGTCTGTGAGTTCAAGACCAGCCTGGTCCATATATAGAACTCAGCCAGGGCTGGCTACACATGAGACCTTATCTCAAAAACAAAAAAATTAAAATTAAAATTAATAAATTGAAAAAAGTTTAAGATCAGTATGAATACATAAAATCATCTAAAAGAAAAGAAAAGATAGTGTATCCTAAGATTCATGTGTTAGAAACTTATCCATAATGTGATCACCTTGGGAAGGGTTAGAACTTAAGAGGGGGCATTTAGTAGGAAGTAATTAGATCATTGGGACTATCAGCCTCCACAGGGATTCCTCTCGGGGTGACTGAGTTCTTGAAGGAATGAGTCATTAGTAGCTCAATGTAGGAAAATAAATCAGTAAATTATTCGCTACACAAGCATAAGCACTGAGTTCAAGCCCTGACACATAAAAGCCAAGCATGGTGGTTCACACTTGTAGCCCCTGCACTGAAGAGACAGGTGGCTCCCTGTAGCTCAGTGGCCAGCTAGTCTAGCCTTATCAGCAAATCCCTATGTCCCAGTGAAAGACAAAGTAGAAGAAAAAAGTAGTCAGCTCCTGAGAAAGAGACACTAGAGTTTGATGTCAGCTGACCTCCTTGTGTCAGCTCACAAGGACCCGCGCGTGCATGTACACACACACACACACACACACACACACACACACACACACACACACACACCTATATGACTTATTTCAGATCAAGCTATTGACATTTCTAATATACAAGAAGGCTCCCTGGTGATCCTTCCTCATCAGTACTTTCAATGCTTTCAAGAACAGTATTGTTAGAAAATTGTATCATTCGTGTCATCTATGAACTTCCTATAAATGAAACCATTCAACTTGTGCTTCTGATTCTTACTTCTTTTATTCGACACTATCTAAAATATCCATCACACTGCATTATTTATTTCTATTGCTATGTAGCAGTTCAGCCTAAAAGCCACAGTTTTGGTTTTGAGACATTACCTTGGTGGCCTGAGAATAGTCTTGAAACTCCCGCTCTCCGCAGCTCTTAGGTGCTAGAATTACAGCGCAGCACCAGGTATGACTTACGCAAACTAGCACTGTAAGCCAGCACTGCTTCATTTCCAGAACTACCATGATCATTTTTGTACCTTACATTTTTTACACCAAGGTCATTCTACACACGTCCAGAAAAAAAAAATCCCATGATTACTGTCTAATGCTACATATGCATGTAATTCAGAGAAGTCACTTCAATAAAATTTGTTTTCATATGAACCTTAAATAAAGTTCCTATCCATAGAAGTAGAATATTCTTTTATTCCTGTCTAATTTTATATTCTTCAATAAAATTTTGGGAACTTAATAAAGTTTCTATAATGAAGACATTCCCATTTTCTAAATGGATGTTGCTAGTTTAAATATGGGCCTTCTAGGAACACTGATTTCTCTTTTTAATACAAATAACAGGTTCTGGAGAGACCCAGCAAGACTGCTTAGTGGATAAAGGCAACTGCCTTGAAAGCCTGGCAAGCCATTTAAAACGAAGAGGGAGAGATTTCCCAGGAGTTGTCCTCTGACCTTCACACTCCGGCACGTTAGGGTATACTCATACATGACACACATGTCCTAGTCAGGGTCACTGTGCTGTGATGAAACACCATGACCGAAGGAGTCTGGGGAGAGCAGAGTTTAGTCAGTTCACACTTCCACACTGCTGTTCATCATTGAAAGAAGTCAGGACAGAAACTCACACAGGGCAGGAACCTGGAGGCAGGAGCTGATGCAGAGGCCATGGAGGGGGGCTGCTTACTGGCTTGCTCCCTGTGGCTTGCTCAGCCTGCTCTCTCATAGAACCCAGGACCCACAATGGGCTGGGCCCTCCCCTATACATCACTAATTTAAAACATGTTCCCCAGGCTTGCCAGCATTTTCTCAATTGTGGCTCCTTCCTCTCAGATGACTCTAGTTGACAAAACTAGTCAGTGCGCACACTAATGACATATTTTTGAAAATTAAATTTTCTAGAAAGATGTTTATCTCATTTCTCTTCCTCTCCTTCTTTCCAAGTCTGTTGGACTTTATTGCCCCCTTTTTTGTTATATTACCTACAGAGACATATTTGTTATGCTTTTGACTTTAACAAGAATGAATTTAAGGTTTCACTATAACCCATGATCCATGTTAGACTTGGAAAAGCACTTGTTTCATGTCAAAAAAGGTTCACTCCTTTGTAAAGGTTATCCCTTTTTTTCAACTTTGAAATACATTATTTACTTTCCTTTATCACCAATTTTATGTCTCCTCAGAAAAAAACGTGTCATGAAATAAGAGAATCCTGTGGGGAACTGAGGTCTAGTCACAGTGTTAATACCGCTGGTCACACTGAGCAACAAGTCCTCTGAAGTAATTGGTAGTATTTGTATTAATTTGTATTAATTTTGTGTTATATAATACAGATTCATTAAATTTGTTTAATATTTGGTA
Source organism: Rattus norvegicus (assembly GCF_021556685.1). Taxonomy (NCBI): domain Eukaryota; kingdom Metazoa; phylum Chordata; class Mammalia; order Rodentia; family Muridae; genus Rattus; species Rattus norvegicus. The sequence continues at coordinate 134,068,141 of NC_141540.1, forward strand.
TGAAAGAGTATTAAATCTTTATAATTTGCTTTTACTAAACTTAGAATTTTTGTTACGTTTACTTGCAAAATTAAATAAGTAAATTTCGGATGTTAAACTATCCTTACATTCTTATTACATTTGAATTTCCATGTCTGTGTCCATAAATGAGCTTGGACATAATTCATTTCCTTTTGTGTATTCTTTTAGCTTGGGTTTCAAGGTAACATTTAGTTTATTAACCAAAGGCTGCTTTCCCCTTTTAAACTCTTTCTGGATTGATCTGTCCAACATTGAGTTTTGCTCTTTTAAAGTAACTGATTACTGATCTCACTCAGTACCCAGACTTCCCATGTTCTCCTCTAGGGTCTAACCTGGGTATCGACCTGGTGCCCAGTCAGACCGCCCTACCTGCACCACAGTCAAGCAACAACCCACAGGTCCTACCTGCTCAGCTTCCAACCACTGCAGGTTAAGGTCTTCTGCCCTCCCAGCTACTCCTTTCCCCAAACCCATGAGATCTAGCCTGGGTTCCACAACCAGTGCATCCGGCTAGACTATAACAAAAAGGAATTCTAGGCTTGGGCCAGGATCTCCCTAACTATCCCCCAAACCACAGGACTCCCCCACACCACCTCCAGCCTTTCTACCCCACTCTCCAGGCACACAGCAGGAACATGCACATCCTGTACAGCAGCCCAGTCCTCTCGGCCGTCCTAATCCATTCCACCCAAGCCATCTCCAGCCTCTAGACCCAGCTTGTGTGTGCATTCTCTTCTCTGCCCCAACCTGCTGCATCCATATCAGACTCAGAACTAACAACGACCACATGCCTAGATCTCACTGCAAACGAACCAACGATATAAAAGATCAAGCCAGGGTCCTCTCTTCAAAACCTAGCAGTCTTGTGGAAGTAAGTACCTGCGAAGATGAACTCCGTAAAACGCAAGCACCAACATGAGAGCTAGTCTTTAAGAGCCAGGCATGGTAGTACATGCCTTTCTCTCAGCACACAGGAGGCAGAGGCAGGCAGGCAGGCAGGCAGGTCTCTGAGTTTGACACCAGTCTGTCAACATATTGAGTTCCATGCTAGCCAGGACCACATGGTGAGATTTTGCTTAAAACCAACAGTAACAACCAAAACAAAACAAACTTATTCATGCATGGGACTGTAAGACTAGCCCACTCCCTGTGCAGCATTCCTAACTGCACTCTGAGTCCTTACTCCTTAACCTGCAGATCAGCATAGCCCTCACCTCACCTGCCTCATCAAAGCAGCTTCTTTCTGAAGATGAAGACATACAAAAAGCCACAACTGATCAAAATACAGGACAGCTGACAGGGGAGCACTCCTCCCCAGCAGAGTTTCCCAAGGGTCATGAGTATAGTGGGAAGTGGAGCAAAGAGGCTCTCAGAGCCAGAGTACCAGTATGCCTGCTGAAGACAGTGACTTCTACGACAGGGAAGATGATTACCTAAACAAGGCCTGACCCTCTGACCCTCCCTCAGATAAAGAGCTACAAGCAATTAATGCAGCTGAGGAAGAATTAGAGCTCTCCATGGATGAGTCTCCTGATAGGTTATTTTGTCCCAAGTGGTCACTATTAAACACATGCACATATGAGCAGTAACAAAGAGACTCAACGGGGTGTTGTTATAGGTGTAGGGGTGTGTGTGTGTGTGTGTGTGTGTGTGTGTGTGTGTGTGTGTGTGTGTGTGTGTATGATAGATAATAAGAGGTCATGAATTTGAGATGAGTTGGCAGGACGCAGGAGAAATCCAAGAGAAGATGGAGAAAGGAAACAAAGTAAATAGGTGCCATGTGACCTACTATTTAACCTTATCAATAGTGATCCTATTAGGGCTCCTCATTTTGGTTCCCTTGGAAGAGAAGAGCTTCAAAGCTCACCAAATACCATCTGACCACTGTAACGACTACAGAGTCTAGCCCCTCTCAGGAGGCCACAGCCATGCTTTCAATGTCTCACTTTCTTCCTCATTATTCCTTAACCCATGTGTAAAATATAGGTTTAAAATACCGAATGCATTCCCACTCTGCTGGGTAATGAAAATAGCAACAACCTCATTTGTTCCAATATTGTTTCATACCAACTAGTTCCCACACATCTGTGGTAGGAAGCAAAATGGAATTGCTGCTTTGGAAAATGGTCTCGCAGTTCCACATAGGTAAAAAGCTGAAGCTGTTAACAGCCTAGCAATCCTGTTACAGGTAAACATTAAAAAACTAACATAGAAGGTCCAAGATGTCACTTACTAACAGACTGTTTTGATCCCCGGGATGACAAGCAAAATAAAAACCCAAACCCAAAGCCAGGTGTGGTAGCACATGCTCAAAATCTCAGCACTAAGGAGCGGGGTAAAGAGGTAAGGAGTTAATCAGTCTGCAGAACACCTGTCTGTCTGTCTTCTGTCTCTGTCTCTCTCTGTGTCTGTCTGTCTGTGTCTGCCCCCCCTCGATATCTCCCTCTCTCCTCTCTCTCTCTCTCTCTCTCTCTCTCTCTCTCTCTCTCTCTCTCTCTCTCTCTCTCTCTCTCTCTCTCCAACCTCCTTGAACAAAGCCTGGCATACAATGTTCCTAGCAGGACTTTTCCAATAAGCACATAGTGAAAACAATCCAAATATCTGTCAATGGGACATGGTACTATCTACATAGAACTGATAATATTATTTGATGGAGGGGAACATAATGAAATTACCAGGTGCAAGCCTGAGTCCATGATTCAAAAGGCTGACATACAATGACTGCATGTGTCTATTTCCATGTAACATTTAATTTGAAAAGAGTTTTTCCTACAATACGGATATGTCTTCACATTAAAATTTACATCCATCTAGAGGCTCGTGTCTACAACAGAAGCACTCAGAATTACAGGTGTGAGCTGATGCCCAGCAAGACTCAGTTTTTTGTTTGTTGCTGTTTCAGACAGGGTCAATCCAGGTTGGCCTCAAACTCCTCATGCAGGAAGGGCTGGCCTCCTACCTCCAATGGGATCACAGGTGTGTACCACCTCTCACAGATAAGACCCTTTCTTGATGTAATTCTTAGCAAACATGACACTGGCATGTTAGAATAGGTAAAGCCTGCTCAATCTGTAATCCCTTTTAAACTGGGATTCAAAATTAAGAACTGTTTTCTCTTTGCTCTTTCTTTCCCACCCTGGCCCAGACATATATCCTATCCAAGAATTTCTGAAGCTGCCCCTGAACTCAAGGCGCTTCACATTCCAGACGTAAGTCTTTGGAGACTAAAGGTCCTGTCAGTAGTCACTGTCTGCCACTGGGCCACACTGAGGTCCAACACTTTACAGAGGTGCACTGCAGCTCACTTGTAGTCGTCATCAAGTCTTCTGACTAACTGTTCCTCGTCTTGTCTCACCTAAGGACTAGATATGAACTTGTTTTCTCATGATCGTGTACGGACACTCAAATCTGCCAAAGAACATTTCAAACTTTAATGTCCTTAAAATTAAATTTTATTTACATCTAGATTGAACAGGTATTCTTAAGAGTAAGCATTTATGCAATCAAGCACTAATTCTCTAAGACATACAAATCTCAAAAATGAAACACACTGCCTTTATAGCTTAATTTATAAAGACTGCACATGGTCTTAAAGTTAAAGTATTGCAATAAATACTCTCGAAATTACAATTCTCTTTTCCAAAGTTTTGAGATAGTGTCTCACTGTACAGCCCTGGAAACTGCCATGTGGACCAGGCTGGCCTCGAACTCAGAGATCCACCTGCCTCTGCCTCTGTGTGCTGGGGTTAAAGGTGTGCTGTAACCCCTGCCCTTTCCCCTCTTTCAGGCCCTCTGTCTTCTGCAGCATAACTGCTGAGGGAGGAGACAAGGTGGGAAGAGCCGGTCCTCTGGGCTGCCAGCAGTTCCTCCTGCTTGCCCGCCCGACTGGTGTGCTCACCATCCTTGGACACTTGCACAATTCTAGGAGCCCCTTGGTGTGCAGCTCATACACATACTCCAGAATAGTGTCCATAAGAATCCAGTCTGTGCACTGAGGTAACCACCAGGCCATCTGTGCCTCAACTTGCTAGTGGTATGACCTTGTGGCCTTTGTTAAGACCTGCAGTCATGGAATAGTACAGAACCATGGCCTGCTCTTAGCCAATGATGCCACAACAGGAAGCTATATTCTCCATCTTTAATGTGCCATAGCAGTTAGTATTATACTGGTTGGAATGTCAATGTACCAGTTTTTAAGGGAAAAAAATACAGTTTACATAGGATTTACATAGCCAACAGATGAATGCTTCATACACACAGACACCTGGTAAACGCATTCATGCACTTATACAGAAAACTCATCTCAGTGGCTATTTCTGTATTAGTTATAGCTTTAGAAACCACATAGGGTGGGAAATTAGTAAAGTCTTATCCTTGCTTTCAAAAAGCATCACTGGGGTTTTAAGTATTTAAAAATGTATTCCACAAAAATGTGTTACACAACTGTAATCACAGCATTTAGGAGGCTGAAAGAGGAATTCTGTGGTTTCAAGGTCAGCCCAGGCTATACAGAGCACAATAATCAGCAGCAAAGATTAACTTTTAAGGGCTAAACAGTGTTGTACAGGTAACTATGACCACAGACGTTATACAGCTAAGTACATTCCGTACATTAACACAATATCATCCAATTTCTGCTGCACCACAAAAAAACACAAGTGAAACAGATGCTACCAGGGACTTGGGAGATAGCCCGGTTGGTATAGTGTTTGCCACGAAAGCATGAGGACCTGAGTTCAATCCCTGACACCCACATGAAAAGCCAGGCAGAGAGGCTCACAGCTGTCAGCCATCCGCTGGAAAAACAGAGGATCCATGGGGCAGGTCCTCGTAACCTAATTAGTGTGCCCCAGACCCAGAGAGAGACCATGTCTCTAAACAGTAATGTACATCACTGTTGACAAATGATTGGCAGAGACTGCCCTCTGGCCTCTACTAGTACCTACCCATGTGCAACAACAAAAGTGAATGATGCCAGTCAAAAGAGGCTAATTAGAGGGGAAGGGTGGTAGGATGTATTTCGGCTTTCAAATACAGAAAGAAGAACGGGGAAGCCATTCCAAGAGAATGGGAAAGTACCAGCCAAGCCTTAAACTATCTAAGTGAGAGCAAAGAGCAAAGTTTCAAATTGAAGACAGTAAGACTATATGAAGAGGGGCTGGAGAGATGGCTCAGCGGTTAAGAGCACTGACTGCTCTTCCAGAGGTCCTGAGTTCAATTCCCAGCAACCACATGGTGGCTCACAACCACCTGTAACAGGATCAGATGCCCTGTTCTGGTGTGTCTGAAAACAGCTACAGTGTGCTCATATATATAAAATAAATAAATCTTTTTAAAAAAAGACTATATGAAGAGAACTGAAATAGAATTACAACAGCTTTCAATACTCAGATATAAATAAAACTTTATGAAACAGCTGTAGAGGTATACTACTCAGGCTCTTGGTGCTGAAGCTGCCCTTTAAGAATAGTGATCTGGAAATATAAAGCAAAAGAAACCAAAAATAAGGAAATGTAGGCGACATAACTCAGTAGTAGAGCACTTCCACGAGAAGCTTCAGGTTTGGGTTTGAGCGAGTGAGCGAGAGAAAGGGGGAGGGAGGGAGGGAGGGAGGGAGAGAGAGGCAGGCAGGCAGATATGGAGAATTCTAATCCATAACTTATGGAATCAGTGCTCATAACAGCAGAAGTCTTAATTCCAGACGAACCATGAGAAAAGAAGTGCAGCATTCTTAAGATCATGCTTCAGATACTCCTTCAATGAAACAAAAATGCTCACTGAAAACTGCCACTTATACATGCTAGCCAGCCAGGCACGGTGGTTGCCTCTGTAATCCTCATAGCTGGAGGCGGAAGCAGAAGGATCAGGAGTTCAAGGATAGCTTCAGCCACTCAGGGAGTTTGAGCCAACCTGATCATTCCTAAGAACTGGTTTCAACAACAAAGAATAAAGCTTAAAAAAAAACCTTCTTTTTTTTTAAATAAATGCTAGCCCTAACAGAAATGTAGCTCAGAGAATGCTCGCTGTGTACAAAGCTAAGAAAGAAAAGAAACCAAATGCCAGCCCTGGGGCACAAACTTAAATCTCAGCACAGACACAGACCCTGACACATCAAAGATCAGCCTGCTCTACATAGGAAGCACGTGTCTCACACAAACAAAGCTACTATTACCGTTTAGAATACTGTGCCAAAGTAATCTGACCAAACTGGTATGTGTAAAAATATACAAGTATTTCATTTAAAGCAATACTGTAAATAAATTCACAAAACAATCCAACACACAGCTTTCCTATTTTTAGAATTATTACACTATTTACCTAGAACACATGATTTTTAGACAGTTAAATAACATTCTTTAGAACCACTGTCTTACCTATGCACATATGTATTAGTAGTTCGCTATACTATCCATAATAGCTTTTATGACCCCCAAAAAATTATACAAACAACTCCCTTCCTATTACTTTCCTAAAGAGAAGAAATTTGAGAGAAAAATCTCGTTTGTGAAAACCAGATTACTTACCAGTAACTTGAGCTATCCTATTGGGTCTTTTCCCTCACAGATCCACCCCTTGCTTCTGTCCATCTCCAGGATCCTCAGGAAGCGCATCCAGCACCCAGCACGGGGGAATTGAGGGCATGCAGCACAGACGCATGGGAGGGAAGCTGGGTAGGTTTAGGAGGCTAGAGACATGCTGCAGGCACTCACTTACCTTCCTGGGAGGGGATCACAACCGTCCCTCGGTCCTCAAGGCACTCACAATAGCGTCAGAGAATGTGGATCTGTGGAGATTACCCAATAGGAGAACTCCAGTTACTGGTAAGTGATCCAGTTTTTTCTTCTCTATCAGAATAAGAAGATTATTTAATTTTACTTGAGATTATTAACTCAGGTAGCACACAGGAGAAACAGATGTGAATGTGTCACAGAGCTAAGCATGTACTCACCAAAATAAAAAATAGATAAAAATGTGACTGATGTAGTCAGAAATACAAGGAAAACAACAATTTGCATGACTTCATTTGTAAATGCCCACTATAACAGCAGGTGTATTTTTTAAAGACAGATCTATCTATCTATCCAACTATCTATTTATTGTAAATAAGTACACTGTAGCTGTCCTCAGACACACCAAAAGATGGCACTGAATCCCATTACAGATGGTTGTGAGCCACCATGTGGTTGCTGGGAATGGAACCCAGGACCTCTGGAAGAGTAGCAGGTGCTTTTAACTGCTGAGCCATCTCTCCAGCCCCATGGCAGATGTATTTTAACAACAAAAATTAGCTATGAGACTAGCATTTCACTGAACTACCACCACTATTTTGTAATATTAGTATAACAATAAACAGTTGATCAAAATCTGCCACTTCTCAGGATCGTCAGGCCACCATGTAAATTTTTTACATTTTATTTACATTGGTGTTTTGCCTCCACGTATGTCTGTGGGAGGGTGTCAGATCCCCTGGAACTAGAAATACAGACAGCTGTGAACTGCCATGTGGATGCTAGGATTTGAACCTCTTTAGTGAGGCCTGGGAAGATGGCTTAGTAAGTACCATGCTTGCTTTACAAGTACAAGGACTGTACAACTCATGTAAAAAAGCTGGTTGCTGCTGTAGGGTGGTCCACACCTTTAATGCCAGGATGGACTTGGAAGACAGTGTCAGTTGGATCTGTGTAAACTGATGGGCAGCCTGATTTACACAGCCAGTTCCAGGACACCGAGGATAGAGAGAGCCCGTCTCAGCATTTAGAAAGCTAGCTGTGATGCTCCATGCTTGTCATCCTGGCAGCAGGAGAGCAGAGACGTGGATTCCTAAGGTTTGAGGGCTAGCCACCCTGGCTTACTTGGACAGCACCAGGCCAGTGAGAGACACTGACTCAAAAAGAAAAGGCTAGTGTTGGGGTTTAGTTCAGTGCTAGGGTGCTTGCCCTGAGTGGTTTGTCAGTTCCAGAAAGAAAGGCAGGCAGGGAGGAAGGACGAGACTGAGGGAGAAAGAAACAACACCTAAGTCTGTGTACACCTGCAAACACGAAGCCAAGAGACCCCAGGCAGACGGCTACCTCCTCCTCACTGTACACAGGGCATCCTAGTGTCTTTAACTTCACACAGGCATTCTGTAAATTGCCCTAGTAGCACTAAATACAGATACACTTCAGAACATTGTATCTTTGAACATTCATCCCCTATCTTCAAGATCTTTCTAAAGATTCTTTTTGAAACAATGTTTCATACAGCCCAGACTTGAACTTATGATACTCTTGCCTACACTTCCAAGTGTTGGCATTGTGGGTATGTGTCGTCACTCCCAGGATAAACCAGGTGGGACTGAACCTCGGGTTTCATGAAAGCTAAGCATGCTACCAAGTGAGCTACTACACCTAGTGAGCTACCACACCTAGTGAGCTACCACACCTAGTGAGCTACTGCACCTAGTGAGCTACCACACCTAGTGAGCTACCACACCTAGTGAGCTACCACACCTAGTGAGCTACTACACCTAGGTCCTTGGTGCTTCACTGGTCTTCATCTATGGAAATAAACCACAAAGTTTGTAAGACTAAAATAATACAAATAATTTCTCCACACAAACAAATTTAGAATGTGAAGATCTTATATTTCAATATTATTATGAAGTATCTAGTGCATGGCACAAATATCAAAGTCTCTTAGTAGCTTGCTAAAATTTTTACTAGATTCACATTTAGTTTTATCATGCACATTTCTCTGGGTAATTATATCTATTTTCTAAGTCTAAAGTATAATAATCATGAATGATTTCATTTTTAAGTGACTAATTCATTCAAACTGGGTATTGCAGCCACAGGGTACACTGCAGCCACAGGGTACACTGCAGCCACGGGGTGCACTACAGCCACGGGGTGCACTGCAGCCACGGAGTGCACTGCAGCCACAGGGTACACTGCAGCCACGGGGTGCACTACAGCCACGGGGTGCACTGCAGCCACGGAGTGCACTGCAGCCACAGGGTACACTGCAGCCACGGGGTGCACTACAGCCACGGGGTGCACTACAGCCACGGGGTGCACTGCAGCCACGGAGTGCACTGCAGCCACAGGGTACACTGCAGCCACGGGGTGCACTGCAGCCACGGGGTGCACTGCAGCCACGGGGTGCACTACAGCCACGGGGTGCACTGCAGCCACGGAGTGCACTGCAGCCACAGGGTACACTGCAGCCACGGGGTGCACTACAGCCACGGGGTGCACTACAGCCACGGGGTGCACTGCAGCCACGGAGTGCACTGCAGCCACAGGGTACACTGCAGCCACGGGGTGCACTACAGCCACGGGGTGCACTGCAGCCACGGGGTGCACTACAGCCACGGGGTGCACTGCAGTGCCACGGTTTGGCTGTGCTCTGAGTGTCTTACCACGCATCTGTCTTCACTGTAGTGATACTGAGTGCTGTGGAACACTTACACAGCAGGGCTGGGGAACTAGGCCAAGGACGGACAGGCTCTCAGCAGAGCAGGCAGTCTGAGCTTGCTGGGCTTGCTTCCCTGACTTGCTCTGTGGCCTGCCCTGTGCCTGCTCCATCACAGGGACTGTGCTCTTCCAGAGGCTGGACATAGACAGCCAGTCTACCCAACTGTGAACTCGACAAGCCACAGATCTCCATTCTGAATTATAATGTACAGTTTAGGGTTGGTTTTGTTTGGTTTTAGTTTATTTGAGACAAGGTTTCTCTGCGTAGACCTGGATACCCTGGAGCTCCCTCCAGGCTTGCCACAGACTCACGAGATTTGCCTCTGCCTCCCAAGTGCTGGGATTAAAGGCATGCACCACCACACCAAGCTCAGATGAATATTTTTAAGAGTCACCTAAATCAGTGACTCTTAGTTACAGACTCTCCCTTAACATCAAGCCACTAAACAATGGGAAGCACACTGCACAAAGAACTTCATGTATTTATATGGATTACAGGAGCAACTATCTGTTTCTAGAGCTAAAAGACATCATTCCAAATAAAGCAATATACAAGTTTTATTTAAAGCAAATACTGCCTCCATTTAGATATGTCTTCTAGAAATAAAATATAATTAAATTTATTTTAAAATAAGAGCATTAAATACATTCAGAATATTTTAATGGGCTAGCTTGCATTTGGCAGTGAAAGTTACACGTTGTTGTTATTGTATAAACTCAACTAAAATGAATTCGTTCTCTGTGTGTGGCAATAGGACTTTAACCAGGACCTCACACATGTTAAGGCAAATGTTCTACCACTAGGCTATATGCCTTCAAGCACATTTTATTTTAATTCCAGACGTCAGGATGCTCTGCTCAAAAATAGTGTCTTGAAACTCTACAATTACACATGCATCAACCGAGTTACTCCTTAGGATTTAAGAAGAACCAAGTGTTTCATCAGTAAAAGTCGCCTCACAGAATCAGTCTGAAAAGCCTGTATTAAAATGAGAAAATGAGGGGCTGGGGATTTAGCTCAGTGGTAGAGCGCTTGCCTAGGAAGCGCAAGGCCCTGGGTTCGGTCCCCAGCTCCGAAAAAAAGAACAAAAAAAAAAAAAAAAAATGAGAAAATGAGATAGCTAAAGCCAGCTAAAACCAAAAGCAGAACAAACAGAAAAACAGAGTGTAGTAGAGTAGCTAGCTGGACATGGTGAAGCGCACTTATAACCCCAGGTTGAGGAGCAGGGGGATCCTTAGTTTAAGCCACTTGGAATAGACAAATAAACTATCTCAAACAACATAAAAGTCAGGTGTGGGATTTTTACCTGTAATCCCAGCAGCGCTCCTGAGGCCCAGGCAGAAGACTCACCATTACTCTGAGGCCACGCTGAGCCATACAGTGAGCATACAGCCATTCTGGGCTTCATCGCTACATGGAAAGACGCTATCTGGAAAAGCGAGTAGGGGTGGGGCGTCTTCACTGTAGCTTCACTGTAGCGCACTTGCCTAACACGAACGAAATCCTAGGTTCAAACCCAGCAGTCAGAATAAGAGGCTGGGTAGGATAAGGATAGCAGGTATAGCTCATTGTTGAGGTGCTTGTCTACTACGTGTGAGGCCTTGGATTCTACCTCTAGCCATCTCTTTTGTCTGTCTCTGTCTCTCTTTCTCACACATACACACATACACGCACTCTGAATACTCATAACTACATAAGGACCGTCAATATTGTTCTAATATACAACTATAAGACACTATATTAGATTTGCCTTAGTAATGGAAACTACCCAGACATCCAATTTGCCAGAAATATTGTTGTGAATTATTTCTCTATCCCAATTTCTAATTTATAAAACAAGATCTTATATTGGCAGTTGTCAACAAATTCAGAAGTGAAAATATGAAGTCAGTGCATGTCCACTTTCCTGAGTGACACTTCACAGCTAATTCATAAGCAACTTGTGTCAAAAGTGCAGATGAACTCCAGCCCCCAAAAGTCTGCCCTGCTGTGCCCTGAACAACCTGCCTTATTTACATGCCAAGTCCCCAGAATGTAAACTCTGGTGGGCCTGACATGACTGCAATTCAACTGAAAACTGGATTGCAGCTTTGTAAGAAAAGGAGTCACAATATTAAAATTACTTTGGCCAAATCAATACAATATTTTTCAAGTCAACACTTTTTTTTTTTCCGGGGCTGGGGACAGAACCCAGGACCTTGCCCTTCCTAGGCAAGCGCTCTACCACTGAGTCAAATCCCCAACCCCGTCAACACTTTTTTGATGATTTACTTTGACTTTTTGCACGTTGGTGCTTTACCCATATGTATATAAGTACACTGTGTGTGCCAGTGCCTGTGGCAGTCAAAAGACGGTGCTAGATATCTGAAACTGGAGTTACCACGTGGGTGCTGCAAATCAAACCCTAGTCTTCTCTAAGAGCAACGAGTGCTCTTAACCACTGAGCCATCCTCTCCGGCACCTTCAAATCAATTCTAAATAACAACCTCTAAAATACAACCGTGTAAAACTGACTTTATACAAGAATGGCAAATTTTTCTAACATGAATTCAATACAGTCTGAAGTTGACAGTTCTAGTTACTATGACGACTGAAGCGTAGTTCTGAGCACCTTTTTGCCTCCTTTAAAAGGGAAGTTAGCCCTTCTTTATCACCAATAAGCAATGCTGTGTAATAAGTCTCTTTTACACTTTCCCAGGCTTGATTCTACTCATTCAAGCTTAAAGAGATTCCACTCTCACCGGAAAAGCACACATACAAACGTCATACGTGGCCAAGAGAAGGTGTTGACTGCTAAGCCTCATGGTCTGAATTTCATCCCAAGAACCCACATAATAGAAAAAAAAACAAGTCTAAAAAGTTGTCCTCTAAACCCTACACACAGACAAATAAATACACAAATGCAATAAAAGCACACACATAAGACTAAGAGTTTAATTCATTTGCAGATAATTTGCCTGTTTTGTTCAAGGTCTGGGGTCAATACACGGCACTTTAAAAAAATTTAAAGTCACCTACACAAAAAAGATGGCTCCTCACCTTTGCCTGCCCCTTGCCATCTGATCTCTGCCTATTTTAGCTGAGACCCCGTGAGCCTGAGGAGAGCCCTTATTCTCCTTTCCGACTCTGCTCCATGAACAGTGGCAGCCTTACAGCAGCATTTTAAACCGTAAGTTTGTTCAGATGTCACCAGCAGCTCACTGATCTTCACGTCTGAAGTCCTGGGTGGTTCCTATGGTTCATGCTCTAAGAATGGTTACTCACTCAGAACTCAATCTTGACCCACTGTCCTTCAGGGATGGCTGGAACTCCACAGATCTGACAGACTTACAAACAGTGCACTCATGTGCTTGGTGAATTCATCAACAGAGCCTTACAAGTCCTCCTCCTAAAAAGACGAGACAAAGGAGCTTCCTCCAGCCAGATGTTCACCCACAATCCGCTAGGTGGCTATCCATATTTTCTTGTTCTTTTCTTTTTGTTTTTAAATTTTATACACACACACACACACACACACACACACACACACACACACACACACACACACGTACACTATAGCTGTCTTCAGACACAGCAGAAGAGGGCATCAGATCCCATTACAGATGGCTGTGAGCCACCATGTGGTTGCTGGGAATTGAACTCAGGACCTCTGGAAGAGCAGTCAGTGCTCTTAACCACTGAGCCATCTCTCCAGCCCCTAATTGCCCATATTTTCAAAGTGACACTTCTTTACAATTAAAAAAAAAAAAGACATCAGAATCTACCCAAAGTTCTGGGGACTTTAACTACAAGACCTACATTTAAATGTATAGATTTATTCCTCCTCAGTAATATTTAAATAATAAATATTACTAGCATTCTTCTTTGGGCATTAAAGCTAGCTAATAACAATTTTATTCATATTTCTACCTATTGATATTAACCTCCCTTATTTAACTTATAGATACAATTCAAATTGTTGCAATTATCATGAAAAGCTGAAGACAAGCAAAATGCAGTATTATTCTTTAAAACTTTAAATACAAATAATTTTATAGCAGTGATACCAAATGTTACCGTTGATGTGGTAAGTGAGTGTTACATACGTATTTATTACATGGAACTTCATGGGAAAGCACTTCACCCTGCTTCTGCAGCGCTTCTTCAGTCTCCAATGCTTCTTTCCCCATAATGTCCCCTCCTCCACTCTCCTGTGCTTCTCTCATCTTCAACGCTCATCGTTACCACTGGAGGGAGAGGACCAGGAGCATTCTCCAAAGCCTTCTGAAGTCTCTCCTCATCTCTGCCGTCTACTCCCTCTCATCTTCCTCACTCAGTTCCTTGGCTTCCACTTAGTCACTCAGGCCAACAATTACAATGTACTGCCAGCTCCTCTCTCCTGAGCCTTCTCCACAAGATCTGAACTGTAGATCTACCTTTCAGACTTCCTCTGGGTAGCTAAGGCTTAACAAAGCCAAAAGTAAACTATTGCCTTCCTAACAGTTGTCACCAAAGGGCCTACTTATCATGTAAGGAAAGCCAGACTCCACTTGTGAGTCCTTCTTCCACATAACCCAATTTTCTATTCCCATCACCATATCTAATTAACAATCGAGTTCTATAAAATTTTCCCTGAACATCCTTAAATCCATTTACTTCCCTGTGCACTGGCATTGCCTTTGTTCATCATACCACGATCAACTCTTCCTAGATTTCTGCAATTACTTCTCCTAAATGGTCCTCTATATTTAGGATTAACCAGCAAGTGTGAATAAGTCAGAATAAAACACTACTGGCTGTGGTTCTAATCATACATGATATCGATGGTGAAAGAAAACATCTTTATATGCTTAAGAATAAAATCACAGAAAATTAAGCTCTTTTATCCAGTAAAACAGGAGAAATAAGAGATGTACCCCCATGTAACTCAAAATGAAATGAAATAAATGATCCTTAGGAAATAAGTGGAAACCAGGAGCTCCTGGAATCAGACACAGAATAAAGGCCTCTACAGTTCAATGAAGTACTCTCGGCTCCTCCCGAGGGCGCAGTCAGGCAGTGAGGACCTCCATTAACACTCCCCACTCGTGGTGAGGCACACTGCACCCATCAGATGACGCAACTCCTCCTCTCTCTCATCGCCAGAACGCCAAGTGCAGTAAATGGCAACCTGCAGCTTTAGACCAAACCGTGACTCTCAGACCAAAGGTTCCCTTAAGAAGAAAACACTTTAGGAAGAAACAGTAGAACGAAACCAACATCCTGCCAAAGCATGACGTCACTGTAAGCACAGAATGCTTCCGGATTAGTCGCCTATTAATACTTCAGCTCCTTAACACCCTACCCTCCTGGAGTATTTCTTAGATAACAAAATGTTAAACTTACTCTTCTGGTCAAGATATGTATATGACAACTGACATCATCAGTACACCAGGAAATTCATTTATTCATACATTGCTAAATTTATGCTCACCCTTCCCCTAATACACACTAAAGGAAGAAGAGGTATTAAGTAAAGGAAGAGGATAAGTAGAATAGAAAACATGAAAGATTTTATTAGGAACTAGTTACTCTTTATGTTCTGATGTTGTGGGTAAGCACACTGGAATCCAGCTATTTTATAATCAAGACTCTATCAGCACTTACATATTTGATTGCTTTAGCTAATACTTTTTACAACATGTACTGTGCTAAAACTTTATAGTTATTACTTTCATTTAAAACTGTGAGAAAAGTATTTTTATAATCTCCATCTTAAAAATGGGAAAAACTAATATTCAAAAATGCCAGAAAGTGGTAAAATAAAAGTTTGCAATAGGAAAAAACAAGCAAGCAAGCAAACAAAACCATTCTGTCTTAGTTAAGGTTTCTATGGCTGCAACAGAACATCATGACCAAAAAGCAAGTTGGGGAAGAACGGATTTAATCAGCTTATATTTGCTGTTTGTTTCCAAAGGAAGTCCGGACACGAACGAAAACACGGCAGAGTCCTGGAGGCAGGAGCTGATGAGAGGCCATGGAGAGTTGGGGCTTACCAGCCTGTTTCCCATGTCTGTCACCCTGCTCTCTTACCAGCCTGTTTCACATGTCTGTCGCAGTGCTCTCTTACAGAACCCAGGACCACCAGCCCAGGGACGGCACCACCCACAATGGGCTGGCCCCTCCCCATTCATCACTAATTGAGAAAATGCCTTACAGCTGGGTCTCAAGGAAGCATTTCCTCAACTGAGGCTCCTTCCTTTCTGATGACTCTAGCTTGGGTCAGGTTGACACACAAAATCAGCCATTACCTATTCAAATACAAGAGGAGGGCTCCAGTGTGGTCTACACCATGCTGCTAACTGCTGAGAGCTCTTCAAGTTCCTTCTCTACATTTGACTTTTCATTATTATACTGGAGAGATGTAAAAATTTTTTTAAAAAAAGTATGCATGCTACCACAAGCCTCAAAGACCTCTCTCTCTCAACAGCCTGCAACCATTTTCACCTTGGACATAGCTGGAGCCCTTCCCCTGCTGGTTTGGAAGACCTGCTAAGACTTCTGCTAAGAGCCAAGACTTTCCTATGTGGGCTGGGTATGTGCTCACAGGCCTTTTATCTCAGCACTTTGAGAGGCAGGGACAGGCCAGTCTCTTGAGTTTGAGGCCAGACTGGTCCACAGGTTTACAGAGAGAGAGTCGGGTCTACACAGAGAAACCAAACCCTGTCTTGAAAAGCAAAAACAAAAAACAAACAAACAAAAAGTATTATGTGTCAAGCACTGACAGAGCCCAAAAGTGAGCATGCTTTGTCTAAAATAAATGGCTGTGATTGGTCCAAACCATCCTCCTCCCTCAGGTTCTCGCCTGCTAATATTACAGACATGGACCTTCATGTGCTGCTCTTTAGTTCCTATTTGTAGGAAGTTTTATGTTAGATGTTAACAAGAAGTATAACTACATCTAGGTATGAAGAAAATTACAAGAAATCCTTAAATGCTTGGTAGGGAGTTTAAACTCTACCTCAGCTAGACAGAAATGGTCCTGACCTCCAGATACCTTAATCTCAAATTAACTAGCTATTGGCCTGGCTTATCTCCCGACCATCACCATCACCACCATGTTAGACTAGATCCTCAAATCCAAAGCACAATAAAACAGTAAAGACCTCATTCTAGCAGATTCCAAACACTGCCTCTTAGGTCTTTAGGACAACACTACAAAACTCTTCCCAATGTGGCTGAAATCCCAAAGGGGGTGCACAAACACCAGTGGCCTCAACTGCTTAAGAGACTGAACACCAGAATCCTACCACAAGTCTCATACAGTCGTCTCCACTCTGCAGACTGCCTGAGCCCCTCAGGGTACCGAGCAGTCACAACTAGTCTGCCCCAGGAAATGAGCATGCATTCTGCGGGTTCTTTGAAGATTCCAACTCCTAAAATTCTAGTTCCACAGTTTTCTAACAAACGGTATTGTCAAATATCTACAGAATCTTTCAAAACAGATGACTGTTAGTCACAGAACAGTTTATGTAACAATAGAAAGAGTAAAATCTAAGAATCAAACACTGTAGATGTTCAACAAATATTTGATTAAGTGACTACTTAAAAACCACAATGATACAATATTTCATTACAAGCTTTAAATGGAATAATTTAAGGGAAAATATTATTTTTAAACCAAAGTTCAAGGATTCAGATGAAACCTTTGGTTTAAATTCTTGAACCAAACACTTGTTCTCACTAAGTGTAATGGCACTCTAGCCAATTCTGAAGAAAACAGAGAAACAAGTAAAGTCTTAGAAACTCTCCCAAAGAAGAAAGAACGAGCGGACCAAGCAGCAGTCAGACAGCCTGGCTGCAGCTCTGGATCTGACACTGTGACTAAATGGTCACTCCTCCTTCCCAGTCTTGTAGGGAAGACTGACAAATGGAAGGCTATATAGGAACAAACTGTGGCCATGGTAAAGTACCAACTAGTAATAGAAAAGCTTTGGCTGAAATCCCATGCCAGACCTGATGGTCACTAAAGACTAATGTGCTGAGAAGATTAGCAACTGTCTCCCTGAACAGTAAAAGTCACTGCTCAACACTCACGCTGCATGCTCTGCCTGTGCGTGTATGTGCAGCATGTGAGGGTTTCGTGCCAGGAAAGGATGGAAAAGGACATAGATTGACCTGTCACAGGGTGGGCACGTATCCCCAGAGCATCCTATGTATCCCACCCTTACCCCCACCCTCAGGGAGCACAAACCTTCTCTCCACTTGGGACCTTTCCACAGGTAGGTGTGGCAATGAGAAAGCAGCTGCCAGCACCACCTATCGGCGCCTTAGTGGCAAAGGCACAGCCCTGAGGCACTAGCGCTCGCCCTACCTAGCCCCTGGCTGGGAATGGGAAAGTCAATCAGCTTCAGGAGCAAACCTAATACACCTGGAGGAGGGAGCTTCAATTAAGGACAGGGCATGTCAGTGGGGCATTGTCTTAACTGCTGACATCAGAGGGCCCAGTCCACAGTGGGCAGTGCCATCCCTGGGCAGAGGACCTGGGTTACATAAGGAAAGTAGCAGAGAAGACAGAGGGGACCAGACAGCAAGCAGCAGTCTTCTATGCTGCAGTTCCTACCGCCAGGCTCCCTCAGTGACAGACTCTGATATGTGAGGTGTAGTAATCCCTTTCCTCCCAAGCTGCTTTTGGTCAGTTTTCTCAGCGACTGAAACAGGGATGAGGGTTGGAGATGCACAACCGTGACTATAGGTTACAGACAACCAAGCAGTGTTACCTGAAGCCCTGCTCTACCAAACTGATGGAGCGATGGATGGGATTGCTCCTGCTGACTGGACCCCGCGGCCAGTGCTCTCTCCCTAGTGTGAGTATGCTCAGTGCAGAAGACCATTGGCCCTTGCCTCACCTCAGGTACATAAGCTAAGCTCTGAATGCCACACAGATTTAGAGAAAGCATCTTGAAAACATGTAAGAGCAACTAAAAGCACAAATAAGAAGTTCACATAAAGTGCATGGGCCAGGGACACTATGAAATTCTTGAGTTTATGGCTATGTCAGGTGCCAATAACAGCCAACAGGATGACAGAAAAAAAATCCTACAACGCCTGTGCCTATCGATGTTAAAACAATGGCTTAAAACGTGCACGAAGGGACACTGCATGAATGGGAGAAAAAGGAAAAGAGAACTCTTAAGCCGTAAGCCTTATGGTTACTGAAGGAACGCTGGATCCCGGACATGGAGAAATGAGGCAAGGTTAGTTCAAAGCAAACTCTCTACTAGCTATGATTTGTAGAGAAAGGTTCTAGGAAGGCTGAGGGAGAATTGTTGCCAGTGGTTACTCGGCATGTCCCCTTCATTTTAAAGCCATCAGTGGCCCAACAGTACCATGACTGGTACGAGTATACTCAACTACCTTCCAAGACCTGGTCCACTGGAAGGAACTCATGATTGAAAGAACTCCTTAGGCAGGACAAGAGCCAGCGGCTGGGGAGGTCACAGAGGATGCTGGAGAAGTGACTGCTATCGTGTCTGCTAACTGGATGTGATCTAGCTGACAGGTAAATTCCGAGGACTCTCTTCTCCATCCCACGCCCTCAGCAAGGCCTATCAAACCACTTCTGTCTGCGCCCGTGGGCTGCAGGCAGGCCTGTCGGGTCTGGTACACAAGCTTTATTTTACAGGGTCAGTGACTGCTGCTGACTCACAGCCAGTCAAAGCCACCAGGATAAGTGACTCTGACCATGACAACAGCACAATGCTCCCCCTAAACAGGAGAAAATAATCCTACATCAGGCTCAGGGATCACAAGAAATAAAAAAGAGCCAGAGAACAGACTGAAATGTCATTCTGCAGCCACTGCCACTCTGCAATCAGTGTGGCTGCACAAGACATTTCCTACCTGCAAGGAGAGAAAGTACAGCCATCTAAGAAGGTGCTCGAGTCACCCCCTCTCCTCTATAAAAACATGCAAACAACTGGCACAAGGAAGACTCCTCATGGATGGTGCACGCTCCTCTTCTAAGTAACCACAGTTAAACTTACTGGCTCACCAGTGTGGGGCAGAACTGTTTCTCGGTCTGTCTCTGCCTCCTTATCTGAGGCACATAGAAATAGTATTGCCCGGGGAGAGCCCAGAACACCTGAGCACTGTGCTTTGAGGCTCACCATTTTCACAAAGAAATGGCACAGGAGGCTGAAGTCTAACTACAGAAACAAAGGATCTGAGACATCCCATGAACGACTGTACATGAAGAATCCCATAAGTTAGGGTCACAGTAGAAACAATGGTGGTGTCTAGCTTAGGTAAGAGAGAAAGTCCATGCCACATCCAAGGGAAGGAATGCAGAAAAGTCAGGTATGACTGGGCAAAAATTAATTTCAGAGACTTACTAGGAAAAAAGTGTTTGTGACCTCAAGGAAAGAGTATTTTCTTTTCTTTTTTTTAAATATTTTATTTATTTAGTATATATAGGTACATTGTAGCTGTCTTCAGATACACCAGAATCTGTTATAGATGGTTATGAGTCACCATGTGGTTGCTGGGATTTGAACTCGGGACCTCTGGAAGAGCAGTCAGTGCTCTTAACCGCTGAGCCATCTCTCCAGCCCACCCCCCCAAAGAGTATTTTCATTCAAAAACGAAAGCCACCAACAAAGGCCAAAAAGGTGACACTGGAAGACTGAGATCAAGTCAACAAGGTTTAGCAATAAGGTAGGCCATCAGTTATCAGAGTAAATAAGGAGGAGTATCTGTTTAAGTCAATCTACTTTAGGAAGAGAAACCCAAGCCTGGAAAACTAGGCTACCAGTTCACATAGGTTTTGGTCTCAGGATCTCTTCATGTCAAAAAGCTATGTCTATGTGGTTTTTGTAAAGAATTTTATTTTTATTGTATGTACATGAGTGTTTGCCTGTGCATGTGCATGTGTACCACATGCATGCAATGCCCAAGGAGGTAAGAAGAGGTCGTTAGATGGCCCTGGGACTGGAGATATGGACAGTTATAAGTAGCCATGTAGGTTCTCGGAACTGAACCATGATCCTCTGAAGAGTAGCCAGTCCTCTTAACCTCTGAGGCATCTCTCCAGCCTGTTTATGTATTCTCATCTCTATGTATATGCTACATTGGAAATAGAAACCCTGAGATCACAGGTCAGTGACACAGCATTGCTTAAACCCATGAGGCCTTCATTCCATGTGCAGAAGCCACACAAATATATAATATAGATTTGCTAGTTCATTTTAAAACATATCACATTTTAGTTAAATGATATATTCCCTATAAGGGGGGAGAATCTCTGCATTTTCCAAAATAACAACTTAGTATACAGTGCTTTTTTGTGGACTTCCTAAATCTACTTAAGCAGTGTGTTCTGTTATACCTATTTATGCATTTAATTTTTTGCACTATGTTATCTTGGCCCAAAAATATGAAATATACTTAGACTTCAACAGATATGGTTAAAGAAGAAAAGGCCTCTTTTCTTTTCTTTTTACAAAGACATTGTCTTAACACTGTAGCCCAGGCTGACCTGCCTCTGCTTCCAAGGCACTGGAGCGAGAAGCACACACCACCACACCCAGCCTCAATGGCCCTTCAGATGATTACGGATCTTCTTCTTACCAAGGAGTCGTTTCTTAAAGTTTAGCTGCAAGGTAAAACCTAAAACCACATCAACTAAATATTCAAGATATTCCCTTAAGAACCTTCCTGTTTTGTACTTTATCTATGCAGGGCTCTTTAAAACCACATACTGCATTGATTATCAGGAAATAACAGCTCACTAAATTCTACAGATCTTTGAATGTGGAGACATTTCATGAAAATATCAGAAATTCACTGGTATCAACACCAATCTTACCAGGAAAAAAAAAACAAAAACATGGAGAATAGCAGAAAGTAAAAGTAGTGCATACGAAAATTCTGTGGTATTCAGACGGACAAAGCTCATTACTGCAATTATGGGTTTTCAAAAGTATAGTTTTTCACTTGACTTACATCACTGATAAAAAATACTGTCAATTTTTCTCTTAGAAGTGACAGACTTACTGAATTTACTTTCAGAAAATTTGTATGAAAGATTCACATCTGAATAGTTATGATTTTCCAGGTAGCCTTTCAAGTGAAAACAATGTTTCATGAAGTCACCTAGTTGGACTTGTGCCAGCGGCAGCACAAGCGTCTCCCCTTGGCCGCCACCCACTGTACTCCATGGCCTTCAGCACAAGTGCTCTGTGTGTACTTCCCTTTCCACCAAACCACTAAGAACAAAGACGTAAGGAAACCAGCCTTGTGTCCTGCCTCACAAGGCCCCACTTAGGTGACACTAAGGGGAACTTTCACTAGGCAGGGACGGGTGTGCTGAAACACTGGGGCAGTGCCTCTGCTCTGAAGCACACTGGATGGACACGGTTACCTCCCACCACCTCTGAACTGTTCACAATGGGCAACAGTGAAAAGAACAACCAACAGATTAGTGCTGCTATGAAAACGATTTGGGTATCACTAACTATTGTAAAGTGCTCAGAGTTCCCAAGGTTCCTGCTTTGACACTCTGAAATCATCACTAGGTACCATCTAAATACTTATCCCCCTCACAATTTCCCTGCAAACAATGAAACTGCATGAGGTCTTTAACCTCTGTCTCTTCAAGACAGAGAAGAGCAATCCCTAAATAACAAGTACAACTGCCCTTCAAGTAGTGGAGGTTCAGGACTGTGTATTTCAAAAGAAAGCCCAGACAATTAAATGGCCCTTGTTTTGCCTCTCTTATTTCTATATCCAGTATCTAGAAGAATTGGTACCAAACCTCAAACTAACCTAAACAGAAAGCCACTATAACAGATAACATGTCCACTGTAAAGATTTTCATCTGGTAATAATTGGCTGTGTTTTAGTTCCCTCAAAATGTGTACTTGAGAATTTATTCCTACCTTACAGAAACTGATATAACTTGCTACCATTAATCAGCTCCTAACAATAATACTGTGCTATCTATACACTGTACATACATTTTAGTAGGGAACTGTCATCTCTTCAGCTTACACTAAAGATATAATAGCACATCTCATAAAGAATTTATTCTTATTTATCCATTTATGTGTATGAGTATTTTGCCTGCATTTATGCTTATATACCATGAATGTGTCTGTTACTGACAGGCCAGAAGAGGACATCACAGATCCTAGGACTGGAATTATTGTCAGCTGTGAGTGCTGCAAATGAAACCCAGGTGCTGAAAGAGCATCTGGTGTCCTTAGGCAATGACCTACCTTTCTAGTCCCTCACTTAATAAAATTGTATATATGTCAAAGTGTTTCTCATCCATAAAAACATTACTAAAATCAAAGAAACACAAAATTTCCTCACTATAGTGAGTACTAACTCAGATTTTGTGTAACCAAAGATAATAAAGAAACTCTGCTGGACGCTAGCGTGGTTCAAATGAGATATGAACCTGTTACTGGACTCCTACCTACCACAAAGCTAACACTTTCCTACGGTGATGTCTCCTCCTTATCTCCCCAAAGGGACCCAAGGAGATATCCTGAAAATCCACATTACCTGTAATGCTTCAATGTCGCCTTTATTTATAACTATCTGCTATCCAAATTAAGCAAGAAATTTTCTATTCCTCCATGAAGATACTCGTCTTAGATCAATCATCCAGCAATTAACACCTTCACAGGCGATACTAAATACTTCCCTTTCTCTGACACTGGACAGTTTATTTCCTAAAGTTTTACATTATTACACTTACTAAATTTAAAACAAAAGCCAGCTATAAAGGAGACTAGATAGCACCTCTGACAATGTTTTTATCTTATTGGTTTTTATTTTGGTCTTGCTTTTTAAAATACTCCCTGCCAGGGGTTGGGGATTTAGCTCAGTGGTAGAGCGCTTGCCTAGGAAGCGCAAGGCCCTGGGTTCGGTCCCCAGCTCCAAAAAAAAGAACCAAAAAAAAAAAAATACTCCCTGCCTAGGATGCCTGGAGCCTGTAACCCTAGAACTCAGGAGGCTACAGCAAGGGGCAGATGGTATGTCCAAGGCTAGCCTGAACTACAGGGCAGGGCTGGGCTAGCCTGAACTACAGGGCAGGGCTGAGCTACTCAAAAGAATCCTGGTTTTCTTTCTTTTTGAGGGACAGGGTTTGTTTTGTTTTACATTTATCATTGTTTCTCATAAAAGCACAATATAGAAATTTAATATCCTTGAAGAATATTGTTTATAGTCTAGATTTTATTTAAACTAAAGCCATCAAATACAAAATTAAATTCAATGATAAAAATGGAATAAATTTATAGGATGTAATTTACTAACTGAGGAATTAAAACTATGTCTAGTGGTACCTGATTGTGGTCTATACCTTATGAATATAGCCTCATTCTGCAGAATGACATGACCTATCACAGATGCAGCCAAGGAAAGTAATTGTCTGCTCCATTATAGAG
The DNA here is from genome assembly GCF_021556685.1 of Rattus norvegicus. Lineage (NCBI taxonomy): Eukaryota > Metazoa > Chordata > Mammalia > Rodentia > Muridae > Rattus > Rattus norvegicus. The sequence continues at coordinate 134,092,032 of NC_141540.1, forward strand.
CATCTGAATCAGGTGCTTTAATAAAAATTTTACATATAGGTGTGTATACATCCATTCCAGTGAAATATTGAAGAAATACTATGAACCCATCTTTTATAAAGACTTAAAGAAGAAAAGCTTTCAGACATCTAGAATAGCTTAGGCTTGGCTTTACATGGCAACTGAAACAGATTCAGTTCAGAGGTCGTTCTGACCCAAGGGATTCAAATGCTGGCTGTGGTCACACAAACAAGTCATTAGCAAGCTGTAGCCCTGTGCTGCAGCTGCCTGCTCCCTGCTCTCCCTCTGGCCAGCCTTACTCTTTAAATTCTACCTGCCAATAAACACGTCAACTGGGGGAATAACCCCCAACTCCTCAACTCTTGCCTTCCATCTGTGCTCCGCAGTCCTCCGTCCTGTTTTCCTCTCATTCCTCTAAGGAAACAGTCTCACGTAACCTGCATCTTCATATTAACAAGGCCCTGGTGTACGTCTATGGCTCTATCCAAACGTGGATGCCACTCGACTTCAGAAGAAGCAGAAGGAAACATAACAGCAGAGAAACTCGAGCTCCTACAGTTAATTTAGGGGCAAAGTCAAAAGAGACAATTCAGAGAGAGGAAGAAGCTGAGAGGGTCATAGTGCAGAACACTTACTTTTGGGAACACAGTGTCCCTTAGACTTCTGGTGAGTGGCCCAGAGCCTCTTCAGTTTCAATCCAAATGACAATGCTTCTCTGAGTCCTCCTCAAGTAATGTTTCCACCACTAAAAATTGGATCTACAAGAGCTCAGATATACTGGTAATAAAAAAAGTCAGGGGCTTCCAAGTGGGCCCCAGGCCCCTTTTAAAGTAGGCCCACTTCTGTCCTGGGCCAACTCCCCTGTGCACTACAATCCTTCCAGGGGCAGGGATTCAGCCTGGTGCTTCTCTTCTGAGTGTCACCACCTACTCTACTTCTCCGTTCCTCTAAGCCCAAGACTGGCTGTGGAGTAGGACACCAGCTTCCCCCTATCCTTGCTGTCCCTGCAAATAAACAAACAGACTCGTCTAATTCCTAAAAGTATGAGAGAATAGAAGGAAAAACAAAAACAAGCGAACAAAAAAGGCACCAATATAGTGGCAGAGATCAGGGTTATAGTAATTGTCTCTACTTCAAAACGCCTGCCTCAAAATAACCAATCAAATGAGCTACATATTGCGTATGTCCAAATATGTATACAGTACACACTAAGCCATTCCCATCCTTACACAGACATACACCCTGTGCTTTTCAAAACACTTATAACAGGAGTCCAAAAATAGAAGTAGCTTCTCATTTTAGAATCTTTCCTTGAACTTAAAAAGTATTTAAAACCTTGCTTTTTAATAGATGCCAAGAAACGCCGAAAATATTCTATTCGATGTAAATGAGGACTCACAGTAAAAAAAAAAAAAAAAAAAAAAAAAAAAAAAAAAAACCTATTGAGATTTACACGATAGGTCTGTCAAAAGCGGCCAGTATTGTAGAAACAATAAAATCTCTACATGTCTCTACACTCACCATGTTAATAAAATTCTATAAACTGAATTTTAAAACCGGGATACCTCCTTTTTAGAAACAACTTTGACTATTTAGAATGTCAAAATTATACAGGCCCTCTTTTTCAAACAGAAAATTCCCCATGTTCTGCGATAATTTATATTCTAATAGGCTTCAGAGTAGCAAAATAAATACGTTACTTAAACATTGCTACAAATCACAGGACTCAAAGAAATGAACTTAAAGTCTGCCTTCCTGCAAGGGACCTGTGACCAGGTGGAGACGGATCAAAAAGGCCACTGACTTTTTAAATGTTTTTAAAAGACAATACTATATATCTACCACACCACAAATTTAGGGCCAGAAACAGACAAAGATCAGGATACCCCGTTTGTGTAAAGATATTCAGGCACTCGAGTAAAAATGCGTTGCTGGGCTCGCCTCCCAACTACTTAATTGTAAAATATTACAGAAATGGAACAAAAACCAGACGTGAAACCTTGGCCTGACCCTTCCGGACATCCGTTACTAAGAAAGTTTGATCTATTACGATCCTACAGCGATACTTTTTCCCCAGGGGGACCGAATGACATCGCGGCCTTTCCTCCGTCCCTTCCCCCTCCCCGTCCCCGTCCCCGCCCCCTCCCCGCACACCAACACCACAATGCGGCCAACGTCTCCGCGCCCGGCTGGGGAGGGGGACACCGCGCCGGCCACGCACTGAATAGCAGCGGCCGGCGACCCCCTTCCATAATTCATCCCCCGAAGCAGGCGTCGCGGACCACGTCGCCGCTGCCGCCGCGGCCGCCACCGATCCCTCGCCGCAAGCCGCGGCTCAGCCGGGTCGCGCCCCACCGCGGACACCGCCTGGCTGGCCGCCCCGCCGTCCCGCGTCGCGCGGGGGCCGCGGGCCGCGGACGCGCGGGACTCACCGGGTGGAGGTGCCCTTCCGCACATCGCACATCATGCACTTGAAGGCCTCGGCGCTGTTCCGGAAGGTGCAGACGCTGCAGTCCCAGTAGCCCTCATCCGAGGCGGGCTTCGGCTGCCGCTTCGGCCTGCAGGACACAACCGGACACGACGCAGCGCGGGGTCAGCCGCAGGCCGCGCCCGGCCCCGTGCCCCGCCCCGCCCGGCCCGCGACCCCCGCCCCGCCCGGCGCCGCGCGGGGGAGGGGAGCGCGGCCGCTGACCCCGGCCGCCATCGCGGCCCATTGTGGGCAGCGGCGCGCGGCGCCGCACCCCCTCTCCACACACACACACACACGCACACACACACGCACACACACACACACACACACACACACACACACGCGCGCGCCCCGGGCCGCGCCACCGGGCCGCGGGCGCTCCGCCGGCGGGCGCCCTACCTGGTGGGGCTCTTCTTGTCGCCCATGCTCGCTGCCGACGCGCGCGAGGCCGCGGCCCGTCTGTCAGCGCCGAGGCGAGGGGCCGGCGGAAGCGCGGAGGCGAGGGGGCGGGGAAGGCCGCGCCGCGAGCTGCAGCCGCCGCCGCCGCCGCCACCGCCGCCGCCGGATCCCACGCAGCCTCCAGCTGTCGGGGAAACTCCTGCCCGCGCGCACGTGACCCGCGCCGGCCAACCAGCGGCCGCGCCGGAGACTTCAAACGCGGGGAGCGCGGCCCAGCACCCGCGGCGAGTTCGCGGCGCCGCCTCCCTCCTGCTCACCCGCTCGCCGCCCGGAGCGCTCAGGCCGTGGCTCGCACGCCCGGAGGGGCGCGGTGGCTGGCGCCCGCAGACACACGTGCGCCCAGCGCGGCGGGGACCGTCGTCCTTCATTGGGGGTAGCGACCCAGAGGCTCGGGAAAGGTTCGGTGCCCTGCTCTGACTTACATAATTCGAACGTGACGAAACCAGGGTCTGATCCTGTTTTAATTCCAGAGGCGTCCTCTTGGCCTCACGGGGCTCTGCAGTGGCTTGTTATAAAACGGACGTTCGTGAGCTTTCCTAAGACGAATGAGGTTGCTTGTGTCCTGGACACCACCTCCCCAGCCTCGTTACTTCAGCCTATCAGAGACACACCTCGCCTGTTAGACCCAAACAACCATCTCGCTGGTCCTTTAAGCTCTGCTCCCACCTCCCCAACCTAGCGGGTACCCCACAACCAGAGTTAGCGTGCCATCGCTCTGATCGAGAGGCGACCTTAGCGTGCCAAGTCAGGAGAGCTGCTCCTTTGAAGAAAGGGTAGATGAAATCCATCCTTTCGCGGAGCCCTGCCTTTACTGCCTTACTTGGGTGTGCTGATGGAGGCGGTGTAGCTTAGCGTTAGGCTTAACTAACTGAAGAGGACCCAGTTCAGGCACTGAGTACTTAACAGTTGATCTGTGTGACTCCTAGTTGGGATACACTATAAAGGGTGTTTAGAAAATCCAGCTGGACTAAAGCAGGATAAAGCAAATTTTCATCATAATACTCAGAGGGGGGTGGCAACTAAAAACTTAGGAGTTAATTATTTATGAAGTCCTTAGTATTTTGAACTATATTGTCCGTGGGTAATTTAAATAGGAAAGCAGCTAAAAACCGCAGCTAAGGGAGACTGCTGTATTGATGTATTACTTACCAAAAACATCAAAAGTTAATAACCGAAGGGGGAATGCTGACCTTTTATCATTGGGAATTAGAGATTAATTGGGGTAATTAAGAGGGAACCGGGCTACCAGATTCTGAGAGAAGAAACTTTTTTTTTTTTTTTTTGGTTCTTTTTTTCGGAGCTGGGGACCGAACCCAGGGCCTTGCGCTTCCTAGGTAAGCGCTCTACCACTGAGCTAAATCCCCAGCCCCCTGAGAGAAGAAACTTAAAATGAAGTATAGCAGAACGGGCAAGCATATGGCTCAGCGGTGGAGCACTTTTGAAAAATCATTTTAAAAAATTGTTTTATGTGGGGTCTGCTTGGTTGTTTAGTTTTTTTTTTGTTTTTGTTTTTGTTTTTTTGCAAAATAGACTTGATCTAGTTGAGTATAAAAGTTATATGTTAGGGCTGGAGAGATGGCTCAGCGGTTAAGAGCAACCTTCTACTCTTCCAGAGGTCCTGAGTTCAATTCCCAGCAACCACATGGTGGCTCACAACCATCTATAAAGAGATTCGATGCCCTCTTCTGGTGTGTCTGAAGACAGCTACAGTATATATATATATATATATATATATATATATATATATATATATATATAATGAATAAATCTTAAAAAAAGAGTTATATGTTAGAGGTTGCATTAATTTTCCAGGATAAAAGTAAATGTCAGAGGCTGAGTGGCTTGTGCAATGGAATTGTATTTTCCCGAGATACTGGAGACTCCAGGTAGAAGGTGAGGATGTCAGGGCTGCTTTCTTCCAAGGCTTGCAGATAGCCACCTATCTAGCTCCCACCTCCAAAGGGGCATCTCTGTGTGTGAGTGCTTTACCCTAATCTCTTTGTATCCCATCTGCCCGTGCCAGGCTCCCTGGATTAGGGCCTACACTAGTTTCCTCATTTTTAAATGATGTATACAGGCATTGGTGTTTTGACTCCATGTGTGACTGTGTGACAGTGTGGGGTCCCTGGAACTAGAGTTACAGACAGTTTTAACCCACCAGGTGGATTCTGAGAATTGAACCTCTGGAAAAGCACTCAGTGCTTTTAACCACTGAGTCATCTCTCCCAGTGCCAACAACCTCATTTTAATTACCTCTTTAGAGAGAAACAGGAAGAGGGGTGAAAGTGCAAAGCAGAGAAGCAGTCCTGTTGGGCCAGCCCTGGACTGGCCTGTTGCCTCTAGTGCATAGCCTACAGGAATATACCTGTCAATCAAAGAACCCGTGTTCAGCATCTCCACCTTCCTTCCTGTAGCTCCCCACAGGGTCCTAGTTGATATTAGTAACTGTCTCATGTTTCTTCGGTGTACTTGCTAGTTTTATGTCAACTTGACCCCAAGCTAGAGTCATCAGAGAGTAGGGAACCTCCGTTGAGGAAATGCCACCACGAGATCCAGCCAAAAGGCATTTTCTAAGTAATCAATGGGGAAAAAGCAGGCTAAGCAAGCCATAAGGAGCAAGCTGGTTGGCAGCACCCCTCCATGGCCTCTGCGTCAGCTCCTGCCTCCAGGTTCCTGCCCTGTGTCAGTTCTGGACTTTCTTCAATAATGAACAGCAATATGGAAGCATAAGCCAAATAAGCCCTCCCCTCCCCGTGCTTTTTGGTCCTGGTGTTTCATCCCAGCAATAGAAACCCTAAGTCACTTAGCCAGGCCGAGTTCTTTACCCGGCGAAGTTCTTGAAGAGTCTCTCTGCTCAAACGGTGTAGACATCATGTGAATGCTAAGGTCTCCACCAGCTTTAACTATTAGAAACTAAAGCAGTGAGAAGTGTTCTCAAGACCACCTTGCACTACAGACCACACCACCATCTTCACCCTCACAGCGCATCAGCAGCCCACGGTTACCACTGTCGCCAGGTTCAGTTTCCCCATTCAACAGGTCAAGTCCCATGTTTACCAGGTGGCCCCGTGGTGTAAAGAGTGCTAAATAGGGCTGGAGAGATGGCTCAGTGGTTAAGAGCACCGACTGCTCTTCCCAAGGTTCTGAGTTCAAATCCCAGCAACCACATGGTGGCTCACAACCATCTGAAACAAGTCTGATGCCCTCTTCTGGTGTGTCTGAAGATAGCAACAGTGTAATCATAATATATAATAAATAAATAAAATATTAAAAAAAAAAAGAGTGCTAAATATCCAAGGAATGATTTCATCTTTCCGTGCATTGGAACCACGACTGTGGTCTCACGGAAGCAAACGTCTTAGGACTCATAACCCCTAGTTAAGTAGTGTTCAGTATGGAGGCCACAGAAAACAAAATGTCTGCACGAAGATATGATGAGGAAGAGCCACATCCCCTCTCTCCCTTCCTCCCTGTCTGTGTGCACATGAGTGTTCTAGTCTGTGTGCACACAGGCATATGCAGGCCACCTATCAACATCAGGTGTCTTTCTCCATCACTCTCCACCTTCTTTTTGAGATCAAGTCTCCCGCTGGGCCTGGGGCTCTCTGATTCAGCTAGACTGGCTGGCCAGTGAACCCCGAGATCCTTTGTCTCTGCCTCTCCCGTGCTAGGGAAAAGGGCTCACACCTCTGCATCCTGCTTTTTCTGAGGGTCCTAAGAAGCTAAACTTGGGCCCTACGCTGTCACTAGAACTTTCTCCGTTGAGCAGTCTCCCCCACCCTTGCACTTGTATTCTGGTAACCAGAAGGGAGGTACCATCTTTTGACCTCTGATCCAAAAGACACATTGCATCTTGCAAAGACAGCATCACGGCAAGCATCCCAAGCATGGTGATTCACACCAATAATCCTGTCAGTCAGGAAGGACTGCTACTGAGAGTTACAGGCCAGCCTGGGCTGTAGAGGAGAGGCACATCACAATAAACAACTTAAGTGGAAGCATCATACTCTTTGAGGATGTTGTCCGATGCAACCAAGACTTCTCTTCAGAAGCATCGTACTGTTCTGCGGGGGCCGTTGCCTCGTAGAGATGGAGTATGTGGTGTGCTTAGTGAGTTCCGTGAGTGTGAGCAGAGTGATGGCCGAGTCCACGGACAGTGGTGCCAACAGGGGTGTTCTGTAACGCCTGTTTCACTGAAAACACCTTTCTTCCATTCCACAAGGAAATAGCCAATACAATAAAACTCAGCTGATTTCCTCATTCAAGGAAACATGCCACAGTCACTGTTGGTTTGTGCTGTCTCCTAGTTAGGTACTCAGCCGTGGTAATGTAGTCAGCGAAGCTGCGAGTTTAGCTTTAGTGCTGAGCGCATGCAAAGGCTCTGTTTCAGACTCTATGGCCACCCTGCAGGTGAGCTCACTGAGAAGGCACTAGGGTGGCTGGGGAACAGGCATGACATCCCTGTTCTCTTGTTACAAGCTCTTCCTTCACCCCATGCTCTTTGTGGATTAGTTTTATAGCCTGCTCTGCTGTCCCTTCTGAAATACCCATTCAATACCCGGTTCTCACCTTTTTACATCAGTCCTCCAGTCATCTCTGAGTACCTGTCATGTGGCTTAAAGATTAGAAATTACCCATGAATCAGCACGCACCCCGCACCCTGATGACCATGCCTTAAGCCAGATGATGTGGGCAGTTGAACTGCTAAACTTTCTCCTTAACAGAGTTTTTCTCCACTGCAGCCCCCAGAGCCACTTCTCATTAGGATCAGAGTCACACAGCCATCTACCTTGGTCATATATAGAACCATTTATAAACCAGGCCTAAGGTTTTCTCTTTTATCTATTGCATGAGATTCTTCATAAAGCTTCCAGTGTGGACAGAGGGGACACCTATTGTGCATTTGTCTCTCTCTTCCTGCTTATATCCAATATCCTACACCCCACTTCTATGGAATGCTTGTTGCTAGGCCTATACGTGTAGATTGTGGGCTTGGCCCATTTCAGAAGAAGAAACTCAATGTGGTCGCTTGGTATTATGCCATGGTTAGCCGATCCATCCCTACACGAAGTTAAGTATAAAGACAGCAGCATGCCCCAAAAGAGGCATAGGTTTGCTCCAAAGCCATGGAGGTCCACACTGTGACTTGTATACTGTGTTTTTTTGGTACAGAGAATATCTGCTTAGTGTGCTGCAGCTAGACTAGTTCATAGACATGGGTATTGGAATATTACATCTCGCCATTCTCACTGCACTTGTTTTGATATAGGGAGTGTGTGTGTGTGCGCGCGCTCACAGTTCCACCAGGCGCGTGAGCCACATGACATGGTACTGGGATTTGAACTCTGGTCCTCTGCAAGTACAGCAGGTGCTCTTAATTGCTAGGACGTCTGTCCAGCTTCGTCTCTGTATTATTTTTTTAAATAATAGCATTTCATGTATACCACTTCTTTTTTTTTAAAGATTTTTATTTATTTTATGTATGCGAGTACACTGTAGAGTGAGCACACTGTAGCTGTCTTCAGACACCAGAAGAAGGTTTCAGATCCCATTACAGATGGTTGCGAGCCACCATGTGGTTGCTGGGAATTGAACCCAGGACCTCTGGAAGAGCAGTCAGTGCTCTTAACCACTAAGCCATCTCCCCAGCCCCATGTATACCAGTTCTTATCAGAGCCATTTAAGTTGCTTTAAAAATGCCCTGTGGGTTAGATTTTTACATGCACTCTTATGGAATGTCCAAGACTGCAGAAGAGAAGCTGGTGGCAGTAGGAGTTGCTTGGCGTGTGTGCATTTCTAAAAGTGCAGCTAACTTACTTGTTCACAAAGAGTTTTAAGTTCACTGTCACTAAGAAGCAAACAGTCTCGAAATGAAAACTTCTTTACTGGCAAATGTATTTATACCTTGGTGTGTTCTTGCTCATACCTTGGTGTGTTCTTGCTCACCAGCCCTGTAGGTACTGATGGAGCGCAGGGCCAGCTCCGCGCATACCCCTCAGTCCAAAATGTTAACGACACTGCACTTGTTAACAAGCAGCATCTTAATGAACCCATTGCGAAGATTTTACCCCATCACTCACTTATTTCGTTTTTAGAATTATTTATTTTATGTATGTGAGTACATTATGTGTTCAGACACACCAGAAGGGGGCGTCAGACTCCATTACAGATGGTTGTGAGCCACCATGTGGTTGCTGGGAATTGAACTCAGGACCTCTGGAAGAGCAGTCAGTGCTCTTAACCTCTGAGCCATCTCTCCAGCCACACACACCCCCAGTCATTTATTATATTAGCTTATAAGCTTTCAGTGTGAAATACACTAGTTATACTTAGGACCTTTGGTAAGGTAAAATATATTTTAAATATCTTTCCATTCATATTTTTGACCTGGAAATTTCTGCTATGGCATCTGAAAAGTTAGAAGTACCTAAAAGTCTTTCTGCCAAAAACACCAAACCAGAACTAAACCAAACCAAGACAAACAAACAAACAACAGCACAAACACAGCCACCACCCTTCCAAATTTCTCAGCAGAAAAATATTTTTTCCTCAGACTTAATCGTGGAGAATGATATATAAGGGGGGATTTTCAATTTTTTGTCTTAAAATTTTCCATAAGAAAATGTTTGGAGGCCAAGTGTGGCGGCGGCGACACACGATTTTAATCCCAGCACTCAGAGGCAAAGGCAGGTGGATCTCTGCATTTGGGGCCAGCCTGGTCTACATAAGGGCCTCCAGGACAGACAGGACTGCAAACCCTGCCTCAGAAAAGAGAAAAGAGAATCACTGGACCAGCATCTGTGTATTTGTTTTTATAGTAATATAAATAACACTATCTGAAGAACGCATTTCATGAAAAGAGAGTAGAATCATAACCACACCATCAACGCAGAAAGAGCTGTTTGAGGGGAGGCGGGGCTGACCAGAGGGAGTAGAGAATGGGGAAGGGAAGCGGGCAGGGCTAAGAACAAAAGAAAACAGCATACATGGCCAAAATAAGGCTGTGCTTGCTTTAGTAACCCAGATTCTAAAATTCAAACCACATGCTTAACATGGCCCCTGCACAAGGGTGTATACAAATCTGTGAAGGAGTCCATATTTTTAATGTGACCACAGTACATTCTGAACAGGCAAGAAATGCCATAATGAAACTCATCATGATGATTGATTGATATATGCCAACAAAAACATTAAAATGTCCCTAAATAACACACTTTGTTAATATATCCTAGAAACAAACGCATCATAGAAAGATGTTCAATAGCATTCTGTATCGTGTGCACTTCCATAACTATTGCTGACATTTCTTAGAGTCTGTTTTGTTTGTCTGTTGTTGCTATGACTCCCACTTTTATTCTCACAGGCAATAATTCAGGGGTCCAACGTGCGCTTAACCTGAGCTGTGCTCTGTGTCAAGAAGACTCTCTTCTGGAAGAAGGCTGCAGCATCCTGAACTTGGAGAGGCCCAGGTTCAGGTCCAGGGAGGGATACACGCTGTACCCTAGTGCTGAAGGCCCTTTAGGCAGTGGTGTCAGCAGCTCAGGGGTGCGAGTGGGCTCTTTGGGTGAGCTTCGCCTCTTGGGAATTGGTCAGGTCTTTTACCTTTGTTGTTGTTGTTGTTGTTGTTTGTTTATTTTTGGTTTTGGGGTTTTTTTTGTTTGTTTGTAGTGTGTATGTGTGTGTATGTGTGTGTGTCTCTGTGTGTGCGCTGTGCGTGTGTGTGCGAGCCTACGTGTGCACACGAATGCCTGCATGTGGAAATTGAAGTTATGAATCATCCTCAGTCTCCACCATCTTTTTTTTTTTTTTTTTTTTTTTTGAGACAGGAGCTTGATCACCAATTCACCTACCCTAGATGGCCCTCAAGCTCCAGGGATCCACCTGTCTCTCACCCCTAGTGCTGGGGATCTTTCCAGAACTGCATTCCTGCAGGGTCTCACACGGAAGACCAGACTGCTATCACTCCTGGCAGCCTTGCCTCTGCCTCACCAGTCCAGGATCACAACTGTGCACTACCACGCTCAGCTTATATTTCTAAATCGTTGAATAAATTCCTGAATTACTTTGAAATGATAGAATTTTATGGAGTTAAAGCTATCTAAAATTCTGCCAATCTGTTTATTTTAAGGTGAAAGACAAATATGTATATAAAGTTCTTTATAGTGCCAGGTGTGGTACACATGCCTTTAATTCCAGAGGCGGATCTCTGAGTTGAAGGCTAGCCTGGTCTACATAGTTCCAGGCCAACCTGGGCTATGTGGTGAGACCCTTTCTCAAAAACAGAACTGTGGGTGTGGGTTCGTGTATGTGTTTGTATATGTATTTGCATACGTATTTTTTAATATTTTTATTAATTTTTTATTTATATAAGTACACTGTAGCTGTCTTCAGACACACCAGAAAATGGCACCAGATCTTATTACAGGATGGTTGTGAGCCACCATGTGGTTGCTGGGAATTGAACTCAGGACCTCTGGAAGAGCAGCCAGTGCTCTTAACTGCTGAGCCATCTCTCCAGCCCCCTGTATACATACATACATACATACATACATACATACATACATACATACATACATACATACTACAGTGAAATTCATTCTCCTATGAATTTTGGATAATGTATAGAGTCATGTAAAAAGGATCACACAGTCAAGATGTAGACCAATGGGTTGGAGAGATGGTTCAGTGGTTAAGAGCACTGACTGCTCTTCCAGAGGTCTTGAGTTCAATTCCCAGCAACCTCATGGTGGCTCACAACCATCTGTAATGGGATCTGATGCCCTCTCCTGGCATGCAGGTGTACCTGCAGATAGAGCACTCATATAAAATAAATGCATTGATCTTTAAAAAAAAGAAAAAAAAAAAAGTAGAGGCACTTCATCATACCCAAACTTGTCACCTGCTGTCGAGTATAGCTAAATTTAACCTCTGGCAGTTACTGACCTACCTCCCACTTTAGATCACTTTTCCTAGAATGCACTGTGTAACGATTTCCTCCAAGATTGAAACAACCTGAAAGTGGGCAGTCCCATCCCTTAAACTGAGGTTCTGGATCAAATAAAAAGGAGAAAGCAAGCTGAGGGCCAGCGTTCCCTCCCCGTTCCTGCCCTACTGAGGGCGCAGTAAGAGCAGCTTGCGCATGCCTGCTGCCGCTTCTTTTCTGCTGTGATGAGACGACCAGCCGTTCTTCCCTGGTGGGGATTTTGTAGCGTCTGTAGGCGTGAGGGAAGCTGTGGCCGTTATAAATGCAGTGGGATATGACACACAGATTTCTCTGCCCTATAAAAAGCAAAAGTACTTTCCAAAGTCTTTTCTTAGGTCATCAATCTGTTTTATACCTTACCTTCTGTGCTGATTTTCCACAACTGTATTACAAATTACGGTAAAGCTTAACAGCCGAAGGTCACTGACCTGACCAGAGATCAAGCATCTGGGCAGACATGAGTTGAGCGTCCTGGCTCCGTGTATCACGCAATCTCAGTATTGGAGCAGACATCATCTCAGAGACTGGCCGCAAGCACGGAGCCCTTTTGGCAGTTCCTTAGAGGCTGCTGTCTGGAAGTCATCTTCATCGGCCATCTGCCACGTGGACGTGGACCTCTTCCTAGGGCAACTCAAGATGCAGCTGGCTTCCATGAGAACAAACCAACCGAACAAGTCGTGGGAAGCCGGATGTGAGCAAGACTTTTTTCTTTAAGATTTTATTTTTTAATTTGTGTGTTTTGTGTGTGTGTGTCGGGGGTTGGGGGTGAGTAGGGTGTGTGTGTGTGTGTGTGTGTGTGTGTGTGTGTATGGGGGATGTGTGTGTTTCTGTGTGTGTATGCATGTATTTGAAGTATGTGAGACGGGGGTGTGTGTGGATATGTGATGTGTGTGTTTCAGGGGTGCTTATGTGTGCTATGTATGTAAGCATGTGTTTGTGGTATATGTATGTGATATGTGTGGCGTGTGTGCATATAAGTGTGTGTGTGTGAGTATGGGGCATAAGTGTGTTTCTGTGTGTATGTGCATGTATTTGAAGTGTGTGAGATAGGGTGGGGGTTGTGGATATGTGATGTGTGTGAGTGTGGGGGGATGCTTGTGTGTGCTGTGTATGTAAGCATGTGGGTGTGGTGTATGTATGTATGTGGTGTGTGTGGTGTATGGGCATGTAAGTGTGTGTGTGTGCAAATGTTTTTCTACATATATATATATATATAAAATAAGTAAATCTTAGAAAGAAAGAAAGAAAGAAAGAAAAAAAGAAAGAAAGAAAGAAAACCTGAAGGACGAGTGTCTTCTGGGTAAAGTTTGTCATCATTACCACCAATATTACATTTTTCATTTATTTGTTGCAGCAGCCCCACACATGCATCCATGCATGCACATGCACATGTGCACCCACACACACATACATACACAGACATACACACACATACACACTCCTTCTTCTTGGCTAGATTGCAAGAAGGCTTTCAGATGAATACCTTTTAGATTAATGGGCTATATAATTATAGGGGAACAAAGCATAACGTCTGTATGAACGCCATGTATAGATTGTACGTGGTAGAGCTGGCCTATTTGCAGATCATATTCTCGTACTTAAATCCGCATAAAGCACAAGTGGCTTTCTTATGAATCCCATTTTCCACAGCTTTATTTTCCTACTCTTACATCATTGCATTCTCCAAAAAAGTGTGAAATTTTATGTAATCATAAAATAGAAATATCAAAAATGCCAGTGGTTCTTACTGTCAATGTTATGACCTTGTTCTGGTTAGATCATGTGGGATGGTAACTCCTGGCATATGCATAGCCTGTCCTTTATTCTCACTCCCACACAAGTTAACCGAGATGGGAATACTATCTAAATTAACACATGAACGATGCTTCTTCAAGGGTCTATCATTCAATATTCAATCCCTGTCCTAACAAAAGCAACAAAATGAGGCCCCCTGGCACCCTTCTCTGCAGGTGAGCTCATTGGTCCTGACTAACAAGGAGATAGTATTCGAAACTCTCAGGAGCTCTTCATTAGCCCTGATATGTGTGAATACAGACACACGAGAAACGCAAATAAACAAATACAGGTAACCCATGAGATGTTCCCAGGTAGAGTTAACTGCGAGGTCCCAGTGTGGAAGAAACAGTTGCCACTAGGGCTAAGGCTCAACTACTCACTTATCTGAAGTCAAAGCTGGTCAACCCACTGGTCCTAAGAAAGGTGACAAACGTTTTCCTACATTTAGAAAGAACCATTAGCGCAGCCTTTGTGAGTGAGCCAATCCCTGCTGTTCATAACCCGAGGGCTCTGATGACTTATCTCGGGCAGATCATGTACCCTGAGTTGTTTCCCGACAACAGAGACAGACTCGCACCTGTTCTCCTGCTCTCTGACTCAGCACTTGTGGGGCAGTGAGCCATGCCAGAAAACTTGGTAAGGTTGAGTGTTCGAAGCCCAGGAACCTGAGAGGATGGTAGCTGCTTCACCTGCTTCTAACCCGTTCCCTGTCAGGGGCCACAGTCCCTGCATGGAAATGTGACCTTCACATAGATCAGAGCAGAGTTCTCCATGCTATCGAGGCATCTAGAGGCCCTGAGGCTTTAGCCAATAAGCATCCTTTCCTAGACACCTCTTCCTGCAAAAGGTATTTAATCTCTGGCCCACCCTGAGGAGATGGTATGCACCCATTTCCACGATGAACCCTCAATAAACAGTTTGGAACCAAAGGCTGTCTCGATCATCAAGAAATGCTGTCGGGAGTATGGGGAAAGCCTTTGTCTATCTACAGAGTTGCACAGCCTAAGTCTTCCACAGAAGTCCCCTCTGCACTCCCAGACAACCGCTGTTAATCTAAGGACTATCACTGATGAGCTAAGCTGGAGTTCCCCCTTCCACAGGAATCCTCAGAAGCATCTGGATGTCCAGGAGTTTGGGAGCTGGCTCCGGGCTCCTCATCCCAGACCCATGGAATCCTTCTGATCCAACAGGAGTTGGGAGTTTGCAGTTTCCAGTGGCAACTGGATACCCAGGAGTCAGGGAACCCCAGCTTCGGCCTACCACACCTTAGACTGTATTTTCCCATCCCCTGAGAGTATATTAGTGCTTCCCTCCAGCCCTCCACCCAACAGCAAGCATGGGTAAATGCAGTCTAGCACCTCTAGTTTTGTCTTCCCAGCCAAGTTCCTATACCCTAGCCATAAGGATGCAAAACAAAACACTTGCACAAACACCTAAGTGTATTCAAGATACAGATGGTTGGTGCATGTATGAAAGGAAGAAAATCAAAGTATCTGACCACAGCATCTCATGTTATCAAAAGTCAGGTTTGAGGGTAGAGGTGTTAGTCAGTGGTAGAGCATTTTCCTAGGATGAGCAAGGCTGTGCATTTTCACACGTACACACACACACACACACACACACACACACACACACACACACACCCACCAGGTTTGGTGTAGCATGACTTTTGAATTCACTGGAGATCAGACTACACAGCACATCTTTACTGGATTCTACAAAGGTCTTCTTTTTTTTTTTTATGTTTTCCCTTGGTTTGATTCCTTTAGTTCAATCTGATTTAACCCGAATTTTCCTCAGGACCCTCTTTTCTATCTATCTTGATCAGTTTCCATTGTTGTTGGATGGCATGGATTCTGTTCGTTGCTAATCTCTGTTTTTGTTTTTGCTTTTTTAAAGGTTTATTCATTTATTATATATAAGTACACTGTTGCTGTCTTCAGACACACCAGAAGAGGGCATCAGATCCCCCCACAGATGGTTGTGAGCCACCATGTGGTTGCTGGGTTGCTGGGAATTGAACTCAGGACCTCTGGAAGAGCTGTCGGAGCTCTTAACCACTGAGCCATCTCTCCAGCCCCTTGCTTTTGCTTTCTTTCCCGAGCTCAAATTCCAGCAATCAGGAGGCAGAAACAGGTGGATCTCTTGAGTTCTAGGCCAGCCTGGCCTATGGAGCAAGTTCTAGGGCAGCGAGAGCTAGAGAAATATTAAAAAACATAAATAAATAAATAAATAAATAAATAAATAAATAAATAAATAAATAAATACTTAAACAAACAAATAAATAGAAACTGAAAATATAATACACAATGTATAGAGTATTGATTATTATTGTCATACAATTTGCTTTCAGTTTTCCCCAAATCCACAGAGCACACAGCAGAAAACCTTCCACTGTGGTTGATTACTGTTACAACTCTGACAGATGATACTTTGTTAATGCTTATTTATATCCATCTTCCAGAACCTTCTTCTGAAAAGGATACTTTCTCCTGGTGCAGAAGATTAAGCCCAAGGCCTGTGCTTTGTGCACTGTACCAATGAGTAAATACAACTCCAGGTCTATCCCTTAGATAGCCTGTGAGTCAAATGTTCCCCTCAGGGGGAAATGGAGTGTGAAGCTAACAGAAGTAGAAACGGTATCAGTCTTCCTCATATGCAAATCACTTGTATGTACTGTCACTGTCTCAACGTGGGGAAACCGCTAACTTTAAAAGGGAGATGACAAAGTAGCATCTGCTGGAATTTTGACAGTGATAAACCACAGTGCAAGGCTCTCTAGTGGGTGCTGTCTGGATTTGATCTCCTTGTCCCAAAAAACAAGAGGAAAAAACAAAGCAGTTAGACATTTTAGCTCAGTCTCCTCAGGGTTGCTCCACCATGGTGGGGAAAAGGTGGCAGAGCAGAGCCTCCTGCCTTTTCCAGTCATTGTTTCAGCTTCCATCCACTTAGGCCTCTGGCCCTAAGTCAGGGTTCAGCACTATCACTGTGTGTGTGTGTGTGTGTGTGTGTGTGTGTGTGTGTGTGTGTGTGTGTGTGACAATCTGGTTCCTTTCCTTGTGCTTGAAAATAGAGGTAGGTGGCACAGCCTAGATGAGCAGGAGTTGGGTGAGACAGTAGACTTGGAGTTGTGGAAATGCACCACCAATATCAGCACCATGGGCCCACTCAGAAGAGTGATTGAGATTAAGAAGGTCTCAAGGGTCACACTGGACGATACCTAACAGGTAGCTTTTAAAAATGTGCTATGGGTGTGGCCACCGAAGGATGGATGAGTTGGAAGTCTCCATTCTTCCCAGATCATGGCCTCAGGACTTGACTAGAAAGAACTGCTACCATGGGGCTGGAGAGATGGCTCAGTGGTTAAGAGCACTGACTGCTCTTCCAGAGGTCCTGAGTTCAACTCCCAGCAACCACATGGTGGCTCACAACCATCTGTAATGAGATCCGATGCCCTCTTCTGGTGTGTCTGAAGATACTTATAGTGTACTTATATATAATAAATAAATAAATCTTTAAAAAAAAAGAACTGTTACCATGGAAAATATTTCTAAGTATACTGAGATACCCAGAATTAAATTCTTTAAGAACCAAAATAGGGCTGGAGAGAAGGTTCAGTGGTTAAGAGCGCTGGCTGCTCTTCCAGAGGTCCTGAGTTCATTCCCAGCAACCACATGGTGGCTCACAACCATCTGTAATGGGATCCGATGCCCTCCTCTGATGTGTCTGAAGACAGCTACAGTGTACTCATATACATAAAATAAATATTTTTAAAAAAAGAACCAAAGTAGACATTCACAAGTTTTTGAAAAAGAAGAAAAGCTATTCATATCTTTTTTATTCATATCTTTTAGTTTCATTTTATGTGTATGTGTTTTGTCTGCATGTGTATCTGTATACCACATGCACGGCTGGTGTTCACAGAGACCAGAAGAGGCCAGTGGATCCCCTGAAACTGGAGATAATGTGTGGATACTGGGAGTCAAACCCAGGTCCTTCATTGAGCAGCCAGTGCTCTTAACTGCTGAGCCATCTCTCCAGCCCCTTTTAAAGGTTTGTTTTGTTTGTTTAGCAAGTAACAGTCCCTAAGTGATTTGTGCATGTGTGCTTGCCTACACACATGAGGTTGCATATGCCACAGAACATGTGCAAAAAGTCAGAAGACAACTTCTGGAGTCAGTTTTCTCCTTCTACCAAGTGCACCTCAGGGATTGAACTCGGGTCTTTGGCTTGGTAGCAAGTGCCTTTACTTGCACTGCCCCATCTTGGTGGCCTGATAGTCGTGTCTTTGATATTGCTTTGTTCCCAACGTGGGCTTTAGAGATACGCAATTGCATTTGGGAAGGTGTGGTGGTTTGAATAAGACTGGCTTCCATAGGGCTGGAGAGATGGCTCAGCGGTTAAGAGCACCAACTGCTCTTCCAGAGGTCATGAGCTCAATTCCCAGCAACCACATGGTGGCTCACAACCATCTGTAAAGAGATCCGATTCTCTCTTCTGGTGTATCTGAAGACAGCTACAGTGTACTTATATATAATAAATGAATAAATCTTTAAAAAAAAAAGACTGGCTTCCATAGGCTCATATATGTCGATGCTTAGTCCCCATCAGTTTTCCATAGGATCATATATGTCAATGCTTAGTCCCCATCAGTAGAACTGTTTGGGGAAAATGAGGAGATGTGGCCTTGTTGGAGGAGGTGTGTCACTGGAGGTGGACTTTGAGGTTTCGAAGGCCCACGCCAGGCTGGGTACGGTGGTGCATGCTTTTAATCCCAGCACTTGGGAGGCAGAGGCAGGAGTATCTCTCAAAATTCAACGTCTGCCACCTACAGAGAGTTCTGGGACAGCCAGGGCACAGGCAAACCTTGTGCAAAAAAAGAAGGTGGGCGATTATATCTTATCAATCGGATCAGAGGTTGTTGTGTGTTCTTTCTTGAAGTGATTTAATTGAATTCAAGAGAGTGTGTGGTGGCCGGAGACACTGGGCTGCCACGGAATTGGGATGTGTGTGTCTAGCATGGTGGCAACTGCTTTGGGAACTAGATGGGTAGAGAGATTGTTGCCAGACTCAGAGAGAGACCATCCGCAGTGTGATATGGGATGGAGCAGAGAGGGTGAGATGTTTTGCTGCCTCCTTGGTGGTCTTGTTTCCTGGCACAACAGGGAGAAGTCACCTCTGCAGGTCACCCTTTGATCTCAGTTTATGCCCTGTGGCATGTGGCATGTACCCACCCACATAATATACATAGGTGCATGCAAGTATTTTTGACAGTGTAATAAATCCTTACTATTTTAAGCACAGGGCAGTGGATGTGGCTGTTTGAATGGTAGGCTGATGGCATTTGGGGGGGGGTCTTTGTATTTAGTCACTCAGCTATCACCTGCCCTCCCAACCCCCACCATTCAGGCTTTGCTTCATTTCCAGACTTCTGTCCTGTTGTTTGGATCCTGCTGGCCCCTTTTCTTTGCAGGACATCAAGCATAAATTGTCTAAGGGAGACATGACAATGTATGAAGAGCTTGGAAATCAGAGGGTCCTCTGTGGGAGCCATTGTAAGGAAGCGGTCAACTTCCCGTGAACTGTGGATGGGCCAGAGTGCTGAATGTTCTTCCTGCAAGGTGGCCTTCTATGGTAAGTGCTTGCACTTGGAAGCAAGAACATGGAGGGATGTCCTGAATGGCCACATTATCTCTGTGGGAAAGGCAAGTCCTGGGAAGTGGGCTATTCTTGGCTCTCGCCCTTGACCAAAGATGATAAGACATAACAGTAGGTGTCTTTCCTCACTGTGCTTGCATTCGCTTAAGCTAACTGTAAATGTCACCTCCTGTGTTCTTGCTTTAACAATAAAAACCGAGAAGTGACTTGATTTTGTCTGAACACAATTCAAGAATGGAGTGGTGAGAGGGGAATTCTGAGTGCTTGTGAGAAAACTCACCACCCCCTCAAAAGACAAGAGTCACGTGACCTCGGTTTCTTCAAAAAACATCGTTGTTCTTGGAATGTGCTCTCGTGCCCCTCCCAGGTGCACTGGATAGGACTGGATAATTTATTACTTATTCATTACAAATGGCTATTGTTATTTGTTTACATGCCTCTGTGGAAAGCAATGCTTTTTGCCCTGTGCAGCTCGACCTTGTGATTGTATGCACCTGAGAGTGTATTGAGAACTTTACTCAGGTGAGGTTTCCTGACAAATGGACTATAAATCGCTTGACTCACTGAATAAATGTGGCTATTACATGAGACTTTACTCTGCCCCATTTTTAGGCTACAATTTCCTAGTTTCCACTGCTGTTAGAGTGGTAAACCTTTTTCTCTACTGTTGAGCTCAAAGCCCGTAGTCTCCTGGTACCCAGCACAGGTCTTTGGAATATTGGTTGATCCTCAGAGACAGCCTCTCTGACTGCGGGACTGATCAACAGCCATCACGGATAGGAATCTGGAAGAAAGGATGTCATTATTCTGGACAAAGCACACAGATGCTTTACACCATGCAGGAGGTTATGTCCAGGGCCAGGATTAGTGTCTAAAGAAGCAGAGCTGTTTTTAACCATGAGGTGTCTGGGAACCATTATGTTAGAAAATCAATTGAGTTTAAGGTAGAGTCTGACATCAATTTAGTTTGACTATGAACATCTTAGAGGACCGAGGATACAATGCCTGGGTTTCCTGGCCCTTTAACAATGGCACAGGCTCCTACTTATGCTGTTAACTAATGGCCATCTGGTTTTGTATCATCATTTTAACTCTGGGATTTTTAAGAATGAGATCCTAAAGACTCTAAGAAGAATGTACTGATAGTTACGTACTAATACTATAGCAAAATACAGCAGAACAACTTTAAGAAAGTGAACAAATTAAAGAGAAGATTATGTGAGATTATGATCACCAAGTATATGTTATATTAATAGCGTCTTTAAAAAGAAGCAACAGAGACTGGAGAGATGGCTCAGCAGTTGAGAGCACTGACTGCTCTTCCAGAGGTCCTGAGTTCAATTCCCAGCAACCACATGGTGGCTCACAACCATCTGTAATGGGATCTGATGGCCTCTTCTGGTGTGTCTGAAGACAGCTACAGTGGACTTATATAAATAAAATAGATAAAATAATTCTTAAAAAAAGAAGCAAGCAAACCAAGGCACAACCACTAATACCTATTTAATGAAGCTCATCTTTGCATTTAAGAAAATGTCTTTTTTTGTGATTTTTTTTTGTTTGAAGGGAATTTTTAAATTATTTAACAGTTCACGAGTATGTATAGCCTTGTCCGTGAGAGGCTCCTGAGGCAACGATGCTTCTAAGGGGTTCTGGATGAGCCCCAAAAAATGTCAGCTGTGGAAATGGAGATGCCACTGTAGCTCCGTATGATTGGATTACGTTGCAGGTTCTCTTATCTCATAGGGACCTCAACTCAGGTAAAACTGGCCCAGTGGCTTGGATGCAGAAAAGAATTCCAGGACCAGCCAGTGTGAGGCAGAGTTGAGGGTTTTGTTTTGTTTGCTTGGTTTTGTTGTTGTTGTTGTTTGTTTTTGTTTTTTAAGTCCAATATATACTAAGCTCTCACTATGTAGTCCTGGTTGACCTGGGATTCACAATGTAGACCAGTCTGGGATTTAACTCACAGAGATCCACCTGCTTCTGCCTCCTCTCAAATGCGCACCACCACTCCCAGTTATTAAGATGGTGTTTTCTGTCAGCTTTAAGCATGAGAGTGAACAGAAAGAGGGGCACTCAGAAAGTAAGGCGCATCCTAGAGTCTGACTGTACGCTTTGGGGAACCGTTCAGGGATAAACTATTAAATCGGGATTTTGGACACTTTAAGTTATTCAAGTACGGGCTGGAGAGATGGCTCAGCGGTTAAGAGCACTGAGTGCTCTTCCAGAGGTCCTGAGTTCAATTCCCAGCAACCACATGGTGGCTCACAACCATCTGTAAAGAGATCCGATGCCCTCTTCTGGTGTATTTGAAGACAGCTACAGTGTACTTATATATAATAAATGAATAAATCTTTTTAAAAAAGTTATTCAAGTACACATCAGCAGCAACCTCCTCCCCCACATGTCTTTTTTTTTTTTTTTTTTTTTTGGTTCTTTTTTTCGGAGCTGGGGACCGAACCCAGGGCCTTGCGCTTCCTAGGTAAGTGCTCTACCACTGAGCTAAATCCCCAACCCCTCCCCACATGTCTTATTCTGAAGAGAAATTCGCCCTTGGGAAAATTTGTCCCTCAAGCCACTACTGACTGACTCATTGGACACATGCAGTAGACAGTCCCGGTAGACCAGGTTACATAGATGATTGTCTTCAAACCTCATTGCCGGAGTCTAAGAAGTTTTCTTTCCAGGTGTAAACTGTTTCCTTGGGCTTGGCTTGAGTCCCAGCACTCAGGTTCTATCCACATGTTAACATCTGATCGTATCTTGGGTCTATGTTTATGTCTATGTATTGCTGAACACAGAGAGAGAGAGAGAGAGAGAGAGAGAGAGAGAGAGAGAGAGAGAGAGAGAGAGGAAGAAGAAGAAGAAGAAGAAGAAGAAGAAGAAGAAGAAGAAGAAGAAGAAGAAGAAGAATGAGAGGAAGAAGAAGGAGGAGGAGGGAGGGAGAGAGGGGGAGGGGGAGGAGAGAGAGAGAGAGAGAGAGAGAGAGTGTCTTAGGGGGTTTATTCTGTGAAGAGACACCATGACCATGGCAATTCTCATAAAGGAAAACATTTAACTGGGGCTGGCTTACAGTTCCAGAGGTTTAGTCCATTCTCATCATGGCGGGAAGCATGGGGATACACAGGCGGGTATGGTGCTGGGGAAGGAGCTGAGAGTTCTAGAACTTGATTTACAGGTGGCAGCGGCAGGAGACTGTGAGCCACACTGGGTGTAGCTTGAACGTAGGAGACACACTTCTTCCAACAAGGCCACACTTAAATGAAGGCCACACCTCCTAATAATGCCACTCCCTATGGGCAAAGCATCCAAACACAGGATTCTGTGAAGGGGGAGGATTTACCTTTTCAAACCACCACACATACACAATTTTGAACTGATATCTAGGATTATTTGGCTTTATAAGTGACATTTATTGCACCTGGTTTATGTAAACCCGGGGCCTGTTGCACACTGGGAAAATATTCTACCAGCTGAGAGGTATTGCCAACCATCTAAAATTTACCATTACAGGGGCTGGAGAGATGGCTCAGTGGTTAAGAGCACCGACTGCTCTTCCAGAGGTCCTGAGTTCAAACCCCAGCAACCACATGGTGGCTCACAACCATCTGTAAAGAGATCTGATGCCCTCTTCTGGTGTGTCTGAAGACAGCTACAGTGTACTTATAAATAATAAATAAATAAATCTTTAAAAAATAAAATAAAATTTACCATTACAAAATTCTTTGGTCTTTTTTTTTTCCTAATAAGTCTAATATTAAGGTGGGAACTTTTGAGTTTCTAGAAAAGCCAGAGAACATTAAAAGCATAGAAGCAGCTATGCTCCTGGGAAAACGTGCACCACCAGCGCATCATACAGGGTAGTTAATGATGGTTTCCAATTTCCAGTTAGAAAAGTACAGCAGGCAATTGCACATGTCATCGGACCACTGCAGAGAACAAGAACAGGTTTACTGCATGTTCAGTAAACTTTGGGCTACCAGTCCAGCCAGCCAGGGCTACACAGCAAGACCGGCTGCCTCACTTTCTAAGACAGGGAGTCTCACTACGTAGCCCAGGCTGACCCCAAACTAACACTACCGGTGTCTCTGCTTCTCCTCTGCTGGGATTACGGGCAGGCAACCCCGCTACCCAGGTTGGAATTTCTTCTGCTCTTTACCTTGACCATCCAAAACTTGATATTTACATGCGTTTCAGCGAGAAAGGACCCAAGTTGCTCGTGACTGGCACCATTGACTTTTGTGACTCAATCAGTTTCTTCATGTGTCTAGCGACTTTCTGCGGCAGTTCACTCGGAGGAGAATGTGAGTCGTTTGCGCTCGGACGTGGTCCCAAGAGCACCGCTCAGTTTCTGATATTGGAGAATCACTGTTTGCGGAATGTGTGTGTCTGTGTGTCTGTGTAGGTATGTGCTGGTGGTGCCCCTGGAGGCCAGAAGAGGGTGCTAGATCCTCTCGTGTTGGAATAGCAGTCAGTTACGAGCCAGGAAGAGGTGCTGAGCTCTCCTCTTCTGAATGAAGAGCAGTCTCAACCAACGGCAGAGCAATCCCTCCCCCATCCTCCTCCTCCATCTCTTCCTTTCTGTCTCCTTTTCCTCCTCCCCTTCTTCCTCCTCTATTTCTATATGTCTCCCGCTTCCCCTCCCTCTCACTCTGTCCCCTCTTCCTCCCTCCATCTTTTGAGAAGTCGTTCCCGTGTATCCCTTCCTGGTCTATAACTTGTTACACAGAGCAGGCTGGCCTCAACCTTGTAGCGATCCTCCAGCCTCTGCCTCCTAACTGCCGGGATTACAGGTTTAATTTAACCTCACAGGAGGAATAGGCTGGGCCGATCTGGATTCGCCCTTCCTGGGGCCTTGGTTTTATCAGAAGGTACAGCCCTTTGGGGGGCCTACCAGGAGCCCCAGCTATGGTTCATTTAGTGCCTCAAGCTTTGTTTACAAGTGTGTCCTGATGAATTTGATGCCAATGCAGGATTGTGCTGGCAACACGCGTCAAGGATAATTAGTCTCCCTCCTAGAGGGCCGGGAGCTTGTGGGAGGCTTCACCATAGCTACTGTGTTTGTCCAGCCTGTGCAACCTCATGCCCCTGCTACTCTCTGAACTACTGCAGCTTTACGTGAAGATTTAAAAGTTACGATGGGTAACTCTACGTTTCCACACTGCTTTTGGCTGTTTCATTTCCACATTTAGGATTAACTGGCTAATTTTGGCAGTAATAATCCTGTTAGAATTTTTTTTTTTCGGAGCTGGGGACCGAACCCAGGGCCTTGCGCTTGCTAGGCAAGCGCTCTCCACTGAGCTAAATCCCCAACCCCGCTTTTTTTTTTTAAAGTTTACTTATTTATTATATATAAGTATGCTGTAGCTGTCTTCGGACAAACCAGAAGAGGGCATCAGATCCCATTACAGATGGTTGTGAGCCACCATGTGGTTGCTGTGATTTGAATTCAGGGCCTCTGGAAGAGCAGTTAGTGCTCCTAACCGCTGAGCCATCTCTTCTGTAGTTTTCTTATGGTCTTTGTCTAGCATTTAGTATTAGTTCGCTGGTAGCCATAGAGATGACTTCAAGTGTTCCTTTCCTTCTCCATTACCAGAATTACTTGTGGAAGGTTGGTCTGAAAGGCTTTCTTTTTAATTGTTCGGAAGAGTCCACGAGTGGAGCCATCTAGGCTTGACATTTACGCTGTGTATAGATAATTAATGCAATTGTTTTGGTGCTGAGGACTAAAGTCAGGGCCTTGTGTCTGTCAAACATACCTTGTACCTGAGTTATGATCCCTGCAGCCCCAGGTTTTTCAAAGAGTGATTCTGTTCTGGGAAGACGTGGTAGGGGAAATGACCTAAAGATACTCATGTTTTACTCTCTAGAACCTATAAATGTTATTTTATGTTTTTAGCAGAAGGCTAAATTAAAGGCTTTGGATGAAAGACTATCTGGGAGAGATTCTTTAAGGTAGAGTAAAAGGTGGAGCATGCTCTGTGGTGGGGCCTGTCCTTGCTTGCTTTGTTAGCTGGAGAAGGGAGGGGTTTGTAAGCCAAGGAATGCAAATTCCCCCACCCCCAAACTAGAGGCAAGGGCACATGGGCCCTGCAGCCCATGGAGGGAAATGCAGTCTGCTTTCCCTAGTGGAATGTCAGAACTTTCAGGAGACTGGATTTCCACACTGTATGTTTATATATTGTTTTAAGTCACTAGACTTGAGCTTTTTTTTTTTTTTTTTTGTTATAGTTGTAACAGAAATCTGCACAGGCATACTTCTCTTTCTTACATTGCGACAGCGTGTGTCCCCCAAGACACCCCACTCCATTTGCCCTTGTTTAGGGGAGGAATGACGAATCCTACCTACCCTTGTTACTGTAGGTTGGTAGTAGAATCTTTTCTTTCTCATTCTGTCCATCCATTCCTCCATCCGTCATCGAATGGTGTCTCCGTTTCATAGAAACAGGGAGCCAACTTTTGCTTTCATTGAGTTACATTTCTTGTTTCTAGTTTTTCTCCCCACCTCCTTGGTTTCTGCTTGCTTTGGATAAAGCTGGCCTCAAACTCAGGGATCCACCTGCCTCTGCCTCCAGACTGCTGGATCGAGGCGTATGTCACCATACCCAGAGCATTAATTTACATCTCGAGGTAGAAACATTTTGCTTTTTATTTTTTCCTGGTACAAGTGATTAAATCTATAGATTAGTTCTAAAGCAGTGAGCTAGCTATAACACGCAATGTTTGACATGGTGAGTTTTTAAATATAATGTAGATAAAACTTTCAATTTCTTTTAGTTCTTCTTTGACTTATGGTTTTAAGAGGCTTTATTTTAAAATTATTTGTATATATGCGTGTACCCACCATAGCCAGAAGTTAAGTTAGATTTCCCTGGAGCTGGAGTTAACCTGTTCCAGAGTAGTGAACATTCTTTTTTTTTTTTTTTTTTCTATTTTTTTTTTTTGGAGCTTGGGACTGAACCCAGGGCCTTGCGCTTGCTAGGCAAGCACTCTACCGCTGAGCTAAATCCCCAACCCCGTAGTGAACATTCTTAATTACACTCATTTCTTCTGTGTGTATGTGCCAGGGAGGTAGAGGGGGAGAAGAGGGAGTAAAGGAAGGAGAAACAAGGTCATAAATGATGTAGCCAAGTGTTCTTAAACTATTAGATACCTCATATAGGTAAAATCACAAAATAGTTTTTTTTTTTTTTAATTTTAAGATTTATTTTGAGTACACTGTAGCTGTCTTCACACACACCAGAAGAGGGCATCAGATCCCATTACAGATGGTTGTGAGCCACCATATGGTTACTGGGAATTGAACTCAGGACCTCTGGAAGAGCAGTCAGTGCTCTCAACTGCTGAGCCATCTCTCCAGCCCCACCTGTCCAATAGTTCTTATTTTCTGTTTTACTGTTTTTCAGATCACTCGGTTTACATGCGCTGCCCAGGTTCACAGGTCTAAGTGGCAATGAGGCCACAGAGACACAGGTTTGTCTGTCAAAAACAACTTTCCAAGACAGGGTCTAACTATGCAGCCTAGGCTGGCCTAGAATTCTTATTTATTGTGCATGAGTGTTTTGCATGGTGTCTGCACAGTCCAGTAGGTGGATCCAGATGTCTTGAAACTGGAGTACCCAATGTTTGTGAGCTGCCATGTTGGTGCTGGGAACTGAACCCAGGTCCTCTGCAATAACAGTCTTTAGCTGCTAATCCATGCCTTGTTGGGAGGGATACCCTTGAAACCCTCCATTATTGATATTATTATTATGGTTAGCGTTAAGTATGACTGGGTTCATGGAAAACCCCAGCCAGCTGCAGAAGACTAATACAAATCTGGTGGTCAGGATGAATAATGATATGACAAAGTTGTGACCTTGCTGAGAAATACATCTGACGTCAAGATGCCCAATGCTATGACCTGTCACCTTTCTGAGAAACCAACATCCTGTTGACATCAGCTGAACACATGAATACTGTGTCCTTGGCCTGTGTAAATGTTTCCCACTTTCCCCCTCTCTGTTACCCCTGTTATGGTATAAATTCAGCCTTGGGAAAAAATAAAATTGTCGCCTTGATCAGACACTTGTCTTGGTGTCCTTCTTCACTTCTATTGTCCTCCATTCTCTTCCAGGTACCCTCAGCACCCCTCGTTGACAATGCCTCTAGTCTCTGACCTCAAATTTTATATCCTGCCGCATTAGCCTCCCTAGTTCTAGGATTACAGGTGTGTGTCGTGCTTGACTACACGCCTGCATTTCTGATTAGCATTCTGGAATAAAATAGGGCAAGATTTCTGGTTCTGGGAGTAGAACATAGTATTTGATATTTATTAAACTGCGAGCCACATTTTTGTGTATACTTTTGTTTGGAATAAGGCTTCATGTAGCTCAGCGAACAGGATGAACTCTTGAACTCCTGGCTCATCTCAGTTTCCGGTTTATGGCACGGTTTCTAAGTAATGGATGAGTTGGAAGTAGAGTGATGTATCCATCCTTCTGCCCTGCTTCCTTATGGAGATTTGGAAGGTAACTTTGTTTTGAAGCAGTCTCACTGTGTCCCCAGACAGTTCTAGAACTCATGGTCCTCCATCGTTCTCCTAACCGCAGGGATTCCAGATGCACAGAACCACACCTGGCGTTGGCAACTCTAATATTCTTTCTAGTAGAACGGTCAACACTTGTATTGCCTTTGTAGTTTTACTGTTTTTAGAATTAAAAAGTGGGAATTCTTATAAACATTCAAAGAAATGTGGAAATTTAAATAGAATGTTAAAGACTCCATAATACCATTTTTACACAGCTGAATATAAAGGATTTGGAAATGCTTAGGCACAAATGCAAAGAAATATACTTTGTGAAAAATGTTTACATCACTATAACCCTTTCTGCCCCAAATGCAGAAAAATATTTAACAAAAATCTAAAACTAATTTGAAGATGGGGGAAGCCTGGGCAAATAAGAGAAAAAAAACAAAAACAAAAACCTCTCCATCATCCTTTTCTGAATGGGCAAAGGCCAGTTTTAATTAGCAACAAGTACAAACACATGAAAGGAGAAGGCTAAGGTCTGTAACCTTAGGTGGCTAACTTGTAGGAAACAGATCTCAGGCTGCAGTCAGAAAATAACTTCAGTTTTAAGCCTCATTTTGTTATATTAAGAAAGGGACTTGGGCTGGAGAGATGGCTCAGTGGTTGAGAGCACGGACTGCTCTTCCAGAGGTCCTGAGTTCAAATCCCAGCAACCACATGGTGGCTCACAACCATCTGTAATGAGATCTGGTGCCCTCTTCTGGTGTATCTGAAGACAGCGACAGTGTACTCACATACATGAAATAAATAAATCTTAAAAAAAAAAAAAAAAAAAAAAAAAAAGGGACTCAGTATAGCGTCACGCACAGTAATAGCCCAGGCTGGCCTCTTATTGTCCCACGCAGAGCTTTATTTCGTGAGGACTGACTGCCCATTCAACCTGAAATAAGGCACTCATCTTTAAAGACAGAATCCCTTCTAAGTTTCACATTAATAGATCATTTAATTTTTCAGCCTTTATGAAGTTTTTTGGTCTAAATATTGTTATTTTGAGGACTGGAGAGATTACTCTGTGGTTAAGAGCACTGATTGCTCTTCCAGAAGAGCTGGGTTTAATTCTCAGCACCCATACAGTGGCTCGCCCCATCTGTAACTTTAGTTCCTGGAGATGGCAGGTCCTTCTTCTGGCCTCCAGGGGCACCGCATGCACATGGTGCACAGACACATATGCAGGCAAAAATTAAGAGATTAATTTTTTCTTCCCAAGTCCTCATATAACCCATCAGGCACAAGTAACATGTTTTACCACCCATCCTTCTACTTCTGATAGCTGGTAGTATTAAATTTTATTTAGAATTATTTTAAGATTGTTTATAACAATTTCTGACTTGAGTACAGATGGAGGGTCCCATATGTGCAATGCTTTGCACTATGGTAGCTCTGATCCTGGTAGAACTGCATATACATAAGGAGATACTTGGATAAGAACCAAGTGCAAACACAGACTCAGTTATGTATCATGTACACTGTAGTCTGAGAGCAGTTTGCTCCAGTATTTAACAGTGTTGGAAGTGAGTTTCACAGTCCCACTTGAGACATCACGTTGGTGCTCCAAGTCTAGAACACTTTAGATCTTGGACTTTCAGATTTAGGATTTGCAGTGTGCTAAGGCAAGCTACAATCATGGTACTTCAAAATTATTTAAACATCATCCCGTTGGAACTACATTAGAGTAAGTACTATTTGGCTTTAAGTGTTCTTATTCTCAAACACTGAAAGCAGTCTCTATTCCACAACTGCATTTGGTACTGTGAGATTTATTTGAATAATATTTACAAAATAAATATGATTTAGTCACTGAGTTCCTCCTCATCACTGAAGTATGCGCTCTTCTTTATTCTTGGTCTTCTAGAATCATCGGAGGTCGAGGGACCCCCTGTGCTGGGTCTCCATTTGTTTTGTTCTTCTTCAATTTTGGCCTGCTGTGGTATAATTAAGAAGCAGAATAAAACCAGTTATTTATGGCATATCATGTTCAAGCAAAAGAATTACCATGGAAAATTACCTGAGTACAGTAATTCCCACCCTCCTGGGCCACACTAACAAATTTGGTCTCCACCTCAAAATTATCCTAGAGTTTTTTTTCTTCCCTGAGAGAGAGGTGTTGGATTCCCTTTGTAGATGACCTTGAACTTCTGAACTTCTGCTCCTACTTCCATGATGCTGGGGCTGCATCCCTACCCATGGAGCTCCATGGAGAATAAAACCAAGGCTTTGTGCAGCTACCAACTAAACTGAGTCCCTACCTCACCCCCTTTCTTTCCTGGTTTGCTTTGTTTTGACACAGAATTATACTATGTAGCTTATGCTGGCCTAGAACCTATTAGGTAGCCCAGGCTAGGCCTGAACTCATGATCTGCTGCCTCAGCCTTCTCAGGTGAAGAGACAAATATGCAAGCCGATCAGCTCTATATATGCAGTTTCTATGGATTCTTTCCAGATGTGCTAAAGAATTTTTAATGGAACTTTAAATTTAAATCATCATTTCTTTTTTTTTAAAGACTTATTTATTTAATGTATATGAGTACACTGTAGCTGTCTTCAGACACACCAGAAGAGGGCATCAGATCTCATTATAGATGGTTGTGAGCCACCATGTGGTTGCTGGGATTTGAACTCAGGACCTCTGGAAGAGCAATCAGTGCTCTTAACCACTGAGCCATCTCTCCAGCCCGAACTTCTAATTTAAACATTAATTTCTGATATTGGTGTCATGTTGCTCAGCCTGGCCTTGAACTTGTTTCTACGTCCCATGTGCTGGGCTCACAGATAGGTAATAACACATCCAGCTAAGTCAATACTTCGGCCCAATTTTGTAATGAGGACAGATTAATAGCATACTAAAAGTATGTGGGACCTTACAGTCCAGAAAGACAATTTAAATGTTTCATTCAAAGATCTTAGAACAATGTGTTGCCCCAAATTTATGATGAGAAAGAAATAGAAATTCCCATTACAGATGATCAGTGTAGTGATTTTCAAGACAGCCAAGGCTACATAAAGAAGAAACCCCGCCTCCAAACAACACAAAACAACCAAATCAAAACCAACCAACACACACACACACACACACACACACACACACACACACACACGAAATACACCATGGTGCCTTGTGTTATGATTTATTCAACCTCTGAGGCAGGAACCTGTCATCTTCCTGCTTCAACCCCCCACGCCCCCTCCTGGCCACCCCACCCCACCCCACCCCCACCCCCAAGTGCTCAGTTTACTGGTATGGACCCATGTGCCCCTGGGCCTGTCTTGAATTCCTCAGGTGGTTCCTTGCCTCTGCCTCCTGGGTAGGTAGGTGTAAGGCTGTAGCTGAGCTCAGTTCGAACAAATGAAGACTAAGCCCCACACTGTGGCCCAACATTTCCTCTCCTTCCTATGCTCTGCTTTGCTTTTCTAGTGCTGGGAATCCAGCCCGCCCAGCATGTGGTCCATCGCTGAGCAGTGTCCCCAGCCCCCAGCCCCTGCAGAACAAGCATGTCAGTACCTGGAATGCTATGGCCTGACTGAGACTGTCGAGAGCCGGGTCCTCCCCTTCTTCTTCACTCACTTCTACTTCCTCACTAGGTCAGCAAAGAGAATCCAGATTTGGTCAGGTGGCAGTAAAAAGGCAAACCAGCACAGCAGCTCAGTGAGTGAGATATACATACATTTCTTCTTCCGGTTCAGGGACTTTCTTTTTCTTCTTCTTTTCTTTCTTCTTTGGAGGCTCACGTTCTCCAAGCATGTTTTTAGGACAGGCATAACTTAAGTGTCCACTTTCCTTTTGTTTCACATTAAAAAAGAAAGGAAAAAGCCACTATAGTTGCTGTTACTGATAGATACACGCCCTGACCCTGTGAATCAAAGGCTAGAACCCAGGACACAATGTTCTCATTGTGGGAACACAGGACCACACCCCTTCCTTTCCCATAGAGGAGGCAGAGCACGTGATAGCATGTGCTAGCATGCTACAGTAATAACTAGGGAGCAATCCTTCCCTCAAACATTGTACCCTACAAAGGAACAAAAGTGGCTCATCGACACTAATACTAAATTAGATTAGCCGGGGGTTGGGGATTTAGCTCAGTGGTAGAGCCCTTGCCTAGGTGCAAGGCCCTGGGTTCGGTCCCTAGCTCTGGAAAATAAATAAATAAGATTAGTCTGATAAGTGGGGATAAAGCAACTTCTACCAGCTTGTAAGATGCCGCTGAATATTCAGCTTTACAAGCAGAGGCTGGGGACACAGCCCAGTGACAGAGTACCTGCCCTGCAGGCCCAGGGTCCGGGCTTGAGCTCTGTCTAGCACTACTCGTTTTTCTTCCTCTTTTAAAGTGTGTGGTTTGTACTGTGGTCCTGTATTACTGAGCTGGATTAGTATAATCACAGAGACTGCTGAACTGTGAACCAGAGAACTGTGAATTACAATCTCTATACCAGCTCACTAAACCACACGCAATGGTATTATGTTGACTTCTGTAGGAGAGACAGAGCCAACATTTCCACATAAGAGAAAAATATTTCACCATGCCTTAATAACCTGTACTTTGTACGTGGCATATAGCTGATCCAAGAGGTATCATTCACTGTTAATTCACTGTGGAGAGAATTCTACTGTGCTCAGAATAATAGTAACAAAAGCTGTTAACACATATCACTAAAGGACAAGGTTAGTAGGAAAGTTGCTTTGGGAACCATCAGGATATATAAATGTAAACAGACTGTTTTTAGGGGAAAGTTAGATTTCTATAAAAATATACAGAGTAGGCCCATGACACAGCTCAATGCTGCAGTGCCTGCCCAGCACACACAAAGCATGGGACTGATTCCCTGGCAACATTCAAGCCAAGGGTGGTGACGTGTCTGTGACCCCAGCACTCTGAAGTACAAGAGGAGAGGAAGTGTAAAGCCATTTTCTGCTATGTAACAGGTTTAAGACTAGCCTATGCTAGAGGCACTGTCTTTAAGGAAAAAAAAAGTATTGACCCTGGTGTGGTGCCACATAACTTCCATCCCAGAACTCCTGTGAAGCAGGCTTGCATATCTTTCCAAATTTGAGGCCAGCTTGGTCTACCAGTTCTAGGTCAGCTAAAGTTACATATTGAGACAAAGTAAATAAACAAACAAACAAACAAAAAACCCCACAAATAATAAACAACAAAAAGTGTATAAAGCATGACAAGAATGTCTGAATTCACAAATCAAAATACTGGACTAGAGAATTTATTTAGCGCTTCTCGGATGATCTGTATTCACTATAAACGTGGACAGTAAGGAAGCTCTTAACTAAGCAAGCACATCTATTGGGAGTCTCCTGTGGCCTTGGCTGGCGTAGAACCCACTATAGAGAGCTCAGCGCCTCCGACTGCTGAACTCCAGGCTTGTGCTGCTTTGTACAGCCAGCTCTTCTTTCTCAAACACATGTTAGAATAGTTTCCAAGTAATCTTCTAACAGGATTCAGACAGTATGAACTAACCACATTAGCATGCACTAAAACACATTTGCTTCCTTTCTCGAGCCATGCCTGTCTACAATGTATCTTTCCTTGGGGAACAGAGGTAAAAGGTGGCGGCTGGAGAAAGGAGATTGTTTGTCGTTCCCATAGGCTCATCTATTTGCATACTCAGTCCCCAACTGCTGTGACTGTTTGGGAAGGATTAGAAGGTGTGGCCTTATTGGAGGACGTGTGTCACTGGGGGTGGGTTTCAGGTTTCCAAAGACTGGCATCAACCTGGATGTGGCCCCTTGCTGTTTCCAGTTTCTGGATCTCTTATGAGCTCGTGGCTGCAGCTCCAGTGCCATCCCTGCCTGCCTACCACCATGCTCCGGCCCAGAACGGTGGTGGGCTCCTCTAGTAATGTAAGCCCCAAATCAACCCTTCCTTCTGTAAGCTGCCTTGCTCACGGTGCTTACCACAGCAATAGAAAAGTAGACGATGCCAAGTCATTTCAGGTGTCTACCCTGTTACTTTGTAGCTATGACAATGTTCTCTGTCTCTCCATTTATATGTCTGGATTCAGTGTTTTTAAGTACTATGCAGCTTTTTTTTTTTTTTTTTTTTTTAAAGAAACACGAACAGCTGTGAGACTCAGACTTTGGTATTAAAAGTAAAAACAGGCATGGCTCAGCATACCTATTTAGCTGTGGCTGCTTAGAAGGCCAAGGTGGGAGAACCACTCTAGGCTATGGGTTCAATACCAGCCTTGGGAGCATTCTGCAATCCTGTCCCAACAATAAGTACAAGAGACATTTAATCTGTTATCTTACAGAGGATGAGTCATATGATCACATTGATGGTGAACACTGATGACTAAACCCTCATAGAGACAACAACAAAACTCATGCGATGTCTGTTAACAGAAATTCTTGCTTTACTTAAAACCTTTCGAGACATTAAGATAAGGTTGGGGATTTAGCTCAGTGGTAGAGCGCTTGCCTAGCAACCGCAAGGCCCTGGGTTCGGTCCCCAGCTCAAAAAAAAAAAAAAATGTTTAAGATAAATAATTAAGCTTGCAGTTTTAGAAAACAATTTTGAAGCCTTAGAAACTATGAAAATTAGTGTATATCACCTATCCCAGGTATTTTTGTTCTCTTGTTCTTTTTTTGCTTTGTGATACTGAGGATGAATCTGTATCTTTCAGGGTGCCAGGCAATCTCCCCAGCACTCAGCCACACCTATAATCCCACGCCAAGCATCTTTAGATACTATTCTTTCCTTTAAACGTTATTTATTATCATTGTTTATAGACAAGTGTGCACCACAGCCTGAGTGTGGAGGTCAGAGGATAACTTTGTGGATTACGTTCTCTTCCTCCACCTTTATGTGGGTTCCAAGCATTGCCCCCAGGTCGTCAGGCTTGCACGGCAAACGACTTTGCCTACTCAGTCATCTTGCTTCCCTGAACACCACATTCAGGGATCTTTACTCAGATGACTTCACAGACTCCATGTAACACAGCTTTCATAGCCTGGTTTTAGCTGCCAGAAACTTTGGTGAGGAGCAGAGGGGTTAGCTCAGACAGTCATGCTTGTCTAGTATGCACAAAGCCTTGGACTTGACCCTCCACAACTCATAAACTAGACAGGACTGGTGAGACACGCCTGGAATCCCAGCACTCGGGAGGTTGAGGCGGGAGGATCCTAAGTTCACGGCCATCTGCTACACAGTGAATCTGAGGTAGCCTGTGCTACATTAGACCTGTCTCAAAACAAACTGAAAACAATGTCATCAACACAAACTTCTGGTGAGGCTGGGCAGAGTACTTGCTGCACAAGCACAGGCATGAAGAGCAGAGTCCAAACGCCCAGACCTTACACCAAACACTAACGCCAGGTGTGTGTGTGTGCACGCAGACAAGGCTGCTGCAATCTGCATGTCACCAGCTTAGCCCGAGGTTCAGGAGGGCCTCCTGTTAAAAGGGGTATGTGACACAATAGGCAGGACACTTGGAGTCCCGTGTCCTGTCAGAGTGTTCCTCCCACATACCCACTACAGCAGAGTCAGAGGCCTTTGTTTACTCACCCCACATTCATAGCACTTAGATTTATCAAAGTAGTTTCGCCTCCGGATGAACTCGGCTGCTCTTCCGTTGTCAATGGCGATGCTTGCCTTTATCACTCTACCGAATAACTGAGGCAGAGAAAGATGTAAATGCAGAGTCACAGCCACCAAGGCCTAGATATCAGATACTGTTTCCTCATTTCGTGTTGCAGTAAGTGTATACGGACTATGCTGTAGTTCCTCTTAAGGCTCTCCCAGATTTGATAATTCAGTACAATGCTGCCATCCTTCTCCAAATGGGAGTCTCTCCTGAGTTACAGAAATCAACGAAGCTTGATGACCTCCTGCAGTCCCATAGTTTTTGTGTTAGATAAACACAGAGACGTTTGAGTAAAACCTTGATGAAATGAATGGCTTACCTGTTTATTATTTATTGCTCTGGTGCAGTTTAAGGCAGAGTCCTTATCCAAAAATAAAATGAATGCAACACCTTTACTCTTCCTAGTATCCTTGTCTTTCATTATAGTAACCCTTAAAGCACAAAACAAAGAGCCAGTTAAAACTAAGACAAAAACCATCTAACTACTCAGGAAACTCAAGATCACGTTTACAAGGTTCCATAACGAGACCTCTGACAGGAGAAATGAAAAACAATGCAGAGTGTTGGATGCTTGTGCT
Organism: Rattus norvegicus; assembly: GCF_021556685.1. Lineage (NCBI taxonomy): Eukaryota > Metazoa > Chordata > Mammalia > Rodentia > Muridae > Rattus > Rattus norvegicus. The sequence continues at coordinate 134,128,142 of NC_141540.1, forward strand.
CCAGACTCAGCGGGGGATGGACGGACTGGAGAGCGTGAGGCCAGCCTAGGCTATGAAGTCGGCTAAGAGCGACTGATGTAAACCATCCAGCTCTTCAATAGATTTACTGTTCTCTCAAGGTTCAGACCCAACCATGCCTTTCTCCAGTCCGTGGTCCTGAGCCCTGTCTGAAGGCTCCTGTGTCACACGCCGATCGCTAACGACGTCAGTCAGTATCATTTAGAAGAACAATGCTTGAATCTGGTGTGGTGGCACAAGCTTAGAAGTCCTACAAGTGCCAAGGCAGGAGCACTGAGCCATGCTCAAGTAAGTAGTGGGGCTCCACCTCACTTGAGATTTCCATTTCATGTGCATGAGTATTATGTCTGCATGTATATGACGTGCCTGAGCGCTAGAAGTCTTGGGAACTAGAATTACAGCCAATTGTTTGCTGCCAAATGGGTGCTGGGAATTGAACCTGGGTATTCTGGAAGAGTCAGTGTTCTCAATGGCTGAGTCGTATCTCCAGCCTGAGACCACATCTTAAAAACAAAGCAAATTAATGTTTTGTTGAGCTCTTTGAGGAAAAAAATGGTTGATTCTGTGTTTAGGCAGGGTGGAAGCAATTAGACCTTGGAATTTCATGTTACAAGAAATAAAACATGAAAATATAGAATATATGAACATAGAATATATAAAAGGCCACAAGTCAGTGCCCACTAGCCAACTACAAGACAATTAGAACACACAGATAAATTGTACCAAGGTATGAAATACGGAGAAAGCACACAAGTCTGCATCAGCACAGAAACAAGAAGGGCTGGACACAGAGCAAAAGCAGAGTGAGAAAACAATCACGGGAAAGGCTGGCTTAGGGAAGACCCAGCAGCACACATGAAGTAAGAACGATCGGTGTCCTGTGGAGCGGTGTGCTGTGGAGCAGTGTCCTTGTGCTGCCCAACAGTGTTTATTAGTTACTGAGGGAAACAAAGCACACAGTGAGGAACTGAGTCATCCCAACAATCACTAGTGGATGAAGGCATCTCCTCAGGGACAGTACTCTGAACAGGCCACACCATCGTCATCTGGTAAGAATATGAACCAGAACGACATGATCAGCACCTAAGCACGGCAAACAGTTGGCTCTAGAGTGACCCCTCCCCATGTAACGGGGAAAAGGTTACCGAGGATTGATTCTATTACCTCAACTGACAGAACAGGATAGAGGACTGCTTCAATAAAAGCTTCCAAAATAAATTATGAAGTTGTTAACTTCACTGTGTACTGTGATGTACCATTTTAAACACATTTAAGTATGCAGATATAAAGGAGAATGAAGTTTAAACTCATAAAAACACTGTGTACATATACATGCATACATTCACACAGTCAAGACCATGAAAGCTACAGAGCAAGCAGAAGGCTAAAGACAGGGAAGTGCAGGTAAAGAAATCTTTCTGTAGGGAAGGGCCACAGTGCTCCCTGTATGAGCATGAGGACCTGAGTTTGAATCTCTAGCACGCACATAAAAGCTGGGCGTGGCTGTACATGCCTGCCCCTCATTCTGGACAGACAAAAATGGGTAGGGGTGATGAAGCAGTGCTTTTCAGCCTCCCTAACACTGCCACCCTTTAATACAGTTCCTTATGTTGTAGTGACCCCAACCCTACATTTTTTTGTTGTTACTTCATAACTGTAACTTTGACACTGTTATGCTGTAAATCTTTTTGGTCATAAGTGACCCACAGGTTGAGAACCTTTGCACTTGACGCTTTGCTCTTATTACTAAAGGTAAAAAATCTATACACCCAGTTCCTGGATGCGTGTTTGACTTTGACCACTACACTCTGTCAGTAAGTTACACAAGGTCTGTCCTTAGAGATGTCTTCTCTGGGAAAAGGAAAAAAATCACAGCAAGAACTTAAAGAAGGGCTGGAGAGATGGCTCAGCAGTTAAGAGCACTGACTGCTCTTCCAGAGGTGCTGAGTTCAAATCCCAGCAACCTCATGGTGGCTCACAATGGGATCCAATGCCCTCTTCTGATGTGTCTGTGGACAACAACAATACATGAAATAAATAAATCTTAAAAGAAAACAGACCTGTAACAATCTCCATGCTCCTGGCACTCAAAAAGCCCTAGAGCAGCAGCACTGTGTTCAGATGCAGGGTGTGAAGGACTCATTATGTATACACACCTCTGAGCAGACACTATCCCCGGAACCTGTGGGCCGTCCTGACGCATACGCTTCCTGCACATCCAGTCCCTATGTACACCAAGCATAATCCGCTTGACTCCCAAATGGCCTCTCCAGGATGAACAGCCTTTCTACCTGACCGTCTTGTTCAGGATTCTTCCCTGGTGTAGTTACGGATTTCAGTCTAGCCATGTCAATTTGCCGTCATCTTGGCCAAGAATACCATGACACTGGTAAGCAGCACAGGGAGCTATCTGGAGCCAACAGGACTGTCATGCAGTCAAACAGATGCGAGTAGTCCTGAAGACGTGCCCCACGGATTTATAGAACGGTGCTGTAGTTACTGCTTTAAAACCACAAATGGCCTTGAAACCACAGTACTTCTTAGTCAGGAGTCATGACTGGGTCCACTGTCAGTCTCTAGAAGTAGTGTGGGGGATAACTCATTATAGGAATGTCCACCCATCTGGTGGCAAACGGGTGACATGTCTATGGCAGTTCAGAGGTTTGGCTAAAGATATTCTCTGACATGGCTTGGCAGCGCCATGAGCACTGAGATAATGTCACTCTAGTGTGACTGTACCCCATAGCATTTCCCACTAAGCTCTACCCCAGACAAGAACTGGTTCTGAAAGCCTTTAGGGGCTAGATATGTAGCTTAGGGATTAGGAGTGTGGCTAGTATGTCTGAGGCCCTGAGACTGGTTCTCAGCACTATAAAAGCAACACTGCTAAACTACTACATCTTCACAGTACACAGTCATTTATGGTATGAAAACTGTCAAATGTTTATGTACATGGGAAAATAACTGAACTATATATAAATATGTTAACAGCAGTAGTTTTATTCAACAGAGTATCTTGTAATGTGAATACTTACTTTACAACTTTGCCATACTTGGAAAATATCTGAAATAAAAGATCACAAAATAATTTATAGTTTAAAATACCACCAAATTAAACATTCAGATTGTATGCACTGACCAGATTCTTTGTTATATTGTATGAAAGATTTCAGCCTTTGGCCTAAACAACAGACTTTATAAGAACTATTCCTACACCTAGAGGACAGACAGCATGTCTAGATCTACGGCATATACACTAGGCAGTAGCTGTATTCCTGATTCATCTATGGGACTAACAAACTCTGCTCTTATTGTCAGTATTGTTGAATAAAACCACACCAATGAGTCACACAATCCACCATGTAAAGACCGACAGAGCTCTTGCTGCATGTAATACCAAAGCTTCCTATAATGAAAAACCTGTCACCAGCCAGGAGAGATGGTCTGCGGCCATAATCCTGGTGTTCAGAAGAGCAAGGCAAGAAGGCCAGGAGTTTGAGGCAAGCCCAAGCTACAAAACAAGACCTGTTGCCAAAGATCAAAAACAAAGCTGTACAGTAGTGATACTGTACACTGTGATGCTGTACACTGGTGACGCTGTACACTGTGATGCTGTACACTGGTGACTCTGTACAGTAGTGACGCTGTACACTGTGATGCTGTACAGTGGTGACGCAATACAACTGACCTGTTCTTCCTTTTACCTCTACCTATAGCTGCCCAAATATTACCCATACCTATATCCTTTAGATGAACATCTAGATATATGTAATTCTGACTTACTATTTAATACACAGAAATAACATCCCCCCAAAAGGCTTTTAGAAGATCTCATCACATGCAGTCTAATATTGAAATGTTGAGTTCTGGGTCAGACATTTAGCAATATTAGATTCTGAGGATCAGCAGTTTCCTATTCGATTACAGTTTCCTAACAGGTTCTCATTTTAGAGTAACACTACAGTGGTTGCCTCTGTGAGGCCTGTAATGGAAGGGGAGAACGGGCTTACTTATTTTTACCCTTCCTCTTTGGAAATGCTTGTGCTCTGTGCACCTGTACAACCAACTTCTGCTGCTTCACCTTTTGTATTCAAAAGCCACCTTTGGCTTGTTGGCTGATTGTTTGGTGTATGACAGAGCCGTATGCATCCCCAGCTTGCCTCTTGAGTCTTCACAGAGCTGAGCACGACTGAATTTCCAACATCCAGCCTTCACCTTCCAAATAATGGAGGCATAGGTATATATACACCATCAATGCCTCGTTTATGTGGCCCTAGGGGTTAAACATAGGGCTCTGTGCATGCAAGCCAAGCATTCTACCAACTACACGTCACCTCCAGCTCCTGGCTACCTTTTAAATAACGTTATTTCTTACCACCCAGGATAAAATCTCACTTCCAAGCCTAATTCAGTACCCTTTTTCTCTTTTGAGAGACGGGGTCTAAATTGTCCAAGCTGTCCTTGAACTCAAGCTCTTCCTGCCTCAGCTTCCCCTGTGCTGGGATTACAGGCTTGTGATCACCACGCTAGCTAAACAAGTGCCCCACCACTCAGCTATACACCTCCTTATTTTTTGTTTGAGATAGCATATTGCTATGTAGTTTCGGCTAGACTTGAACCCGTGACCCAACTGTCTCAGCTTTCAGAGTGTTAGGGTCGTGGGCACACATTACTGTCTAGCAGTCTGTAAAGAATACATTTTCTTTATATAAAAACTGTGGTGGCACAGGCCTTTAATTCCAGCACTCAGGAGGCAGAGGCAAGCAGATCTCTTTGTTCTACACCGGCCTGGCCTATAGAGTGAGTTCTAGGACAGAAAGGCCTACACAGACAAACCCTGTCTCAAAAAAACAAACAAACAAACAAACAAAGCAGTGCAAATTCTCTTTGCAAATTAAAAAAATTGCAACTTTTCTCACTAAAATTTGCAGGAGATAGCAATTAAGAATTTTCCCAGGGAGCAGTATTTGCTCAAGCTTCAGCTTCTCTCTAATGAGAGAACTCATTAGTTAGATGTACTTATAGGAAAACTTACCCGGTATAAATCATTGTTTGTCAGGGAGAAAGGCAAGTTGGATACATAAACTGTGCTCTTACTTGGAGCCAAGCCACCGCTCATTTCTAAAATGGAAAACGAGAGACATCAGGAATCTTATTCCAAGTAGAACCAAACAATGACTATCACTGATTTAATTAAGGTAGAATTCCTCACGCTCCATTCAGTTAAAGAGATTAGAGTAGGCCAGTGTGGGTAGGGTGTGAATTACCACATTCCTTTTCTAGCAGCAGGTGTTAAGCCTTTCAGTGCTGCAGTACGGTGGAAGAGAGTTTCTAAAGAGATGGAGAAGCCACTAGGCTATTTTTAGCATCTTATTAGGGTAAAAGCAAAAATACTTTCCAAGTATTCGCCCACCTCGGAAAGGGACACCTGTCCATCCCGCCTCTTTTGTTCTTGTTGTTAAAAAACAAAAACAAAAAAAAACTCCTCAAACTCTTGCATCTACGTCCGCAATACGCGGATTACAGATACAGGCCACCACACCAGTCTCATTTTTGTTAATGTTGGTAGTTTCACATTTTGATAAAGTTTCAATTTCGTGCGCAACATGAAATGACACACTTTATTACATGAATTATGTTCTTTGAATGGGACATTAACCTGTATACTTATCAGTAAGCCTAATAATGAATGTCACTGTTTACAACTCTGCAGTTACCTGCGAAAATTATATTGAAACCGATCGAGTCTAAAATTCTCATCTTAAAAAGAGCAGGTGTCGGCAGCAAGTGTGAAGTACCTGGAATAACAAAGTAGCTGCTCTATGAATGACAATGGACCTGGTAACCCGGAAGGGTGCTCCCCGCTGGCCGATTTTGGGAGGATTATTCAAAAAGCCTCAAGTAGCCAAAACCTCCTAATCGCAGTCAAGTTTCTCACTCTGAGAAATGCTAACGCGGGCCGGATGTTCCCGGGACCCGGGCCGGGGCTGGGGCCGAGGCCGGGGCCGGGGCCGGGGCCGAGGCCGCGGTCGCGGGAGTCTCCAGGCTCCAGCACCGTGGGAGCTTACCTTCGACGCAGTGGCCGAGCAGGCTGGATGCGAGCCCGCGGCGGCTCCACCCCCAGCTGCCTTCCGCGGCGCGCAAGAGCGCGGGCGTCCGCGACCGCAGCGCGGTGCAGCGTTTCTTCCGTATCCCCGAAACCCGGGCGCTCCCGGGCCGGAGGCTGGCGCGCCGGGCGACGTCACCACGCGCGCCGGAAGTGCCTTTGGGGCGAGCGGACGTCTGGCTTCGCGGGTTTCACCGGCGGCGGCGGCGGCGGCGGCGGCGCGGCAGTGGAACGTAGGTGAGCGAGCTCTCCGCAAAGGCGCGAGGGGCGCATGCGGCGGGCGGGCGGGCGTTTCCTGTCGCGTTGGAGGTGTGCATTATTCTGTGCTCCTGGTGGAACCTGGAGAGAGACTCAGTGGATGTGGGAGGAAAGCAGAGTGTTGAGTGTATGACACAGGTTCCGCTATGTTAGTAGTTTAGTATGCAGAAGGGAATTCGCAGCTAGGTAACTTCAGTGACCGAGGTCAGTCGGGAAGTCTGGTTTTTTTGAAAATTTTTTTTTTTGGACGTTCCCAGCTCTGTAATAGGCACTTTGAGAGACGGATCCAGAAAAGTGCAAGAATAGGCCACTGGCTGTTGAGAATGTCAGTGTGGCCGGGGAGACAAAGCCAACGTGGGGAGAGTTGGAGTCACAGAGTGACTCATTCTTGAGTACTGGCATAGATAGATGTTAAGCTTCTTCGTTCCGTTCCCCCTCCCCCTTTCTTTCTTAAAATATGGAAAGGGCACGCGCTGATTATTATTTTGTTGTTGTTTTTCGAGACAGGGTTTCTCTGTGTAGCTTTGGCAGTCGTGGAACTCGCTCTATAGACCAGGCTGGCCTTGAACTCCGAGGTCCAACCTGCCTCGCTTCCAGAGTGCTGGGATTAAAGGCGTGCACCACTCCCGCCCGGCTACACTGACTATTCTTTAAAGAGATCGTCATTTCTACAAAGAAATCAGAAAGTAATGCATGGTAGTTTAAACTTAACTTCTACCCACCAGCACATACAGACCAGGCCTGTAACTACTCCCTGGGAACCTGCGTGTCAGCAGCCCGGAGCCCAGAGCCTGTCGTGGAGCCTGCACAATCAATCCTGACTGAAGCGGAGGGCCGAAGTGCAATCCACCCAGGGCGCAGCTGAGTTTTGAGAGGCATTAATTCCTTGGCGTCCACCAAGGGACCACTGGGACTAATTCTCATGGCAAACTTGTGGCCAGCCCAAACTACCAAGCTTCACATTCCGGTTGTGCTTGGTTATCGCCCAAGATGTAAGCCCCTTTGGTCTTCTATTTGAGCATTAACTCTCCGTGCTGTTTCGTGCTTCATCTCCTTCGATTTGGGGTAGCAGTGTTTCTCCTTCCTTAGTTCGCCGCTGAGCACGTCGTCAGTGCTCCTTGGAATCATATTTTGTCTGCTTTGCAAACACTCGTTTTTTTGAAACTGTTTCGTTTTCTGACTAACGAAGCTGTGGCTTTCGCCTTTAAATTGAACTCTTTCTGATGTCTGGGTTTTAAGATTGGGTGTTGCTCCATCTGTATCGAATTGATTGCATTTCCTTAATATTTTTTCTTTTCTTTCAATGTTTTGTGAAGTTCTCATTTTCCCTTTTGGTCCTATGATTTTCCCTGCTCCTTCTATCTCTTTCTTTTTTTAAGTGTATTTTTTTTTTTTTTTTGTTCTTTTTTTTTTTTCGGAGCTGGGGACTGAACCCAGGGCCTTGCGCTTCCTAGGTAAGCGCTCTACCACTGAGCTAAATCCCCAGCCCCTTCTATCTCTTTCTATTAATATAATCCCCATCCCCCGCCACATCCCTAAGCAGGGCCTAGAACTAGTGATTCTCTTGTTCTGCCTCAGCCTACGATCCCTCCTACGATCTGATTACTGGCTTTCCTCAGGCTTAGCAATGATCTACCTTATTCATATGAACACACTGTAGCTGTCTTCGGATACTCCAGAAAAAGGCAACAGATCCCATCACAGCAACCATGTGGTTGCGGGGGATTGAACTCTAGGGCGGTTCATCGGGAAACATGGCTGCCAACCTCTGAGCCTTCTCTCTACCCCACCTTGGAGGTACTAAGCTGCTTTGCTTTATCTCCTTGGTATTCCAGCAAGTTTTACTTTGGGAAAATAAAGTTATGTTACAGAGTAAATCAGATAAACCAGTATTGCCTTCTTTTAGACGAGATGCATTCAGGGCCAATAGATAAGGACCCTGTAGTAGTTTACATTTTAACACAATTGACCATACGGTGGGACACACCTTTAATCCTAGCACTCAGGAAGCATAAGGTGGCTCTGAGTTTGAGGCTAGACTGATATTTTTATATTACTAGTCAGAAAGGGAAATTGGAGTCACTCCGATATTCTTTCTATTTTAACTCCATCTTTTAATTACATTTTATTTGTGTGTATGAGGAAGTCAAAGGGTCATTGTGAAAAGTTGATTCTCTGTTGTATGTACCTTTGGGGGTTGAACTCGGGTCACTAGTTTGATAACAAGTGCCTGTGTTTGATGAGCTATCTCACCTCTAAACTTCACAAGTAAAATAGGAATTAAATCGATATTTTAAAAATAACCATTGTGCTGGGCAGTGGTGTTGCACACCTTTACTCCCAGCACTTAGGCAGAGGCAGACCTCTGAGTTCTAGGCCAGCCTGGTTTAAAGAGCCAGTTGCAGAACAGCTAGGGCTACACAGAGAAACCCTGTTTCAAAAATAACAAATAACAAAAATAACAAATCTCTTCTTTCTTGGGTAACTATCATAGGGCACTTAAAGAATCCAGAAACAGAGGCTGTTAGGGTATAAATACCATGTAATTTGACTCTGAACGCGCAATATTCCAACGTCCAGTGTCACCGAAGTCTAATCAATGAGACTTTCAGAGATTCAATGTAACTTTTCATTTACACTATTTAAGAAACTCAGAGCTGAGATTAAAGGGGACCTCGAATCCACACCATCCACACATGGTGTGGATCCACCATGGTGGTCACGGTGCAGTTTTTTTTTTTCAAAGACTATTCTAAACAGTGATTGATTGATTGATTGATTTTTGTTTCGTTGTTTAAGATTTTAAATATTGGGGGCTGGCTCAGCGGTTAAGAGCACAGACTGCTCTTCCAGAGGTCCTGAGTTCAATTCCCAGCAACCACATGGTGTCTCGCAACCATCTATGATGGGATCCGATGCCCTCTTCTGGTGTCTGAAGACAGTGACAGTGTATTTCACATACATGAAATAAATAAAAAAGAAAAGATTTTAAGTATTTTCTGCTAGGAAGGAGCCTGACAACTTTAGCTTGAGGTCAGCCCTTAACATCCCCTTAGCGTTTCAGTGTTGACTTCAGGAATAAGCTTGCTTCTCCTTAATCTGTTGATGTTGGCCGGAGATGACCTTAAGATTTGAAAGCAGTTAAATCTTCCAAGGGCATTTCGGGGTTTTTTGAAAAGGTAGGACCTGGATAGCGTTGTTTCTTAAAATTCTTGGATAATGCTGGTGTCCAACAGTTGAAATTCACGTGGGGATGCTGGATTTAAAAGTTTCTCATCTATCTTGTGTTAAAAGTAAAGTGGTATTGATGGCTTTAAAAAGCGTGGCTAGAATCATAATTAACTGTCTCACAAGTTTTCTGAATAATTCAAGGTGCCAACTACTTTACTATTTAGACTCTTAGGAGTCAAAGGAACTACTTGTTACTTGTTGATAAAAGATACTTTTCCTTTGCCTCAGCAGAGGAGCAACATAGGTATTTAATCACTGTGTTTGCAGTGGGAGGGTTATGAGGGAAAAGGAGGGAGAGTCGCTAGGACATGGGACTGTCTAGCCGTTCTGTTGTGCTGTGTTTTGAAGGGCACAGAGAAATGTTGGCATTTGGGCTGCATGTTGAACATGGACCAATGGTACAGAGATTGCCTGGGGAGAGCTTAAGGTAGCAGGAGTAGGAAGCGCTTTGTTGAAGAGTAGACGTTTAGGTGTGACCAGTGTTGAGTTTATAACTAAGGTTTCTGATCTGACTTTTTGGGTTCCTTTCTCATGGGCTTCACTGATCAAACCAGAGAAGACAGGAATGAGATGAGTCTCTGAGAAAGTGTTGAGTCCGAGGTATACGCTATTCCTTAGAGCAAAGCTTAGATCATTTATTGATAGGACAGTCTTGACCCCCCTCCCGTCCCCCCCCCGTCCCCCCACCCCAAGACAGGGCTTACAGCAGCTATCCTGGAACCCTTCGTAGACTAGGCTCCAATTTACAGATCACCTGCTTCTGCCTCCTGAGTACTGGGATTAAAGGTGTGCCTGCCACAACCAGTTTAAGGGATTGCTTTCTTTTTTCCTTTTTTTTTTTTCTTGGACATCTTACGTATTTACATTTCAGATGTTATCCCCTCCCCCTTCCCATACCTCAGCCCCCTCTTCCTGTCCCTCCCCCTCCCCCGAGGGATTGTTTCTGGGTAATTTTGTTGGATTACTTATCACATTCTTTGCGCAGATTCCTGACCTTAATGAATATCATAGTGGGTCTACCTCCTCCTCCTCGATTAGTGATTCGGTGTCTTTCTTAGGGCTAGTGTTGCCTTGAGGAAATACCATGACCAAAGCATCGGGGCTGGGGGGTGGGGGGAGGGGTTTATTTAACTTGCTCTAACACATCACTGTCACTGAAAGAAATCAGGACAGGAACTCAAGCAGGGAGGGACCTGGAGGGAGGAGCTGAGGCAGAGGCCATGGAGGAATGCTGCTCACTGGCTTGCTCTATCCATGGCTGGCTTGCTCAGCCTGTTTTCTCATTGAGCCCAGGACCACCAGCCCAGGAATTACCCTACTTACAGCGTGCTATGCCCTCCCCCATGATCTACTAATTTAAGATAGTGCCCTACAGGCTTGCTTACAGCCTGATCTTGTGGAGAAGTCAGCAGTCGTAACCCTAGCTAAGGTGGCAATGTGCACGGCATGTAAGTCACACCATACTTGAGATGGTTAGTATTGTGGAGAAGCCAAGACTGCCGGATATGGCTGAGTGACGTTAAAACCCTCAGGTGAAAGCTAAGGGAGTCACTGAGATGTCGAGAGCATTCTCAGGGGCCTGCCAGTGCAGGTGCCTACTGCTTATCCAGTGTAAGCGTGAAGGGGACTTTCCTCTTCGTTAACTCTAGCCAGCTCTCACAGGATCTGGGTGTGAATAAAGGATGAGCGTAGCATGCAGGGAGAGTTAAGGAAGCTTGAAGGTGACTGGAGGCTGTCTAGATCATGATGCAGTTGCTGTTTTCCCTAAACACTGGGACAAGCAACTTGGATAACTCGAAAAGGGTTGTATCATTTTGATTTTGGGTTGAAAGCATGTCTGATTGGACACAAGGTCATTAACTGAGATTGTTTAATCAAATTCCTGTAACTTTCACTACCAATGCCAACTCTCAGTCACAGCTCTGGGTTGACGGGGATATAGCATCTCAGCTGAATGCTTCAATGAGAGCTCTTCCTTCCGGACTCAAACCCACACTATATTCTTCATATCCTGGTTTGATTATTGCATAAGAGTGAGGCTCTTATATTTTGGAGTCAAGTATTGGCCCACTTCTAAAGGAAGTTTGCACTTTTCACATTGAATTCTAATTCTGTTCTCTGCTTTGTTGTGATGCAGAGAATTACTGAAGAGTACTTTTAAAAATTAAAAGCGTGTTTTACATGCATACGTGTATGTTTGGGCACGCACAGACTAGAGGACCATTACCTCGGCCAATTCCTTTAACGTAGGTCTCCTATGGAACCTGGACATCATCCAGGGATCCTGTTGTCTGACCCTTCAGATACTGGTGCTACAAGTGGAGCTACAGTGGGCTGTTGACTTTTTTGTTTTAAAGGTTTATTTATGTGTTTTTGGTTATATGAGTACACTGTTGATGTCTTCAGACACAGTAGAAGAGGGCATTAGCCACCATGTGGTTGCTGGGAATTGAACTCAGTACCTTTGGAAGAGCAACCAGTGCTCTTAACCTCTGAGCCATTTCTCTAGCCCTGGTCAAACCCCCTTCCCCCTTACTGGTTTTTATACCTCTACCTCCCTTTCAAACCCTTATTCCTTAACTAATCCCTTTCACACACACGCTCCTAGCCTCCTAGGTAGAAGAGAAAGAAGGTTAGAGGGGAAAGGGGCCATAGAACTCTTTAGGCTGCTTCCTGCTGATTATGGTTGTCATGTGCCTTGGGTAAGTCCAGTCCTGATAGGAGATCTCCAACTTCTCGTTTATTTGCTCATGACCACTTGACAAACCATAACAGCAGCGACCAGGAGCACAGAGGGAGAGCAGCTTCTTCAGAACACTGTGGTTCTCTTGGGGCCCTCACATGTATACCCACCCCGAAGTCCTCAGAATTAAACTATTTGCAGCTGGCAAAAATCACAACCCAACTAGAGCACTGGACAGCCATAGTTAACAGCTGTGGACGATTCATATGTGGGATTAACGACCCAACTAGAGCACTGGACAGCCATAGTTAACAGCTGTGGACGATTCATATGTGGGATTAACAACCCAACTAGAGCACTGGACAGCCATAGTTAACAGCTGTGGACGATTCATATCTGGGATTAAAACAAAAACATTCATATAACGTAACTGGGGTTTAAAACCGCATCCCAGTGGGCTTCCATGTGCGTGATAGGATCCAGACTCCTCAGGCTTGAGTGAAATGCACTTTCAGCCACTGAGCCACTATTTTTAGACCCTGGAGTTACTTTGGAACTCCAGTGATGGGAGGGAACCACTTAGTCATGAGCAGTGTCATTGATTGGTTGTCCATGGATTGATTTCTAAAACCCAAATAATGTCATAAGCAACACATGCCATGAATCAAAAGATGACTGTACTTAAGAATGTTTCTAAATGACTCTGAAACTTGCATTGGACTATCTGAATTGAAAGCAATTTTAGCATATTTTCTATAGTGCTTTAATTATCCTTCTTTAGTGCCTGTTTCTTTTTGCGATAATTTTAATTCAAGATCCAGCTTGAACAAGGAACATAGCTGAGTTTTGTGTATGAAATGGCAGTGTCAACCTGAATTCCAAAAAAAAAAAAAGCAACCTAAGCCCAGGACCCAGGTTGATTAGAGATCCTTATTTTATAGTTCACTGTTCTCTGACTGATCTTACATTGATTCTAATATTTGAGATAACTTCCAAACTGATAGGCCAAAATTCCAAACTGGATCAGGAACAACCTGGAAATCTGGTCTCCATTTTTGCAGCCTTCCTGGAAGTGCACCTAAGAGCAGTCTTTGTAGAGCGCACTCTGCTGGCCCTCGGTTCATGTGAAGTGCTGACAGTCTTTGTAGAGCGCACTCTGCTGGCCCTCGGTTCATGTGAAGTGCTGACAGTCTTTGTAGAGCACACTCTGCTGGCCCTCGGTTCATGTGAAGTGCTGACACTGACAGTGCTTGCCCATACTCACGCTCTGCTTACTCAGGGTCTTTGTCGCTGTGACGAACCGCCATGACCAAGAGCAAGCTGGGGAGGAAAGGGTTCATTGGGCTCACACTTCCACAACCATAGCCCATCACCAAAGTCCGTCATCAGGAAGTCAGGAACCTAGAGGCAGGAGCTGCTGCAGAGGCCATGAGGGGCACTGCTTACTGGCTTGCTCCACATGGCTTGCTCATCCAAGGACCAACAAGCAGCCCAGGGATGTCCCCACCCACAACTGTCTGGGGCCTCCCACATTGATCACTAGGAAAATGTCCTAAAATGAATCTTATGGAGGCATTTTCTCGATTGAAGTTCCCTCCTTTCAGATAATTCTGGCTTGTGTCAACTTGACATAAAAATAGCCAACATATACTCTTTTCCTCCTTTTGAGACAGTGTCTTTGCCAACATTGACCAGACTGTCCTTGAAGTCTTGGGGTCAAGCAGTCCTCCCAGGTAGCCAAGACTAGCCTGTAACACAGGGCCCACTTTAGGTTTTTATCCTGTCATAGATTTAGCCCTTTTCATTACAGGCCCTTCTCTTCCTTCAGCGTTTTACATTGTTATGCTTCACCATTCATCTAGAGTCTCATGGAGTCTAACCCCCCCTTCCTTCACCCTCCCTCCCCTCTCTCCTTCCCTCCTTTCCCCTCTCTGTACTGGGATTAAAGGCGTGCCATACCACCCGCCAGCTCTTCATCACATTTTTTATATGATACATTCGAACATCTTTTGAATATTGTTGCAGTGTACTACTATAACTCCCCACTTGGAATGCTGTGGCATGGGGGTTAGTAGTTTAAGGACAGAAAAAACAAACTAAAACCAGAGGGCTTGTGAGATGGCCTAGTCAGCAAAGCCAGTTCACTAAGACTGATGCTATACTGGCTGGTTTGTGTGTCAACTTGACACAGCTGGAGTTATCGCAGAAAAGGAGCCTCCCTTGAGGAAATGCCTCCATGAGACCCAGCTGTAAGGCATTTTCTCAATTAGTGATCAAGGGTGGGAGAGCCCATTGTGGGTGGTGCCATCCCTGGGCTGGTGGTCTTGGGTTCTATAAGAAAGCAAGCTGAGCAAGCCAGCGGGAGCAAGTCAGTAAGTAACATCCCTCCATGGCCTCTGCATCAGCTCCTGCTTCCTGACCTGCTTGAGTTCCAGTCCTGACTTCCTTTGGTGATGAACAGCAATGTGGAAGAGTAAGCTGAATAAACCCTTTCCTCCCCAACTTGCTTCTTGGTCATGATGTTTGCAGGAATAGAAACCCTGACAGACAGATGTCCCAAATTTGAACTCCAGTACCCCATGACAGAACACTCTCCTGCACTGTCCTCTGACTTTGACACACATTCTGAGCTACGGATGTGCACGCAAACCTGCCTACACATGATGTACACATATACAAATACATTAATACAAAATTTAAACAATGAACAAAGTCAAACTGCAGCATTGTGTGCTGGGATATACCTGTAATCCTTGTACTCTGGAAGGCTTAGACGAGACTGCCATATCCAGGCCAGCTTTGCTACATCATGAATTTAGGTGAACCTTAATTGGAGTAGCCATGTAGGCCCATTTTTCAAACTGTTCATCAGTGCTATCTTTTCTGGTTTGCAATGGTTTGACAGTGAAGATACTGGTTTATGCGATGTTTGGTGGGAAAAGTTTTATTGAACTTTTAAATAACATTTGAATAGAAGGTAGACTTCATGTGCACAGTTACACGTATTTATAAATCTAACTGAGGGACACATTGCTTTCCTCCCTCCTCGCTCAGCTTCTTGGGTGTCTTGGCAGGCATTTGCTTCTTTATTGTCTCTTCCTTGCGACAAAGAAAACCCAGAATTGTTTGTTTCTTTTTAGTGGCTTCCACAAGAGATGAAATGTGGTCTGAGGGACGCTATGACTACGAGCGACTTCCGAGAGAACGAGTGCCTCCCCGGAGCCATCCCAGTGTAAGTCAGGGCCTCGTGGAGGAAAGCACACGCAGAACTTGCTGCCATTTTGCCTTCTTTAGCATCTTCTAGTATCATTTTAAAAAGCAAAAAAAATCTGTATTATATATTCAAGTTTCTAGGGAAAAGATTTTGAGTTGAATTTAGTTGGTGGAGGAAAATCTTTGCTAATATTGTACTACGCGGTAACAGAGAACTGTTGAACATCTACTCTGGTGGCTGCTGTTACTCTGTCACCCTAGTGTTTACAAGTCGAGGCTGGCACGGTGTCACTCGGGAAGTAGTTCAGCCCTGGGAGGCAGAGGCAGGTGGGTCTCTGAATTCAAGGCAAGCCTGGTCCAGCCTACAACAACAAAAGTTATATTAAAGTTGAAGTTATGATTTAATATAACCGTTTACCCATACCCAGAGATCGTCGTTTTATGGGAGTCTTTCTGGAGCAGAAGCATGTGGATATTCTAGTTAGCACTGGCTTGCCTGTGCTTGGTTGGGCAGCCTATAGGTGAGAAGAATGCCGATGTCACAAGGGACAGATAATTCTGATTTTCTGTCTGCTATTCTGAGAGTTGGGGCTTCTGAGCTAGACTCTAATATTCTTGGTAACCTTATTTCCTGTCCCTGGAGCTGTATCTAGTCCCATATGTAGCGGAAGCTCAGCATTTGTTAAGCGACTGGATATATTCTCTCTGGAGTTGTACATGGAGGACTGCAAGGAGGTTTGGAGGTCAAGAAGCCCTTAGTCTTCTGCACAGACACATCTTGAACATTGGGTAGAATGTTATGTGGATGTTTTGTCTACCACAAAAGGCATAAATATTTGTTTACCTGTCAAGAATTTTTTACTTACAGTGTTAAGGGTTTGTGTGTGTGGCTGTAACAGTGGGGATTGAATCTAGAGCTTTTCTCAGCAAGGGCAAGTACTTGACCCTGATCCACTGACCCCACCCCCTTTACTTCATTTCTTCTTCTGAGACAAGATCTTATTAAAGTACCTAGTTTTCTCGTAAACTCACTAGGACCCATGCAGGCCTTGCCCTTGTGATCCTCCTGCCTCAGCTTTGCGGCAGCTTACAGGACTGTGCGGCCAGGCCTCGCTGGCCGTATATGACTTGATCCTGTACGTCATGTAGATGAGCAGTGTCATCTTCAAAGTCGCCGTTCACTGGCCTCCTGCACCACAGCTCAGGTTGAGCTGATAGAAAATGGATTTTTTAAAAAAAGTTATTTATTATATATGAGCACACTGTAGCTGTCTTCAGACACACCAGAAGAGGGCATCAATCTCATTACAGATGGATGTGAGCCACTAGGAAGTGAACTCAGGACCCCTGGAAGAGCAGTCAGGGCTCTCAAGTGCTGAGCCACCTCTTTAGCCCGATAGAAAATGATTTAAGGTAGAAAGAGAAAAACAAAACAACAAAAAAAAAACAAGCCCATTATATTAGGAAGGCCCAACCCAGTAATTATCTATCATAGGTTGTTATTCCTTTTTTACTTGATAAAATCATTTATGATTTGCATAGAGGGATTAAAAAATCTAATGCATGCTAAGTGTCATAGCTGTGGGATACCTTCCAAAAATCCTTTTTTTTTTTTTCCTTTTTCTTTTTTTCGGAGCTGGGGACCGAACCCAGGGCCTTGCGCTTCCTAGGCAAGCGCTCTACCACTGAGCTAAATCCCTAACCCCCCCCCCAAAAATCTTTTTAAAGATTTATTTTATGGATATGATTTTAAGTTCTGTTTCCCACCAAGAATATATCTCTTGAATAGAAATTTTATTTTACCAGCTGGGCATTGATCTGAAAGATGTGGGTTTGTGTGTGGTTGCTTAACTGAGTAGCTTTAAATTACCGATGTGAGTAGCAGAGTGTATTGATTTAAGATTGCAAGATGCATGACTGGCCCAGGCTGATACTGAAGAGTCTGACTTAGGATCATTGAGTTAGTGTATGGTGAAATGACCTCATCAGGAAGTGAAAACTGAGAGGGGAAGTGGTTTAAAAGAAATGGGGGTGGGGAACAAGGGATAATGCTTGAGGTCTAAGGCCATCCTTTTGGTAAAAGGATAGGCAATTGGTGTTTAGAGCACAGATTTCCTAGAATGGGCTGAGAATTAGAGTAGAAGACCTGAGGGTGTAATGTAGTTAGTGCTTGCCTAACATTTCTGGTCCTCTGGACTGATCCCAAACATCTCAAAAAAGGGGGGGGGGTAGAAAAAGGGCAGGTGGTGGGTGCTGCCATCTTTTTTTTTTTTTTTTTTTTTTCAGAGCTGGGGATCGAACCCAGGGCCTTGCGCTTCCTAGGCAAGCGCTCTACCACTGAGCTAAATCCCCAACCCCACTGCCATCTTTTAAAACATGCTACTAGTGACATGAAGTCTTCCTGTCGGGTATTTCTGTGTTTTATACCAGCATGTAAGGCTAGTGTTTGGGATCTTCCCATGCTTGACTCTTTCCCATAGGTCCCCCTCTCTGCTGGAGATACCCCTCCCTGTTCTACTCTTTCCTACAGGCCACAGGCTTTTCATTGATTGACATGTATGCTTCCACACAGTACATAAGAGATGACCCCTACAGGAGGTAGAAGCTATAGCAGTCGGTGGCTAGATATCCAGATCTCGTGGAAGGGTTTGCTAGAGTTGGTGATGAGTATCATGATCAGATGTGTGGACCGATGGCTATAATCTGCTATACTAGCCACTTTCGGCTTCTCTGATAAAACACCATGGCTGAGGCAGTTTACACAGGAAGGACTTGTTTTGGTTCACAGTACCTGAAGTATGTAAGGTCAGTAATGGCAGAGAAGTTGGCAGGCATGGTGCCTGGAGCAGCAAGTTGAGAGCTAAATCTTTAATTGCATGGACAAAGCAGAGAGAAGAGAAAGGGGTCCCAAAATGGCAGTCTTTTAAACTCTTAAAACTCTAGTAACATACCTTTTCCAATAAGGTCCCACCTTTAAGCCTCCCCAAACAGCATCGCCAACTAGAGACTAAGCATTCAAATGCCTGCGACTAAGGACGCCGTATTCAAACTACCACACCTGGTTTGAATAGACCAGCGATTTTTGTTACCGACAAAGTCACAGGTGGTTCTTGCTGTTGTGCTGATTTCTATTCAGGGAAAACAAGTTTTCTTCCTTCGTCAGCCTCCCAAGAGTCGACCAGTGCTTACAGCCATCCATGTGCCTTCCCAAAGTGGTTTTATATTCATGCCTGACTTTAATGGACACATTGGCATTTGTAGAAAAGTGTAGAAATCGCAAATGCAGCTGTTGTTCCTAACACTGGATTTAGTTAAAAACCTACCCCATATACACGATTTTAAGGGGCTGGAGAGAGGGCTCAGGAGCACAGCACTTACTGCTCTTCCAGAGGACTCCTGTCCGGCAGCTTACAACCATCTGTAACTCTAGCTCCAGGATATCTGATGGCCTCTGACCTCTGGCACCAGCACCTAGGTTTACCAGGCACACACACATACATAGAAGTAAATAAAGTTCTAAAATCCTTGCTTATGAAACAGAGGTCTTCTAACATTAATTTGAAACCATTGCATGCTTGTTTATAAGCAGCGTTGGTACGGGAGTGTTGAGCTGGCAGCAGCCTGAATGTCTAACAGGAGGAACGTGTGAACTAGTTAGATAATCCACTAGTGGGGTAAGTGGCCTACTGCCAGATCCAGCAGCATGGTTGAACTTTACATAGCACCGAAGGCCAGAAGCTGGGTTCAGCAGTGTGTCTCCTAGAGTTCCTTTACATAAACATTTCAAACAAGCCAAAATAGCCAGGGCAATTGTTATCACAGGGAGGAAACACTGGAGGGAATGCAAGGAAAGACTTGTTCTACACAGTGACTGGATTGGGGTGATAATCCCCTGTCCACCCAGGGACAGCTCATCCAGTTAGCTTTGTAACTAGCTCTCTGCTTTGTTGTTAGGTGCTGTCTTAGTTAGGGTTCTATTGCTGTGAAGAGACACCGTGACCAAGGCAACTCTTATAAAAGGCAAACATTTAACTGGGGCTGGCTTATAGTTTACCTCTTCTGCCTGTAATCCAAAGGTTTGGTTTTTATTGCTGTCCCACATTTTCTGTGTTCCTTTTGTGTTTTTAATGTCTTTTTCATCATTCCTGCTTATTTGATCTAGAGCCTCTTTTAACTTCGAGACCTGATATTCTATGTTCTGATGATTAAGATCGCAAGGCTTTTCTTTGAGTCTTCTAGTTTGATTCTTTCATTTCAGTTCCGTCTTCATTTCAGCTTGAGTTCTCTTCAGTATTTTTATTTATTACTCCGTTTTCCTGTCTGGTATTGTCTTTGGTATTTCTGTCAGCCTTGTCGTGGGCAACACTCACTCAGAGGTTTATTCTTCTTAAGCTCCTTCTCCTTGATCTCGCTGAGCTGCTTGTGTCTTCCTGAAACTCCTTGAGTTCTTTGATGTGGTTTATGATTGTTCTTCTGAGTTCAGTGTCCTGGGGTTCGTAGTTAAACCTTTCTACAGAACTGGTCAGTTCTGGAGGGACGATGCTGTCTTGGTCTTTCATATTGTAGTATTCTCTGATGAGATCTGGACATGTAGGCTTTCTTTGTCTCCATGCTGTGTATATAGAGTCTTAGGTTTGTTACTGAAGGAGCAGGGCTAGGGAGAAGAGGATGCTATGGTGGCCTGGGTCTAGAGATTGAGTGTGGCTTGGCTAGAATGTAGGCAGGTGGGCAGAGGGGCCTGGAGCATGTACAGGATGTTCCTGTCCCAGCCAGGAGTGTGGAGGTGGATAGGCCTGGGTGTGATGTGGGAGTGTATGGTTGTTTGGGTGTGGCTAGGAGGGGGATGCTGGCCTCCACATCCCTGCAGTGAAGGCGGGGAAGGCCAGTCTATGTTGTAGGACCTAGCTAAATCTGGTTAATCACACAAGAAGTGTGGATGAAGAGGTCAGGGTGCTCACTAGGCTAGATATTAGAGGAGGACATTGGAAGTCTGGGAATGGGTGGGATAATCTAGGTATCACAAAGGGTCCTATGGGAGGGCGCACATTGCATATTTTATTTCTTAATTGACAGGATTTTGAGGCCTTAACATCTTTTTGTGACTCTTGTCAGAAAAGATACTGTAATATTTTGGCCAAGTTCTATAATGATATATATCTAGAGGGTAGGGTCAGCCTAAAATATTTTG
Source organism: Rattus norvegicus (assembly GCF_021556685.1). Classification (NCBI taxonomy): domain Eukaryota; kingdom Metazoa; phylum Chordata; class Mammalia; order Rodentia; family Muridae; genus Rattus; species Rattus norvegicus. The sequence continues at coordinate 134,148,839 of NC_141540.1, forward strand.
ATCTGTTGTTTGATGTCCCTCTGAACCACTGTGTTGACCCCTAGACATCTGTATCTGAGTGAGCAATTAGTGTAAATATATATTTATAGCATAGATTATAGCATTTTACATATTTTATATATGCTATAATTTATATGTATTATAAATTATGGGATTGGAGGCAATGTCTAACTGTGCTTGGCTTATGTTTGGCTCTTTATAAAGAAAAAAAAAAGTATTTAAGAGTAGGCAAGATAAGTGACAAAGTATGTGCCAAGAGAGCAGCAATTGTCTACTTTTGGTTACTTGTGTTCTAGTCTTCATTTTCCACTTTTCTAGGTTGTTCTATCTCATTTAAAAACTTTTATTTACATTGTGTACCAGTGTTTTGTCTGCACTTATGTCTGTGCATGCCTGGTGCTTAAGGTCAGAAGGGTGTTGGAGCCCCTGGGGCCAGAGCTGATTATAGACTGTTGAGAATTGCTATGTAGGTGCTAGGAATTGGACCCAGGCTCTTTAGAATAGCAGCCTGTGTTCTTGATCACTGGCTCTCTTTTGAAGGCTATTTTGAAGTAAATATACTATTCATGTTTCATATATAAACATTTCTTATGTCTCTAAAGCATAAAGATGTTTAAGGAAGGTCCTTATATAACATTTTAATTTTAAATAAGACGTTTTATATAGGATGCACAATAGCCCAGTGGGTAAAAGTACTTGCTACCAAACCTGACTGCCTGAGATCCATCTCCAGGAACCACATGGTGGATTTGGAGAACTGACTCTTGAAATTTCCTCTGGCCTCTACATGTGAATTATCGCAAGCATGTGGACTTATACCATACATTAAAAAAATGAAAAAATAAAAAACACTATGTTTTTGTGCTAAAATAAGTTCACATATGTTTAATGATATATTAGGAAATTTGTGGGTTTTGTTTTAGGGGATTAATGTAGGGCCCTTTTTTTTTTTTTTAAACATTTATTTATTTATTATGTATACATCATACAGCTTTCTGCCTGCATGTATGCAACTACAGGCCAGAAGAGGGCACCAGACCTGATTATAGGTGGTTGTGAGTCACCATGTGGTTGCTGGGAATTGAACTCAGGACCTCTGGAAGAGCAGTCAGTGCTCTTAACCTCTGAGCCATCTCTCCAGCCCTAATGTAGGGCCTTATGAATGCTAATCCCTGCTCTACAACTGTATGTCACCCTAATCTCAAGAAATACTTTGAAATAAATGCCCTTAAATGATTTAATTTGTATCCAGTTAATTATGAGATTTAATATTTGGGTGGAAAGTATAATATAGAATTATGTGTCAAATTATTCAACCATCTAGTTGATGGTTTTACTAAGATAAAAATATGTTTCATAGTAGAGTTTTAAAAATTGGAATATGGAAACTTAAGATGGCTTATTTTTAAAATTGACTTCTTTACTGTGCGCGTGCTAAGCCACGTGTAATTCCAGCACTTAGGAGGCTAAGACAGGAGTTGTCCTTGTTCCAAGCCATTCTTGATATAGTGTGAAATTCTGCCTCACAAAGCAAGACTGGTGGAGGCCATAGACTGCAGAGTGAGAACATGTCTCAATAAAACAGAAATCTGTCGGTGGATTTCCTTGGAAAGCTTAGGCCAGATTATGGCATGTCCTGTAGATCTTATCTTTTTTATGCATATGCGTATTCTGTATACATGTAATAGGTCTGTGCAGGTATGTATGCCCTGCCCAAGGAAGCCACAGTAGCTTCAGTTCCCTGGACTAGGGTTCTAGACTGCTGTGAGCTACCATGTGCTGAAATTGACTAGACCCTGGGAGAGCAGTCAGTGCCTTTTACCCCTGGGCTATCTCTGCAACCCCTAACAAGTTACTAAATATTTCAAATCATCATGAATATATAACTTTGGAAACTAGTTCTAATTTTAGATCAGCTTTTATACTTTGTGTCTAAATGTAAAGAGCTAAAGATACTTATGCTCTGGAGCTTCTGGGAAGGAGAGTGTTTCCTTCTGCTCTTCCTAGTTCAGAATCCGCTCATCCCTGTTCGCAGGCTTGTGGGCATAAGCTCTGTGTCTACTCTAATAAAACAGACAATGTAGACCAAACAGAGTGCTGCTGACCCACTGTCATTAAGAACAATGAATGCTGCTGGACCCTTCCTAGGGTGTGCAGTAGTAGTGGGTAAAATGACCTCTTTTACTTACAGTATATTATTTAGATTTAGCTTAGCTTTATGTGTACACGTGTTTTGCTTGCATGTGTATGCGCCATGTATATACAGTACCCATAGGGGTCAGAAGAGGGTGTCACATTCCCTGGACCTGATTTTACAGACAGTTGTGAGCCACCATCTGGGTTCTGGGAACCAAACCTGGATCTTTTGAAAAAACAGCAAGTGCTCCACCCCCCTTCTTAGGACTGTTACCTTGTATTGTTATGTGTTACTGTGAACGCTTGGGGCTGCTTTTTCACTGAAATATTTTATTTCCACTAATTTATATGAAGATGTTACTATTAGTTACATTGTTATAGTCACGTTTTTATTGGTGTGTTTTTGTTGATTCGTACATTTACTCTATTGAATTATGGTTAAGAACTCCTGTGCTTATAAGAAACATTTCCAAAACCAAATAGAGAAATTAGTGATGTTTCTATATTTCTTTTTGTCTGTTTTAGGATGGCTACCATAGAGTAGTTAATGTTGTGCCAAAGAGACCACCTCTCCTAGACAAGAGACCACCTCTCCTAGACAAGAGACCACCTCTGCTAGCCAGACCCGATGAAGGCTACAATAGATATTACACTCATGTTGATTGCCGAGTATGTAACGAGGGCCGCAGTTTTTCTCATGATCGAAGAAGTGGCCCATCTCACAGAGGAGTATGTAAATTTCCCCCGTGTACTAATTGTTCTTTCTTTCAAGTTTAAAATCCGTGTGACTGAAGTTTCTGTGCAGGCCTTGAAAGTGGGATCATGGTGCTGTGTCCAGGTGGAAGTGGAGCCTGATGCCTGTGTTCTGTTGTGTTGCTTAGCCTGATTTTAGTTGCAGCCCTCCCTCCCCGTTTGTACTAGGGTCTTACTGGATAGGTCCCACCTGCCTGGTGCTTGCTGTCCTCCTGTCTCAGCCTCCTGGGTGCCAGAGTGCTAGGTTTTCAGAGTTTGGTTGCCCTTCTGTTAGATGCTGTTGGCTGCCAGCTGTAGCTCCAGAGGGGACTAGATAGAGGTCAGAGATCTCGTGACGCTGGATCCTGATAGTTTTGAGTGACATGAATACTTCCAATGCGGTTGGCTTTGTGTGGTGCTGGACAGCAAGGCCATGGCCTCCCTTGTGCTAGGTGAGCACTACTGAGCTGAACACCTAGCCTGTGCTTCATTCACCTCAGCCTCAGCCTTGCAGGGATGTGCAGACTCACACCTGACGGTCAGTGATGAGCTGGTGTCACTGCTTGTCACTTTGTGTTTATAATTGCTGTATTTCTAACATGAAAACCACTGTGGTAAAGTGGGCTTAAGTTGACTGTCTCACTTTTTGTTCGCATTCTTAAGATCTGTTTGCTTTGAAGAGCTTTTTTACTATTTAAGATTAGAGGGTAGTAAAGCCATGTTTCCGAAAGTAAAATGTTAGCTGCTTATATTTAATGTGTCCTTGATAATCCAGAAGGTATTTGAAATTTTTTTTAATTTATTAATTTTATTGACATGTTGGAAGCAATTGCTAATGTCCTAGCTTGCAAATTAGAATATTATTCTTCTATACTGTTTGTTTTTTCTCTCCTGTACTATTTGACCCGGTGACTAGTAGCATAAACACTGTACTGTTGACCTCATGGTGGCAGTTGAAGAGATGGAGGGAAGTGACTCCAGGGCTGTGTGCAGACCTCCAGGTCTCGTGGTCATTTACAGCTGTGAGTGCTGAGTGTTCTCAGGCGGTGATGAGCCCTGGTAGTGGTCTCTAGTGACTGTGACTGAAGTTTGCTGTGCTACAGCTTCCTTATCTATAGTGCTGTGCTGTTCCTTTAGGGAGGGTCTAGATGCTGGGAAGCAAGCATTTCCCAGTAAACCCTCCAGGTCATCTCAGGGAGAAAGGGTTGGGCCTCAGCATGGGCACCTCTTGTCCTCTTTATTGTTTTTTAATTTTTTTATTGGCTATTTTTAAATTTACATTTCAAAAGTTATTCCCCTTCCTGGTTTCCTGTCCACAAGCCCCCTATCCCATCCCCCTCCCCTTCTATAAGGGTGTTCCCCCTCCCAATCCAACCCCCCTTCCCGTACCTCTGACATTCCCCTACCCTGGGGGGGGCGGAAGTCCAGCCTTGGCAGGACCAAGGGCTTCCCCTTCCATTGGTGCCCAACAAGGCTCTTCTCTGCTACATATGCAGTTGGAGCCCTGGGTCAATCCATCTATAGTCTTTGTGTAGTGGTTTTGTCCCTGGGAGCTCTGGTTGGTTGGCATTGTTGTTCTTATTGGGTTGCAAGCCCTTTCAGTTCTTTCAATCTTTTCTCTAACTCTTCCAACCGGGGGTCCCGTTCTCAGTTCAGTGGTTTGCTGCTAGCATTTGCCTCTGTATTTGACATGCTCTGGCTGTGTCTCTCAGGAGAGATCTATATCTGGTTCCTGTCAGCATGCACTTAGCTTCATCCATCTTACCTAGTCTTGGAGATATATATATGGCACATGTGGGGCGGACTCTGAATGGCTGTTCCCTCAGTCTCTGCTCCAGACTTTGCCTCCATATCCCCTCCTATGAATATTTTTGATCCCCCCTTTAAGAAGGAGTGAAGCATCTGCATTTTGATCATCCTTCTTGAGCTTCATGTGGTCTGTGGATTGTTATCTTGGGTAATTCGAGCTTTTAGGCTAATATCCACTTATCAGTGAGTGCATACCATGTGTGTTTTTCTGTGATTGGGTTACCTCAGGATGATATTTTCTAGTTCAATCCATTTTCCTATGAATTTCATGAAGTCATTGTTTTTGATAGCTGAGTAGTATTCCATTGTGTAGATGTACCACATTTTCTGTATCCATTCCTCTGTTGAAGGGCATCTGGGTTCTTTCCAGCTTCTGGCTATTATAAATAAGACTGCTATGAACATAGTGGAGCTTGTGTCTTCGTTATATGCTGGGGGATCTTTTGGGTATATGCCCAGGAGAGGTATAGCTGGATCTTCAGATAGTGCAATGTCCACTTTTCTGAGGAACCTCCAGATGGATTTCCAGAATGGTTGTACCAGTCTGCAATCCCACCAACAATGGAGGAGTGTTCCTCTTTCTCCACATCCTTGACAGTATCTGCTGTCGCCTGAGTTTTTTTGTCTTAGCCATTCTGACTGGTGTGAGGTGGAATCTCAGGGTTGTTTTGATTTGCATTTCCCTTATGATTAAGGATGTTGAACATGTCTTTAGGTGTTTCTCAGCCATCCAAATTCCTCAGCTGAGAATTCTTTGTTTAGCTCTGTACCCCATTTTTTAATAGGATTGTTTGGCTCTCTGGAGTCTAACTTCTTGAGTTCTTTGTATATTTTGGATATTAACCCTCTATCAGTTGTAGGATTGGTAAAGATCTTTTCCCAGTCTGTTGGTTGCTCTTTTGTCCTAATGACAGTGTCCTTTACCTTACAGAAGCTTTGCAGTTTTATGAAGTCCCATTTGTCAATTCTTAATCTTAGAGCATAAGCCACTGGTGTTTTGTTCAGGAAATTTCCCCAGTGCCCATGTGATTGACTCGTCCCCACTTTTTCTTCTATTAGTTTGAGTGTATCTGGTTTGAAGTGGAATCTCTTGCCCTCTTGAACCCTTGTGTCCATTTGAGGAGTTTTGTTTTCACTGGCTGGTGTCTGCCGTCTTGTGAATGTGAGTGCTGTCTGGAAGTCTATAGTAAGGTTCAGCAGTGGCACAGGCGCTCTTTCTCTCTCCCACATTGTCTGTACTGGCTCAGTTCAGCGGCCAGAGTTCTTGCTCTGCGTGTCAGGAAGCCTTAAGTTGGATCCTCAATACCACAAAACAAAGCCATGTTAACACAAAAACTTGTTTGTTCTTAGATGTGAGGTACATTTTTTTCTCTTTTCATAAACAACTGGCACACCTATAGTCCTTAGAACTTTTAGAACACTAATTTTTATCTTGAATTTACTTATAGAAAGTACTTACTGGATCCAGTGTTTTATTATTATAGCTATGGAGTTTTTTTCTTTTTTTTTTTAATATTTATTTTATTTATGTGAGTACACTGCAGCTGTCTTCAGACACACCAGAAGAGGGCATCAGATCTCATTACAGATGGTTGTGAGCCACCATGATGTGGTTGCTGGGAATTGAACTCAGGACCTCTGGAAGAGCAGTCAGTGCTCTAACCACTGAGCCATCACTCCAGCCCAGCTATGGAGTTTTTATTTTCTCTTCATTATATTTAAAGTTGATAATGAAAATCTGGACACATTTTATTTACAAAAGTGTTGGGTTTGTAATGTTCATTGGGAAAATAAAAAATATCTTAGCGATATTAGTCTCTTACTGTAAGTAGTTTGCATGTTGCGTTCTTTATTTTTTACTTCTTTTAGTTTTCTTGAGACAGAGTCTCTATAGTCCTGGTGCCGGGACTTGCTATGTAGACCAGGCTGGTCTTGAGCTCACAGATCTGCCTCTGGAGTGCTGAGAATAAAAGCATGTACCTCCTTGCCAAGCCTATATTTTTATTATATAGGTGTTTTTCCTGCATGTGGATGTTCAGTTCCCATAGAGGCCAAAAGAAGACACTGGATCACCTCTGGGTACTGAGAATCAAACATAGGTTCTCTGTAAGAGTAGCACTGAGCCATCTCTTCAGCTCCATGTGGGGTTTTTTCTTAATATTTATTTACTTTTTCGTTATATATCAGTGCTTTATCTTCACATACACATGTTTGGATCTCATTACAGATGGCTGTGAGCCCCCATGTGAGTTCTGGACTTGAACTCAGGACCTCAGGAAGAACAGTCAGTGTTCTTAACCACTGGGCCATCTCTTCAGTCCCCTGTGCAGGAGTAGGAGTCTTAGAGGACAAAATGGCTTTACCTGATTAATTTAAAGTTTGTATCATGTGTCACAATATTGTTTGTCAGAGAAAGTTCTTGCTAGATTGCTTCTAATTACACCTTTATTGAGAGCTAAATGAGGAAAGAAAACAAGCAAGATGGAAAAAAGAACATTGGTGAGAGAGAGAGCTTGGAAAATGAAAAGGCGGGTCAGTGTACACTTGACTGGGCCTTTGTCTGCAGATGGCTGGTATCTGTTGTCATGTCTGTTCAGGTATCTGTGGCACTAAGTCTTTGTGAGTCTCCTGGCGGGGATAATGAAGTTTGTAACATACAGGTAAGTGGTACCACAGGCTCATAGTCGACCTTAGTAGCTGAAATGGGTGACTTGTATCTTTAGTACTAATTTTTTGGAAGCTCAGGCATCCCTAGAGAAGTGATCTTACTCTCATTGTAATTTTACCTCAGAGGGTGTTCAGAAAGAGGCTGACGAAAACCCAAATTATTGTTTTTTTATTTTTCAGGATGAATTTGGCTACAGATGGACAAGAGATGATCATTCCACAAGCCGGCAGTCTGACTACAGGTAAGTAGATAAAAATAAGTACATTGATTCTCCACTCATTTGTGCTGTGGAAATATAGCATCAAATGCATAGCTGAATGGCTTCATTAGGGTTTGGATTTGAGAGCAGCAAGCATTATGTCCTCTTTGACTGTGATGTAGCTAGTAACTGATGTTGACATTTTATAATTGATGGTATATTCAAAATAAGTCTGAATTACAAGATGTAGTTTTGCTTAACTGGAAAGTAAAACACTTTATTTCTCCAGAAGTAGCCTTTGAAAATACTCAGCCTTACCAAGTGTCTTCTGTTATAAGGCATTTTCTCTGGTGATCTATTTATTTATATGTTTCAATTATTTTTGTTTATTTGTGTGTGTGTATATCTGTATGTATGTATGTATGTATGTATGTATGTATGTATGTATGTATTTATGTGTGGTGAGGTGTATGTGCTGTGATGGAGGGCAAAGGACAACTTTTGGGGTTTGGTTATCTCCTTTCACATGTAGGTTCCTGGGACCTGTGGGAAATGTCCCCAGTAGACTTACATGGTGACAGCTTGGCTCTCAGCTGTCAGTGCTACATTGTGTAGAAATTGGGTCCCTGGTCTTCTTGGCTACCAGAAGTGAGTCTTTCACATATGCTCCATTGCTGTGATGTTTTACCTCACCTGCTTAAGGCTACTCACCCTTCGCCAACAAGAAATTCTCAGCACTTGAGAAAAAGGGAAGCCCTTTTATTCTTGTGGAGCTGTGGCCTCTAGCTAGTGTTAGAGAGGCCCAGCCCCATGAGAATACTTCACAGCTTACGTTGTTATGAGACCATCCTGGGTGGTCTTTTCATCTCTGCCCCAAAGGAGTGTTTTTCCAGAGCCAAGCACGTTTTATAGAAGGTGAACATTTCAGGGGTGTAGTCAAGTCAGCTACTTGCTGTCTGCTCGTTTCCAGAAAAAGGGGGAAGGGGCAGGCAGGTTTACAGAAGCAGACGTCAGTCCATAAGCTTTATCTCTGTTGTCTCAGATGAGACTTTCTTATTCTGTTTTTCTTCCTATGTATCTAGTGTCCAAGTAAGGTTGTTAATCCCATTTAACCAATGTTAACTAATGCTTGCTGTTTTCACTTTCTCCTTATATAAACCTAAGCTCCAGGGCAGAGTACAGAGCAGGCCAGCCATGGACTGAAAGCTGCTCTAAATCGTGGTTCCTTAGTTTGCTGTTTTGTAGCTGTTTGTTACAGTGTTGGAAATCTCACAGAAAGTGGGACACGGTGGGGTGTGGCTCTGGCCACGTGCTTCCCAAGGCAGTGTCTCTGTTGGAAAGATCGATAAAAGGCTGCGGAAACAGCTTCATGTGCTGCAAGTGGCGCTTACAATCATTCTGGCAGGAGCTCAGAAGCCGAACATCCTACCAGGGGTGTAGGAACGACTATGGTTAGACCCAGATGGAGTCGAGGCTACTCTCAAACTGCAATAGAGGTGAATCATTCCTGTTACCTTGTAGCAAACCCTGTGTCTCATCTTGAGCATGACCTGAGACTCTCTCAGCTGAATTTAATCATACTAGACTAATAACTGTGCTGAAAGAGAGTTGAAGGCAGCCTGGTATTTGGATTGGGATGTGCTTATTGCTGGTCTCTTGATATCCAAGTTTACTGTGAGAATTTTAACAAAAAAGTACACTGAGACATTTAAAAGTTTATAGTTTGCCCAGAAAACAAGTAAATGCATATTGAAGAAGTTGAGTTCAAAGAGATCTGAGCTATGAGAAAGAAAAAAAGCTGTGGTCTGAGGATGCAGCTTCCTTCTGTCCTTATTCTCCTCCTCTTCTTCAAGATTTGTTCTATTATTTATATGAATGTTTTTGCATATATATACACACATCACATATCACATACATACACACAAACATAATAGGCAAACAGCAACCTTGTATGTATGTGTATGTGTATGTATGTATGTATGTATGTATGTATGTATGTATGTATGTATGTATGTATGTTCCTGATACCAAAGAAGCCAGAAGAGGGAGTCAGATCCCTTGCAACTGGACTTACAGACTGCCATGTGAGTTCTGGGAACTGAACCCCAGCCCTCTGAAGAAGCATCAGGCACTGTTAACCAATGAGCCCTTCCCTTCAAGTATAACACTTTCTTAGACGATGCCAGTGGCCCTTGGTTCTGTATTTAGCACTTAAAAAAAAAAAAAAAGACAAATACTTGGATAATAGTAAAATGCCTTAGATCATCTTGGAAATCATCTCGTTTTCTTATTCTGTTTTCTTCTTGCTATATAACTAGTGCCCAAGTAAGGGTGTTAATCCACAGTTTTGGATTTTCCTGTGCTCAGTTGTCACAGCGCTCAGGCTGCTGCAAGGTGTGGATTCTGGTTAAGCTGTCCTTGGTATTATCCATGTAATTAATTATTCAGACAGGTAAAGACTTTCAGGAAGTCTTAGACTTCACTGAGATTTCAGAGGAAACACTAGGAGGTCAGGCAGTGTATGGCTAGGTCACAGTGCTGGCACCTGCCCCCAGTGGGTAATGTGTGAAGCTATTGAGTGAAGCCCAAGTTGCTGTCGATACCTACGGAATTTGGAGATATTAGGGATGTGGAGCGTTTGTTCAAGGAAAGCTATAGGCAACCTACACAATAGGGCTCGCCTTGGTTGAGTTCTTTGCTCTTCATTCTGTTTCTTCATTTTGGTATGGGTATTTTACTCTCTACCATTGTGTGCTTAGCTATTTCCTCTGAATTAAAACTTCTTTCTTGGGGAGAAAGGAGGCTTATAAGCTTCAGAAAACTACTGATACAAGGCCCAAGAAACTCAGGTGGTGGCAAGGTTCCCCTTAATATATACAGTGAACAGTGGCAGGCCAACCGATGGTGAGTCTTTTAGGGATCTCCAGTCCCCTTGCTAAAGTGGGCTTTGGGGTACCACAGCTGCCTTGTAAGAAACCCAAGTTCTCAGGAAAACCCTTTATTTTGGTTTGCGTTGGTCATCACTGTCTTCTTTGGGAAAAGGAAGGAAAAGTAACATAGCATATTGTATACCGGAAGTGTATGACTTGTTTTTGGAATTTTACAGGTCCTCCCAGAGTTTGCTTTGAGTTTCAGAAGAGATTTTGCTCTTAGACGTTTGCACAATGATAGAACTGTCCTAACTATGTGTAGTGGTAGATTCATTCCTTCAATCCAGGAGGTAGAGGCTGGCCAGTGTCTTAGTTTGAGGCCAGCCTTATCTACATACTGAATTCTAGGCCAGCCAGGGCTAAATAGTGAAACCCTGTCTCCAAAACAAACAAAACACACACAAAATATAAGAAATGAATTGAATAGGGCTGGAGAGATGGCTCAGTGGTTAAGAGCCCTGACTGCCCTTCCAGAGGTCCTGAGTTCAATTCCCAGCAACCACATGGTGGCTCACAACCATCTGTAAAGAGATCCGATGCCCTCTCCTGGTGTGTCTGAAGACAGCTACAGTGTACTTATATATAATAAATGAATAAATCTTTAAAAAAAAAGAAATGAATTGAATAAATGTTATTCTGGGATGGATGTGAGCATTTTGGGTACTAGGATGCTATGGAGTGCCCCTCACAGCTTAATTTGTTGGACACATGGTTCCTAGTTGCTGATGCTAGAAACTGTAAAGTGGGGCTTCTGTGGATGAAGTGAGTCACTAGGTGTGTCCTCAGCTTATACCTGAGACTGTGAGGCAGAGTAAGTGTTGCCTCCTCTAAGTCGCCTTCTCTTGTGCATTTCTCACAGTAAGAAAAGCTGACTTCATGAACTGTAAGGGGAAGGAGCCACAGTCTTAGAGAACTGTTCTGGGGTCGGGGGCCATAGGTGAAGGGGCTGGTTATTCTATGGGATGGACAAAGGAGTGTATGTCCTGGAAAGAAGATGGGACAGCAGCAGAGTGGAGGGAGGCAATAGAGAAACACCAGGGAGGTGGTGGGGATGCAGAAGAAGACAGCGGAAGTTAACTTGACCTTCCTTCACAGTGGCAAGGACTAAACTGCCACAGTTCTGTAGATGCCAGAATTAGATGCTAAAATCCATTCGATCCAAGCAAGTCAGCTGCTGTTCTCAGTCAGTGAGGGTCCAGTGTGGGAGGGCCAGTCAGCCACTTCAAATCCCAGAGTGTGGTGATAGGCAGAGGTGACAGCTTCCTGCACACAGTTGGCTGCACTTTGGCTAAGGAACCCATTATCAAGAGCCAGGACATTGCCTAGCAAGAGGAAACAAACAGGTTCTCTTCCTTTTTCTTGAAAGAGTAGCTAATTCACACTAGTGCTGTGATCACCAAGACCTAGATGACTGACTGTCCCTGGACCAGCTATAAAACTGCTCCATTGCAGTGGGTGATTAAACCTCACAGTTTGGCAGCACAGCTGTAAGAACATTCAGCTCTACAGTAGACTCTGTCCCCAGAGAAACAATACTGGGTGGCGGGTGGGTTGTAGACATTGAGCATCGGTGACTGTATAAACGGATAGCCAACTGCAGACGCAGGCCCTTGCCTTGATTTTTATTAACAGTTCCTCTTTTAATTTTTACTGTCCTTTCTACCCTTGTGTGTGTGTACATGTGTGTGTGTGTGAGAGAGAGAGAGAGAGAGAGAGAGAGAGAGAGAGTGTGTGTGTGTCTGTGTGTCTGTGTGCACACGTACATGCATACATAATGAAATAAGAGCAGGTATGAGTTGAGTTAAGTTTGTAATCCCAGGGTTTAGGAGGTACTAACAGGGATGGAGAATTCAAGGCTGTTCCAGCCTTACACCTTATCTTTTTAAAAATGATTTATTTTTAATTGTGTGTGTGTGTGTGTGTGTGTGTGTGTGTGTTAGTATTTGTTCATGTGTGTGCAGTGCTCATGGAGGCCTTGAAGAGGATATCGGATCCTCCTGCAATTCAGATTACAGAAGGCTGTAGACTGCTTTTTTTGAGCCTCCTGACATGGGTGCTCGAACTGAACTTGGGTTCTTTGGAAGAATTCAGCATAGAGTTAACCGCTGAATCCTCTTTCGAGCCGATACCCTGTTTTGAAAGAGGAATAAACTAATGGGGCCTGCAGAAATGTCTCAGCAGTTCAGAGCACATGCTGCCATTGCAGAAGTTATGACTTGGTTAACTTAGTCACCATGGTAACAGAACTGTCTTTAGTCATAGTTCCAGGAGCTTGGCTTCTGTGGCTTCAGGTACACAGTGCACATACATGGTACAAACACTCATACACATAAAATCCAAAAGCACTTTTAAAAACAAGCTAATTTTAAAAATCACATACGATTTTCTAATCCCTATAGCCGCGTTAACATAATGATGTGCATTCTGTATCTTTTATCCATTCATTAATACTTAGAATTTTAAGTTTTGGTGTATATTCATGTGCCAATTTGTGAAAAATAATTGTTTGTGAAAGACCCTTGAGGATTTTTGTTTCATTGATTTTGTTTGTTTGTTTGGTAGTGCTCAGATAATAGTCCACAGCGTGCCTCCAGTGCCACATGATTTGGACTCCAGTTTCACAGTGTCTAAGCAGTTGCAGCAGATCCCAGCTTGTAGTATCTTTATGAAACATTACTGTGGTTTGCCTGCTAAATTATCAAATGAAGAATTTCTAAATTAAAGGGAAACATGTCTTTTAAATTTCACAGTTGTCAATATGCAAAATGCCTCCTTTTTTCAAGAGCCAAAGGGTATTTTCCTGTTTTTTCTTCTCTTTCCTTAGTGTGAGTATGTTTGCAGTTTCCTTTATGCAACGGTTTAACCATGGTGCCTTCTTATTTGGTCCTGACGTCTTGGTATATTCTGATTATTTTCTGACCATGCACTGCTGCTCTAATACTATTCTACTTTAAAATCCATTTATCGTCAATCATCATTAATACGTTTTCTTTTTTTTTTTTTTTGGTTCTTTTTTTCGGAGCTGGGGATCGAACCCAGGGCCTTGCGCTTCCTAGGCAAGCGCTCTACCACTGAGCTAAATCCCTAGCCCCTTAATACGTTTTCTTAACTATTCCATGGGCATTCAAACAAGATAAATTCTGTTTTTATGTTAGAGAGTCTGTCTTCATTCATTTATTATATTTCTTTTATGCCGGATATTCTTCTTAGCTTCTCAGAGTAAGCAGGAGCCACATTCATGTGCTCTATATTTTCATAATACATAGAAAACAAATTATGCATGGTGAGCTAGCATTAATTATGCACAGTTAACAAATATCAAAGTATTTTTGTTCAGAAAAAGAAAGCAGGTTGAAGTAGAGACTACTTGAGCATGAGGTCTGGGTGTTATAAGTTTTAATCACAGAAACTCTAGCTTTGACTTCCTGTCACCTATCTGGCTGTCTGTTGACAGTGCTCAGTATCAGGTAGGTGACATTAAAGGCCGTAGCAGTAGAGAGTAGCAGTTGCTTTAGAACAAGGTTGACTGCTTTATACACCAAACAAGAAGTATGGTTAGATATATGTAATTGTAGTATTCTGAGTATGTAAGAAAGCCACGTCAGCTGTAAGTTTCTGCCCATCCAGTAGAGTATACACAGTGATTCTTTGAATTGTGGGAAGAAATTGAAAGAACTTTCAATGTTTTAAACTTATAAGATAAGTTCTTAGAACAGTTCAGAGGACTCATGTATCCATAACCTGGAGGTCTTATTAATGTCTCCATTGATGCCCAGTGCTACAGAAAGACTGGAGTGGGTTACAAATTACCTCTTTATTTTGTAACAACTTAGTCTTTCTTTAGGGCTCCTGATTTTTGGCAAGATGTACAGGGCTTTAAATTGCTAAGCAAACATGTTACCACTGAGCCTGAGCCTTGAGTTGTGTGGCATGTTCCTGATCTGGGTACACTTTGCTGGGACAGTCCCTAAAGTGATGTTTTCTTTGCGTTGCATAGATGCATAGGTGATTTTGATTGTACATGTTGATTGTCTTATTGATCTTTGTCACTTGTTGAAGCTAAATTTGCAGACAGTAGTAATGGGTTAATTTTCCCTTGAGAATCAGTAAGTGGCCTTTGATGGCTTTGCTCTGAGTCTGCGCAGCTGCCAGTCTCTAGCCCGCATTCCCATAACCTTCATGACATCAGTTCTTCTTACCTGAATGACTTACTGAAGGTGTTACAGACAGGTTTTCCTTCCTTCAGACTCATATTTTGGAGTTTATGTCACTTTAATTTCATTTTTTGTTTGTTTGTATTGTTTTGTTTTTGAGTTAGGGTCTCATGTAATTCAGGATGATCTTCAGCTTGCTATACAATGGAGGGTGGCTTTCAGTTTCTGATTTATTTCTTTATTTTTAATTTATTTTGCTGCCTGTATTTCTCTAACGCGGGGATTATAGGATGTACAGCTATGCACCTAGTTTGTGCTGTGCTAGAGATGGAATCCAGCATAGTGTATGTTAGACAAGCACTTTACCAGCTGAGGTACATCCACCCCAGCCCTGCGTGATGGAGCTGTAGCCCTGACCTGACGCTGTAGGTCACGCTTTTGGGAGGTAGGTGCTTTGTGCTTGGTGTTAGAGTCTTGGTAATTGGGGTTGGGACCTACATTAAGAAGAACAGTGGAACTTACTTCTCTCTTCTCCATCATATGAGAACATACCAAGGAAACAACCAACTACAAACCAAGATGAAGGGCTTTGCTATACACGAGATCTTCTGGTACCTTGATCTCAGACTTCCTAGCCTCCAGAGCTCTGAGGGTTAGACATATGCTGGTCTGCATATACAGCAAGGTGTGGGCTCCTTTACAGCTCCATTTGTTTTATATGGTATATGCTTACACTGAGCACAGTAAATTTGTGGCACTATAATTTCTTGTCTGTCAGTGAGGGCCCTGGCTTTGAGGTGTCAGAAGAGACTGTCCTCTTTGAGTGTTTTGTTCTTAGACATCTTATTTGGGTAGTTCTGAGGTAGTCTTTACAGTTACTCATTTCTCTCCTCGTTCATAGGTTAGGCTTGTGATTAAATGTGTTAGATTCTGCGTTCTCAGCATCCCCGGCTTCTAGCCCGGCCTGAGGTACGTGTGGTACGTTTAGAATGGAGAGCAGTGGGAACTGGGGTTGCTCCTTCTCTTAGTGACTGCTCCAAAGTCCTGGAGTTTGATGCAGAAAGTTTCTGTCTTCTACAGCATCTGTGGAGTGTTGTATCAGCTGTGAGCTTACGAGGGCCCAGCCCCAGCTCAGGCCTAGCATGAGCATCAGCAGCGGCTTTTCCTGTTCACAGCCTCCAGCAGTTAATCTGGACCCTGCAGAGCTTACTTTCTAGAACCTTCTTTTTGTGGTTTGTCGTTGCTGGCTTCCACAGGACCACCTTGCTTTCATGTTGTGCTATAAGCCCACCTATTACTGACTGCTGAGCTTCCCTCTTTTCTCTTGTGTGGCGTTTGTACAGGCACGTCTAACGTGTAGCCAGTGTTCCTCATGTAGCAAAAGACAAGTGAGCGCAGCTAAAGCTGAAGTGTCCGACGAATGGAGCCAGACCATCTTAAGGGCTTTCTTAGGCTTACTCTGCCTGCCTGCCCTGCTGCCCTCCTTCCTTCGTGGAGATGGGTCATTCATTTTATATCAGGTGTGCCATCACCTGCTCCTTTGGTTTCTGTGTTTACAGTTATGTTTAAAACACCTTTTAAATGAACTTCAGAATATTTTAGGGTTTTATTTTGGCTTTTTATTAAAAAAAACATTTTATGCTTTACCAAGTATTACTAATTCAGACAAGGTTGATTTTTGACAGTCACTTCCTGTACTTTATTTATGTGGTTTTATAATAAACATAATAAAGGATTAAAGGATTTTACAGTGTGTAAAATGAGGGAAGTGTAAGGTGGTTGGCAAGAATGTAGTGGTTTTCCGGTATCCATATGAATCCTGTGATTAAGTATTAATAGTGCACTATTTCATATTTACTGGTACATTGAACTTTATCTTCTACAATACAACAGTTTTGTGGGGTTGTTTTTTGTTGTTTTTGTTTTTGTTTTTTGTTTTTTTTTTGTTTTTTGTTTTTTTTTTTTTGTCTGTTTTCATCTTAGTTGAGACTAATTATAAACCTCAGTAGAGTCAGAACCCTGGAAGTGGTAAGAATCCCTGATGTCCACTACAAATGAGAATTAGTGTGTGTGCGGGGTACAGGGCACTCGAGTTTGCATGAAGGTGACAGGATGGAGGTAGATTCATCATAGGTGACTAACCTGTTTAAAATACAGTAAGAGGAGTTGGAAAACATTGTAAACTGGAGAGAGCGTGGCTGAAGAGACCTTTGGGTGTCCTTTTCTCTAGGTCGTCAGTGACTTGCGCATATTGCATAGGTTGGAGGGAAAGGAAAGGCTGAAGAGCCAATGTAGGGAAGGGTAACTGATGCAGTGTGGTCAGCAAAGAACCAGGAGCAGCACTGCTGGACGGGAGTGCAGAAGGGAGAGATGGGCAATGAGCACACACCTAGTGACCAAGGCAGAGGCAGCTCATTCCTTCCAGCCGCTCTTTCTCCTTGTCCCTAGGAAAGGGAAGGACTCCTCGGACAGCAAAGTGTTTGCTGGATTAGATGGGGGGGGGGGTGGTTAAAGTGTGCACCCCTTACTGAGGTAGTTTGAGCTCCCAAGACAGAGACACTGCTGACAGGGATTGGGAGCTGCCGGGAATTGACCGCCTAGGCACTGTGCTAGACCAACCTGTAGGCGTGTGGGACCTCTAGGATCCAGCAGCTTAGCTCTGCTGGCGAGACAGATGTGTGGGATTAATTCACAGCCTGGGCTGACGGATGGTGTTTCAGAGTCTCCAGGGTGGAGTTAGTTGTTAGTGTCTGTAGAATGTCTAGGTCGGAAAGGTAAAAGTGAGACTGGGTTGAGGAGCATGGATTGCTAAACTACAGAGGAAATAACAGGACACCCAGCAGTAATTGTTTCATGTTTCCCTAAACTGATATTTACTTTATGTATATGAGTACACTGTAGCTGTGTTCTCTAACATTAAGGTTCATCACCTACCATTTCAGGGGTTTCTCCGTGATCCTCAGCGGGGAAGTATGGCAGTAGGCAGACTGTCAGGCAGGACACTGGAGCCGCAGCTGCGAGCCCGTCCTATATGGAAGATGGAAGCAGAGGGCCTGGGCTGTGCGATTCCCTCACCAGCCCCAGACACCTCCTCCAACAAGGCCACGCCCCTCAGTCCTTCTAAACAAGACACACCTCCTCCAACAAGGCCACGCCCCTCAGTCCTTCTAAACAAGACACACCTCCTCCAACAAGGCCACGCCCCTCAGTCCTTGTAAACAAGGCCACACCCCCTCAGTCCTTGTAAACAAGACACACCCCCTCAGTCCTTCTAAACAAGACCACGCCCCCTCAGTTCTTCTAAACAAGGCCACCAAAACAAGGGGCCAAGCTTTCAAATACATGAGCCTATGGTGTCATCCTCCTTCAAACCATCAGTCACCTGTTCTCCATCTTCTTAGGCACATAGACCATGTTTCCTGGCCCTTCTCTGCAGGTAGGTGTGTAGTCACAAGACTGGTTCAGCTCTAGTGGAATGTGAGACGGAGTTCTGCTGCTCCAATGTGTGTGTTCTTCTTTTCCTCCTCCCTCATTTCTCCCTTTATCCTCACCTCTTCATTCCTACTTCCTTACTTCCAACCCTCTTTTTGTAGCCCAGGTTTGCACAGAATTCCACTTCTGTTCCAGAATGCTGGATTGTGTTCCACTATGCCCAGCTTATGACATCAAAACACATGGCCTCCATCTTTGATCACTGTGGGTCTTTAACCTTTCTGGGACATTTGTCCTAACGTCTTATATGTCCAAATGACCTTTGTGTCTCAGTCATTTTCTGTTGTTTTTCACTAACCTTTCCTAAATGAAGACAAGACGCTGGTTAGTATTTTGGGAGGGTCAGCTGACTGCTTTTTAGATAGTATTTTGATATTTTTATTAGTTGTTTAGGCATATCTTTGTCTCTCTCATCCTCCCATTTTCCCTCCCTCTCTCTGTCTCTGTGCCTGCCTCTCTCTGTCTTTGTGCGCCTCTCTCTCTCTCTCTCTCTCTCTCTCTTCCTCTCTCTCTCTCTCTCTCCTTCTCCCTCCCTCTCTCTCTCTCCCTCTCCCTCCCTCTCTCTCCCTCTCTCTCTCTCCCTCTCCCTCCCTCTCTCTCCCTCCCTCTCTCCCTCTCCCAATTCTCTGTAGCTCTGGCTGTTTTGGAACTTACTTCATAGACCATGCTGGCTCAACAGCGATCCTTCCTCCTCTGCCTCCAAAGTACTGTTCGCCACTGCACTCTTAATGTCTTTTAAGAGCAGCAGATACTCTCCACCCTCACTCCTGTACCATAGAATAAATAATAGGTCAGATGGAAACTTAGTCACATGGCCACTTTGCCCACATTAGAAACAAATGATATTTGAGATTTGCAGTTCGTTTATTCTTAAACAACTGTCTAGCTGTTTATCTAACTGCTTTCCTAAAATCATTCTTGAAGCCTTAATTCCATTTTTAAGTTGCCATGAACTAGAAAAGTAGCCAGTATGTAGTGTGGAGTGTTTGTATACTGTTCAATGAGAGGGGACGGAGGTCCTGAAAGAGTACGTAAGATGCATTTGCTCTCTCTTTTCCTTCCCCGACAGCTTTTTCCCTATGTCATTGAAAATTCTCCCTAGCTAATAAACTTAAGTGCATATAGAAAAATGGGGTTTTGGCCAATGAAACAACTCAGTATGTAGAAACATCTGCCACCAAGCTTAATTATCTCTCTGCAATCCCTGAAACCCACAGAGAACTGACGTCTGTGCTACGCTGTGCTGTGTAGGTTTTTAAGTGTCAGACCGGAAGGTCTCGTCTGCCATGGCCTCTGATCTGACTGCATGAACAGTTGCAGTTACTATGTCATTTGGGGAGGAGTGTGAGCTCTTGAGGGGTGTTGATGTGCTCAGTGGTTAAGCTCTTACCTAGCTTGACAAAGGCCTGAATTCAACACCCAGTGCTGTGAAAGGAGGCCATGAGCCTTTGAAGCAACATCCAGTTCATTGTGTATCTGTGTGCCGTAGGTGTGCTGGAGGCCATGTCAGGTCCATGGGTTGAGAGAGTTCTTGCTAGCTCTTTCCATGCCTCATCCTCTAGCCTGTGTTGTCCTCTCTGCCTTCCCTACCTTGGACCTTCAATATTTCTCATGCAGCTGGATGCCGTCCTCTCAATCCAGCAACGCTTTGTCCTAGTAAAAAGCCTCACTTCATTCAAAAAGGTGTGTGACTTGAGACCTATAAACATGTTGGCTATATTATACATTATGTATTTTTCTGTATATTTTATTTGTGTGTGTGTGTGTGTGTGTGTGTGTGTGTACATATGTTTGTTTTGAGACAGGATCTCACTATGTAGCCCTGGCTTTCCTGGAACTATGTAGACCAGGCTGACCTCAAGTTCACAGAGATCCACCTGCTTCTGCCTCCTGAGTGCTAGGACGGGTTATAAGCATGAGCAGGCAAATCCACTTTATTTATGTTTTCAAAGCCCTTTAGCCCCGTAGGTATACTGTTTGCTAGTTACTTTGTAGAGGTCGTTGAGTACTTAGGAAGCTAAGCAGATCTTAGACCCCTTCTCTTTCCTTTGCTGGTTGATACTGCTCCTTAGCGGTATATGGGAGAGAGGATCTGATGCTCTTTACTTCTGTAAACCCAGAGCCCCTCTCCTCAGTGTTCTCCCACTAACATCTGATGTCTGCACAGAGTAGTCAGTCATGATGGAAACTAAATAATCTTTTCATTGCCTTGCTTAAACCCTGTAGCAGTGAACTGCTAGGAGACCCAGGCTCTCTCTCACCAGCGTCACTGTTCCTACCTACACACAATACCTAGTACTTTTAATTAATTCAAATCTTTTTTAAAATAATTATTTATTTTATATATATAAGTACATTGTAGGTGTCTTTAGACACACCAGAAGAGGGCATCTGATTACTTTACAAATGTTGTTGCTGGGAATTGAAAATCTCTGGAAGAACAGTCAGTGTTGCTAACCGTTGAGCCATCTCTCCAGCCCCAATACATAGTACTTTTTAATACCTTTAAAACATTATTTTTAAAGTTTAATTATGCTCGTGGTGATTGGGTATATGCACATGAATACAGGTACCTGTGGAGACCAGAGGCTCTGGATCTTCCTGGAGCTGGAGTTACAGGCAGTGAGCTTCCTGACAGGGAACTGCACTCAGCCTGCTGGGTTACCCTGCCTCCCTTGCTATTCACAACACCCAAAACAGAGTGCTTACATTTTCTTTTTCACTTTCCACACCTGCTTCGTAACTCCATGGAGGGACTTTTTCTCAGTTCACATGCTTCCTAACTTTGATGTGTGAGACATGGAAATAGTTCTTAGTCTTCAGTTTACTCCAACCACTGTTGTCCTTGAACTTGCCCACATAGAACCCCACCCTCACCTCTGACATGTTTCTAAGCCTGACCCTTCTTCCTTGTTATTAGAATTTCTAGTTCACTCTTTTCTGCTCGTTCTGACTACCCCCATCTCCGAAAACCCTTAACGGTTCTTATTTGCACATCCGCTATTCCTCCAGCAGGGCATGGGCAGACCCTAGAGTCTTTGGGAATTGTTAGGTTGCTATCCTGAGCTTTGAATTTCTGGCTTGTGGACAATTGTAATACATATATATTCTCTTACACACTAGTAAGCCCTCTGTTTCAGTCCTTCTCACAGAAGTTTTGTGAGCAGACGAGTTTTCAGGGACACATTATTGAAGTTCAGAATTTAGAACACCGACTTGGAATGCCTGGGGGTTCTGCTGTGGCTAGGGAAGGGATAACCTGAGGTTTGCTTTTCTGTTGGCACTCACAGGTGATACTTAAAGGAGTCTGGGGTCCATTCCAGCAGGCTCTTCCTCAAGCCTCTTCTCCACACTCTGTAGTCACTTGCTGGGACAAGGCCCTCTGATGGGGTTACCTACTACTTTGTGTTTGAAGTTCCAGGTCCAGAGTTCCCCTTTCCTTACTTCTCCCTCCCCTCATGGTCTTTCTCTTCTGTTCATTCTCCTCACTTCCTTTTCTCCCATTGAGTGTTTGCTCCCTTTCTTGTCAGGCAGATTCCTGTGTGTTGGATTTTCCGTTCTCATTCTGCAGTAAGATGGGTTTTTTGCTTATCTTCCATAGCCAATAGGCACCCCCATCAAAGCAGGATCAATTCTAGTCCTTCCAGCCAAGTTTCTCTCTCAACCAGAAAACATTAGCCTTACACTTTGAGAACAGGTGTCTGATTTCTAATAATCTCTTTTTCCCCAGTATTTCAGTAAACTGGCCTAGCTTGTCACATGACATCTAGATCCTAAGCGTAGATATCTTCCAGCATCTGTGGTATTTCGTAGGAACTTTTCCGAAGTCTCTTTCTGTCTTTGCGTTTTAGTTTCTCTTTTGATGTTTCCACACAATCCCCTTTGACCCCTGTCTGTGTGTTGTAAAGCTGACACGACTTCTTTGCACCTGAATCTGGGCTTCCAGGATACAAATCTCTGGTGGTGTTATTAAAACACTTGAGCTTTGACTTATTCATATAGAAGTAAGTATTTTATAACTGAAAAAATATAACCTTGGCTTTTAAAGATTTAAGATGAAAACACAGTATAAAACACCTTAGTGGATTTTTCAAGTCTTGATTATTTGTTGATAAGGCACACATAGTGGATTAAGTTAAAAATAGATACAGTTAATTCAGTTGTCTGTATATTTTTATTTATACGTGACGGTGAGGAGCTTCATTTAGATTTGGTTGTTACATATGTGACTCACTTCCTACCACAGGCTTGACCCAACTCTCAGTTGTGCTAAAACATCTAGATCAGTGTTTGGGTTTATTATTGTTGATATACATATATGTACACACATATATGTATATGATCAGGATGGTCTCAAACCCACCAAGTATGTAAGGATGATTTTGAACTTTAAAAAAAAAGTTTTAATTCAGCTGGGCGGTAGCTGTGGTGCAGGCCTCTAAGCCCAGGACTTGGGATGCAGAGGTAGGTGAATTTCTTGAGTTTGAGGCTAGCCTGGTCTATGGAGTGAGTTTCGGGACCACCAGGACTTCACAGAGAAATTGTGTCTCAAGGGGAAACAATTTTATTCATATTTGTATGTGTATAAATATAGGTATGCTCCTGGTGTGGTGTGCATGTTGTGGTCAGAGGACAATTTTTTAAAAAATGATTTATTTATTATATATGTACACTGTAGCTATCTTCAGACACCAGATGAGGGCATGGGATCCCATTACAGATTGTTATGAGCCACCATGTGGTTGCTGGGATTTGAACTCAGGACCTCTAGAAGAACAGTCAGTGCTCTTAACCACTAAGCCATCTCTCCAGCCCCAGAGGACCAATCTCCATGCTGTTCTTGGGGATTGAAGTGAAATAGGCAGATGCCTTCACTCATGAGCTGTCTGCCATCCTGATCCTCCTGCCATTGAGAGCCCTTGAGAGCCCTGCCATTATATGCGTGTGCTGCCGTGCTCGGCTTTATGTGGTGCTCTGGTTTGAAGCCAGGACTTCATGCTTGCTCTACCAACTCAAAGTTCTACATTAGCTTAAAAACCAAAAGCTAAAACAAAGTCTTACTACCGAGATCCTGGAGCTCTCAGTCCTAAGTGGGATGTCTCCATCAAATCCCTTCTTCCTGTCTTAGGGAGCTATGTGGAAGAAGATACAGAAGGTTGGTAGGAGCCAATGGGGATGGAGGACACCAAGGAAGGCAGGCCTCCTAGATACAGCAGGCCTGATGCACATGCAGACTCAGACGGTGGCAGCATGCACAGGGTCTACACAAGTCTGAGCCAGATAGGGTCCTAGTGCTGAGAGGAAGGTAGGTCCGCGTCCTCAGCCCTAACCCCAGTTAACAACTGCTTTGAAATGAAACATCAGTTTCCTCCAAGAGTCTTCCCTGGGAAACAAACCACACTTAAGGGCAGGCCCCACCCAGAGCAGGAAATGGCTACACAAAGTGAACTCCTGTTGCTTTGGGCATTTTATTTTCCTAGTCTTTTTAAATCTTACAGATCTCTTGGTTATATGGTTTCCTGGTTTGTTTTTATGGGCTGTCTGTGTGCATGTGTGTGTCTCAGCAGCTGCGGACTTGTGATTTCTCTGTGGCTCTTTTTCCTGTTTTGTCCTATTCTGGTTTGATTATTTTCTTTTTATTTTAGATGCTTGTTTATATTCTAATGAGAGACAGACAGGGTTCGGATTTGGTTGGGCAGGAAAGTGGGGAGGATCTGAGAGGATTTGGGGGAGGGCAAACCATAACCAGAATATACTGCATGAAAATAATTTATTTTTAATATGAAAAGAAAAAGTGAAAACATAAGAGGCTCAAGAAGCCATGAGAATGAAGCCAGTGAGCAGCACCTTCATGGTCTGCTTCAGTCCTCGTCTTGAGTCCCTGCCCTGATTTCTCTCAGTGATGGACTGTGGTCATGCTATAGAAGCCCAATACGTGCCCCTGGCCCTCCCCACCTAAAAAATAATCCTTACTAATTCGTATAACTTAATAACAATATTAAATTATAGAACCTTTACCCTTGGACATTTGCTACTAATCCCCTGTCACAGATCCTTAGTAAAGCTAACTTCCCTAGAGCCACAGCACCCATCAAGAAGTCATACCCCATAGCTGACAGAGTGTTGGCTTTAGCACTGTTGTGACCTCTGAATCTTTGCCCAGGATGGTAGGCGGCAGGGAGGCAGGTAGAAGTGACTGAGAGCTCATCACATTTTGAGCTGTGCTTTGACTGCCCTCTGCTGTTGCGATTAGGAAACTAGCTTAGTGGTTCGTGGTTTCAAAGGAAGAGGTAGGTGGTAATTTTAGCTCTGCTTTTGGTCCTGCTGCTTCCCTTTCCACTCAGCAATCAGTAAGGCTCCTGTGGTCTCAGTGGACAGTCTTTGTTCTCCTGGGAATGAGCTGACTTTCCTGCCTGCTTTCTCTCTTTAGCAGCGTACGGTAGTTTCTAACCCTGTCTGCTGAGCCTTTATCCTTTGTGCTCATATGCACAGGCTTAGATCTTGCTCTTTTGTCCATTCATAAGACAGAGCCCAGAATCCCTTCTAAACCTAAGATGGCTGCCTTTGCTTGCCTCCTGGAATGTGCATGCGCACTTCCCACACAGCATGCCCCACACAGGCCTGGACCCTTCCTGTTTCTCAGAGTGGCTTTCCTCGCTTCACTGATACATCGTGCTGGAGTTCTGAGACTCAGCAGCCTGCGTCTTTCATGCTTGCACAGTCACACAGCCATCATTCCGTCTGAGCTCCCACTGTTTATTTCCTGGAGTATGGAAATCCCCTTTCTTGTCCCTCCTGCTCTTCCCGACTGCATGTGTGTTCTGTGTGTTGGTTTAGTGTCTGGTTTCCTTCCTGTTCAGAGTTCAGAGCTAGCAGAGACCCCGTAGCTCCTGTTGTGGCATTTGCTTCTCCACTGAGTCGGTCATACAGTTCTTAAGACCCACTGAGGATGTATATAGCCACTGACGACTTAGTGATATTGGAGTGAACCCAACTTAATTACATTAGGATTCTTGAATGCTGTCCATATTGCTGCTGTGTATGAGTTACTCTAAATGAGTTTTAGATGATTTTTCCTTTTCCTAGGGAAGCATTATTGTATCTGTTGGGGAGTGCATTTCAGGGATTTAATGACTAGTGCCGAACTGAACTAAGACAGCCCGCTCCTTGTGTAGTGTGGATTGATAATTTAAAATTATTTTCAGCAAAAGCTTTGGGTGTGGTTTCTAGCAAAAGGAAAAGAAAGAATAAAAAATAGATAAAAATAAAAACAATGTCCTTTTCTTGAGTACTTGTCAGTATTAAGGTTCAGTGCCTTCACTGATAGGGTGATAACACACTTGTAAGGCGAGCTCTTGGGAGGTTGAAATCTGCTATGAGTCTGAGGCCAGACTTAGATACATTGTAGCCTGGGCTAAGAGTAAGAGCTTGTCATGAAACCATAACAACAAAGTAAGCAGGTGAGGGCTGGAGAGATGCCTCAGGTTCAGAGCGCTGGCTGCTATTCCGAAGGATTTGAGTTCAATTCTCAGCAACCACATGTTGGCTCATGACCATCTATAGTGAGATCTGCTGCCCTCTTCTGGCCTGCAGGCATACGTGCAGGCAGAACACTGCATACATAATATAAAAAATCTTAAAAAAAACTGACAGAAAAGAAAAAATGGTAACTTAAACTTAATATGGAAAGTATGCTTAATTAAAACTTCTTTGAGCCTTCTCGTTATAGACGTTCATTTTAATTTTCTTCAAATTTTTTCTTTTTCTATTATAGAGGTTTATACCCTAATTCATTTAGTAAGTTTGATTTACTTGGATATTTCTCCTGTATGAAGTGTTTTTTCTCTTCTTCCCTACCTCTTATGTTTCTCTTTTTCAGGGCTAGCGTCAAACATACAGGGTCAAGCATGCAAAGTGATCCTACGGGCTGGGCTGTTTCCTCAGCCTTGACTAAAATTCTTTTTAAGATTTATTTATTTCATGCTTACGTACCACTTTGAATTGATACTGCCTCATAAGGAATTTAATTTACCAAAAACCCACAGTGATTTATAAAGTGGGATCCATGACTGTTTGCACTGAGGCACCAGGCTAGAAAGGAAGGATGCAGTGGCTAGAGACAGGTCTGGCATCAACAACATTTGGTTAGATGGATTTCTTTAGTTCCGCCCTGGCGCCCTGAGTAGTGTTACAGGATTTTAAGGATTGTATCCTTGGCTCTTCTCCTTCAGTGCCCGCCTCCCCGATGGCCATGACATCAAGCTGATTAGCTCCTAACTTCCTAAAAGTGTGTACAGGTGGGGCCTGTTTACAGAGGCACCTGAAGCAAGGTGTGTTCAGATCATGTTTTGGAGCATTCACGTAGACTTTACAGTGTGAACATCTCAGGTGTGAAGTCTTACATGTGCAGAGCGGAGACCTCAGGGCATTGCGCTATTGGCCAGGTTTCTGACTTTGGAGACCTCAGGGCACTGCGCTATTGGCCAGGCTTCTGACTTGAACTTTTGGGTGAGGGATGGATACCCTTCCATATTTAGACGAGAATAACTTGCTATGAGCTGTTTTTCTTGGAAATTTTTGCAATTCTGGGTGTTTCTGAGAGCAGAAGAGACTTTTTCACAGTTTAGAAGAAAGTGGCCCCGTACTTTCTCTCCTGGTGGTGCCCCAGGCTGTGAAGAGTGGTGCGTTCTAATCATGGTGTGAGGAAAGTGTTCCAGTAGCCAGGTAATCTGGTCTCTTGCCATTCGTGTATATTTCTGGGTAGAGAATACAACTAACTCAACTTTCCTTTTTCCTTCAAAGGGATATGAGAGATGGCTTTAGAAGAAAGAGTTTCTACTCTTCCCATTATTCAAGAGACCGCTCTCCCCATAAAAGGGACGCTCCGTTCTTCAGAGAATCACCTGTAGGCCGGAAGGACTCCCCACACAGCAGGTCCGGCTCCAGTGTCAGCAGTAGAAGCTATTCTCCAGAACGAAGCAGGACACACACCTTCCATCAGTCTCAGCACAGAAGTATGTCTGCTTTTCTTGTTTCCTCTCTCAGAAGTGTTTTTAAGACTGTTACAGCATCTCCACAGAGGAGGGGCCTGACAGGGCATTTTTTCTTCCACAATTTCAAATACTCAGAAACATGACAGAATAGTACAGTAAGCGACGTGCATAGCAGTCCTCGATTCATTGCATGAAATTAGAGTCTGCGTGACAAGTCCATCAAGTCTACAAGTCCGTCTCCCCCGTCCTGTGTAGCAGTCCAAATAAGAACTTTATGTGAACAGCTTTTACGTCCTCCTTCCACTCAGGGTCTCATAGCTTCTTATAGTTGTTGTATTCTTGTGTTCAGCAAATATCTATTTAAGTCCTGTGTTCCTTGCAAAGCAGTAGAATTTTACAGAGCACATCTATTTGCATACAGATGTGTGAAGTAAGAATAGCACTGAAGGGCTAAGAGGAAGGCTCCATGAGTAAAAGCACTTTGTGCACAAATTGATCCTTAGAACCTGTAGAAAAGAAACACAGGGCTCTACCTCTTGCAGTCCCAGACACACGGGAAGCTGTAGATCAGCAAGCCTATTGTATGCAGTGGTGAGCTTTAAGACAGACGCGTCTCACACAAGCCAGAAAGTCAGGGCACCACTAACGGTTGTCCTCTGATCTCCATGTGTGCCAAGACACATCTGTGTCTATGTTCATATATGCACACACACATACACAAAGAACAAGGTCTTTTTTTCATTAATGTATTCAGTGTGTATGGATGTGTTGTATGGATGTGTTTGTTGTCTGTTCCTATGTCTGTGTACCAGACATACTACTTGTTTGTCTGTGACTGCTCAGTACCCTAGAAAGCCAGAGGGGGCACTGGATCCCTTAGAATTAGTTATAAATGCCTGTGAGCCACTCAGTGTTGGTGGGAATTGAACTGGAGTCCTCTAGAAGAGCAGCAAGTGCTTTAACCACTGAGTGTTCTTTCTATGTTGTGATGTTTTGAATATCATTGGCCCAGGGAGTAGCACTTGTTGGAGTGAGTGTGGCCTTGTTGGGAGAAAAGCCACTGTGGAGGTGGGCTTTGAGACACTCCTCCTAGCCATGTGGGAGCCAGTTTTCTCTTGTTTGCTTTTGTAGAATTCAGAGTCCATGCCTGCCGGGACTCTGCCATGCTTCCTGCCATGATGACAGGGCTGAACTTCAGAACCCGGAAGCCAGCCCCAATTAAATGTCCTTATAAGAGTTGCCCTGTTCATGGCGTCTGTGCACAGCAGTGGAAACCCTACGACCCATGTCTTTCGATGAGCTGAAACGAACAGCAATGGACATGTAATTGACTTGCGGGGTGCATTTACTCCCTTGTCTTTTTCCTCTGACCCCCAACTCAGGCACTCACCTCCCAGCCCAACCAAGCTTTCAAGACAGAAGACCTCTAATTGTACTCAGAACTAGTGTGAGTAGAAATTAAAGAAGCCACACATCTTTCAACCTCCCCACCCTGTGCAGAAGTGTGTAGTTTAAATGTAATTGTCTTAAAACGGTTTGATGAAAAAGAATATCTGACAGCTGATAATGAAGTCTTAGAGAACATAAAACAGTAGTGGAGGCTCTTACTTGATAAGACCTAGTGAGGTCCTCAAAGGAGGCAGCAGGGTGCTGAGCCCTCCTTTCTGTTCATCTTCTCAAACAGGAATTATTTTCTTTTTCTGTTTTGAGGCAGGATTTAGGTACTACCCCAGGCTGTGTGTATCTTAGGAAGGCTTTGAGCTCCCAGGTAGTACTCCTGCCTCAGCCTTCGGAGTACAGGCTGGAGCTGGTTTAGAGCTTAGAGTTTTTTGGGGCATTGTTTTTCTTCTGAACTGCACTTTGATCGGGATTTCCAGGATACTGTCCCAGCCTTGGTCAGAAAAATGGGCCACAGTACAGAGTTGATCCGGGTCCCCAGGGCCTTAGAACTGTAAGGAAGGGGACAACACGTGAGGTAAATGAACTAGGCAGAGCATAGGGATTTGTAAAGCCTCATGCCTGTTTGCTTGCTCTTTCAAATGGAATTAGCTTTTTCAGTAAACAAAATGGTCCTTCAGGGCTCTCTCAGAAGTTACTTTGACTCTTTAAGGAAGGCTGTACATGCTTTTACATTCCTTCCTGTTCCAGTGTACTCATACGACCAGCTTGTTTAAAAAAAAAAAAAACCAACCAAACAAAACCCAGTGCAAAAGCCCCGTATAAGCAACAAAGAAAGAAAAGTAATTATTTTGACACTAAGGGACAAATTCGCTTTGGTCCGAAAGCATGTGCTGAGAGCCCCTCCATTATCAGGGGCTCGAACTAACCCCATGGTCAATGTGTTAAAATGTCCTCTTAATTGAAATCCAGATAGGATTTCCAATATTCTATAAATATATAAATATCAGGTAAGGGTAACAATTTTATTATTCCTCATGCCCTTACTCTTTTAATTCTTCAACCCCAGCTAAGGACGGAGCAAGAACTTCGAACACACTAGCTTCATTACCAGGCTAAGTTTCGAGCCCTTATGTATAGTGTGTGTGGGTATGTATGTATGTTTGTATATATGTGTGTCTGTGCACATATGTGTGGAGCCACAGGACTTCCTTGGGTATCATCTTAGGAATGCTGTCCACCTTCTTTAAGATGGGGTGTCTTAGCTGGAACATATTAAGAGTAGAGCAGTCATCAGGGCTAGAGCTCTGCCTGTCTCTGCCTCCTCAACACCAAGACTGCAAGCATGTATCACCATGCCTGACTTTTCTCTCAGCCGTGTGAGTACATCTATTTATTTCACTTTTCTGTCTGTGGGGGCGTACACATATCTTGGCATACACGCGGAGGTCAGACAACTCCTTTATCAAGTAGATTGTGCCTTTACTCATTGAGCCGTCTCTCCCACGCACACCTGGATTTTCCACTTGGGTGCTGGGTATCATATTCAGGTCCTTGTGCTTATGACGTCAGTATTTCACCGCCAGAGCCATCTTTCCTAAGACATCAGGTCTTTGGTTACTGCTAGTGTGTCTTTCATCTGCCTTTGTGTGTGTGGATGTCACTGTGTCACCGTGTAGGTATGGATGCCAGAGTACTATTTGGGGAAAATCAGTGTGAGCCCTGTGTAATTGAACTCAGGCTCTCAGGATTAGCACTGAACAATTTTGCTCCTGTTTTGTTTGTTTACGTTA
The DNA here is from genome assembly GCF_021556685.1 of Rattus norvegicus. Taxonomy (NCBI): domain Eukaryota; kingdom Metazoa; phylum Chordata; class Mammalia; order Rodentia; family Muridae; genus Rattus; species Rattus norvegicus. Next base: position 134,179,143 of record NC_141540.1, read on the forward strand.
GGAGGGTCTCATGTAGCCCAAGTTGGCTTTAAACTTGCTGAACTGGCTGGGCACTCTCAGCCCGTTGCTGTGCTTTCTGAGTTGTGGGACTGTCAGTGTGCACCACCACGCCCAGTCCTCATATTGACTTTTGAAGCTTTGTCCTCCACCCTTCATAGGACTGACCTGAAGACAGCTATGAGTGCACTCATTGGTTGTAATACTTTTAGTTGCCCATATTTACGCTAACAACATAGGGTACTTTAACTTTCTTATACTTTAATCATTTATAATTTGTTTAGCATTAAAACTGACACCAGAACCATCAAGCTCAGTCTCCACACCCATTCTTTTTTTTTTTTTTTAAGATTTATTTATTTTATGTACGAGTACACTGTGGCTGTCTGCAGACATTCAGACACATCGGAAGAGGGCATTGGATCCCATTGAACTCCGGACCTCTCCAAGAGCAGTCAGTGCTTGCCCCTAACCGCCGAGCCATCTCTCCAGCCCCTCCACACCCATTCTTAAAAGGCCTTATGTTTTTAAAATCAGTGTATATTAACTATACAAAATACTTTTATTTATTCATATAATATGCTTTGATCATACTGTCGTCTTTCCACTTTGTCTTCCATCTCGTGACCCCCTTCTTGTTCCCAAATAGTAGCCCTTTTGTCTTCATACGCTGCCATCAAGAGTTCCTAGATGGGAGGAAATGTGCAGTGTTTCTCCTTCTGAGCCTGGTTATCTCATTCATTAAATTCTTGTAATTATTTCACAAAGTTCCTAGTCATCTGCGTGTTCCCTTTGCTTGTGTTTTAATTTTAAACCTTCAATGTAGAGGGGAACTCAGTATAGTATCTGTGTCTGGAGTGTGTTTCTTGAATTAGAATGCATCCGTCATGTCTGTGCTTGTTAAGTGCTGCACTCAGTCTGCCATGCACAGCCCATAACCTCACCATCCACAGTGATGCTTTCTGGTTTGCTTTTCCACAGTATCCTTTGTTCTTAAGTGAGCTTAAGTGTTGTTACAGTTACATTTATCCTATATTTTATCAGGAAGTCCTGTCTGGAGGAGAAAGCATTGTTGGGAGTGTTATTAGTTGTGTCCTTAACTGTTGCTTGTCATGACTCACCAAAGACAGACTCTTGCAGGACTTACTACTTCTCGGAAGCATTTAAGCTATGCCTTTAACTTTGTTTCACCTCAATGCCCAACATTATAACTAGTATATGGATCCAAATGAAATGCTTGTTGGCTTACAATGTCACCAGTTTCAGTTACAAGTTGAATATGTCTTTAAGATGGTAATGAATTTTTTTCTTTTTTCTTTTTTTTTTTTTCCGGAGCTTGGGACCCAGGGCTTTGTGGTTGCTAGGCAAACGCTCTACCACTAAGCCAAATCCCCAACCCCGATGGTAATGAATTTAAATAATATACCTTACCCACCGTTCTTCATAGCTTAGAAACAGTACCTTATGGTTTGGGCTGCTGGTTATGATCAGCATGGGTCACTGTTCCTGATAGTGTCCAGTGTTGCATGTAGCGTGCCACGTGAAAATACTCTAACACGCAGCTTAGGAGAAAGGGGCTTATTTTAGCTCACAGCTGTAGGTTTCATCCATCTCTCAGGGAAGTCAAAGTGCCAGGGACTGGAAGTGGCTAGTCAGGCTATGTCCACATCAAGAGGTGACCATCAACTGTGAGCCTCATGCACAGTTCTCTTTCTCCACTTTTGCACAGTGCAGAGTCCTGCCTAGGAATTGTACAAACCTTAGTGATCCGATCTTTCCACATCAATAAACATAGCTAATTAGGTATGGCTGGCCCCACAGATAAGACAAGATACCTGACCTAGAGGATTGACACTGCCTGTTATCAGGTGATTTGTACATTGTGAAGTAGATGGTTAAAACTAAGCCTCAGCCCTAGGAAAGATCAGTACTTGAAGAAAGACTCCTCCTGGATGCATATGGCCACTCTTATCCTTGTGACATTGGAATCTGTATGTTGAATGGTTGTAAATCAGTGAAGAATCGAAATTCATTTTTTCTTCGTTTGTGCTATTTATTGGTGACAGGTGTTTTTGTTTTTGTTTTTTTTTTAAGTTTTATTTACTCCCTGAAAATTGAATGTGTGTATACAGTGTTTTGATAAATCCACACCAACCTTTTTCCTTTATCTTATATCCTTCCCTTCTTACTCCTTCTTCCTTCCAACTTCATGGTCCTGTTTTTTAAATCTGAGTTCACAGATTGTTACCAGTATGTACAGGGGTGTATGGCCAGCCACTGCACTATGAGTAACCTCTCAGGGGCTACATTCCTGAGGAAAATGGATTGTTTCTTTCCCAGTAGCCACCAACTGCCAATAGCACCTTAGTCAGGGACAGGACTTTGTGAGACTGTCCCCATCCATGCGGGGTTCTGGCTGGCGTGGTCTCGTGCATGCAGTCACAGCACTGTTGAGTTCTTGTGTGTAAGGGTCGTGTCATGTCTGCAAACCAGCGTTACAGCAATCTTCCAGAACCTCTGGCTCTCACCAGTTTTTCTGTTCATTTCCACAGCGAGCCTTGGGCTCGGGAGTAAGGGGTCTGGTGCACTTGTCAGCGTTCAACAGTCTTACTCTGTGCACTTTGGCCATCTGTGTGAGCTTCTGTATTAATGAATAGCAACTACAGAGGGAAACCTCTGAGGAAGGTGAGCTGCCTTAGTCTGTGGGTGTTGTGAAACTTGAGGCATGAGTGTGCTGTATAGACCTGGCTGGACTGTAGCCTAACCTGACTTTGAACTTACAGTGCTTATGCGTCAGCCTCTTGAGTGTGAGTGATTATGAATATGTCTCCATGCCGCACTTACCACTCCTTAGTCATAAATACATGATGTAACTTTCAACCCTTCCTTTACTTTCAGAATTTCCCTTCCCTGATTTAAACACGTTTCATTAAAGAACAGGATTGTTTGGGGCTTGTATTTTTACCTGTTGTAAAGGAGAGAATGTGTCCTGACTGAGCTGAATTTGGTGCAGCCGAGAAGCTGGTATCCGAGTGGATGAGACAGGTTGAAGATGTTCGTGTTCCGCTTCAGTTGGTGCCAAGGAAGAAAAGGAGAGCAGAGACTAAGACCTGGGAAAGGTTAGCCAACAAAGAAGAGAGAAAGATGTGGCCAGGAAGAGAGAGACCAAGGCACTAAGACCCAAAATAGACCCAGAGACCACATGCAGAAGGCATAGTCCTCAGCCTAAAGCTGGGCAGTGGTGGGCCTGTTTGGAAGAAGTCTTTGACTGAGAGCACAAAAGGGGCCTCTCCTGTCTCCTGTGTCTGCCATGATTGTCGTAGGACTACAGATTGCCGTAGCTTGGGCACAGTTAAGCAGAGTGAGAAGTCAAAAGTTTTGAGCCAAAATAATAAGCCTTTCTTCCTTATATTTTGTTTATCTTGGGTATTTTTCCTCACAGTGGTACAAGCTGAACACACAGATAAAATCAAACATCAGAAGACTAAGATCTTGTTTATGAGTCAGTGAAATGTATCAACAGAGGGAGAGCGAGCCCTTTGGGTTTAAGAGACAGAGTTTATTCTTTGTGTGTGTGGGCATTTTGCCTGCATGTATGTATATTCACCACACACCACATGCCTGTGGTGCTCTCAGGCCTGAAGACAACTTTGGGACTAGAGTTACAGATAGTTGTGAGCAGCCGGTACTCAACCATGGAACCAGCTCTCTAGCCTGAGACCTTAGTCTTAATGTAAGAGGGTTATTGAAAACTGCGTGAAGAATGTGTGCTCGGTGGCATTCTTATTGTTATGGAAAGATTCCACAGTTCAGATTGATTTTATTCTTCTTAGATTTTAATAATCTAAGTGAATTTAAGGCAATATGGATGAGAATTGTGATTAACTATGTCAGTTATTGGTGTCTCCAAAATTTGAATTTAGAATTGTCAAATATACATGTACCAGTAAATTAATTGTTCAGATTTAAAATTTCTGATTTAGATTTAGCTACCCATGGTGGCAAATGCCTTTAATCCCAACCCTCTGGAGGCAGACCTTATAGATCTTTGTGAGTTCAAGACCAGCCAGAATTAGTGGTATAACCCTGTATTTTTTAAAAAGTCATTTGTCGTATTTTCTGATATTGGTTGAGTGAATACTTCTATTGAAAGTGACTTCATACTGCCAGCATGATACATTCGAACACAAGGTCTGAACAGATGTGAAAAGGACTGGAATGGGCACAGGGCACACCAAGATCAAATTCTCAGCACAAAGGAGATTTGTCTCGAGGAAAAAGGGGCAGGAGACAGGAGATAGAGAACTAGGAACTGGGAAAGGGATATTTGTCCTGGAGGGACAAAGGACTGACCCTGGCTAGAGAGGAGACAGACTTGGCCCATAGGCAAATGATGTTTGTTTACAAAGGTAAAAGAGTGGCCGTGCTAGGATGAGGTGTTTAATCTTGATTGGACAGGTTAATTAGGGTAAGTCCCAAGGGGCTTTTGGTTGCTGGACTTCTGCACTTTGATAGTATGTATTAACCTCAGGAGGAGAAAGTATCCAGGGAAGGAGGAGACCTTGGTGGCTTAAGGAATGGAATCTAGTGATTCATCGCAAGGGAGAGATGAGGTTACCAACCAACTGGTAGGAACTGGACTAAATCATTAAGATGTCACTATTCATACCTTTTAAAGATTCTTTTTAGGATTTTTTAGTACAGCAATTACTTTAGCTTTGCTGCTCATGTGGAATTAACCCAAATGCGCCCAGATTACATGGCCTGCATGTGAATTACTGCAAACTGAAAGTTTGTGTCTATCACAGAAAGCACTTTAACCTGTGAGCCAGGTGGCCTCTGGTTTGGAAAGCAGGGAGTAAATCTTGTAAATCTGCACATCTGGCCTATAGGTAAGGTCAGTCGCCTCCAAGCAGGAGGGTTAAGGATCTGCAGAATGTAAAATTTATGGGACTTGAAGGGCAATTCTGATATTTCTGATTCTGCTACGTGAGGTCCAGGAGAACGTTCCTGAGTAATAAGTTTTAGAACCCAGTAAGGTTTAAATAATCTTTTTTTTTAAAATAATTTTATTGTTTGAGACTTTCTAACCTACATATAATGTTTCTTTTTAATTAAAGATTTATTTATTTTATGTATATGAATACATTGTAGCTGTCTTCAGACACACCAGAAGAGGGCATCAGATCCTATGGTTGTTAGCCACCATGTGGTTGCTGGGATTTGAACTCAGGACCTCTGGAAGAGCAGTCAGTGTTCTTAACCGCTGAGCCATCTCTCCAGCCCCCCAGGTTTAAATAATCTAAAGCTGGTTACCCACTGTCTGTCGAGGGCATCCCCTTGTCAGCTGAACCAGGTCAGGATGAATTCCATTTTTGGTTCTTTTTTTTTTTTTTTTTCGGAGCTGGGGTGAATTCCATTTTTGAATGTTTTTATTTTTGGTTATAACTTCCTGTTGGGTGACCACAAATGAGTCTCTGTTAGGATCTGTTAAGACTCCCTCGGAGATACCCTTGGCTGCCTCAGTTTCCCATTACCAGAAGGATTACAGCCTTGCTATGTGGACATACTGAGTCGCTCAGCAGAATATATACTTGTTAGACATACACAACCTCTGGGATTCTTTGCTGTTCTGGGTAAGAGGGCCTGTGACATATTATTTGTGTGGAGGTCCCCTGAGAGCTGGCTGATCTGGGGACAAGGGCAGAGTACTGGCTGTTCTCCTAACTCCTTAGTTGTCACGTGTGATCATTTGAAGCATGGGTGATAGTTCAAGCATGTCTTAAAACATGACAGAAATAGTTTTAAATAGAGATGCTTTTGAGACTTAAATTTTAATTAGCTAAAAGTCTGATAAACTCCATAGAAATTCCAAATTAGCTTGACAAAATACAAGATTTTTGTTCTTTAAACAAGTATTTTTAAACCCATATCACTGTGTGTATACGTGTTGGGGTGTGTGTTCTTCGGGCACTATCTGTCCTTTATTTTAAAAATCAACCCTCTGAAGCTGGTGGCTGTGAGTTTCTTTGTGTTCGCCTTCCTATCATTGGGTTATAAGCACGGAACCACTCTGGCTGGCTCCTACAAATGTGGGTTCTGTGCCCCACAAAGCGTATGCCTCATAACTGCAAGGCAGTCACTTTATAGCCCAGACCATCTCCCCAGCCTTTATCTGCTCTCTCTTCAATTTTCTTCTCTTTTTTGTGGGGGTTGGAAAGGAATGACAGAGTATTTCTTTTGACTCGTAGTACCACAGGGCGCAGTCCATCTCGTTAGGGCAAGAGCTCGAGGCAGCCACTTACATCACATTTACGGTCAGGGAGCGAAGAAGAATGAAAGACTGTGCTGTTTGCTTTCTCTTCTTAGTCAGTCAGGGACCCGAACACGGTACGTGCTGTCCACAGTGGGTGAGTCCCCCCTTTCAGTTCACCCTGTTTCCTCTAGTAAGTGATGGCAGATCCCGTCAAGTTGCCAATAGCGATTAGCCTCGTCAGAGACTCAAGGCAATCCCTGTAACGTGAGCTCTTATCAAAGCCGAGTTCCATACATCCCACAGACAGTGTGGCACAGAGCAAGCCTTCCCACCGCAGAAGGGGAAATCCAGTCCTAACAGGGAGTGATCAGACTGAAGGGTGAGAGCCGGCCACCTGCAGCTCCTTGTCTGGTGTCTGGGCTTGGGGTGGAGTCGTCTCAGCCCCAAGGGGCTCACAGAGCTCTACTCCACCAATTCCACTGCCTCCAGCACACCCACGTTCTCCTTTGGCTGGGTCTCCTCTGTCTGCAGCTTTCCTCAGTGGGCACCCAGTGGTCTTGGTATCTCCAACATCCTGGAGTCCCCGCTTCAGCATAGGGTTCCGCCTTACAGCTTTCAGGGCCTCTCTCCAGGAATCCAGTCCTGCCACACATTTTCTGACTTCAGTGATTTTTCTGAAGTGAGGTGCAAGATTCTCTGTCTCCTTCGTATCTTGTATCTCTCCTGTCTGCAAACCCAGTACCACGTGGTTACTGCTGCCAAGTTCTGCTCTCAGCGCATGATGGACACTGGCGCCTTGGACCACAGTTAGATCAGCTCCTCGCTCACTAGCTTGACCAGTCTGTCACGTCAGGTGTCACGGTGAGAGAGGACCGCGGGGCTTCTGTGTTCACAGAGCAAAGAGCGCTCCATTTATCCTGGGTTTTAGCCCAGCGGCTTAAGTTCCATCTTGTGACTTCATTAACCTTCTGGTTTTTCTTTTTACCTATTTTTTTTTTTACTGATTCACTCTATTTTTGTACTTCCATGAGTGTGAGCACATGAGTGTAGGCTCATGTAAGTCATCGGATCCCCCAAAGCTGCTGTGTCAGATGACCGTGAGCTGTGTAACGTGGGCATTAGGAATCTAGTTCGGCCTCTGGAGGAGCCTGTGTACCTTTAACTGCTGAGCCATTCTTCCAACCCTAATATCTATTCATAATCCTCTTTATTTTAGGATAACCATTTAGCATAAACATGGTTTCCTCATCATACCATACTGTCTCAACCCGAAGGTGTGCTTCCTCCTGGACATCCCCCAGAGAGGAAATGGTCTCTCAGCCTATGGAGGAGAAGCCATGTTGGTCAGGCCAACTTTGAAATGATCTGTATTTCTTACAAACTGTTATGAGCAAGGAGAGGCTCATTATCCTGAGCACAGACATGATTACCTATAAGTTTCTTGAATTGCAAAGTCTGTCCAGGAAGAAGCTGGCAGGCACGAACCTGCCAATCGTACATTCTGACCCCTCCTACTCTGCACAGCTAGTGATGGGCTGGGAGGAAGAGCGAGTGGAGAAAGGGGGCTCTGGGGATCAGCATCGTATGTGTAGGTTCAACCTAGACACACTGTCCCTGCCCTTCTGCCAAATGCTGAGAGTGAGGAAAGTCCCAGAAGGAAAAGGGAGCTCCTTAACCTTGGAGACTTACCAGGTTGACCTGCGTTGTTGGTGGTGTTGTTGGTGTTGGTGTTGTTGTTGCTGCCTTCAAAGTGTAATCTTGACAGAATTTGTAATCTTGACAGAAGGCTTTCCATGGGGACTGAAAGGACCTTGTTAATTTACACCCTAATTTAGTAAGGATTGTGGGTAGGTACAGTCCAGAGGCCTTGGGGTCTTCTTACTGGAGAGATGCACCAGCTAGAGTTACTCAATTGCTCGAGGGCCACTTCCTCCTGCCACCACCAACACCCAATCAAGAGACCTCATGAGACGCATGGGATGTGTTCCCTGGCTAGGCTACCAAAGGATTTTGCTGAGCTGTTAAGGGTCCAGGCATTTTATCAGGCCAGAGCTGCTAACAGGTGCTGCGCTAAGGAAGAACCATGCCTAGATAGGGTCTTGGTAGTGGTCAGGAAAAGCTCCCTGTCCTGCCCTTGGGGACAGCTAGGGCTTACGTGGTAGAGAAGTCGGCAAGTGTGGCATCCTGTTGTCATTATGGATGGGCCTCTAGTACCTTTCTGGTTTGATAAGGGTCATTTGGGTGAAGCTCAGGCGTTATTAGGAAATCTCATAGCAGTTAATGGGTCTGGCACCAAGCAGCAAGGGTCTGATATTTAGAGAGGGAGGGATTCTGCCTTCTATTTTGGGTGCTTTATTTTTGGTCTTTTTGTCCCTATAGGAACCTAACAAAATGTTTTGAGATTCTAAATATAACATATTAAAGGGTTCAGCCATGATGGTTAGCAATAACTTTGTCTCAGAATCTATGAGAGACTTTGTAGAGGAAAATCAGTAAGTTTTCGATATCTTACTATTAGAGTATTGGTAATTACTATTAGAGTATTGGTAATTCTGTTAAGAACAAGTCAGACAACTTTTCTATTAACTGTGTTATATTTCTAATGGTGACTTAGCTTCCAGTAACTGAATGACTGCCTCCCCCACCACCTGATGTGACCCAGCACCACATCTTTAAATGTGAGCCTTATGGTTATTGGGTGAACAAATGTTGGTACTTATCCACTTGCTGTCTCTGTGTCCTCTGAAGCTGTCCTTCGCTGGTCTCTTTCTCTTCCCCTCCTTTTTCCACTTGGCTGAACTCCATGGGGGAATTCACCTTTTCTTTCTATATTTGCTCATAGTTTATAATTGTGAAACAAATCGACAGGAGACGGGTTAGCAGGGGAAAAGACACACAATAAGTTGTGTTTGTACACGTGGGAATATCACATCATGAGCCTGAGAATTGAAATTTGTAGAATTTTTGAATGCAGGTTACTGGATTCTGGTGGTGCGATGTTAAGCTGTGGGTGTTTGAATGGTTGGACACATGGAGAAGTCTCAGGTAGGCTCTGAGTAGCTCTCCAAATGTGACAGCTTGTGAGTGTCTGGCTGGGCTGTCTTCTGTCTCTTTCTCGTGAGAAAATAGTTCTAGACACTTTTAAGGCAGACTAAGGGGCTCATACAAAGTTCTCTTTATTAATCTAGATACATTTCTTTGTTAAAAAGATGGTTTTAGGAACTGTCAGGTGTCTGGTCTCTGAGGACCCAGTGCAGTTTAGGAACTGTCAGGTCTCTGAGCAGCCAGTGCAGTTTGCAGAACTTTGGGTTCTTTGCTGCTCTGCCTTGGTTCCTCATCAGTTAAGGCTGCTCAGGCAGCTCAGCTCGAAGCGGGCTAGGAGGGGTTGAGTATCACCAGCAAGTGCTCAGAAGCCCCTTTTCTGCTTGCTCAGACTTCTGGGGTCTTCCCTTGCTCCCCGGGCACCGAGCTGCTGGTGTTAATCCCTCCCTGCCACCTTTCCCTAGAATCCTCGCGTGTCGGTGCTTCCTACAAACGGCAGAATGAAGCCACTCGAGGAAGAGGTGAGTTTGGAAGTAGGTTCTCATCTGGGATTTTGAAGGGTGGGGAGTTTGACTTGAGAAGTTAATGAAACGGGGAAAGTATCTTACTGTTCTCAAGTCCACTGTCAGCAAGGTTGGCTAGCAATACACCAGGTAGTTGGTTGTCTGGGCCAGCCATTGCTGGTCAGGAATGGCTGTCAGCGGTGGATAGAACCTGCAGAACGAGACATTGACTGGGGACTAGAGACTCTGCTCTCTCTGCAGTTTTTGCTGTTGTCTGTGTCTTTGTCTCTTGCTTTCTGCTTGTCCACTCATTTATGTAACAGGTGTAAATGAGTGTGTGAGAGTTGCCCTGAGCAACCCTTTGCTTCTGCACACCGAGATTGGTTGATGTCTGCTTCTCTTAGCAATTAGGCGTCTGAGTTAGGAACGGTTCTTGGGCTACTCTTGATCAGACCTGGCCTAGCTACAGTAGTGATGTCCTGTTTGTAAGGCAGAGTCTGACATGGACAGTGGTTGCCGTCTTTCTCTGCCTGTGTGTGCTGCTGGCTTTTGTTTGTTTCCCCGTGTTCTAGCTGATGCATGCTATGCTAATGTTGAATATGTAACTGGCGCCATGATTTCCCCTGGGCTTCCCTCCGTTCCTTATCCTTGTGACCTTGAAGATGCAGAAGATAGCCTGTGTATATTAATTAGACGACAGTGGAGCTGGTGACAAAGCTGTAAGGAGCACACTGTCAGGGTGAGGACGGCCAGTGGCCATTTCCACACTGTGAAGGGCCTGTCTGGTATCCGTACCGTCTCTAGGACAGATAGTGTGCTCAGCACGGTGTTTTCCTGCATACGACTGACTAGGCCATTTGTATTACTCCTAAGGAAGTGGACCGAGACCATGTGTCTCCTGAAGCGCCACAGCAATTTTCAGGCCTTCTGGATAGTCAGAATGCCATCACCACTAGGGCCAGGTATGGAACCATTCCTTGACCCATAATCAGAGCTTTCCAGTTTTAGTTTTTACAGTGTGCCATATTAGGGGGCGCGGTCATTTCCCAATGACTGGCCTTCAAGCCCGCTCATACAACCAGCTACCTAACATAATCATACCTTTATTTAGCCCGGTCTGTGCTGATTAGCAGAATAGGTAGAGAAGACCCTGTACCCTACTGTAGGAAATGTTCGTTTTCTACCTAACCTCCAATGCCGACTGATGCGTCTAACAGCTAGGTAGACCAAAGCTACTGAAAACATAGGTACTCATTCCTCTAGGACGGGGTTCTCAACCTTCCTAATGCTGACCCTTTGATGCATTTCCTCATGTCGTCATTACCCCAACCATGAACTTGGTTTGTTGTAATTTCATGGCTGTAATTTGGCTACTGTTATGAGTTGTAATGTAAATATCTGATCTGTGACCCCAGAGGGGTGAGAACTGCGGTTGGAGATGCATTTTTGGCAGTAGGATGGAATTTACAGTGTAGCATATAATTTGCCACATGAGTTGGGCATACAGTAAGGAATGACTAAATTATACTCTTGACTATTGGAGGATGTCATGGTTGTATCAGTCTTTTTTGTTGTTTTTAGTAATTTATTTTTAGGTCTAACTATTCAGCCGTGACTGGTCTGAAACTTATAGTACCAGGATTGTGGTACCACAAGAATCTAGATTCAGAACCTGTTGGAACTTCAGAACTAGAATACTAGAGCAGGGTTTCTCACTCGGACTCAGCACTAGTAAAGCCGGATGAGGCTGAGGCTGAGGTGGGCATTCCCACAGAAGACACTCGTCACTCTGGGCTGCGGTTGTTTGGACTCAATGCTCCTCTCTAAGCGAACACAATCAGAGTTATCTTCAACACTGCCCAGGGCCAGGCCCAGAAGAACAGGAGTGCCCTGCGGCTGGGAGCCGCTGTGTGGAGTGGCCTTCAGGCCCTGGGGAAGACCTGATGTTTTCAAAACCACCCTGGTCTCTGGAGCTTGCTTAGCTGTAGCAGGGAAGTTGAAGCTGGCTTTGCTGCGCCCTGCAGGCGTCTCGGTCAACTGTCTGCCTTCGCTCCTGCCTGCTTCCCTGGCTTTCTTCCCCTCTCCAGACTTCAGCAGCATTTGTGTGGCCTTCTTAAAACAACTTTGTCTCAATAGTCTTCTCGGGTCTCAGCATTTAAGATTACAGGAGTGAATGTAAGCGGAAAGTTAAACAAATTAGCTTAACTAAATTAGCTAACTAAAAACTAGAATAAGTTTTTGGTGTTGATATTGTTAATATATTTTCTGGCTTATGATCTTATTAAAAATGGTTCCATGATGGTGATTTTACCTCATAAACAAAAACATTTGCTAACATCATTCATTCCAGGCTCGGGATCAGTGTTCCGAATTAATGGATTTCTAAATTCCTTTAAATGGTGTGAATATTTTAGGAGTATCTGCTAAATTTCCTGTGTAAAGCAGTCTTAACTGCCCCTTAACTGAATGCCCTGTGATATCTACATACTGACTGTAATAACATCCCATGTATTTATATTATGATATGTTAAAGATTATCAGCAACAGGAAACCTCGTGGCTTGCACACTGCCAAAGACGGAGGGGAAGAACAGAATGAATGGTCCCCAGCTTCAGCCGCTGGTGTAGAGGCTTCCTGTCTTCCGACCTTGGGAAGAGGTGTTAATACTGCACAGGCTGTTAGAAGCCCCTCTCCAGAGAGAGTTTTAGCTGAGTCAAGGACATTTGAGGAGACACACTAATGTCCTCTGCCTTTCTCAGCATTTCTGTGGTCATCAGCTGACATTGTCTATGATGTCATTTCATTCTGCATTAATGTATTGTGATGTTACCAAGAGAGGTAGATTTCGCTGTTAATACAATAATATGGTAAGGAATTTCAGTCAAGTACATATCTAGCTTTCCCTGTTAATTCAGCTACAGAGTTAGGAGCATGTGAAGTAAAAACCCCCTCTTACTTTGTTTCTTTTCCTGTATTCTTTCTTGGCATTGTTACATAGGTAAAGAGAGATCCATCCAGTCTTTGAAAACTTCAAGAGACACTTCACCCTCAAGTTCGTCAGCAGTTTCTTCATCCAAGGTTTGTTATTTTCCAAAAGTCAGGTAGAAAGGCATGTAAAGATAAGGAGCTGCCAGCCCTCGTGTGCTGCTGTGGACACGGTGATGCTACACGGACCCTTGGAAACCTTGCATTCTAAGTTATCCCAACTTGAAAAACAAATGACCATGTATCTCACTCATCTTCTCCTGTAAGTCTTCTGTGTAGCCTTTGCTCACCTTCACCAGAACAAATGGGAATAGATATTTCTATGGAGTGTGTGCTCATAGGGTTTGGAGCTGAGACTACAGGCAGAAGTTTATTTAAAACTGCTCAACTCTAATAGTCAGCACTTCCTCTTTTGCTAACACAAAAAAGTTCTATAAGTAGGTTTAAATCTCAGTTCTATAGGAAAGTCAAGACTCACACGCTGAGGAATTTCCTCAAAGTGCTAGCGTCCCCTTAAGAACCTGAGGTGTTGGGAAGGTGGAGCCTATGCTCTTTACCTACTTACTCTGCCCCTCACCGGGTCTCGCTCAAAACATTTAGACTTTTTGTTTTCTTTTAATGTTTTTGACTTTTTAGCAAAAGTAGTCATCACCAGGCAATCTGATGTTGGTCTCCAGGGGGCAGCAGTTTCTCATCTGGAGGGGAAAAGGTGATCTTTCTGTGACAAGTTTTACCACTGGGGCCCTCAGAAATCTCAGGCTTCTGGACTGTCAGATTGTTTTCTGGTGGGTGGATGGGAGGTCCTTGCCCTGGCCAATATTGACAAATGTTTTTACCTCTGAGGACACCCCCAGCCCTACAAAGCCAGCTCTTAGAAAAGTCTGTATTTATGTGTGCTTTTGAAACTGGAACTTACTAAATAGTAGCCCAGGCTGGTCATGCTAATGTTCCGTCAGCTTCCTGAACTGTTAGATTACCTTCTCGGCCAAGGGCTTCTTGTTGCAAACACACTATGGCTTTCAGAGTATCTTTTCAGAGTGACAGCCTTTCAAGTACATACACCCAGTGACTGAGCAGATAGAAAAGGGACTGTGGTAGATTTCGCCTTACCTTTTATAAGAATTCAGCAGTCATTAGCTTTGTTTCTCTATAACTCATTGAAAACATAAACCTCCCTTTAAAATTAGTTGTTTTTTTGAATATGCCTTTATTTTCTTTAAAACTTTTTTTATATTTCTATTAATACATTGTTTTAATACTATTTTAAACTTCTGAGGTGTGTAGGTACCTTATACCTATATATTATATACCTCTAGTCCCAGTACCTGAAGGCTGAGACAGGAGGATGAGCAGACAGTAGAGATCTAGGGAGGATAAAGCTAACATGTTCTATGTGCAGGGAGCCATTACATCCAGCATTACATACCCAAGGCATCGGCCCGCAACTGATAAAGTAGCTCGCAGTGTGCTAACTCTGTTGGCTGTCTTCTTTTGTTTTTGCTTTTTCAAAAACAGTTGTTATTTTTAAATTATGTATATGTGTGTGTGTGTGTACTAGTGCAGAGATCATCAGCTTCGGAGACCCTGGATTGTGAGCCAACAACATAAGTAGGTCCTAGGAACCAAATTCTACAGACCAGTTTTCCTAAGTGGGATCTCTGAAGACCATGATGGCCGCCTCTCTAGACCAAGCATTTGTCCTATAATAAGCTTTCCTAGGCAGACACGATGTCCTAGAAAAAAAGGCCTCTTACTGCGTTTTCTTAGTTTGCTTATGGAAATCTCTTATTATAAAATGACAGACAGCTTTTTGGTGCCATTCCTAGACTCGCGGAAACCTACAGTTTCTCTCAATAATTGAGTCAAAATAGTCAAGTATATTTGGAACAAAATACTTCACAATGCTGCCCCACCCCCGTGTGCGTATGTACACACACACACACACACACACACACACACACACACGATCATGCTAATTACCCATGATCAGCCTGTACTTTGCTGAGCTTAGTCAGGCGTGTCTGAACCTTGTGTGCCCCTTCTGTCAGTATTTGGTTTAGACAAGTCACCGTCATTCTGCTGCCATTTTCTTACGTGAAGTGATAAGGCCTAGCCCAGGTCCTGTCTGTGAGGGTTCTGTCAGTGTTGTTTGGTTTGTATGTAGAAGTCTTTCCTTTGAAGCAATGCCCCGGGGCTACTAAGGTGTCTGTTTCTGTTGTTTTCCCTGGGGCCATACATTAGTTAAGCGGGGCTTTTTGGGAGTACTGAGTAGAACCAGTACAGTGCACATGGGAGGGAGGGTGAGTGAGCCGTGGCCGCTGGCTTTCAGGATAGTTCTGGGTAGTCTGGGTGGGAGCACATGGCGCAGGCTAAGGTTGTGAGCTGCTCAATCCCCAACATTGGGCTCGGTGCAGACCAGAGAAACTGGGCTCAGATATCCTGGGAGGATGGCTGTCATAGAACTGCCTTTTCCTTGGACCTGTTCAAGAAATGCCTTTTCATGTCTGGCTACCTGTTGGAAGGCCCCATGAGCAAAGCCTTCCCCAACCCAGTCAATCCTTCCTGGAAGGAAGACCCACCAGAGGCGTATTTATTAAGTGATGCTATTTTCTTCAAAGCTGAAAATCAAGATTGAACATAGGCTGTCGACTGGAGGAGGCGGTATTGGTGGCTAGGGACTAAGAGAAGAGACAGGATCGGGTTAGGGGTGAAGACTCATGGTTGGTAAACATTGCTCTAGAAATTAGGATGAAGCCAGCAAGCAGTCCACTGTGAACATAAGGAGCAGCCAGCTCTTTGAGGGGATCACCCGGCTTGTGGATCCTCCCTGTCCTAAGGAAAGGATTTCCAATCTGAACCCTGCTGCTTCCCTTCCTCACTGGAATTGAGTGGGCCAGAAAGATACTTCCCTATGCTTTTACATTTCCTCCACGAGCTCTCTCATCTTCTTCAAAAGTGCCTCAGTATACAAAGTTTGTCAGTGAATACAGAAAGGAGAAAGTGCCAGACATTGTAGATTGTTTTTAACTCCTTCATCTTCATTCTCACAACTGCTCTGTAAAGGAAGTCTCTCCAAGCAGTGATTGAGCAACACTGCAGGCTGCAGTTTGCCGGTCCCTCCAAAGCCACACTCTGACTGGACTGTGTTTGACAGAGAAAGAAAGAGAGTATGGTTAGTTACACAAAACTATGAAGCTCAAGTCTTTAACCTCTTGGGCAAGGAGTATGCTTCATATAATTTATCACAAATTATAAAGATAGCATATTTGGGCCTTTCTTATGCATTAAATTAGGAATAGAGAGATGGCTCAGCAGTTAGGAGCACTGGCTGCTCTTCCAGAGGACCCAGGTTTGACTCCTCCTACCTACGTGGTGGCTCATAGTCCTCCCAGTAATTCTAATTCCAGGGATTCAGTACGCTGTTCCTGCCTGGTTTTGTGTTTGTGTGTGTGAAGAGGGGTGTGGGGGTGGAGAGGCTCACATGTGGAACATAGACATACATGCCAATAAAAATCTCAGATTAAAAATAAGACTTGGGGTTGGGGATTTAGCTCAGTGGTAGAGCGCTTGCCTAGCAAGTGCAAGGCCCTGGGTTCGGTCCCCAGCTCCGAAAAAAAGAACCAAAAACAAAACAAAACAAAACAAAACAAAAAAAAACCAAAACCTGCCCTCTTTCCTCTGTGCTGGTCTCTCTTTTGGGGCTGGAGAGATGGCTCAGTGGTTAAGAGCACTGACTGCTCTTCCAGAGGTCCTGAGTTTTTCAAATCCCAGCAACCACATGGTGGCTCACAGCCATCTGTAATGAGATCTGATGCCCTCTTCTGGTGTATCTGAAGACAGCTACAGTGTACTCATGCATAAAATAAATAAATAAATCTTTTAAAAAAAAATAAAATAAAAATAAGACTTACCGGGTTTGGGGATTCAGCTCAGTGGTAGAGCGCTTAAGGCCCTGGGTTCGGTCCACAGCTCCGAAAAAAAAGAAAAAAGAAAAAAGAAAAAAAAAAAAAAAGACTTACCTTAGTAAATAAATGTCAACCATTTGAATAAAATAAAGATAGTTGCAATGTTGGATTTGTCCTGAATACAAATCTTAAATTTGTCATGTTTTTTAAACTGGCCCTTTAGATGGGGTCTGGATGTTCTATGTAAATGAAACTGAGTGATGTGTGTGCAGCCCATGTTTCCTAAAGGAACTCTGGGTTGGGTTTTGTGTTTGTGTTGTTGTTACTGTTATTTTGAGACAATGTCTCCCTGTGTGGCTGTGCTGCACTGAGCTTCACTGTACTCCCTGCTCACCCTTCTTGGTGCTAAGAATATAAATGAGTTAAAGGGCCTGGCGCTCTCTCTGTTGGTTGTTCCTGAAGGAGTGAAAAGGTTATGTTTGCTCTCAGTGCCTGGTGTGTCCTGGTGTTAGAACCCTGTGAGATGCTAACAATGTCTTCCCACTTCTCTTAGGCGTTAGACAAGCCCAGCAGGCTCACTGAGAAGGAACTCGCTGAGGCTGAGAGCAAGTGGGCTACCGACACACTAGAGAGATCCGATGAAAACAACCTGGGTGAAATTTCTGAGTTTGAGGTATGGTTTAATTTCACCTTATGTTTCACACCTGAATGTTTTGTCTGGTTTTTTAAACTAGATGGGTGGAAGTCCTATTACCACACACCCGTAATCCCAGAGTTGAGGAGGTACAGACAGAGGGGTGTCAGGGTCATCATCGAGAGCATCTTTGAGCACAGCCTGGTGTGTGTGCATGGGTTCCTATCTTTAAAATAAAAAAGCAGAAAGTACCCCAGCATGTGCTTGGGGAAATATCTTTGTGGATTATTGAATTTACCACACAATGGAGGAGTGTGGAAAGGATACCTTGGGGTACTTTTGATGAATGACTTTTTTTTTTTCTAATTTTGCTTTGCTTGCCTAGTGGTGGTGGCATGTACCTTTAATTCCTGCACTTCGGAACTAAAGGCAGATAAATGTCTGAGTTTGAAGTCTACAGAGTGAATTCTAGGTCAGCCAAGGATGCACAGAGAGACCCCATTTCAAAGGGGAAAAAACAAAACAAAACAAAAAAACCACAACGAAACAAACTTTTTTTGGCTTTGTTCCTCCCACCTCTTTGGCACTCTGGGGATGAGCCTAGAGCCTGTCGATTACATGTCCAACTGCATGGAAGGCTTTATGATAGGCGAGATTGTTCAAGTGAATAGCAAGCAGTCCTGTCCTAACCATGTCTTCACGCATGATAAAGGCATCCCAGACAGGCTTGTGTATGAACCTTTGAGCTGTCTCCCTCCTGTCTGTTGTTTTATGTGGGAAATACTGGTTTGCCACTTGGATAGTAATGGTCTCTTAAACAGGTCAAAGTTCTCTTGTTATATCAGGTATGATTAAAGGAATTTTTGAATATTCTTAAATAAATATATAAAGTATATCAAGTTGTTCTTAGCACTTAGTAATACTTGAAGCATAGACATGAAATATTGGATCATTTGCTTAATGTTGATCATTATTTTACTAATTAAGAATAATGAAATCGGGTCACCAGACTTGAGCTGCAAATACCTTTACACAAATACCTTAACCCACTAATCCATCTACCTTTTCTTTGTTTTTCTCCTTTAGAATTGTGTGCGTGTGTGGTGGTGGTGGGGGGGAAGGGAGGTGTGTGCCCCGCTAAGCATACGTGGGGGTCAGAGGACACAGTTTTGCAGTGAGACTCTCCTTCCACCAGGATCAGACTCGAGCATCAGGCTTGTGGAGTGATCGAGCACTTTCACCTGCTCCATCCATTTGCCGGCCCCATTCTTTTTCTTTACTGTCTTTTTGTTTTTACAGAATCTCCTGTTACTTGTGATACATTCGTTATGTTCCCAAACTCATGTCTTTTGAGTATAGGATGGTGCATTCATTGTTCTCTTGTGCCCAGGAGACCTGGGACTGAGAAAAAGAATTCATTGCTATGAAACAGTTCTGATTCATAAGAGTAGTGAAATTACAGTTATGTAGTAGCAACGAAATAATTTTATGGTTGGGGGTCGCTACAACATGAGGAACTGTATTAAAGGGTCACAGAATTATGAACGTTTAGCAACAATGGTCTAGACAGTTTCAAGGTTTCAGATACTCTTATATCCTGTTAGTTTGGGTTTTCAGCACCCACATGGTCACTCACAACTATCAATAACTCCAGCTGATGTCTTTCTCTGGCCTCCTTGGAATTTCATGGTCATAGTGCTCATACAGATGAACAGGCACAGAGACATAGGAGACCTGTAGGACATCTTATTGATTATTTGATGTGGGAGGGCCTTCCTTCCTGGGTGGCACTGTAACCCCAAAGCAGGTGGTCCTGGGGTGTGAGAAAGCACACTGAGCAAGCCAGTGAGGAGCATTCCGCCATGGCTCTGCCTGACTCTCTGCCTTGGATCCCTTCAGTGCTGGACTGTGGGCAGGATGTTTAAGTTAAATACACCCTTTTTGTTCCCCCACAAAGAAATGGTAATGGAGTTTATCACAGCATTAGAATGCAACCTAGGACAGTCTTAGGGTTTCATGTACAGAATTATATTGTCTTCAGGTTTCCTTTGCATGACTTCCTGCCCTCGCTGAGATTTCAAGCTCTACATGGGATAGTACTAGGTGTAGGCGAGCACCCTGGCATTGTTACTGATCTTCACGGAAAGCTTTGAGTCTCCTCATTTAACACCATGCTGACTGACTAGGTTTGTTTACACGGGCTCTCTTTCTTCTGTTATGAGAGATGGTTCCTCTGTAAAGGCCCTGTGACTTTTATCAAGAAAAAATGGATTTGTGGAGATGGTCATATATGTGCTCTGTTGTGTATACTTGATGGACAGTGTTTATTAATAATACATATTTGAACCATCCCCACATCTCTTGAATAAAGTCAGCTTGGTCATGATGAATAGTATTCTGGATAATAATCTCAAGTTTAGTTGAGAATTTTTCATCTGTGCTCATCAGGGAGATCCTTCTGTGGTGTGTGTGTGTGTGTGTGTGTGTGTGTGTGTGTGTGTGTCTGGATTTAGTAACTGGCTTTATAAGTTTGGAAGCCTTTTTTCCAATCATGGATAAGTTAAGTAGTATTGCCATTCTGATGGCATTTAGAGGTGAGTATATCTGGTTGGGGGCCTCTATTGGTTGGGGGGCTTGATTGCTGCCCCAGGTTTGTTGTTGGTAATGGATCCTTTTCAAGTGATTATTTGGTTATTTTATGTGTTTGACTTTTGTCTGAATGTATGTGCCTGGGCCCAGAAGTCACTGCCATGTGGATGGTCAGAACTAACCTTGAACCTCAGGAGTACTTGGTGTTCTTAACTGCTGAGCCTTCTCTCTAGCTACTAATGTAATCGGGCTTTAAAACCTAATATTTTTAGGTTTTCTGAATTTCATAGGTGTCTGTTATGCTTTCATTTTCATTTTTAATTTTACTAATTTGGGTTTTTCTTTTATTTAATCTGGCAAAGCATTTGGCACCTATGACTTTTTTTGATAGAACCAGCTCTTTATGTCATTCTCTGAGTTCCTGTCTGATAACAAAGTAGCAGTCGTGTCCTCTGCCTTTCTCAGAAGCTCGGTATGTGTCAGGATAGTTTACATTTCCTTTTCCTAAAGTTGATTAAATAGCACTTCCTTTTAACATAGTCTTCTGAGTGACTATATACACCACCTTAAATGCTCTCTATGTCCTTGTCCTTCGAGAAAATAACTGTAGACTTCCTCTGTTTTCAAGGCGGGATCCGCGGCACCCTTATTTATTGACCAGACAGAGGAACCCGAGTCAAACACAACGGACGGCACAGAAATGTATGAAGACAGCCAGCTCAGCAGCCGCTCTAAAGCCATCGCATCAAAAACCAAAGAGATCGAGCAGGTGAGTGTCCTCCGATGGGCACAGCTGCTGATTTCTGTTACTCACACATGCGAGTGTTTGCACTGAGTAGATATAATGGCTTGTCTTTTCCACTTGAAACTCCAGAGTTCCACTGAATGTGTGTAGAGGCCAAAGGACCTCAGGTGTTCCATGGGTCCCTTACTTTCTGAGACAGGGTTCTACTTCGTTCAGAACCATGAAGTGGTCTACACTAGCTCGTCAGGAAGGCCTACGGTGCACCAGTCTCCATCTCCGGGTCATGTAGTTCCTTTGTGTTTCCCGATGGGGTCTTATATGTAGCCTTGGCTAATGTGGACCTGAAGCCATTTCCAAACTCACTGCTGTGTCAGTTTCTCCAATGTGGGGTTGGTGGTTCAAGCCACTATGTCAATATTCTTTCTCCTTTAAATTCACTTGCTGTGTTTGCCTTCTCGTCTCTCTTTACTGTAATAGAGACTTCACAAGGGCAGGACTTTGTTCCGCTTAGTGCTGTATCTCTACCACCTACAGCAGTGTCTCAGGCTCATGCGAGTATCTGCTGAGTGGATGGTGGAGAGCCATGGCCCTAACTGTGACCTGTGAGTGGTTCCTGGGTCACTTACACTGAGGTTGTCTTACGTTCCTGCCTGCCCTGCTTAGGTTCACCCTTAACAGTGCTGTTCAGGATGCTATTTGAGTGGACGCATGAGTTGCCGTTCTTCCCTTCGCTTCCCTTGCTGTACTCTTTAAGATTTATGCTTCGTATATGAGTGCCTGTGCACTACATGTGTGCGTGCTGCCCTCAGAGGGTGGAAGAAGGTGTGGTTCCCTGGGAACTGGAGCTGCAATTACAAGCTGCTATGTGGGTACTGGGAACTGAAATCGGGTTCTCTGGAAGAGCAGCCAGTAGTCTAAACCACCTGTCCAGCCCCCGAGTTATAGACAAGTTCTCTTAAGAATATAACTAACTAGAAGAAACACAAAATATCTTTATGAATATTTTCACTGTTTCTTTGTACTGTTATTCATAGTTGATTTCTTTGTGAGAAAATTATCATAACTTGATGGTGCAATGAAAATTATTCAGAATGAGGTCCATTTTTCTAGTTCTCTGTGGACCCCTACACATGTGGGAGCAGACAGACTGTTCATAGCTGCTGTTCAAGCTCATGGAGTAATAGGTCCTGCTAAAGCTGCTGGGCCTTGCAGGAGGACTAGTGACCTCAGGAAGTGAGTCTGCCATGGGGGTGCAGCACACAGAGGCAGGAGGATCTCTGTGAGCTCCAGGCCAGCCAGAGCCCGTCAGAAGGTGAAGGGGCAATTAAGGGGGAAGGAGGAGCGGGTAAGGGGATAAAGAAAGAAAATGGAATTAGTGCATTTTGGTGTTACTAGGATATTACAATGGTTATGGAGAGAATGATAAAATAGTTGAGCAAGGTGACAGGTACTTGCAGTCCAAACTGTTTATGAGGAACGGAGACAGGAGGAAAATAATTTGTTAAGTCTGGAGTAGATCATGAGGCCGCCTTGAAAGTGTAAGCATGGCAGCACGACATAGATCCCAGGCCGCTCTGCAGTTAGAGGCCTCGGCTTTCACACAGGGGCTACAAGTGAGGCCAGAACCCCCAAATTCAGGAAGCGAGCACATGATAATTAATCTGTGCCTAAAAATGTTTTTAGTAGAGCAAATAATTTTCAAAATAGTGTTTTTCCAACTTAAGGATTAAATATCAATGGACAGGAAGTCATGAAGGTCTATAAAGGTAGTAACTACATTAGGTTTTGGTAATTTCTCTTTACATCCTTTTTCATGTAAATGGATTGTTTAAAATTTTAAATGAATAATAGTAATTATGTGTATGAGTGTGTGCCTTCATGCATGTCTGTATACCATATGCATGCCTGCTGCCATCAGAGGCTAAAAGAGGACGTCAGATCCCCAGAACTGGAATTCTAGACTGTTGTGAGCCACCATGTGGGTGCTGGAATTGAGCCTGGATCCTCTGGAATGGCAGCAAGTGCTCTTAACTGCTGAACCATCTCTTCAGCTGCCCTTAGGTTTTAAAACTCACAGTCATTTAACTGAGGCAATATTATAGTTTAAATAAAATTCTACTTGAAAATCTCATGGCACACTACCGCAGTTCTTGAGTTTAGAGGCAGGCACATAGGTAGACTGTTGTGGGATTCATGACCTCAATGTGGAGATATGGGGTAGACTGTTGTGGGATTGCCTCAGTGTGGGGACATATTCTTTGGATGTATTGTTGCCTTTTCATCTCGACAGAATTTTGTTAATTAGCCTTAATCAAGATTGAATCATCTTTCATGTTAAATTTTTGGTTGAGGTGATAGCCTTTCCTGTCTTCTGAGCTTATAGCACCAGTTCTATGATTTCGCCTGACATTTTACTAATTCCAAAGAGACCTAATCCTCAAGGTCATACTCATTTGAGTGTTGGCATCAATCCCTTGACTGACTCAAAGGCTGTTATGCTTTGATAAAATGGTGCTTGGTATAATCTATATGTCAGATCCTCTGTCTTCTTGGTGCCCTGCCATCCAATGTTACATTCACAAAGCCTCTTCTTTCTTCAAAGACAGAGTGTAACTAGGTATATGTTGCTCGTATAGCTGCATGAGGGTGAGATGGCAGTGGTAAGGTTACAGAAGCTGTTCCACGGAAGTCGTCGTTAGAGCTTCCTAGCTTTCAGTGCTGTAAAACTAGTCTTAGGAAGAGGGCAGAGCCTTCCTCAGGGTCTTCATCTTCAAAGCCACGGTGTGTATCGTGTCGTGCGCAGTTCTTGTCGTAAGATAAAGGGAGGGCTAGCTCCTCTGTGGAGTAAGGTAATACACACCTGACAGCCTGAATTCCATTCTGGAACCCATGTAAAAGTGAAAGAAAGAACCAGCTCCAAAGAGCTGCACCTTGTCCTCCACACAGGTGTAAGACACGTATGCCCAAATATCCCATGCACATGCGCACAGTAATCAAATTTTAATTTTTTATAAGAGAATGGTAGAAACCTTTTGAATATAACAAAAATATTCTGCATTTAAGGTAACAACAGACAGAAATATGGCATTTAGAAGCCATGATGTGATTCTGGGTAGTGTTTCGTTCTACTTTAACTGTTAGTGTTCCTCAATATATAGACATGTTAATGAAAAAGTGAGTTGGTATGATATACAATTTGATAAATATAGAAGCAAGCTAAGAGAATTTCAGACTTTTTATGATTCAGAACTAGCCACAAGAAGAAAGTGTCTCCAGGGTCAGCAAGGTGGCTCAGTGAGAAAAGCACTTGCAGCCAAGGCAGAGACTCCATGATGAAAAGAGAAAAGCAAGGTATCTGACCCTACATGGCACATCATACATCTGCATGTGTGTACATACATACAAGTAAAAATATAGGTGGATGGACAAATGGTCTGTAAAGAAAGAAGACATCCCTGCCTTTTAATGAACATTTTCTATAATAGACATTCTCTACATGCTCTGCACAAGTTCAAGGCAATGTTTTCCTAAGAATGTATAATTCCTTCCCTGTCTTTTCCAGGCCAGCCCTGTTAAGTTGCACCTTAGAATGTGAATTCTTTGATCAGTGTTGATTATCAGATGGCTATTTCCTATACTGGCAGCAAATAAAATACACAGAAAGGCATCCAATAATCACTGTAATATTTGGCTTAAAAAGTCTGTGACCAATGGTTAAGCATGTATTCCGAATACAGGGATATAAAGAAATGAGCCCTATGAGGGTCCTTAGGTCCTGGGTTTGGGGTTCTCCGTGACTGAAATGCCATGCCGGTGTCCTAGCACCTGATCTTCTTACTCTCCAGACCGTGCTAAGATTCTGGCACAGCAGTAGACTTGAAGACACCACTCTACGTAAGCACATCTTACATGCTTAGCAGCAAGAAACTTGTGTTGAGTGTTCAAATACATCAACCACAAACCAAACATTTAACCTGCATGTCTTTCCAGTTGTGGCCTGAGGAAGCTGCTGTTCAGTGAGGTGGCTTTGGAAGCTTCTTATGACTCCACAGGCCTTTGAGCCTCAGTCTATTAACCCCAGGGACTCGGCTGCTGTTCTGTTGTGCTTGTAGTACATGTCTTCACTTTTGAACCCTGCTGCAGTGGCAGCCTGCTGGGGCTTCCTCATGGCGTACAGCACAGGGACTGAACCAGTGGATAGCCAGGTCCATTGTGGAAAGGCCAATTGAGGGCCCCACTCTCACTAGTGTCTTCGTTCTGTTTAAGTCCCTCTAAAATTATTTACCTTCCATCGTTCAATTGTGAGTCAGTCTTATATTTCTGAATGTGATTTCCAAGAGCAGGTTGGCTCACTTGAAGCCATGTTAAATAGGTTATACCATATTTAATCTAATATATGGAGTTTTGAAATTGAATATAGAAACGATGCATAAAAATGGAAGTTACTAGGGCTGGGGATTTAGCTCAGTGGTAGAGCGCTTACCTAGGAAGCGCAAGGCCCTGGGTTCGGTCCCTAGCTCCAGAAAAAAAGAACCAAAAAAAAAAAAAATGGAAGTTACTTGAGTGTATTCTACTTGAAGTCATATGTGCTATGAATGTGAAAATGTAAGAAATGAGAAGTGATTTCCTAACAAGCCACCGCAGGTTAACCCAGTAGCACTGAAGTTAGTCATTCACCTCAGGGAGGACATACTATGCTAGACAGTTATTCTACTGCCCGTCTGAAACACATTTGTGAGTGAGTGTCCCTCCACCAGACATACACTTGCTCTTTGAAGGTTGTGACCTTCAACTGGTTCTGCTGTGGGATGGCTGACAGTGGGGCCACCAGACTGCCACACACACTCTGCTCTGCAAACACTCACCTGCACCTAACAAGAAAGGAAGCATTTGGGATGAGCTCTCGTAGGGATTGACTTCAATACCGCGAGTGTCATACACCTAGAATTATGTGTTATAAAGCACCAACGACTCATCTGTTTGTGAGTTAGTGAGTTTAATTAGGGTTACTTACGGCAACATGGATAGAGTGTTATTAGGAGTGCAGGCTACATCAATCACAGTGCCTCTCCTTCCTACAGTAGCAACTACTGTCAGTAACTCTGTGAGGATAGTGAGACCTCGGCAGCTCCTCCCTCCAGGGTGTGGTATTGAGGGCCCAGTTTTGTGTGTGGGGTGGGGGCGTGGGAGATGGGGGTTGTGATCACTCTTGCTAAGAGTTCAAAGGCCATCTCCTAGAAAATGTCATCTCAAAACACTCTGCCCCATTCTCTTCTTTAACGTTTCCCAAACCTAGGAGTCGGTGATGATAGATGTCATGTTAGAGCCAAGCATGGGACATCACTTACCTGAACACTTGGACCGTGTTTACCTCTGCAGTCACAACTAGCAGCAGAGAGAAGCTTTTGCGACCAAACTTGATGGCAGCTCTCGTCTGCGACCAGAAACACCCATTTAGATGGCAGTTAACAAGCATAGCTTATCCACTTAAGCACAATACAGTGGCACCTTCCCTTCCAGGGTCTTTGACTTCCCCAGCCATGGGCTTTTGACCATGTGTACAGTACCAGATACCCCTTCCTTCCTGTGGATCAGGGCTCAGATCCAACCAGAAATCAGTTGCTTCCTTCATAGTAACCCTGCTGCCTCACCACTGGGCACACTCCTCACTTGGGAGTGCTGCCTGCTGGGCCTCCAGAGCACCCGCAGGGCAGAGCTGAAAGGGTTAAAGATTCCGAGAACTCACCGGAGTCCCTGGTAAGTAGATCCCCACTTTCATGATTCTGAATTTGTTATATTTTAAGACACCTCAGGAGTGAGGACAAAGAATAATTACAGTATATGAATTTGCAAAGAATGCTTAATTTCTTGTTTGTAGTAATCATTTTGAATCTTTGAAGTTAGGAAGTATAATTATTACCAAAATCAGCACATTGTAGGAATGTGGCTAAGAATAACCTTTTTTATTTATTCTTGCTGTCTTTCTTTGTCTTAAGCAATGGCTTGGATGATGGGTACATCCTCGGCCTGACCTAAATGCATTGTTCATGGTATTCCTAAAATCCATGTATGTAGGGTGTACTCCTTTTCTTTGTTTTATAATAATAAGCTACTCTGAATTCATTCCTACACCTCTGGCTCTGTCATAATACATCCTAATCAAACTTCATTTTCCTACTGAAAATTGTACTCCTGTACGTTTGTTTCACAATTCCTAGTTGAATATGATGAGGTGGCAACATTTCTTGCCTTTTTGGCTTTTTTGTTTTGGTTGGTTGTTTTTCTTTTGTTCTGAGTTTCTCTGTGTAACCCTGGCTGTTCTGGAACTTATTCTGTAGACCAGACTGGCCTCAAAGGACTCCCTGTCCCTGTCTCCTGAGTTCTGGGATGCTGAGATTAAAGGCATATGCCACCACCGCCCGTCTTGAGGGTAGGGGCATCTTAAGGAAATTAAGGAAAATGTTCTTGAATATAAAAAGCAGAGTGGGGGCTGGGGATTTAGCTCAGTGGTAGAGCGCTTGCCTAGGAAGCACAAGGCCCTGGGTTCGGTCCCCAGCTCCGAAAAAAAGAAGAAGAAAAAAAAAAAAAAAAAGCAGAGTGGACCCCATAGCATTTGATAGGAGATTCTGGTTTTCTTCTAATGTGGACAAGACTCAGATGATATATGCCTATCTGTCTATGTACCTATGCACACATACAAGTACACACGTGCTAAACATGTTCTCTTTTTTTCTTTTTTCTTTTTTTCTTTTTTTTTGGGGGGGGGGTGCTGG
Source organism: Rattus norvegicus (assembly GCF_021556685.1). NCBI lineage: Eukaryota > Metazoa > Chordata > Mammalia > Rodentia > Muridae > Rattus > Rattus norvegicus. The sequence continues at coordinate 134,206,572 of NC_141540.1, forward strand.
GGACCGAACTCAGGGCCTTGTGCTTGCTAGGCAAGCGCTCTACCACTAAGCTAAATCCCCAACCCCGCTAAACATGTTCTTATTGAAGCCAGGCATGTTAGTTATAGCTCTGGCACATGTCTCACCATAGGTCCATTGCTCTCCAGGAGTTCCAACTACCTAAGAGCCCTCGGGTTAGTTTAGACGTCATTTTGTCCCCTGCCTCCTGTCCCCTGGGTGAATATCGCTTTGCTCCAATGCTATATTTCCTTTATATCGCACATTTTAATTATTTTTGTAACTTTTTAAACTTAGCCTTTCTTGTGTTCCTAGAGATGGAATCCAGGACTTTGTGAGGCTGAGCGAGTGCACTGCTGTTGAGCTGTATGTCTGCCCTTCTGCACTGTTCCTTTCCTGCCATTCACATTTAATAATAGAATGTTATGTGTTTTGAATTTTTAACCACCTTGTTAGTGGCCGCTGGTTATGCCTGGGGAGTCATTAGTGCCTACTGAGCTAGAGTGGTGCCTGCATTCTGTAGTAGGAGGTCAGTCATCGCTGCCACTGCCCTCTCCTTACAGCCTGCTCCCAGCCTCCGTCAGCAGCCTGCTCCCCAGCACTCTCCTCAGCTCCTGCTCCTCCTCCTCCTTCTAATACAAAGTGGGCAAATAAAGATTAGGCAGATGAACAGTCGTCCTGCAAATGGTAAAGAGAGTGTGGACACAGAAGAGTCAGCTTTCAGTTTGAGAGCTTAACATGAAATTGTTTTCAAATAGAGGACGCTCTGTCTATTGTTGTGCGTATATGAGGGAAGCGGTTAGCCCACCTCACATGATAGGAACATTCTTTGTTTTTCCTTGTTATCAGACAAGCTACAAATATCCTTAAAAGTGCAGCTCTTACTGGGTATTATCTTGTCTAGACATCAAGTCTACTCAATTGTATGTAACAGTCCATTAGCAGCCACTTCTTCAGACTTTGCATATATGGATTTAGTAAAACACAGCTTGCAAGACTGGCCTCTGCACCAAATTGCATTTCTACAATAATTAAAAATCATTTAGTTTGCCAAATTTTCAAGTCTGTGAAATATGTGGTTTACTAGTTCAATGTGGCATCACTACGGGACCTTCGTGCTGCAGTGTTAGGTGAAAGTTTTCATCCTGATGGAAGTGGGTGGTACTGAGGTTATAACCACGTTGGTGTGCATGAGGCAGTGGGTTTGATTTCCCCAGCAAATCATGACCTTGGTGTGGTGCTGCACACGCAGTCCTAGCACTCAGGAGGTGGAGGCCAGAGGCTGAGATATACAGGGTCATTCTTGACTGTATAGCGAGTTTGATGGCCCGGAGAGAAAGAACTTGCTAATATCAGATATCCTATCATATTGCAAAATGAAGTCTCCACCTTTTTTTAAACCAGTCATTTTAGACCTGGCATACATCTCTAATAAGCTTTATGACACTTGGGTAAAAATATAATAAACAGTATAAATTACAAATTTTATAAGAACCATTCTGTAAAAGGGTAGAAAATATTAGGAGTCCATTCTAGACCTTATCCTTGGGGATGCTGCCCCCAGGGAGTGCAGACAGAGCTGTTTAGACAAATGTTCCAGTAAGGTAAGAGCAAGTGCCATTCCGGACACTATTTCATGTTCTGTGAAGACTTTCTCTGAAGTGAATTACTGTCCCTGCTATTCATTCCTGTTTAAGTCAGTAGTTTTATTTGTCGCTAAGTAAAGCATTAAGGACGTTCATAAAGCGCAGCCTAGTGACACGGCTTTCATTTAGTGCTTTCTGGGCTCAGAACCCCTTTGTACATTTGTTAAATGTAATTAAGGGCTGGTTCTGTGACAAACTGTCTGAAGGCCCTCCCTGTATTGGAAATCCCAGGTACTTAGGCAAAGGTTAAGTAATTCTTGCCTGTTTCTTTGCAGCTTTGAGGTAATGATTACGTTTGGATCATTCTCGAGTATTTTATAGTACTCCTTTGTGCCGGGGCCTGGAGTCCCCGCTTCTTGTGTCTTCTCCCTCTCTTCGCTGTGTATCCCATAAGTAGGGCAGGACTAACAAGGTAGACCTAACCTTCCGCCATTCTTGGCTTGCTCATTTATTTCCTTCTTGTTTTCTCTCCTCTCTTTCCCTCCTCTCAGCCACATTTCTTCAAGATGTAAGCATTTACTGTGGAATGCCTCGCTTATGCTGGGTATCTCTGGTCTTGTTTTCATCTTTTATGTTTGCTTTCTCGCTATCTCGGGTGTTTTTTTTTTTTTTTTAATTGGATAGTTTATTTATGTAGTTACATTGCAAATGTTATCCCCTTTCCTGGTTCTCCCCTCTCCCATTCTTCTCCCTCTACTTCTATGAGGATGCTTCCCCTCCCACCCACCCACTCCTACCTCACCCCCCTCACATTCCCCTACACTGAGGAAATGAGCCTTCACAGGACCAAGGGCTTTTCCTCTTATTGATGCCAGACAATGCTGTCGTCTGCTACATATACAGCTATAGCTATGGGTTGCTCCATGTGGTCTCTTTGGTTGATGGTTTAGTCGCTGGGAGCTCGGGGATCTGGTTAGTGATATTGTTCTTCCTATAGGATTGCAAACCCCTTCAGCTCCTTCAGTCCTTTTTCTAACTCCTCCATTGGGGTCCCCATGCAGTCCAATGGTTAGCTGCAAGCATCCTCATCTGTACCAGTAAGATTCTGGCAGAGCCTCTCAGGAGACATCCATATCAGGCTCCTGTCAGCAAGCACATCTTGGCATCAGCAGTAGTGACTGGGTTTGGTGGCTGCATGTGGCATGGATCCCCAGGTGGGGCAGTCTCTGGGTGGCCTTTCCTTCAGTCTCTGCTTTACTCACTGTGTCTGTATTTCCTCCAGTGAGCGTTTTGTTCCCCCTTCTAAGAAGGATAAGATACAGCATTAGAAATGCTCTCCTCCTCCAGATACCCCACTCTCCCTGTTAAACCTAAACTCTCCCTATGGTCTTGCCCTTCATGTACTGTCTTTTATTCTTCAAGATGTGATCCTGAATATCTGCTGTTTTCTCTTGCTTTTGTTTAATACCTGGGCATCATGCTTGGAGATAGCAAACTCTCTTCATGTGTTCTCTGCGATCACTATTGAGAGTCTGCTCCTATTTTATGGAAGACCTTTGTAAAATTGCAGTAAAAGTCGTGTTTCTATTTAAAACTAACGTAAAATTCCACATTAGGTTTGTTTGCAGGGCAGAGCTGATGATGTTATCAGGCTTTCTTTGTCTTTTTATCTGTGTGTGTGTGTGTGTGTGTGTGTGTGTCTGTCTGTCTGTCTGTCTGTGTCGCTGTTTTATTGTTTCTGACCTTTCTTTGAAAGTTTTTATAACCATGCCTTGGTATCCTAGGAACACTTGGTTCCAGGGCCCCTGGTGGAAAATGCTAAAAATAGTATTTCATGCATCCTGTACACAGTCCCCATAAACTTATTCTTGGCTTTCTTTTTTCTTTTTTTTTAATGTGTCTTTGGTCCAGAACTGAACTTGGATCCTATAGTGTGATTTATCTTGTGTACCTTGTCTTTTAATGGATCCCTAGTCAACTGGCCCTTAAAGACAACAACTTGACCCTATGACCTTCGGCATGTTCCCTTCTGGACCTGGGACTGAGAGAGGAAGAGCAGGATTCGGGTGGCAGAAGAGTGGGGTTCAAGAAGGCAGTACAGGATGGAGGAGGACTGGGTGGGGCTGAAGGAAAGAGGACGGCTGGTGCAAAAAGAGAGATGGAACAGTGAAAGGGGGAGACGGTGGGCCAGGAGAGCTAAGCACATGGCCTACAGCGGTTGGTAGAGTGTGGAGCTGCTAATATTGGGAGGGAGAGCTGGGAGGAGTGTTTGAAGGGGCTGGCCCTTGAGACTGGGAGGCGGACTGGCAGGGAGGTAAGAGAACTGGTTACTGTTTGTAAGGAAAGAAAACATTAAACAAAACAGTAAAAGAAAAGAAAACCACATTTTTATAGGGTCCATCTCTCCAGGTCTTATTTATAGTTAAATAAAATGTAATTTAAACAAAAGTGGGATAAACTCTCAGTGGATGGATTAAACAGTAAATCAGACAAAGACAGTCTTCAAGAGTTAGTTCTAACCAAGACAAGTTACAATTTCAGATTTTTAAAGAGAAAAACTGGGTATATTTCTCAATGTCAGAATGTTTGCCCAGCCTGCCCCAGCCCTAAGTTCGATCCCAAGTATGCCCCACTCCTAACCGCTAATAAAGCAGTAGCAAAGCTGTGCTTTGGAAATCACCTGATCACAGCACGTGGGAAGCTGAGGTAAGAACATCAATTCAGGGCCAAGGTAGACAATAAGTGCCTACCTTAGTATTGTCCCAGCCCATTTGCTATTCAGAGAGACTTCCTCTTTAGTGCCTTGGCTGTCCTGGAACTCTCTATGCAAACCTGTCAAGCCTTGAACTCATAGAGACCCACCTATCTGTCTCCTGAGCATTGGGATTAAAGGTGTGGACCACCATGCCCAGCATGTAGGACATTTTATAACTTACTAGCTTTCGTGTAAGTAGGAGGCATAAATTATCTTACATATGGTCGATTTTTCAAAAGATCCGTATCTGGACACATCAGAGGGCAGGGTCCCACAGATGCTCCTTCAGTGCCATTGGCAGCTAAAGGAACAGTGTCTACCCTGTAAACGGAGGCAGCAGCACTCCGGCTGCATGCGTACCTCTGTTTAACTGGCAAATGGTCACTAGGTGCACAAATCATAAAGCTCAATCAATAAACATTTTTACTCTGTGTAAAAATATAAAAACCAAGCATGCTGTGAAGAAACAAGATTCCCTTTATGCAGTTTCAGTAAAGTCAATTGATTAACTTTATTTACTGCTTTTTGGCTGTGCATTTAGCCTGTAATCATTAAAAAACACACACACACACACATGGTATGCAAAACACTTTTAAGCAACCACTTTTATGTAAGAGTAGAGCCTCATGTTTGGGCTTGCCTGTGTTTAATTTACACAGAGTGACTACGGTGTCTGAGGACCCGGGGCTCTAACTCCACTGCCCTTTCTGGTGCCCCTCACTCATTTCACAAATTTCCCCGAGGGCTTGAGATTTGGACTTTTTAGTTTATATTTAGAAATTCACGTTCATGTGGTTTTCCAGGGGAAATGACCTCTTCCCACCAGAACTACTTAGAGCCCAAAATGGCTCTGTCTGCTCAGCTCCCTCTCACCGGTGATGAGGGACCCGCAGGACAGAGGATTCTGCTTCATCCCTGACTTAGTCAAGTGAGTATGGAGCCCACAGTTGACAAGGGTTAGATAGCAAATCACGAGCAAGATGCAGTCTTAGTGTAGAGTCTACTTACTGAAACTGTTAAAGACAGTCAGTAAATATCCCACCGAGGTTATATAAGCACGTGAGGGCTGGGGGTTGGATTCTGAACGATTCTACGATGGACAGAATAGCTCATGGTTGAATTTTTAGCATGGCCATATTGTGATCAGTTTGTACTGGACGGATTAGTTTAGCTACAGAGATAATATTTGGCTCCTTTTTCCGTAAATAGCCTGGGTTAGACTGGGGCAGTGTTGGGGAGAGTGAAGCTGTTTTTGTTGTAAGCATAGGAGAGAAACTGAAGATAAACGGAGTAATTACTAAAGTAAGAGGAGCTAACTCTGAAAAGTCAGAGGTTTTTTGGTGGAAGGAAGATAAGTTGGGAAAGAAGCAATTTTGCTGAGAGCAGAGGGAAGCAAGATAGGAAAGAGGGGATTCCTATCGCCTGCTGGAGTTCCTGAATTGGGTGTGGAGGGGGCTGAGAAAATGCTCAGTGTGCTGTGTGCTGACAGAAGACCGGAGAGTAGGGAGTTCACAGTGGATTGAGTAATTGCATAGCATCCTGTGAGTAAGGGTGGACAGGCTAAACCAAACTGCTTAGTTAACCAAGTTGCAAACCTTGGTGGTTGACCAAGGGAAAATATTCTGCATGGTACCAAGGAACCAAAAATGCTCACTAACTTAGCATTAAAAAAGAGAACTAAAACTCTTTTTAACCTTTAATTCTATTATCAGGTTCTGGAACTACTAGACGTTGCATAGTTTAAAATGAAAGAAGCGAGGAAGGAAGTGATAAAAATAAACTTCCGAGTAGTAACTCAGCTCCAGATATTGATCAGATGCATTCAAAGGAAATGGGAAGAACGCATCACCTTCACGTTAAATGATTTAAGCAAGAAGTAGCCAAAGCATTTCATAATTTAGGATTTTCATACAAAGGAAAGCGCTCCTAATATGTGGGGCTTGGTTTTACTGTCTGTCCATGTGGAGTGTTGGGGTGTGCTGTTCTAGGATGTAGGCTGGAACTATAGTAGATTCTTTGACCTCCCCCGCCCCCCAGACTTATCATAGAATTGCGAGATCTGGACATTTCTACTCCTCAATTCCGTCTCTCCCTCTGTGCATTGATTTTGAATCCCCAGAACCCATGTGAGGATAGAAGTAGAGTTCTTGGGCTGCCTTTTTGGATAGGATCTCTTCTGTCTGGGTGTTGCTGCAGCTCCCTTTTACTCTCATAAGTTGAGGGTGGCGCTGTCTCTACTTGTAGGAATGAGTTCTCAGTCAATGCCTTGTGGCCACTGACAGACAGGTCGGTGCTGTGCTTTTCATATGGCCCAAAGCACAGACAGTCTTCATCCTCAGACTGTAGTCTATCGTGGCAAAGCACGGGGAAAACCACTGTGGGAAGAGAGTGGAAAAACTGTACACACTACAGCATAATTCACACCAGGGCAAAGCTGGTATTCCCTGGTGTTCTTCTAGGGAAAGTCCAAGGAGCTAAGGCACTGCTGCAGTCCTTACAGTAACAGTTAGGGAAGCAGCTCCCAGCACCGCCATCTGGAGATTCTGTGGCCATAGACTTCGTCATGGCTCTGCTGTTATCCAACTGCAGTTCACTAAAACTCTCAGTGCCCTGAGCTACCTCTTAGAGAGAGTAGCCATATCTTTGAGAGTTTTAAGGTGAGGCTTTTTTCCTTCAGTTTTGAAGATGAAGCTATTTATGTCACATGTTTGTTCTTTAGTACAGCTATATGAGTACTCAGGCCTTTTTTTTTTTTCTGTTTATTATACAAGGAAAATGATACTTGATTTTACCACTGGCGGTTCTTGTATTTTTTTTTCCTCTCTGTGGCATGCACATAGATATGAAGGCTGTATTTTCCAAGGTCTTAAAAGTTGGTTCTTGATGAACAAAGTTTTGGGTTTGAATCTTCATCTGTAATTCTATCTGTGGGAAATCATTCGAAGGCTAGCAGACTGTTTAACATGGTTCCCGTTTGGCCTGCTGACGGTGTGCTGTGCGCATGAGCAGAATGGCTGCTGCTGTTTGCAACAGAAGCTTGGTACATTATCACCACAGTCTGGCTTACGGTTGTGTTTGCTGCTCTAGTTTAACGTGGCCTGCTTTGTCTCTGAAGCTGAAATGGCCATTGTGTAGGGAGAGTAGAATGCTGAACACCGAGGGGACACATTAGCTGTTGGGTATAAAAACTGCTGAAGTCACTGGAGATAACTCAGTGTCTGAGAGAATTCCAGAGCCTTTCTGTCATCGCTACACAGTGGAGACAGAAGCAGAACGAGAAACATCTCGCTCTAACTATTGCTTTGTCTTGGTAGCATGCGATTCTTTTGACTTTCACATGGTAAAACCCTGAATGCTAATGTTTCCACACTTGGCTTTGTTTTGTTTTGGGTTTTTACCAAAGATATATTAACCCTCTTTATTCTTGCTTTCTTACAACATTCCTCATTGTACCCATTGTTGGTGGTGGGGACTCTGAATGGACAGTGCTGTGTTGCTTAGGCCCTATCCAGATCTAACTGCAGACGCAGAGCCAGCAGTCATTAAGGGTGCACAGCAGAAACTGGCTTCACCAGTGAATGCGGTTGCTACCTCTGAAAACATGTAAATATTCCTCTTTAAAATAATAGTCTAATTTTCCAGTTAAGGTAGAGATGATTGGTGTTTATTCGAGAGGTAAATCCTGACTATAAATACTAATTTCTGGACTTTAAGTATCACAGTATGAATACACTAAAGCCCCTAATGGTGGAGTCACATTATTTTAAAGCTGGTGTTTTACTGTCATGTGATCCTGGAAATGTGTCTGGAGATGAGAGCGGTGCAGTGCGTTTTCCAGGCTGTGTTTCTGGGAAAGCCCTGTCTGTCCTCTCTGCACGAGCACACGGCAGTGCAGCAGGAGGAAGTCAGGGAGGAAAGGACCGGCCGCTGTTATTTCCTCCCATGGCAAGGGGGGGAGGCCTCTGACCCTTATTTGAACCAATCAAATATTTGGTGACACTTGTCCAAACAAAAGGTTTTATTTCTGATTTTTCCCTGTTTTTCTTACACCAAATTTGTTCATTATTTTAGTCCTGGTGATTTTGCTGAACAAAAAAAGAGCAGTGTTTGCCCCAGTAAGTGAACTACTCTGAAAAATATCCATTCAGTAGAATGTACTGTGGAGGGAAAGTGCAGGTGGTGAGGAGGATTGGCTCTGCAGACGCCTGAGGAGTTTCATCTAGCCGTGCTGGTGTCACCGGCCCTCAATCTGCTGCGACCAGAACTACTGAGTGACAGTCAGCAATTCTCATTTCCACAAATATAGGTATATAAGTAATACCTGGTTTCCTTTCCTCTACCTGGGGTCCTTGACTGTGACTGCAAGGACTTGGGCCAGCGAGATGACTCACCGGCTTCCACAGCAGTGAGCTGCCCCAGCCTTAGCCAGAGGCAGCTCAGACCAGATAAAAAGCCTCACATGGTTTTGCACATCTGTAATCCCAGCACTTGCTGGTGACATGGAGAATGGAGTGGAGAATTCACTCATTACAAGTGTTCATCGTCATGCTCAATTTTATATCATGCAGGGTTCAAACCCAGGGCATTGTGTATGCTCAACTGACATTTTACCAACTGAGCTGTCTCCCTGTCGCTGGAAGTTAGTTTGTCATTGTTTTATTTTGTTTGGGTTTTTAATGTAAACTTTGCCTCTCCTATGTGTTTCAAATCCATTTTGATCCCAGTCTGTCACTTCCAAACTTAGGAGACTCCTAAGAGTCCGTACTTGTTAAGTGTGCCGCCTTCTGGCTGTGTCCGTGCTTTTGTTTAAACTCTGCCTGCTACCACCGTGATCCCTGCCCCCTTCCTGCCTCCCGCCTCCGTAACATTCCGTACATGTTATGACATCGCTAGATTGCTTGAAACCCAAAGTTCAGTGCAGAATACTGTTTAAGGAGTAAGGAGGCTTGCACATGGAGTGCGTGGCTGTGGATGTGCAGACCCCGATGAGGCACTGACTCCAGGTCGTTCATCCTCGTTTGCATGTGAGTCAGTAAGTTCCACATCGCAGTGCACGTCACCGAACACGTCAGTAGACATGCCAGTGTGGAGGCTTAAATGTTTGTGGCTGTGTTCTATATATAAACTATGACAACACCTCAGGTGAACCTCTCATTTTGGAATTATTTAGGGTTTTTGTTGTTGTTGCTTACGGTGTGGTGCTGGACACGGACACCAGGGTGGTTTGCACAGGCTTGTCCAGCAGCAGCTACACTCCAGCCTGTAGAGCTTTTGAGTGTGCATGCATAAACAGTAGGCTATGTATGAGAATTTGTGATTATAATAATTTTACATACATACTGGATGATAGTAGTTGATATATACATTCTTAGCAGTCTCTAGATTTCCTTTTACGAGTTTGTTTATTAAAAGCAGTGGGGCTGCAGCTTTGAGGCAGAAATGGTAAAATACATTTTTTTAAAGATGTATTTATTAAATGTATATGAGTACACTGTTTCAGACACACCAGAAGAGGGCATCAGATCCCATTACAGATGGTTGTGAGCCACTATGTGGTTGTTGGGAATTGAACTCAGGACCTCTGGAAGAGCAGTCAGTGCTCTTAACACTGAGCCATCTCTTCAGCCCAAAATACGTCTTTTTCTATTAGTACAGTACTAGAAGCAACATGGACTGCAAGGGTTTCATGTGGTTTGCATCTCTGTACACACACATGAGGTGTTTAAACTTGTCTGCGTCTTCACACATGCCGTCAGCTTTTACCATCAACATGTTAGATACTTGGAATGTCCATGCCCCAGTTGCAGTTCCTTTCTTAACATACATTTTTATGTTTTCTTTCTTTTTTATTAATTAATTAACCTCACTTTGTAGAGCACTCTGACCTCAAACTCAGATCCATCTGGGTCTGCCTCCTGAGTGCTCTAGTTAAAGGGTGTGCCACCATGTCTGGCCCATTTTTCTGTTTTAATCCAAAGTTTGCAGCACACTTCCCAAGCACTGGTATATTTTGCAACACTCCTTCAAAAGTAACAGGCCTTTTATTCCCAACATTTGTCTTCTCTACTTGGCTTTTGCCCTTTCCTCCCAGAATCCCTGTAGGACTGGAGGCATGCGACACGTGCTGGCTGATGTAGTGGGCACTCGTATTTGAAATGTGACAAATGCTAGCTTCAGTGTTACTTCATTAATACCAGCATACGTGTGTAGCTGTATGTGGTCTCTGCACGATACTGAGTAGCATAGCTTTATAACCACTGTCACCCCAATAACATTCTCATGTTTTGTCATTTATTTCCTGACTTCAATCAGTAAACTTTGATTGTTTCTTTAATTTTTAGAGGACGTTTAATTAACAATCTTGGTACACAAACTCTCTAGCATTGGTGCTGTCATTTTTTCTTGCTACTACCTTCCTTATTGTGTCTACCGTAGCTAATAATTAGGAGCTTAATGTGTATACTTTTCTGTTTGGCCCTTATGTTGCCAGTTCTTCTAATGTATGCTTTTGCTATTCGTTCAACACTCACTGACTTTGTTTTACTTTGTTTCACTGTTGCTGATGGTTGTGGCGTCCACTCCTCTCCTCCTTCACTCACTCCAGGTTGGCTCACCCCAGCCTCTGGCTGACAGACTCAGTACTGACTATCCCTAGAGAGACTTCACTAGACTCTTCACTCCTCACAGCTATCCTACTTGCCGTGGTCGGCCTGTGTTGTTTCTGGGACAAGGTCTCACTGTGTAAGCCTAGAGGTCTCTCACTTTCCTAGGAGTTCAGAATTCCTACATTAGGTTATTGAGGTGAAAGGCTCACCCTAATGCTAGACTGAGTAAAGAAAAGTGAGCCCAGCAGTACCATTCATCTCCTGATTCCTGAGATTCCCGGGGACCGGCAGCATCAAGTCCAGAACAGAAACACTGTCTCTCCTCATTCCATGCCATCACTATTTCTGATACAGATGAGCATTCTTTTATGAGAGACTCTGGTGAATGCTCTCTGTACTGTCTCATTTAATCCCTGAGTCAGTGATTGGCGTACTGTAAACTAGACACAGAAAGTAAGAAAAACATATCTAATCTTGAAATAGTTTATTTGCCGAAGCTTTTGAGAATGACGTTTCTCCCTGCGGTTGCTTCTTTCCATGTATTGGCGTTGATGTGACTGCAAGCCAGTGTTGATTGCGTTGTTAACTGAATTCCGGAGTCTGCATCTCAGCTGGTACATTCAAACAGTAGGTCTTGTGAGTTAGGGAGGACTCCTTCCTGTTTTCTAGAAGAGGTGGCTGTGGAGATTCCACTCTGTCCCCCTCAAGTGGAATATCTGGGTGCTGTCTGCTCTCTGATTGAGTGTTATGACGTGGATACAGGCTTGTTCAGATACTGTCTTTTTTAGGAGTTCTAGCAAATTATGTCTTTATGTCTTTCAGGGAAATGGCCCATTTCCTCTAATTGGTAAAGAGTTTGTGATCCCTTTATTTGCTGGTGAATATCCTTGACGTCAAGTAATGTCTGTCTGCTCTCCGTTCCAACGTTGGTTAGTTTGCTTATAGAGTTAGCAGCCTTGCTGTCTTTTCAGAGAGCCGGGCTTTGGGCCGTAGTCTCCTTGTTAGAGCGCCTGCCTGGCATGCGTACAGCCTTGGTTCCACGCTCAGTGCCACACAAACAGGGCATGGGGTATGTACAGTTAATTACATGCCTGTGCACTCCAGGGCTGGAGGCAGGAAGATCATTTCAAGGTCATTCCCTACTGCATAGTAGCTCAGAGATTAGCCTGTGCTAAAATGAGACCCTGTCTCAACATTAGAAGCCCAGACTGTTTGATTCCACTGATTCTTCTCCTTATTTATTTATGTGTGTATATAAAATATGGAAGCCAGAGTCTTCCTCAGTCACTCTCCATCTCATAGGTAAATATTTGTATTATTTGTAATGTGTGGTGGGATATGTGCGCATGAGCACAGAGACCAGCAAGCTCAGTACCAGCTGGGGTGGGTTGTCTGGCCTAGATGAAACATGGGTGTTAGTCAGTAAGAGTAGTAAACACTTATTATCTGTGCCATCTCCCCAGCCTCTGCTGAAGTGTTGGAGTCAGGATTGGGCTGGTCTGTCAGCCTCAGGGATCCTTACTGCTAGGGAGTGCACTCAGCTCTTTGGAATCCAAAACTTCACGCTTACATAGCAAGGCCGTGTTTTCTGAGCCATCTCCACTACCCTCTATTTCCTGTTTTTAAGGTGTTTTTTTTTTTTTCCTATTGTAACATTTACTTTTTCTTCTAGTTACTTTGAATTTTATTTGTTTTTCTCTAGTGTCATAAATTACTAATTTTGTATATTCTAATAATATTCAGTTGTTTCATTTGTTTATAAATGTAGTTTTTGTTGCCTGTTGCAAATTTTGACATTTTATTTTTATTTAATTCATAATGTTTTAGAATTTCACTTGACTTCTTTGGCCTGTGTTTTATTTGTAACTATACTAGGCTAGATAAGTAGAATATTTATTTAACACAGGTGAGACCCTGGGTTCAATCCTTAGATTTATAAGAAAGCAAACAGAAAAAAAACCCTTAATCTCTGACAGATCAATGGTCCTTCCCTGAAGATATGAATCATCTCCATTCACCTGTTATGAGGTGAAACAGGACATAATGCAATTTAAGCAATTGTGTTTGTTAAAGGAAATGACATGAGGTGATGAGGCCGCAAACAGCAGAGTGTGGAGGTACCCCCCACCCACACACACACTCGGAATGCATGTGCTAATCACAGCTTATCTTACCTGAACTCTGTGCTTCCCCTGCCCCAGGAACACAGAATAAAAGTTCTATTTAGAAGAGTTTCATATCCTACTTTGTTCAATTACTTGCTACACTGCCTTCAATTTTGCATGCTTGGCAAGCAGTCCCCCAGCTCAGCTCCCTGTCCAGCCCATCAAGCCATTCCAGGTAGAGCAAGTTAGCCAAGGTATCTTTCATATTCAACTGAAAACCTTTATATCTGGCCTAAAAGTATAATTAGTGGGGGCTGGAGAGATGGCTCAGGTGGTTAAGAGCACTGGCTGCTCTTCCAGAGGTCCTGAGTTCAATTCCCAGCAACTACATGGTGGCTCGCAACCATCTGTAAAGAGATCTGATGCCCTCTTCTGGTGTGTCTGAAGATAGCTACAGTGTACTCATATATAATAAATGAATAAATCTTTTAAAAAAAGTATAATTAGTAACTAAAATTTTGTCTAGTTTATTTTAATGTACTCTTATTCCTAGAAGTCCTGTGTAAAATCTCTGGGTGGTTGGGTGATGTCTTCATTCTGCTGGCAAATTTAACTGTCTGTGCAGTGTGCGTGAACTCCACCAGGACATTGACTGCTTCCTCTTCTGATCAGGTCCAAACACAACAACAGCAGCAGCAGAGTCTCCCTGTGTGGCCTGTGGCTATCAGATCTGCAGGCTGTTGGTGCATTTCCAACTAGGGACCATAAGCAAACATGCTCCACTACGGAGAGCCACACCCTTCCCGTCGTGGACTGGAGTACTGTGGAACAGATTTCGGAAATAGGTCTCTGACAGTTTCAAGTTGTGTTTATAAAATGTTACAGGGCGAGGTCTTCCTTTAACTAAAACTATTTCCCATCTGATGTCCAACTGGGCATTAAAGTCTTTTTTTTTTTTTTAATTCCCTCAAGTAGAGACTTAAAGTTACTTTCAATAGTTTTGGTTACTTCTGTTTAAAAAAAAAGAAAAGAAATTACAAACATTTTTGTATTCCAGTAAATAACTTTAAAAAGATTTTACAAACGTAATTTTTAAAATTAATTTCTTTTATATGTATGTATATTTTGTTTGCATGTACTTCTACGTACTCGAAGATGCCGTCAGATAGTAGTGCGCTGCCATGCGGGTCCTGGGAATTGAACTCAGGGCCGTCAGAAGAGCAGTGAGTGCTCTTAATTGCTGAGACATCTCTCCAGAATCCGAAAAAAGACTTTTAATAAAAATCTATACCAAGCACAGAACGCTTATGACCTGTGACAGCCGTGGTTTCAGTAGTAGAATTTCAGGACGCTATCTAGATGCAGGTGTGTAGCCCAACTATGACCTGTGGTCCTGGCTAACGAGAAGTAGATTGGCATTAAAGACTTCGCAGGTTAGTTCAGTGTAACATTATCTCTATCCAGTGCATCTGTTGCATATTGTTTTAAAACCAGTAAAATGTAGGCCACCCACCAAGGCGTCCTCTGAGGCCTGTGGTTGGTGTGAGCCTCGAGTGCTGTTATTATGGAACGGTTTGTTTGCTGGCCTTACCTCCACCCAGCAAGCATGGCGAGTCTCTTCTCCCCTTAGCCTGACTTGGGGAGCTTGTGCTGTTAGACCAGTTGTAATGTGGCTGTTGCCTCAACACTCCTTGTAGTGAACGAGACTAATGGACTGTTTCTGCTTGGTGTGCAAGATCCATATCCTAGAAGCTTCAGCATAAACTGGAATAAATGGTTGAGTTGATCTTGATAGTTTTCAAACAGATTTTATCGTATTAGAAAAGCGTGTGTGTGTGTGTGTGTGTGTGTGTGTGTGTGTGTGTGTGTGTGTGTGTGTGTGTTATTGTTAAGCCAACAAGGCCATTTCATTACCGAGTGTGCAGTGTATGTATATATGCATACGTGCTTGTGTGGAATTCAAAGGAGCTCTTCTCGCCTCCCATGTGAGCTCCAATCAGACCCTCATGCTCGGCAGCGAAACCCTTATCTACCGCCCCAGACACGGGTTCTATGTGCTCTACTTTGTGTTGTGTCATTTTGTAAAACTTTTTCAAACCTCTTTGGAACTGGTAAATCTTTTTTCCTTCCTCGCTCCCTTCTCCCTTCTCCCTTCTTCCTGCTATGGGTCTGAGGCTGGCCTTGAACCTGTTCTATAGCGCAAGTTGGGCTAAAACTGATGACATGGTTCTACTGCATCAGGTTTGTGAACCCCCACTACCACACCTCCCTTTGTGAGTTAGTTTCAATATCGTGATAATGAGTTTAATAAAGTTCAGTGACCTAGATTCCGTGAGTCCTTAGATAGCTGTTTTATAGCAGTCAAAGCTTACTGCACAGCCTGGCATCCTGAGTTCAGCTGTGAACCTGTGTAAGGCAGAAGAGAGAACCAGTTCTAACTCGGTGTGCAGATCCGTCTCCACTCCGTGTGTACATACACATACACATCCATATGTACAGACCATCCACAGCCAGCGTACAGACGCACACATTTAGTGCAGAGGAAATATGCATTTTGTGGGCGGTAATTATTTAATCGCCAATGGTAATGTTTACATATTTTGACTTAAGTATGCATATTAAAAGTGGCACAATATGTGTATATTGTGTTTCCATACACATGGATATGCATTATCTTTTGGTTTGATCTTAACCCTGTTTGGTTAAATGTTTGTAAGCAGAGTGCGTCCCCGCACATAGATGCTGAGCGTCCTCACAGCTTTCTGCTGTAGAACAAACCACTGGAATCCCAACCAAAGTCTCTGAAGTCAGAACTTTTTCCTCCCCTGCCCCGCCCCCTTGTTGGAGACGGGGCCTTACTATGTAGTTGTAGTTCTGGCTGATCTGAATTTGGATTTGCCATGTAGAGCAAACTGGCCCTCATCTCAGGCCCTTCTGCCCAGCACGCCTGACCAGCCTTTCCTCTCTCATCAGTCGAGTGAGGATTTGTTCTGCTCGCTTTGTCCTTGCCTTCTTTACCTGACCCAAGTGTAAAGCCTGTGTGCGGTCTGCCTTGCTGCAGACGGCCACCCTGCTTCTTCTCTCGGTGATGGGTGCGGCCGTCCATCTGTGCTCGCTCCGTTGTGAGCCGCTATCTGAGGCAACTCCATCAGAGGCTGTGCTGCTACTGGGGAGTCTCAGCCATGTACTGTGCTTCCCTTATAGATTTCAGCAGCAGAGTGCTGCTGGCTCAGCAGCCATGGGTTTAGTTAGGTAAGTTCACTCATCTGACCAAAATGTGTTTCACCATTCTAGGTTTACCGACAAGACTGTGAGACTTTCGGGATGGTGGTGAAAATGCTGATTGAAAAAGATCCCTCGTTAGAAAAGTCTATCCAGTTTGCACTGAGGCAGAACTTACATGAAATAGGTGAGCGCTGTGTTGAAGAACTCAAGCATTTCATTACCGAGTACGATAATTCTACTCAAGATTTTGGAGACCCTTTTTAGAAGAAGTAGTGCCCAGGTCAAGAAAATTTTTTTAGATTTTTTTTTCCTCCTTGGATTGTGTAAATCCTTACTATTTTGTGATGAAGAGAAATACTTTATGCTAGCTGACCACATTTCTAGTATTAAATAAACATCTACAATAGCTTTTAAAGTATCTTAATTAGAATATTTCCCCTATGTGTAGAATATTCTTCTCCATCTTCAAATACTTCCTCCCTCCAAAATAATGTTCAGTTATTTTAATGTTCAAAAAAGCAGTTCTGGAGAGCAGCTTTCTGAGTTCAACTTGTGTTCCACAGTCTTCCATGATGTTTCAGGATGATCCTCTTGTGTCCCGGGTAAAGGCCGACTTTGTATGTTGGTTTCTGTGCAGAGAGCTGAGTACTGTTGGGACTTCGGTATTGTCACTCTAATTTCTCAGCAGCTTCTTAGTTGTAAACATTCTCCTCCATCACCTTCTGATTGGTCTAATAAAGCCTGTAGGTCGGGAGAGGAAAGCAGGGCATCTGGGCAGAGAGAGGAACTATGGGAAGAATTTGTGTAGGGAATTTACCACCCAGACACAAAGGAAGTCTGGCTTCAGGGACTGAATGAGAGATAACAGACCACGTGACAAACGTGAACCAAAATAAATTAAGTTATAGGAACTAGTTGAGAACAAGCCTAAGCTATAAGGCCTAGGCATTCATAAATAATAAAAAAAGTCTGTGTCCTTGTTGGGCTGGTGGATCCAAACAGTCTGATAGTGAGCATTTAGTCTCAGCTGTTTAATTTGTAGTTAAGATCATTCCAGTTTGCATATAATAGTGGCACTGTTAGCATTTTGAGTTGGTGATGTCAAAATATGCTATCTTAATGGGTCAGAACCTTGCTATTGTATATTTGCTTTGATATTTCTTATTCAATATAGAAAAAAGCACTTGAAAATCTGTAAGGTTGTAAGATTTTTAGAACAAAATCTTTCACTCAAGTCAGTGAACTTAGTTTATCTCTTCTACAAAGTGCTCTTGGGGCTCCTAACTGTTCTTTCTATAGACTAACAGGAGGGGTCATCTGAGATACGAGATAAATTGAAGTTTGGATGTCTCAGAAACCCTTCTGATGGCTATAGTAAAGGTCAGAATATCCAGAGCACTTAAGTTTTGTTTGAGGCCCACACTGTATCAAAAGGGGACCTGACAAGGCACTCGTGCTTGGGTTAAGTTACAGATTACTCTGTTAGTCTCGTGATCTCAGTGCTGTAGGTTTAGAGGGGACCTGACAAGGCACTTGTGCTTGGTTAAGTTACAGATTACTCTGTTAGTCTCGTGATCTCAGTGCTGGAGGGTTAGAGGGTCTCTTCCTTCATAAGTGACCTCAGGAAAATGAAGCAGAAAACAGTGAGGCCAGCACAGCCACCGTAAATAAGTAAAGAGACAATTAGGACTCTCGCTCACTTCCTGGTCCCTTCCAGCAGTTCATTGAGGCAAAATACATAATTCATGACATTAGGCACCTTAAAAATCACTGTTTTAATCACTGCCTGATCCTGTTATCTACTATTTTTTCAAGTTAGGGCCATACAGTATAGCCCTAGCTAGCCTGAATATCTCTGTAGACCAGGCTAGGCCTTGAACTCACAGAAATCTTCCCACCTCTACCTCTTGCAAGCTGGCATTAAACCCTGTGTCACCATGCTTAGGATCCTTTTGGTTTGGTTTGATTTCATTTTCATTCAGTTCTGTCCTTTACACTCTTTAATTTGAGACAGGGTCTACTGTGTATTCTAGGCTGGCTTCAAACTTTCCGCTTTGGCCTTTTTAACTCTTGGGATTCCTGCCTCAGCTTTCCTGAGTTAGAGGTGTGAACCCCAACGCTTGCCATTACGTTCCGTGGCCTCTATGATCCTGTCTGCAGAGATACTCCTAAATCGCATACAGATGATATTTAAACTAGAAATGGCAGTATGAGTAATTTTAATGAGCCCTGCAATGGGAGTGCAAAGATATTATTATGCCATTTTGAAAATTAAAAACTAATTGATGACATTTTAAGTTCCTTAAGTGAGAACACTGGAGTTATTCCAGGCATTGCGATTCTATGCACACCTCTTCTAAGCACGTGTGGTCAATGCTGGTCGCTTCAGCAAGACCGCATGTCATTTTTCCTTTTTTTTTTTTTTTTCTTCCACCAATTCTCAGCTCTTCAAATCAAGTTGTTAACAAACATAACTATAAAATTTGAGAAGCTACCAGGGCAAATAAATTGTTCACTTGGTAGAAATCCATTTAAAAAAGAGTCTTACTAGTAGATTTATTTAAATGAAGGTCCAACCAGTGACCTTCCCTCAAATCATATTCAGCATTTGAAGCTATTTCCAGCTTGCCGTCAGCGATGTTCTGCTAGGCTTGTCAGTGTTAAATGTTTTGTTTACCATTTTTTAAAAAATGCTTCAACATCTAAAATTCATGTGTACTAGAATATGTATTTTATAAATGTTTTTGATTCTAAGAGATGTGTTTGTAAATTATCCACTGTTTTTCAGTATACTGAATTCGTGTGTTAAGTTTTCATTGTCTCACCATAAGGCCTTGATGATCAATATGGGGGAAGCAGACACTGTAAAATGCAAAATAAAGCGCCCAGTACTAAGTAATGAACTTGTCTCCTCTCGTTTTTTCCTGGCTCCTATGACTAAAGTGTAAGCATTTGCCTGCATAATGGCTCCACTATTCAGTTCACCTCTCAACAGCCAACTAGAAGAAGTTGGAGAATTGAGGCGCCATTAACTTGGATGATTCCTGGAGTTTTGATGTTACAGAAACCAGTCCTCGGTGCCTGGCACAGTGACACTAAGTCATTATAGAGCTGAACTGCAAGATTGAAAGTCTCCTGCCTGAGCTGTCACTCCTGCCAAGCAGTAACCCCACTCTCTGTGCCAGTCTGCTTCACAGCGTGGGATGCTATAAGTATTCGTGCTTGCCAGACCAAAGCTAACTTCACCTTTAAATGAAACTTAACCCTGGGTCTTGGAGAACCAGGATTTATTCAGACTGAGATATTTGGAGTTCAGTAGGCGGGAAGACAATAGTGAAAGGTTACTATATGCCTGTGGCCAAAGGCCATTTTCACTTCTGCGACAGGATATATATATATATATTTTAGGCATGTGTGCCCTTAGTTACTGGGCTCTACTGTTTCTAGATCTGTGGTAATGTATGACTTCATGGTAGGGAACTTGTAGCAGAGCAGAGTTGCTTGATCTATGGAAGCTGGCGAGAGCACAGAGGCCAGAGAGGGAGAGGGGTTACTGGAAGAGAGGGAGGGAAGGAGCAAGTGCGAATCGGACACCTTCGAGCCTCTTCGTTCTCCCGAGCCTCTAGATACCACATTCAGGGAGTGTCTTCCCCCTTGATGTCACCGTTTGAGAAAGAACTTCACAGACATCCAGAAGTGTGCCTTTCTAACAGACTTCTAGGTGCCTCTCAGTCCAGTAAATTGATGGGAATAATCGTGACTTTATGTACAACGAAAAGTGTGAGCAGACAAGACCGAAGAACTCAAGATGAAGACGAGTGCAGAGCTCAGCCTGTGTGTGCACAGGCGCAGGGACGAGATGAAAGGAGGAATTCTCTTAGTCATGGGGGACATTGAAACCCAAACCTCTGAAATAAAGTGTTTGATGCCCCCCAACCAAGAACAGAAAAGGTCCTGCAAGAAAACCCACCCTTCTCGCCCTTTTTCTACTCTGCTTGTCTAAAATTGGGCGGATATCATCTACAAAGCTTGTCAGCTCAGAGGTGTCTGCCCCAGCAGTCCTCCTTCACAGGAATTAGCTCGTATTAATTATACAGAGTACGTCTCCTTATATGTTCCTCATACATACATAGGTGAATCTCAGACAGCTCCCATTACCGCCTGTGGTCCTCCTGATCCTCTTCTCAAGTTGTTTCGTTCTTTCCTGTGGGTTTGGTTTTTTTTTTTTAAGGGGGCGGGTAGCTTTTTTTTTTTTTTTTTTTTTAATAACAAACATAGGTGAGAATTTCTATACACAATCTTAGACACCTTACTAATAGCAATACCGGCAAACAAAAACCCTGCAACCATCAAACTACCTGTTAATCTCGAGAGCCCCTCTTAAGATTTTATTTATGTATGAGAATACACTGTCACTGTCTTCAGACACATCAGAAGAGGGCATCAGATCCCATGACAGATGGTTGTGAGCCACTGTGTGGCTGGGAATTGAACTCAGGACCTCTGGAAGCGCAGTCGGTGCTCTTAACCGCTGGTGTGCTTGCTCTTAGGTGGGTATTCAGAGCTGCTTGAGGCCTGGCATACCTAGAGGACAGGGTCACAGCAATCCGATCCTTTGGCTCTCAGGTTCTTGTGTTCTCCGTTCTGTGATGCTCTGTGAACTTTGGGTGGGATGACCTCATGATGTTGAGTGTCGTCGGCTACCGGTGACTCGTGCAGAAAGCAGCACTGATCAAATCTGGCACTGGTGCTAGTCTGTACAGGCCCTTATTTAGACGGCGCCACTGAGCGTTTCCATTCAGCAAAACAGCACCTCGAGCTTCCCACCAGGGCCTGTGACCTCCCCAGACGTAAGCTTTGCTCCAGATTTGGGTCTTCATTGAAGTTGTTCGCAACACTTTCCACTTCTCAAGTTTTCGATCGCTTACTTTTAACTTGACTCTGCAGTGTCTTTTTTTTTTTTTTTTTGTTGAAACACTCCTCAAGCCATACCCATTCCCTTGCTCTTTTCCTCAACAAAGCACTATGCATGTTAATACACTTGCTTATGTTTTCTTCTTAATCTTTCCTCTGTTACAGGAGTCTGTCCCAATTACAGACTATTCTTTTAAGTGTGTGTGTGTGTCTGTGTGTGGAAGAGAGAGAGAGAGAGAGAGAGAGAGAGAGAGAGAGAGAGAGAGAGAGAGAGAGAGATTGTATATGTGTGTGCATGCGCACACCTTTCCACTGAGTCCCAGAAGTGTCAGTTCCCTTGAGGCTAGGGTAGCATGTATTCCTCCTAACCTGACCATTGCAGGTTCTGGGATCCAAACTCTAGCCTTCTGCTAGAGAACTGAATACTCTTCCTTAACCACGGAGTCTCCTCTCCGGCCCTCCAACGACTGTGGATTGAAGAACAAGTGCATCTCCTCACTTCTGCAGGACAGGGTAGGTTGTTAGCATAGGATATGAAGAATGGTGCATACAGCTCGTTGCTTGACGATTGAATGTGACATTATGGGAATAATGGCACTGCCGTCAATTCATTGATTCCTCTTAGCTGCCAACTGCTTCCTAGCCCCGAGCCATTCACAGATCCTGCACCCCACAGAGCTGACACCAGATATCCTTAGGGAAGAACGGGAAGAACTGTGCTACTTTGCCAGGGTTGATACCGTTTCTCTCCAGGGTTTGCTGTAAACACCCTGACCTCCAAGGTAGGCCCTGACAGTTCTTTGGCTGTTCCTTTGGGGAATTCGTGGTTGGTGGCGATCTGTGTCACAGGCAGCCATTCATCCGGTTGTCCTCAGAGCTGTTGAGAGCACAGACCACATGCTGTTTGCCACCCCAAGGCTGGACCACAGAGGATAGATGCATGGGTTCCGTGCCCTTACTGCCAGCTCTTGAGAGCGCTGATGTCACCCCATCCTATTCAGTAAGCAAGAAAGAACGGCTCCAGGGTAGGCGCAGAACAAGTTGCCAGCGTATACTCTCTCACCTTTCCAAGGCTGAGCGGGTACTGAGTAACTCTGCTGTCATTGCCCCACGCTCATGGTTAAGCTTATGAACTAAGTTCTTTGCTGTGGAATCTCCAAGGAGGTGCTGCTGTGGCCTGGTTGGGAGGGCAGTGTGAGAGTCTCTGCCTTTGAATCCATTCTCAAGCAGAGCACAGCCTTCCTGTGTCTGCATAGCCACTGATAGGAACCTCGGTCCCTGTGTTGTGCTGCGGGGTGAGGTTAGGGTAAATGTGTCACCTGTCCTACATTGCCAGTGTCCTCACTGACCTTGGGTTAAGGGGAAGGATCTGAAGGTATAAAAGGCTTCACCAGTGCCCTGAGATTATCAGTGTGCATCCAGCTGCATGTGGCAATGATGGACATCACAGTGACAGATGGGGCAGCCTAGTGTACACTGTCTCAGCAGCCCAGCATGTTGTCTTCTGAGATCTGACCCACAAGGTCGTGTTCTAACTCCAGGTTGTTATTACAATTGTCTAAGGCTTTAAAGGGTTTTCTCTCCATTAATTAGAAAAAAAAGGCCTTTCCACTACTCGTGTAGAATAAACTATACCATACCTTATTGAATAAAGCTTCGAATGCATTCAGGTTTATTATGTTCAATATTTGTTAAACTCTAAGGAGCAGCTTATCTCTACTTCAGTGTGTGATCCAGGTTCGGTGACCACGTGGTTTCTCTCCATGTGAACCCCTATTCTCAGGTAATCCTTTGCCAATGGACTTGCTTGTTCCCTGCAGTGCTGAGGGTGAGACCCTGGCCCAGTGAGGAATTCACTCTCATTTTTGTTGTCAGTGACAAGAGAAGTCACAACTTAGCCAAAGTTGCTATGGCTAGCGCCTGTCAGGATCAGGACTTTAACCCAGTCATTCAGTCTGTGATCAGAATCGTTAGAAGGAATAGAAAGAGTTGGTTGTCATTCACAACTGGCTCAAACCTGGCACCCTGAGCACAGGAGCTTTGGTTACATGTAGCTAACATGCAACTTAAGTGTAATGTAGTATATATGCACACATATGTATTGTTACATTGCATTGTAACAATGTAATACATTGTAACATTGTAAGGCCATTTGAAACAAAAAACCTGATTTTGGTGTATCTCTGTCTCTGTACTTGTGTCATGTTCATTCATGTGACTCCCTCTTTGCAGCTACTTCAGAAAAGACCACTGGTCCTGACAGACCGATCTGTTGGTAATTGAGAAATCTGCAAGGCAAAGCCGAATGTTGAATGAGGGACTCCTCTCCCCAGAATGCTGAAGCTGCTGGGAAGCCTCTGAGAAGGTCTGGTATTCTTACAGGAAAAGTGCAAAGCCGGTTTCCCAAACCAGATCTCCTGATTGCTGGAGTCTGCCATGCTGTGCCTCATTCTGTGAGGTCAGCTTGTGCTGAGTGTACTGTCTTCCAACGGTCCCCTCATTTCGTTAGGTAGGACTACTAGGATGTCTAGCACTAAGGGAACTAACTATATTCATCTTGATAAAGATATCGTGTATGTTATTGGGGGTTAAATGATTCTAGAAGTTTCACGTTCATTCTAAAGTTCGTCATAGAACACCACCACCCTGAATGCATAGTGACTCGTAAGAGAAGTCTCTTATCAATAAATTGCTTGTGAAACCGAAAAGCTTTTATATAGCAAAGGGCACTGTCATTCAGCCAAAATGCCAGGCTTCAGAACGGGAAAAGATATTTACCAGTTACACCTCGGATGGAGGGCCAACATCTCCAACATGCAAAGAACTCAAAAAATGCTGGACACCAAGAAAACAAACGACCCAATTTAAAAATGAAGCACCAATCCAAACGGAGTTCTCAGATGAAACAACCAATGGCTGGGAAATCCTCAAAGGAAAGTGCCACCTCCTTAGTTGTCAGGGAGCTACAACTCATGGTGACAGATTTCAGCTCACAGCAGTCAGGGGGCCAAGGTAAAACAATGGTGATTGATGCTGGTGAGGACATGGGGAAGGGTAAACGCTCATCACTGCATGAGGGAGGGACTGCAAACTTATGCAGACACTGAAAATCAGTGTGGTGGTTCCTCGGGAAGGGAAGAAAAGATACACCTCAGAATGCGTATACCCAAAGAACGCTGCGTCCTACCACAGTGATACTTAACCATGGTCATTGCTGGTTTACTCACAATAGACAGGGATTGGAAACAGCCTCGATGTCACCACTGGATGAATGAATAGAGAATTGTTGATATATTTTCACAGTGGAATATTATTCAGCCATTAAGAAAATCATAAAATTCTCAAGTAAATGAATGGAGCTAGGAAAAAAAAAGCCTGGTGTACCACCAAAAGATAAATATTGTATGTATTTTTTCATATATGGATATTAGCTTTTAAGCCTTTGGTAGACATGTCACAGTTTATATAACTACAGATAATCGAGTGTAGAGTAAGGAACTAGGGGCAAGGAAGGCTATCCCAAGAAAGGAGAAATAGGGGCTGGAGAGATGGCTCAGTGGTTAAGAGCACTGACTGCTCTTCCCAAGGTCCTGAGTTCAATTCCCAGCAACCACATGGTGGCTCATAACCATCTGTTATGGGATCTGATGCCCTCTTCTGGTGTGTCTGAAGACAGCTACAGTGTACTCATATACATAAAATAAATCTTTTTTAAAAAGAAGAAAAAGAAAAAAAGAAAGAAATAGAGTAATAGCTTTGGAGGGACAGGATTAAGATGAGAGTAGGAGGATTAAACAGGGAGATGGGGAGGAATATAGGAGGGACAGCCAACACTAAGGGCCTATTACTGTAGAAGCTTCCTAGGGTATATATATGTACACATATACACACACATATATGTGTATATATATATATGTGTGTGTGTGTGTGTGTGTGTGTGTGTGTGTGTGTGTGTGTGTGAAAGAAACCTAAGAATAGTGGGGAGACAGTACCCCAACTAAACATCTTTTGCCACCAGTGCCAAGAATGATTACACCTAGGGTTATCCCTCAGTGTATTGGTTGCTGTCCACAGTCTGTGCTAAGACCCTATTCCTGAAGGCAGAGCTTACGTATCCCATAGAACTCGGAGAGGTCGAGCTGGTGCCTAACTAGAGCCTTCATCCCTATTGCTTAGTGTTCGTGATGCTGGATGGTATTCTGCGCTCTACCAGAAGAGAAAGGCAGTCACAACCCAGCTGCAGACCCTGTGAGCTAAACTGTTGACCTGCCTGTCTGCGCGATAAGCCGGTGTATAGGCCGCAGAGGTGGAACCAACCAACCACTCTGGTTAGATTCAACACCTGCCCCATGAAATGGAACCCATACCTGACAGTGCTCTGTGCCTCAGGGAAAACCAAACACTGCTTCCTCTTCTGCTAAAGAAACCACAATGGCTCCTGACAATATTCTGCTGTACCCTTAGATCAGCACCTTCCCGTCCATATCAGAGAAGCTTCCTCTTGCAGGAGGGGCAACAACACAGAGATCCTGAACAACGCACAGAGAGTGAGAGGTTCTAGAGCCGAGAGTACTATACAGGATGTCTTCATGCCACTCAGGGCCACTTAGGGCTTAGTGAGCTCTGCGGAAGAGGTGACAGACTGTAAAAGCCAGGAAGATGGATAGCACCAGGGACACAGTCCCTTCCAAACATGCAGGACTGACGCATATAGGAACTCTGGCAGCGTGCACGGGGGTCTGCACAAGTTCAAGTGGGGTCTCAGTACTTAGGGGATGCAGGTTCCCTAACGAAGAAGCTGTCTCCAATTGACATCTACTTGTAAAGCGAAAACTTAGTTTCTTCAGTGTCTCTTCTTGTTTTGTATTTTGTTTTTATGTTATTTTATTATTACTATGTTATTTTCCAGTTTTTGTGCTTTTGGTTTTGGTTTTGTGTCTGTATGTGTATTTTTTTGTACTTTTATTCTGATTTGAAGACTCCTGATAATTTTTTTTTCCCATCTGCAAATGTTCCTATGAACAGTGTTAGTGTTGGGCCTTCCTTAGGAAGCTCTAACTTGATTAAGGCTCCTGACTTAAGGGCTGGAGACGGGAATTGGCTGGCAGCAGTCACATGTGGCTGGACAGTTGTTTTTCAGAACAGAGGCCAACTCCTAGCCTCTCTCGTCATACTTTGGAGCTGATAACACTGGTTTGGACCTCATAACACAGTGGAGCTGTAACAAGCAGTCCTGGGTACACATTCCAGCTCTTGTCATGTGCTCCCCGTCTCCTAGGAGGGACAGCAGATGACATCTCATTTTACTTCTGCTACTTCTGACTTTCCGTGAAGAATTAGACCGAGGACTAGGGACAGCAGATAGACAGAGTTCTTGTCAGTGAGCACTCTAAGGACTCCAGGGAAGACCATATAGTCCTCAGCATCTGTCCCTCCACTGAATGGTCAGAAGCATGCACTCCTGAGTGGTATTTATCTAGGGTCAAACTTTGGAATTCAGTGACTTGGCAGCATGCTTTATACTTTCTAACCAGGTCTATTCAGGTGTTTTCTGCAAGTTTAGTGCTTTCGTTATAGGACTGGGTACTGGCTGGTTTTATATGTTAACTTGACACAAGTTGAAATTATCACAGAGAAAGGAGCCTCCTATGAGGAAATGCCTCCATGAGACCCAGCTGTGAGGCATTTTCTCAACTAGAGATAAAGAGGGGAGGACCCAGTCCATTGTGGGTGGTGCCATCCCTGGGCTGGTGGTTCTGGGTTCTATAAGAGAGCAAGCTGAGCAAGCCAGGGGAAGCAAGCCAGTAAGTAACATCCCTCCATGGCCTCTGCATCAGCTCCTGCTTCCTGACCTGCTTGAGTTCCAGTCCTGACTTCCTTAGGTGATGAGCAGCAATGTGGAAGTGTGAGCTGAATAAACCCTTTCCTCCCCAGCTTGCTTCTTGGTCATGATGTTTGTGCAGGAATAGAAACCCTGATTTAAGATTATCTCCGACTGAGGAGGGAAGGGGGGGTAAAAAAAAAATATTATCTCCGACTGCCTCCCTTTCTCCTCCTGTAGACTTCTCTGGTGAGTAGATTTAGAATCCCAAAGTTACATTAGCATTGTCCACAGATAAGGAAACAGAAGTATCTACAGTCTGTGTAATTAAGTAAGGAAACAACATGCGTGATGGCCGCCAGATGACTGGCAGAATAATCTTTTGAGACTACACTTGCAGAGCGTATAGCCGGCACATGCACTTAGGCCTGAGTAAGTCTGTTTCGCTGCAGTCATTCCTGAAAGAACACCAACCACTCCCTGTAGGGGGTCACGTTCTACAACACCAAGAAGGCTGCCCTCGTGCATTCTCCTCGTGTGACCCATGAGAGTCTCCTCGGGGATAACAGGTGGCATCCATCAACGAACAACGTGTAACTTGTTTTTCCCCCAGTGACTTTGCTGCTCGGCATGTTGTCACATGTGCCACTGTTATAGGTGCATGAGGAAACCACCAAAGGCCTCTTTGAATAATGGAGCACCCCCAAACAGAACAGCTATTAAGCTGTGGGGTGAAACATCCGATTGTAGTCATAGGGGCTGAAGAACAAGTCACGGGGTAGAGTTCACCACCTCTCTGTTAGAAATGGATCTCAGGACCTTGTATGCACTGAGCCCCGCCCCAGTCCTCAAGGAGCATTCCCAAGAGACACTGTGTTTGGAATATCTGGAGGGTTCAGTGGTACTGGATAAATACTGTTTGCTTACGGGGATGAGGAACGGGAAGAACTTTAGTGTTTGTGTTTGATTCTTGGGGGACAATTCCTGCCTTGAGGACTGTTCATTCTCATAGTGACCTGTTCTTGAAGTGTACAGGACCCTGGAAATACCAGTGCAGCTGCAAAGCAAAAGGCCCTCTCCCCATTGCAGCCTTCCTACAGGGTCTCTTTCTGGCCTTGCCCTCTAGGGACGGATGCTGGGAGGTCCTTGTCCATAGGTACCTGCTGGATTCACACCTGGCCCTTTTGAGGCCAGACAGCTTTTCTTTGCTTTTGATAAAGTTTCTGTTCCTCAAGCCTGGGGTTCAACAGAGATCTTTCAGGAGGACTTCGGACTTAACCTTGCCTGAGCACCAGAGCAGAGTGGAAGATTCAGACTCGGAAAGGTAGTTTATCATTTATTAAGCCTTTATTAAACACCTCCCTGAAAGGCCCAGGATGACACCAGGACCTTTAGTTAGGACCGAGATGTAAATGCAAGGACAGCACAGACCAAACTACCCGCTCGTTAGTTCAAATCTGACATGGCTCTCCATTCAACCAGAGTCTCATGAACTTGGGAGTACTCCGGCTCATTCTTCCTGAAAAATCTCAAAAGAAAACCGCAACTGGAAACCCAGTTTTCAAAATTGCTTTTAAAGGCCAACAACAAGTTGGAAGGAAAAGGGGCAGAAGAAATAACCTCTCTGTACATAGTAAGTCTACACAGACTGCCACAGAAAGCCCCTTGTGTGGACGTTACCACCTGCTGAGACCGCTCCCCCCTGCACGGGGAAGGTCGCCTCATAGCTTCTCCTCGGTTTTACCATATACTCCAGAGGTATGTGTGGGGTTTGTTTTTTACATTTATACAGTTTACAAAGCTTGAACCATAAATAACACTTGTGAGATTAACAGGGCTCAGTACCGAGTATGTACATAGCCCCACCATGCATACAGAGCCTTTTTTTAATATTGAAGGAAGGAAAAAAAAAAAACCAACTTTCCATCACTAAGCAATATAAATCGACTGTCTAAACTTCTAAGCCCTGACTAAAATACAAGCAGTCATCTCATCCATGGATGCTGTTTCTGGTTTCCTAGCAAATCGAGCACGGCAGTGTAACAAACACCTTGCAGTTCAGGGATATAAAAATATCAGCTTTAAAATCTGAGCTGTACAGTATATACATCAATATTTGCACCGTTAAATTAGGAATACACTTAGGTCTATGAAACACTACATATAAATAGCAAGTCCTTTCGGTCTGTAGCTGGGAGGGATACAATATGTTTACCTGGCTAATAAGGGCTGAAGGAGAACAAGTTCGCCTTACACAATGGAGCACACAGTGTTAGCTAGGTCGTCATGGTGACACGTGCATGCCTCACAAGACACCAGTCAGGACCTGAGCCAACCTGACTGAATTAACGACAAGCACTATTGCTTACAAAGGTGGCTATCCATCTTCTAGCACACGCTCTGTCCAATCACCTGCCGGCAGTTTCTGGAGTATTCTCTTGTGGACTGGAGACTGTAATTGACCTGCCATGGGGGCACGAGACTGTGTTACTATGGCACCGAGACTGGAGAAACCACCCCTTTTGTGTGTTAACCTGGCTGTAAACACAGTGGGGCTCTCATTTATATAGGCCAAGAAAGCACTTTACACTATTTTAGCGACTTTCCTATGACGAATACAAGGTCAAAGTCCAGGCTAAATGACTAAGTTTTAGACAATCTCCCTGTCTACTTGGTTAAGAAATGATACAGTTTTTGCCCCTGTGTCCCTTTTTCTTCTTGGATTTAGTTGTCCTCTGATTAAACTGTGGGGTGGGCAGTGCAGAAGCCGGACTAGAAAGGTCATCCGTATAGTAGGTGAATCTTTGTGGCCGAGGCTGAGGGATTGGCTGTCCAAGAAAATAGCCTTCTTCTTCTGAGTCGGAGGAGGAAGTGGAGGACGAACACCAGGAGTCATCGTCGTCCCCGTAGAGCCCCAGGAACCTGGTCATTCCTGGGTTCTGCAGGGCATAATCCGATGTGGTGTGGGCATACTGGCCGTAGAGGTTGGCATTCTGCATGTATGCTTGGAGCTCCCGGGCGCCCTTACTCTGTATGAATTTCTCATAGTTATCGGGGGTGTACAGCCGAAGTCTGTCCTTGGCGGAGTACTTCCTTTCTGTGACCAGGTTCAGGGCGTTGTCGGACCGCGACTTTCTGCTTCTCCGGTGGCGATGGTGGTGAGGCCTGGATCCCCTCTCTTCAAAGTGATACACTCGTCTCCGAGTCCTTTCACTCATTGGAGGCTGCCGGATTTCGATGTCGTAGCTTCCGTTGTCGATGACGTCATCTGAAAACTTGACCTGCTGTGGTCGGGACTGAGACTTGGATCTTCTGAGCACCGGCAGGTGCACTGGTTTTTCCTCCGGTATAATTTTTTCTGGGCACAGTTCTGAATTCAGACTTTTTAAGGACTCTGCGCTCCTGTGCAGCATGGAAGAATTCAGAGTTCCCATATTGCTCATTTTCTCACAGTCTTCTGCCTCTATCTCCTCGAAGTTTTGGAGAGAGTATAATGATGGCCTTGGCTTGCTTTCTCCGTCCACGGATGCCCCTGCAACAGGACCCAAAACACAACGTGATTCTCACCTGTCCTAACATTCTCAAAGCTGTTAAATGTGACCCAGGAGAACATTTCAAGGAAAAGTTACAATAGAAACCTTGTTTCTGCTACTACGGCAACCAAAACATTGTTGCACGGAGCAGCAGAAATGAACGCCTAGCCACAACAGAAGCTAAGAGAGCCCCGCGCTCTCATCTGCAGCACGGGTCAACCCCTTCAGCGTGTGTGGTCTTCCTCATCTCAGACTGGGGCCAGCAGCCTGCTCTATGTAGCCACAAGCTATGAACCCAGCTGTACATATCTGCCCAGATGCTGTCTGCGGCTGCTTCTCCCAGTAGCTTGAACAGAAAGTAGATGGCCTGGCCAAAAGAGTACAATGAAGCCCTTGAGAGCAGAAGGCTCACCAGCTCCAGGCCTGAATCATCTTGTTAGTTCTTCTCCTTCAGTCCTCACACTACTCCCAGATTGCCTAGTTCCATACCCAAATCCAGGACCTCTGTTACACAGTATGTATGAAGCCAGGAGAGAGGGGGGCTGGGAAGGCTGTGTAACTCCCTGCTTTTTAAAGACAGCCTGCTTTTCAGCCCATAATTCCCAGGGACTGTCAGCTTCTCACCTTCTTAGGTTTTAGTTTTCAGCACTGGGGGTTAAATGAAGGGCCTTGTACACACAACGTGCCCGCTGTTCGTCCAAGCTTCACCTCCAGCCCGCCCCTGCCTTTCACACTTCCATCCAATTCTATGGGGCCGCGAAGGCAGTCTCACCCACCATGCTTCCTAGACTCCCCTTAAGTCTCAGGTCTGATGGGCTGGGAGTTAGAATGGAGCAGTGTCTCTTCCTTCTAGACAAACCACTCTGCGGCAGCAGGCAGCATGTGGCCTTCTCCTGGCTATATTATACCAATATAACAGGCTGGCACTACTTCTGTCTGTCTGGTTTTTTTTTAAGACAGGGTTTCTCTGTGTAGCCCTGGCTGTCCTGGAACTCATTCTGCAGACCAGGCTGGGCTCAAACTCAAGAGTTCCACCTGCCTCTGCCTCCCAAAGGCTGTGATTAAAAGGCCTGCACCACCACTGCCTGGCTTAAAGTACAAGTTACAATGTGGGGAAAAAAACCTTGGGTGGTATTATTATTATTATTATTAACAACAACAACAATAATAATTTGACTATGTTCTGCCACAGGGCAATCCAGAAATTTTTATTTTTAAGAGTCAAAAATCTTATAACACACTCGGGCTACTCTTAGTATCTTAAGATACATCTGGTATAATCGAAGTTTGGACTATCTAACCAATAATACAGACACAGACTCCCTTACCCATATTGGTCTTCAGGCTTGTGTTCAGAACGTTACACATATGTATTCAGCTACAAGACACATCTGTTTTACTATCTCGTGGCATGCAAAGGAAACACCTTCATTAGCCCAGTTTTAAATAATAATACGCCCCCTACTGGCACTCAGTTGTAACTGGCATATCAGCCTCTTTAACACCCCACAACCCTTGCATGGCCTACCTGTGATGTTGGACAACGCCAGAGAATCCATAGAATCCCGGACACTCTGCTCTGGTTTCAAGTCAGACAGGCACTCCAGGGAGTCTTCATACCACTGGGTTTGGTCATGGTTATACCCCGCAGCACCATGGTCCAGATCTAGCTCTTGCAGCCTTCGGCTGCTGGCAGGGCCTGGGTGGCTGCCGTAGGCGGAGTCACCCAGCCCGTCTTGGGACTGGGCCCAGTACATATCCGACTGATACTTTTTACTCGCAAGGCTCTGGTGATTCTGCTTTGCCTCCGGCTTATTCGTAACCATGTTGTCGGGTATCCAGTGCTCACTGGCTCTCATGTCCACCTCGCTGGGCGGCTGCTGGAAGAGGTTTTTATCACCAAACTTGAGGAGGAGCTGTGTCATATAATCTTCGTGCTCAGCCCATTCTTCAGGGTCTTCAGAGGCTTCCTGATCCACTCTGGCTTTCCAGAATTCCTCATGAGCAAAGCCCGCTCCCTGCCCGGAGAGGCTCACGTCGTCCAGCTTCCGAGAGAGAGTGTCGTCAGCACTGCCAGAAAGACCCGGGAACTTGTAGTTCAGAGCGGGAGACAGAAGGAGAGACTGCCTGCACTGGTCAGCAGAGCGGCTGCTTCTGCCCATCCTCACACTTCTCCGGGAGTCTCTCGATCGGGCTGACTGGAAGGCAGAGTCAGAGGAATCGGAGGCGTGGATGTCTTCCCCAAGGCTGCAGGTCTTGGAGCAGTAGATCTGACCTTGTTTTGGGAGGAAGGGGCATCCCAGCAAAGAGGCCTTACATTGAGCACAGGAAAAGCAGGCCTCGGTGGCATGCCAATGTTGTCCGTCATAGGTCATCTGGGCATGGTCCACACCTGTTTTTAAAAGGGCAGGAAAACAGTTAGGGGCTGTGCAAAGGTGTGGCCAGGAGGGGACTGTGGGTGATGGAAATGTTCCAGGCTTTGTTTTAAGGCGAGGTCTCGCTGTGTGGTCCAAGCCAGCCATGAACCCAAGTTGGCTGTGAGCGCCGGGGCTGCAGGTGTGCACCACACATCTGGTTCTGTGCTGCCCTGGTCAGGTGTGGGTTACATAGGCTCAGTTAACCTCCCTTATTTCCTTATAGTGTTTTTCAATTTATTTAAAAAATTATCTCTAATATCCATATTGGTAGCCATAACATGGCCATCGATACAGAGCAGAGGAGACTTAAATTGACCAACAATGTTCCTCACTGAGGCACCCTTAGATTTTACCACACTCAGAGTAATCTGGTGTCTCATACTTAATGTGTTCAGCGCTGTGGCTTTTGTATTCCTGTGCCTTTTTTGTTGATACTTTCGCTACTGAAGATGGCTTGGGGCATAATGGTTTTTATTATTATTATTATTATTATTATTATTATTATTATTATTATTATTATTATTTTATCTATATGAGTACACTGTCGCTGTCTTCAGACACACCAGAAGAGGGCATCGGATCCCATTATGGATGGTTGTGAGTCGCCATGTGGCTGCTGGGATTTGAACTCAGGACCTCTGGAAGAGCAATCGGTGCTCTTAACTGCTGAGCTGTCTCTCCAGCCTGGGCCTAATCTTGAAGCATTGTCAAGCACTCCTATATACGTGCACATCCAAACATTACCTAAGTTCTAACCATGGGCAGCCTGCTGTTGGCTAAGAGCTCAGCATTGACTTCCTTATTTTCAGTGAAGTGTTCCAAGCACACCGGAAACAGATATGTTAACAGACTGGCAAAAATGGCATGACAAGTGTCTTCCTAATATATGCCCTGGATTTCATCCCCAACACCAAAAACAAAACAAAACAAAACAAAAAAAAAAAACCTGCCTCAAAGGTTCATGGGAACTTCCTCAGATCATAGCCCCCATTCACTGGCTCTGTGATAGTCAGAATGCAGTAGTCATCTGACAATCACTGAAGGGCCCATGTATTCTAATATGTGTAAACACTTTTCATAAACGTTAAGGAAGCGAGGCTGTGGGTAATCACTGATGGCCACGGCCGTGTGACAGGGCAGAGGCAACTTACCAATATGCTCGCCACAGGTTTCGCAGTACTCCGCGTAGAGAGACTCGAAGCAGCCGCAGCAGAAGGGGCGGCCATCCTTCATGATATATCTCTGCCCTCCCAGGACCGTTTCACATTCTAGGCAGCAGAAATGCTTCATGTGCCAGTGGCGGCCCTCGGCCTCTGTGCACTCGTCCGCAAAAATGATCTTTGAAAAGAAACACAGGAGCGCAGAATGGAGGATCAGTGCGAACCACCTCAATGACAAAGCTCCACCCTGCATGGTGTGTGTGTGTGTGTCCTAGTAGTCGGACAAGGCACACACATCTCTGCCCAACTTCCCTTCCCTTGTCAATCCTTAGCAGATTGATGGCTTCTAAAGAGTGATACTTTCCTACCTGTTTGGTTTGTGCTGGTCTGAAGACTGTATTGCTTTATTTGGTTTTTCAAGACAGCGCTTCCCTATATAGCCCTGGCTGTCCAGAAATCCCTTTGTAGACCAGGCTGTCCTGGAATTCTGAGATCCACCTGCCTCTGCCTCCTGAGTGCTAGGGTTGAAAGTGTGCACCACCACCATCTGGCGAGCATATAAATGGCCTGACCCACTGACTTAGTTATATTGTTTCACTCTTAGTGTTCATTATACATCTAAGAAAGAAACAGTTACCTCTGCTATACAATGTCTATGTTTGTCTTTCATAGACAGCTACCGATTGGTATGGGCTTCATTTGATTTTCATTTCACTGACAGAGATTAGTCTACAAGAATATAAACTGCCACTGTTGAAAAGGTAAGCTAGATAAACATGAAAGAACCATTTCTTCATGGAGGAAGAATTCACTTGTCATTCTTTTGTTTCTGGGGAAGATTTTGGCAGTATCAGCTGGCCACCCACATGTTGACGGTCAGGTAAATTTTGGTCTCTTTTAACTGAAGTAAAGTGTCTGTGGGCTGAGCACAGAGCTACAGTGGTGTTGTGAGTGTATGAGCAACTGTGCAGTAATCCGACACCACGGGTCAACCTGCACACTAAGGATTTTAAAATTGCTCTACTGCATTGAAGGAGTACATGCATGAGTGATAAGCTTTCTGTGTCAGGCTGAAGAAGACGAAGAAGAGACGGTGAGGAACCCTGGACTGCATCTTGGGATACCAGAAGGACCCAGATGATGAACTGGGAAGTTAAAGCAGGAGGGCTAGAGGGTCAAGGTCATTCCCTACAAGAGTCTGAAGCCAACCTGGGCTACAGAGGGCTCCTGCCTCCAACTTGGGCTACAGGAGGCTCCTGCCTTTTTTTAAGGCTCATATATTCTTAACTTCTAAACTCAATTTTACGCCTTACTTCATCTCTAATCCTTGTATCATATTCCCTCAGCACTATGACAAAAATCAACTCTCCGATGCCTCCAAACGTGGAAATCTAAATAGAGTCCATTGATATAAGCGCTGCTCTTATATGAATGGTGGCTCTTGATCTTTCTATCCACCCCAAGGTGACAGAAGATGCCAGCACCAGGAAGAAAGGTGTTTAAGGGGCTCTCTACAGTATCTTGTCAACTTATCCATAACTTAGTTACTTTAAAATAAGAAGCTCAGTAGACATCACTGTATGTTTCTATTATCCCAACTCTAGGAAGGTGGAGGTAGGAGGGTAAGGAATTGAAGTTTGAGACCTGCCTAGTCTCACGGGACCATTTCAAAAGTACCAAAAACCTTATAAATAACAATAATGTAAGAGGAAGAAATGCCTTTTACACAGTCATTCGTCTTCTGCTATGCCCTCTACTGACCCAGTCCGTCTGTATCTTTGCTGACTGTGTGCAACATGTCTACTACACAGAGTTCTTTCCTTCCTGTGTTTGAGAAACAAAAGATCACATCCTGCATATTACTGTGTGGTGTTTTTCTCTTCCCTGCATTTCAGAGACAGTATCACGGGCAAGCAAAAGCACCCCACTGCCCTCTATGTATTAGCTACATAGAATTCCAGTGAGGATGGGCGGCTTTATCTTAAAAATATCCATACAGAACAAAAGCAGGAGAGCCACATATTTTGCTTAGTTGGGAACAGTGGAATATTGGCCATTGGCTTATTTTTCCATCATTAAGGGGATGAGCTTTTTTTTTGTTTTTTTTTTTTTACCTCGTCACAGGCTGAGCACCGAGGTTTGAGCAGTTCGGCATGGTGCCTGCCACAGTGGATTTTTCCATCCTGATAGAAATAGATGAGGTCGACCAGTAGTTCATTACACGTGAAGCAGACAAAGCAGGATGGATGCCAGCACACTCCAGGACCCGCACGGGAGGCAAACACTGCGACCTCCCCTCCGTTCATCTGCAACCCACACTAGAAACAAAGACTTGAAGTTAAAATGGCCCTTCACCTAAATGACCAGACTTTCAGCCTTTCCCACTTGAAAATAACCCACGGGTTTGTTAGGACAGGGTAGTTAAAACACAGCGATAAAATGAAGACATTTTGACCCCTTACTAAAGGTTCTCAGTAGGAAACACATCCCATAGGAAAGCCTCCATGAATAGGGATTGGCTCAGACACACTGGACAGAGCTAGGAAGAGTGATCAAGTAAGGTAGATCCACGGTTGGATAGCCATTTAATCACCAGCAGGAGTAGACAGAAATTAAAGCTGCCCCCCACTCCAACACACACACACACACACACACACACACACACACACACACAAAAGACACAGTTTCATTCAAAGAGACTGGCTCCTGTGGTCACACAGGCAGACGGTGAGTAAGAAGTCTGTAGGGTGCACATCCACACCAGCCATCACCCTCCACCACTTCCACCAACCTTTTGCCCACCTAGAAGGGGCCTACCTGCTCACACACTGCGTGCATCATTGCTCTGGACAAGAGTTTAATGGTTCCTCTTCCGAGAGCTTCTTTCTTCCTCTGAGCACTGAACACCTGCAATTCCTTCTTCTCCTCTTCGCTTAAAGACTGGCAGTACCTCACCTTCACAGGAGAGAGCGGAAGTGTGTCATGGAGGGCCCTCCCAGACTTTCAAGGAGTCAAACAGGGAGCCTAGCTGCCCTGATTCCAACCCTCAGTTATAACATGGCACGACTGGGCATAG
This sequence comes from Rattus norvegicus, assembly GCF_021556685.1. NCBI lineage: Eukaryota > Metazoa > Chordata > Mammalia > Rodentia > Muridae > Rattus > Rattus norvegicus. Next base: position 134,243,766 of record NC_141540.1, read on the forward strand.
TGACACACGCTTTTCATCCCAGCGTCCCTGACCTGTAAACCTGTAGATCTTTACAAGTTCGAAGCCAGCCTGGTCTATAGATCCAGATCTAAACCCTGTCCCGAAAAGAAAATAAATAAATAAACAAAATGGACCTCCATCTTTAGAAAAGGCACACTATCGGATAAAGCAGGTGTGGCTTACATTTTCTAAGTGTGAACTGATTGCAAGACAGACAGACACCACCTTCCTCAGAAGGCTGAAACTGGCTGTTCTCACATTCTACAGGCCCACAGGTCTTCAATCCTGAAACACACTGAGGTGCCCCCATCCTGCACAAGGTAAGGAAGGCTCCTGATAATCGGTGGGGAGCTGAAAACACTATCAGAGACAACTTGTGGGGAGCTTCCCATTGTGAGGCTCTTCTCTCTCTTAAAGAAAGAAAGAAAGAAAGAAAGAAAGAAAGAAAGAAAGAAAGAAAGAAAGAAAGAAAGAGGAGAGAAAGAGAGAAGCAAAGCTGTATTCTTAGGGTGTGTTTTTCGGAGAGGTTCAGTCAATGAAGAGCTGGGATTTCGGAAAGGCCCCTTGATGCTTGACTGTTTATTTTCTCTTTTACTAATTAGCTTCCCTCCTGCTACTTTACCTCGTTATCGTGTGGTGGCAACTGGTACAAAAGCTGTTTAATCCGGTGTTTCTCTCCAGGGCTGTTAACGTAAGGAACCTTTTCCTCTGGCAAGCATGCGAAATAGAGCTGGATCTGGGGAAGCAGAAGCAGCCCATGAGGCCTTCGGTGCACAGAAGGAAGGGCTGAACCGCCTGTCTTTACCCTTCCCTCCTTCCTGGGCTTGGGCCTCCTGCAGTTAATGAGGGGACCAGCTGAGCTAACTCAGCAGCGTGCAAACCTGCATCTGCTAGCATCCTCTAGCACCCAGCTGCTAAACTGCTCCTCAGGAATGCAATTTGTAGTGACAATTAAGGGCGCCGTAAATTATGCGCCATCAAATGTGTACATTTATGGTTACTCATCCCCAGCCTTGCAGAGGTCAGCTGGGGGATCAAGGGATAGCACCGGGGTGAATTCTGTAAATGGCCGCACAGGCTGTGTGACAAGATCCAACACCCAGCCTCTAAACAGACAGACTCAATGTTTTTTTTTTTCTCTCTGCAGTCTACGGTTCTCTCCAGTATCAGTGTGAATGGCTGTGGTATTTACAGCATCCCCAAGGAAGCAGGAGAAGGGAGATGCTGGGCTAACCTTAGCTACTTTGTTGTCTTTTAGGACCATCCCCTGCACTGCTGAGATGGAACCAAAGGCATTCAAGTAGAAAAAAAAAAAAGATTAGGGATCTGGGACTTGTCTACTAGCAGCAGGTCTGCAAACACACACCATCCAAGGATACAAGGGATCCTCTCCACAAAATGCCACTTCCCTGACTGCTACACCAGCATACCTTTCCTTCCTGCAGTTCTAGAGGCTTTTCTGTTACCTTACTGTTACCAGCCAATTACACACTGGATCTTGAATGTATAAAGGTCGGTCGGTCTCTCTCTCTCTCTCTCTCTCTCTCTCTCTCTCTCTCTCTCTCTCTCTGTCTCTGTCTCTGTCTCTGTCTCTGTCTCTAAGACTGACTTATTATATATATATATGAATACAATGTAGACACACCAGAAGAGGGCACCAGATCCCATTACAGATCATTGTGAGCCACCGTGTGGTTGCTGGAACTTGAACTCAGGAAGAGCAGTCAGTGCTCTTAACCACTGAGCCATCTCTCCAGCCCAAGATACGCTATCTCAAAAGGGATTCCTTTCCACCTCCCAAGAATGGTAACTCCCAGTCAGGCACGGAATGGGTGGCATCTTCTATTTTGAAGGATAACTTTGCCTGTACAGGATCGACCAACGGGTTTTGATAACCTCACCATAAGGACATTGGGAGATAAAAATAGGCACGCAAATGGAAACAAAGGGAGCAGCACAATGTTGCTTCTCTAATCTCCACTGTACTTATCAAAGGCCATGTTTATTGGCCACACTGCACCCCTCTTCCATAAGGAGCGTTGTGGAGCACTGGCCTGGAGGTGGCCTTTTATTTCCTTCGGTTCTACTGAAGCTTTGAAACAGGTACTCGTGGTGCACACCTTTAATTTCAGCCCTTGGGAGGCAGAGGAAGGCAGACCTCTGAGTTCTTTGCGTTGGAGGCAAGCCAGGACACAGTGAGACCCCATTTCAAAGGACCAACACCCCTCCCCCACCCCTGACCATCAAAATATCCTAACCAGGAACATTTCTCTTCCCCATAGAGTGACTCGTGAAAGTTCCATCAGGAACGCCTGTGGTGTCCTGCATTCCCATTAATCACGATGGCAGAAACAGGGCATTGCTCGGGGCAGCAGATCCAGGAAGACAGGAAGCTTCTACTGAAACCAAACCAGACCTTAGAAAGCAAAGCCAGCCAGGGAGAAGAGAGGTTCCACACTTCCCTGGAAAGCCAATCGAAGAAGGCAGTTTGCTTCCTACCTGCTCAGGCCTGAGGCCCGGTGGGACCCAGGCATACTCTTCCAGGGCGCACCCGGAATCGTCGTCTGATGTGGAACTTCTCTGGCACCCAAAGGCCAGTTTGCTCATTTTGGGCTCCATCTCCAAAGGCATAATAATGAGGTTCAAAACTCTGGCTTCTCAGTCACAGGACATCCAAAGACAGTGGCTGTGGGTGACACAAGGAGACACAAAGTGTTAAAAAAAAAAAATCCTTCTCTACCAAGAGCTTCTAGTTAGTAGGGTTTACACATCTATGGGCTGCTCAGAGAAAGTGACCAAACACCTGGAGTTGCTAACTTCAAACAATTAGGAAGTGGCCACCTCCATCAGCTCAGTACCAAAGAAAACGGGCCACCAAGCTAGCGTTCTCAGTTGCCTACAAAACATGCTTCTTGCTTATGATTTACCTGGTAAGGAAACTGCTCTGCTTGACTAATTTACCTACAGAGGAGATCCTTCGAGGTGTTAGGAATTTAGAAGTGCTGGGAACTGGGCTCTCTCTGCCTCACCAGGCTGCAGAGACCTTGCTGAGTTCCCCCCATTTCCTAAGCAAGTTTTCCAATCAGGGCAGCAGAGACAGCTGAGCGCGTGGCCCTGACGAAAACGGCACAGTTTAAACTTCTAATCCTTGACATCAAACCTGACCCACAGACTGGAAAGGGCAGGCAGGCAGGCAGGCAATCCCCTCAACAAACAGTGAAGGAGTACGGAGTTCGCTCGCAGGTCCAGCTTGGTGACTTGAGAGTTTAATCTCATTATAACCAACGTTTAGCAATGCTTGTTGAGCGCGAAGTGGAACCAGCCCCACCACTGGTCAAAGTGGTCATTGGTTCAGCATTAAATCTCTGAATAGAGAGCTTCCAGGGACTAAGCCCCTACCCAAAGACTATTCATGGACTGACCCTGGGCTCCAACCTCATAGGTAGCAATGAACAGCCTAGTAAGAGCACCAGTGGAAGGGGAAGCCCTTGGTCCTGCTAAGACTGAACCCCCAGTGAACGGGATTGTTGGGGGGAGGGTGGTAATGGGGGGAGGGTGGGGAGGGGAACACCCATATTGAATGGGAGGGGGAGGAGTTAGGGGGATGTTGAAATGGAAACCGGGAAAGGGAATAACATTTGAAATGTAAATAAAAAATACCCAGTTTAATAAAGATGGGAAGGTAAAAAAGAATCTCTGAATAGGAAAGCTGTCTCAGAAATAGGGCACTGAAGGTGTCGAAGAGTGGTCCTGAGGCTGAGGTGTCGGCTTGCTTAGCACCGTGTGTGTTATCCCCTTTCCTTTCTGGTTCTTAAAAATCATCCCTCACTCATGAGGCACTAGGGAAACAAGAGCCTTCACGACTCCAGTTTTCTTTAAACGTTTGGATCTCGATACAGTTTAGTATAAAGAAGTTTGTGTGTTGGGGGGTGGGAGAGATGGCTCAGCAGTTAAGAGCTCTGGCTGCTCTTCTAGAAGACCTGGGTTCGAGTCCCAGCACCCACATGGCAGCATAACCGTCTAGAGCATAACCGTCTAGGGATCTGGCACCTTCAAACACACATGCAGGCAGAGCACCAATGCACATAAAGTAAAAATTAATTAAGTCCTTTTTAAAAAATGGAATGGGTACAATCCAGTCACGTTACAGAGAGGGCTCAAAGATGGCAAACGACTCTTGTTCAAGAGTTAAAGCCTAATCCCTCTGACTTGAAATCCTAACCAATCCCAGCCCGAGGTAAAATGATGTGTCAGCAATTCTCAGTGCAGCACTAAACAATGTTGGGGGTTGGGGGCGAGGGGGGGCGGGGAGGTCTCTTATTAAAATAAATACATGGCTACTGAAATACCCGAGGACATTTTAAACTTCAGACTTTAGAACGGCTCACACAGGGTTAGAGCTCTAAAGCACCCGCCTCGTGGCTGCAGCTATTCCTGCGGGAGAAACGGTGACTCAGCGAGTTACCGCCTCCACCGGTAAACCAGGCTTTCATCCACCGACAGAATGGGAGGCGGCCTCATTTCCGAGTCCACTGTGGCGAGGCTATCACCTTCTGACCCAGTCACGGCACACAGGTGCAGACCATTCACGTCTTAGGAAAGACGCTAAACAGAGGTGCATTCCTCCACCCCCTCAATAAAAGGGGATGTGTTAATGAAAGTCAGAAGACAGCTTGGGTCTTTCCCTTTTGCCCCGAAAGATCCGCCCCTCCCCTACCCCCACCCCCACCCCCGTGTGTGTCCAAGGAAGAGGACTAGAGATTAAGACTTTAATTAGTAACTCATGGGCTCTCTCACCAGGAGAACTGGTACTTTCAATGCCGTTTAACCAGCATTTTGAAATGGGAGCATTTGTCTGTTACCAAACCTAGCTGGGGGTGTGGGGTAGGAGGAAAATAACAATATAAATATTAAAAAAGAACCCAAAAATTAAATGTTACTCTGTTTTCAAAACTAGAAAAGTAAAAGCTCAAGAAATTATGACGGGGGCTGGAGGGATGATGGCTCAGCGGTTACGAGCACTGACTGCTCTTCCAGAGGTCCTGAGTTCAATTCCCAGCAACCACATGGTGGCTCACAACCATCTGTAAAGAGATCCGATGCCCTCTTCTGGTGTGTCTGAAGACAGCTACAGTGTACTTATATATAATAAATGAATAAATGTTAAAAAAAAAAGAAATTATGACGGACTATGTGTGTTCCCCTAAACCAAAGACCCTGAATCTCTTTTTACAGCTGTACTCTAGGAGAATGTGGGGTGCGTCCCTACCCTGATGGAGGTGGACCATGTGATATGGCCACCATCCTCCCCAACTAGTCACTTGGATGCAGTGGCCTCATTTTAAACCTCAAACTCTCACAGGTGCATTCCGGCCTTTCAACAAACTACCCTGGAGGCTTCTTTTTTTTTTTTTTTTTTTTTTTTTGACAACACAAATGGTACCGCAATTGTAGGAAAACAAGAGAGTCACTTCCATCCCAACGATAGCTCCAGATTTACTGGTGGTGTGGCCACCGTCCCTGCTACCCTTAGCATTACACTATTTAAATGCAGTCTGAAGCAGGGTGACCTGGGAGGTGTCTCAACGCATACTGAGCCGTAGGGCCAATTGTCTAGAGGCATGAGATTGAGGAGCCTTAGAGCCAGGCTCTCACCATCTGGGTGAGAAGCAAGCTGGAGTTTGGCAGAGTTGGTGTACTTTTTCAGGGATTATCATGGGAGTGATCCCAGCAGCCCAAGCCACAGGAAATGGTAACACTTCCCCGCCCCTCCTTTGTTTTTTCTCACCCCACTCTCTTGAAAACTAGCTGGTTACTTTCACCACTTAAAAAAGACACCCCCCCCCCACCATCCTGCAGCTGTATGAGGCTTCCCCATCATCGTATAACTGTCAGGAGGACATCTGACCCAAGAGGCTTTCTTCTTGGGAACTAGGTGGAGACACAAGGACAGACAGACAGGCAGACAAGCAGGCAAAACACCAGATGGCATAAAATTTAACAAGAAAAAGAAAAAACAAAACAAAACAAAACTAAGGAGGTAAGTGACAACCCCTTAGGAGCCCGGATGTTAAGTAAATGTAGCCAATGTGATAGATAGGAATGGATCCAAATTCTATTGTGTATGTCCCTTGATTCTTTCTCATTCTTTCTCGGCAGCCTGTGGGTAAATTCATGGGATTGATCCTGTGGCTGGTGAGCGGTTTTCATTTTGAGCACAGTGAAAAAAGTTCTCATGCTTCGGAATTCCAGAAACAGCGGGTAGAATCCAGCTGGGTGACCTAGAAACCCGCTGTTCACCAGGAACGAGGGTAGACTGGGGTCATCCCTGTGTAGGAGCTGTAGTCCAGGGTCCGGTCTTTGGACCTCTGATGTGTTAGTGCCTTTCAAGTTTCCTGCAGGTGCTTTTCTCCTGGTTGCCATGGTTTTTGTTTCTTTTCTGTTATTTTCAAAACAGGGTCTCGCTAGATAGCTGCAGCTGTCCTGAAATTTGCCCTGTAGATCACACTCAAACTCACACAGATCCACCTGCCTCAGCATCCCGAGGATTGGGATCAGAGGTGTGTGCCACCATCCTGGGCTGGGTGTGGTCATGCTTTGCTTCCCATTATGGTTGTCTGCCAGTATGAGGCCTTACCCTTTAGTCCATGACCAATGACTTTGAAATCTTTAAAGTCTTTCGCTTCCAGTATTCTGTACGTCAGGCACAGCTTGAAAGTGCAAGCTGTGTTACAGTGAGGACCTGGGTGTTACAGGGAGGACCTGGGTGTTACAGGGAGGGCCTGTGTCCCTCTGTTGGTGCGGGAGTCACTGAAGGCATTCAGGACTCGAAGGTGTCAGTCAACCCAGAGGGCAGCTTTACTCTTGTTTTTCTCTGCTAAGTTTGGTCACTGGCCATCATTTTCCTTTCTACTCCACTTGGGACAGCTAAGGGGGCCGTGTTCTGATGTCTAACTAACTCGGCCTTTTGCCTTTGTTCCTCTAGAGCAGTGCTTCTCAGCCTTTCTAATACTGTACTCTTTAATACAGTTCCTGATACCATGAAATTATTTTGTTGATACTTCATAACTGAGATTTTACTGATGTTATGAATTGCAATGTCAACATCTGATATGCAAGATGTGTGACCTGAGACCCCTGTGGGGGTTGTGACCCACAGGTGAGGACAGCTGTTCTAGAGCCTTTTCTAAGTCGGCAACATTCAAAAGTTCCAGAACCAGTGGTGTAGAAGGTGGCATCCCTAGAAAACAGATTCTCCCCAAGAATGGTACTGCTCAGACTGCCAAGAACTGCACATCCAGGCAGGACACTTTACTCGTGACACCATGGGCAGGGCAGGGCAGTAGGGAAGGAGAAAAGAGCCACAGAGTGATCCTGGCTGTCCAAGAAGAGTGGTATTAAAAATCATGACCAGGAAAGAGAAAGAAGTCTGGGAGGGCACCTAGCTCCTAAGGAAACCAGCACAGGAAAGGAAAGCGAACCAAAGTAGCCGGAAAGGGGGAAATGAGTCCCATGTTGAGATTGTAAAGTTCAACAGTGGGAGGGCAACTCAGAAGCGGAGGGAGGACTGGAGGGAGTCAGGAGCCTCAGAAGGTTATAATTGTGTGAGCTTTGCTGTGGTTTCTAGTAGTCACCATTCTCTTGGACCAACCTACCAAACCCCATCAAGTTATGCAAATTTAACACAGTATGCAAATATCAAACAACTGTCAGGGGGCAGGAGGGGTGGCTCGGCAGTTAAGAGCATGGGCTGCTCTTCTCTAGAGGATCTAGGTTCAATTCCCAGCACCCCATGTGGCACGTCACAACTGTCTGTAACTCCAGTTCCTGAGAACCCATGGCACTGGGCATGCCTGTGGTACACATACATGTGCATGCAGGCAAAGTACCCACACACCTAAATCTTTCCAGCATCTGTCGATGTTTTCATGACCTTGCAGTCTAAGATCGTATCACTGATTGTCAATCCTCCCAATCGATCTCCACACTGGCTGCTGTGTGAAGATGGCTGTTAATAGTATAGGATCCTTATGAGGCTCTTTAATTACCTGAACAGATAATGGATCTGTGAAATCACTGGGCTGAAATTCCTTAGGTGCCCCCTGCTGCTAAGTGCCACCCTTTGAGCCTCAAACATGAACAGACCTCTTTGTTAATCTGCTTGTTAACAAGACCCTGGCGCACTGAGGATGTCACCCCACGTTCCTTATTCTTTCAAGCTAAACACACAGGTCAAATAAGGGTAACTGAGGACAAATGTGGTAGCATGCAAGTCTGCATACTTCTGTCCTCAAAATATACACGTCTCCTTGCTTAGACCCTTACTTTAAAAATGAACCCAGAGTGAGCAAAAGTTGGAGTCAAGATTTGAAGGTCCCAGCAAACACACACAACGTGATGATTAATGTTTTCAAACACATGCAAAGAACAGTCAGTGCCTGTTGCCCACAGAGACAAAAGGCACTGCTAACATAACCCAAGTCGGCGTTATTTGTAGTGGAAGACCACGCGTAACCAACCCATCGGAAGGTTGCTAATGCAAACTAACTTCCCTATTTAAAGCACTACTTCACGCCAGCAATCGGTGGCATTTGGACATTTGCCACTGGGTATTTTCCAGGTAAACCTCCACCCAAACTCGCCCATTTCCCCAGCTGTTATGGGCCACCAGTTGCCAAAATACTATGCAGTTTTTCTAAGAGGGAATGTGTAACTCTTCGACAGCATTCTAACTTCACTCGAGTACATTCCGGGGCAGACTGCTTAACAAAAGGAGGAAATTCCATGACAAGGCATGGTGCTTTGCCAGAGACACACTTCTGGGGAGATCTAAGCCTGCGTACTGTGGCCTGTGACAAATCACGCAAAGCCATGTCTACCAACACCATCAATTTCCAGTGGGAGACACATTTTCTCAAAACTGTGTTCCCGTCAATCTCTTACTGATTCTTTTTTTTTTTTTCCCGAATTTCTATTTTCGGCAGCGGCCCAAGGAAACGTCGGCCAGACCTGACTCCAATGTACACAGAGACTCGGGTTTCACCCCCGTCACCTGTTGGCTCCAGAACAACATCCCCTTTGTGAAACTTACAGCTCTCACCGGCCGCGCTTGCCGAGAAAACACTTCCATAAAGTATGCGACAAGACTCGAGTTGTGAAAGAAACTCTACACACCGCCCACTTTATCTGCACACGGCTTAGCCCGAGCTTTAAAGACCCGGCTAGGAGGAAGGATGTCACCGGTTTCAGGGACACAGCGGCAGTGAGCACCGCTGGGCCACCCAGACCCTTGGGCAAGCAACCTCGGTCCTGCGCCAGGGAGGCGGCGGCCTCTCCCGCCGCAAGGGGGCGCCTCGTCCCAGTCTGCCGGACGCCCCGGCAGCACTGCGGAGGCCAGCGCCCACCCCGCGCTCCTGTCCCCGCGATCCGGTCCCTTCCACCGGGCGACAGTCCCTTCCACCGGGCGACAGTCCCTGCCCCGTGCCCGCATCCAGCAAGCACTGCGCGCCTGTCCACCCAGCGACCCAGACCCCGACCCGGACCTGGTCCCCCGGGCGCACAGACCGTTTGTGTTCGCCTCCGCTCCGTGCTCCACCTCCAGCTCGGCTCCGGCTCGGGGCCGCCGGTTGCGGTCGCTCCGCTAGCTTTCCAGGAACTGTCACGCTGACCGTCCTCTGGCAGGTGTCCACCCGGGCCCGCCCGAGCACGGCATTCCTAGAAAAGTTACCCAGACGCCGGAGCTCCGCCGCCCGCCGCACTCCATCCCCGGTGGCACAGAACTGTGGCCAGCGCGCTGCAGACGCCCCTGGAAGCTTCTGTAAACTTCCCCCGCCCGCAGGTGCACGCGAGTGTGCGAGGGGGCGGTGCTGAGCCTCGAACTCACGGCCCCACACGCTGGGCTGGGGAGGAGCTAGGCTGGGCTTTACACCCCCAGCCCCACAGGGCTACAGCAATACACGAATCATCTCTAGGCTGTCCATAACAATGCCAGCAAATGGCGCGTTCCACCCAGTTCTCACTTGGAAAGGCTCATTAGCATACGAATTCTCCCCCTTAAGACTTTCTCGCATTTAAAAGCAATTCCTGCGGCTTAGAGCCGGAGATTTGTTTTTATCAGTAAACGGGGGCAAAAGCAAAGCAGTCAGGCACACGGTGCACTTAGGGAACTAGGAAGAGTTTTTAACTCCCATCCTAGAAACACAAGAAAACGCCCCACCGCACGTCCCTGCTAATCTTGTTTCTGTGCTATTTATAGGGGCTCTCAGAGAGGAATTTGACTTCAGCTGTCGGCAGAAAGGGCTCAGAGAAGCAAAAACTGGACCTCAAAGCGAGCCCAGGAAGCAACGACAATTAGTAATGATCATTAGGAATTAGGAATCAGGAGAATCCACATTCTAAGCTACAAGCTTTAGTTGGGGTAACAGCTGAGGGGTGAGGGAATGCCAAGAGAAGGGTAAAGAACAAGCCTAAACCTAGGTGCTCCAGCCTCCGTAAAATGCTATTGCATAATCGCTCCTCGAATGCCACCAGTTTCTACTTCTAAAGCCGTACAGTGATTTTTTCACCATATATTTATTTATATAAGAGAACAATAGCCTATTGTAACTGATTTAAAAATACGCAGGTTGCCATAAATAGATCCCTCAAATAAATAGCTGCGCGGCCAAACCCTGTCATCTCTGATGCACTGTGAGGCAGCGAGGACAAGCTGGGTTTTTTAAGTTGCCAGTTTTTGTTTTTGTTTGTTTGTTTTTAAGTGATAGCGACCAAAGGGTCCTGGCTCTGTTAGAGTAGGTTAGAAACACTACTGCTACAGACATCACAAACCGTTATTTTGCGATTCAAGTGGATTCAAATTTTCCAGAAGAATCCCAGAGAACAAGAGGTCCCTCTGGCCCGAGGACATGGGAGTTTGTGGGAAAACGTCTAATGGGCCCATTTCCCTGTGGATCTGTGAAACTCACCAGTGAGAGTTGTATCTGAGTCAGACTGCTCTTTAACTCGTGGCTTTTGTCAAATTTTACTATTTTATTTTTGGACAGAGTTTTCCATACTGTCTAGGCTGACTTCAGACTTGCTGTGTACCCTAGCCGGGCCTCCCAAGTGCAAACCACCACACCTGTCTCAATTTTCCCTTTTCCTACTTCGTTCTGTTTGACCTTCTCAGAGAACACATCAGCTAAAGGCATCCTTAGAACAAATGCGCAACCAGTCAACAGACTTTGACATCACCCTCTAAACTGGCACGCCAGTAAGATACAGACTATAGGGCCAGGCTGACCCTTTTTAACAAGGGCTCTTAGGGGAGAGTTAACTTCACACTGAATGTTTGGAGGCACAAATACTCCCACCACATCCTGTGGCGAGGCTTATCTGTATTAAATGTAGCCACTGTGGTGGTGTTACAAGGTAACTACTTGTAAATACCGTTTGCTACATTCCCAACAGGTAAGATCAACTTCTCTATTGTGTTCCTGCCAGGGAAGCAGTTTGGGGACACTTAGAAACTTCCTACTAGCTTTCAATGTGAATGAAGCGGACTTTCATTCTGGTCTGCAAGGCACTGCGGTTGTCAACAGTGAACTTAGGCAGATGGGAGCAATAGCCCCCAGCTGGTGTCCTTTTGTTTCAGCTAGGTAGAATATTCAGTTATTTGAAGATCACACTTTAGGGGGCTGAGAAAGGAAGCTCAGAAATTCTCAGGGCTTAGCTTCCTCCATCCCGGTCTCTATTCCATAGTCATTTCCAAAGAGAGGGTCCCCTCCCCCACCTACTCCTCAAAAGCCTCGCCCTCTCCTTTGGCCTCACAATACTTAGCACTGCCTGGCACTGTGTGCCTATTTAGTCATTGTCTTATTGTGTTCTGCTCTTCGGGGACTTCCGGTGTTCACTCCCCTGTTCTGGTTAATTGTGCCTAGTGCATAGCGGTACGGTGCACTGAGCCCCAGTGAAGTCAATGTATGATTCTCAAACGGTCTTCTCTGGTCCATATCTTATTCAAGTAACTTCATTTCTAAACTTAAGCAGTTGTCCTAAGGGTGGGGTTGTTTTAGGAAAACAAATGTACCAAGGGCAGGGAAACAAAGAGCCACTATTTTGTCAAAAGCCAGCTAGCCTTATCTTGTCTGGTAGAAAGCGATAAAGGAAGCAGGTCGTGGTGCTAGTTCCCAATGGTGACCTTGGTTTCTTTTGTAACACATTTCCCTGGGCTGGGAAGGTGGCTCGCTGGATAACTTCCTTGTTGCGCAAGCACAAACATCCTAGCGTTCCTACCATCGGTGCAGGAAGCTAAGTGTGGCTGTGCACATCTGTAACATCTGCTGAATCTGTAAGAGAGACTGAGGGCCCTAGGCGTTCACTAACCAGCCAGTCTGGTGGAGACCACAAGCTCTAGGTCCAGTGGGCGACCCTGTCTCAGAACTAAGGAAGACAGCAATAAAGGAAGACAACCAGTGTCAGCTTTTGGCCTGTACGTGGTCATACATAGGTGAGGGGACCTACACATACACACACACTTGCATGTGTGCATACATAACACAAACGCACATACAAAGAGAAGCAAAATACAGACTTCCTCCTAGACCGTATTGCTTTTGATTTTTGAACATTTTAAAAGCACCGGTAATGAACTATCAGTGATCGGGATGAATACATTTCTGAAACTGGGGTAACGGTTTCATTATACCTTCTCATCCGTTCACCTAACTGTGGGGGGCAGCTGACAAGCAAGTATGGCTGTGGTCTTCAGCGAGGTCGTGATACAGGACAGCAATTTGGTTTTCACAATGTACGGAATCCCCGAACCGTACGTTTGTAGAATGAGTCCCAATTCTTGTTCCGATCAAGGAGCCAAGTGCTGGAGGAGTGACTGCAGCTCTCGATCTGTCTTATCTTTGCAAGTTGGTACCAAATGCTTCCGTTGTGGCTTGGTAGACCGCTGAGCATTGGAAGTTCTTATTCCCATTAGCGAGCCTCCTCCTCGATAGGGAAGGGCTGGAAGGCAGGTGGCAAGGTCCTTCTGGAGTGAGGGGCATTATGGGGGTTTATGATAAGTTTCAGCTTCACGAGGTCTCCAATTACTTTCTTTACCCTTTGATTATATTTAAAGCATCATGATTAGAGAGCACTGGTTCTCCAACAGTTTCTACACTCCGTCCCATTGTATTTACGACTCCAAACCTCTCAGCCACCCATCCCCCACCCTCATCCCCACCTCAACCAGTGGGGCCATCTTCACTTCAAAGTACCCTGGCCTGTTCTCTCAGCAGGTACTTGGCCAACACTGGGATAGATCCCAGTCTCTAAGGCTAGCTTTTATTGACGGTGAGCTTCCCATCTCTAAAATGCCTGTGTCTGGGGAAGGTCAATTTTAAAGCCTCTGGGCAGGGAGGGGAGGTGGGACACAGCCATTTGTTTTAAATAAAACAGATCTTTTGACGCAGATCCAGATAAGAGTGCCGTAGCTCTGAGCAAGTCCCAGCCCACATGCCCGGTCTTCCACATCAAGCTGCTGCCTGTTCCAACACTCTATCAGCTCTCCTGTGTTTTTATCCAGGAGGCTGAAGGCTGGTCATGACGCCAACACCAGATAGCTGCTTGCAGCTGTACTGTCTGGGGACCTCAGCCCAAGCCTGGTGACGAATTGAGATCTGCGGTACTTAGGGGATGTTTGCTCAGGAAGCAGCTAGTTAGGCTAGCAGGAGCAGCCTCTGCCTGCTCTTCCCTTCACTCCCAACTACTCTCAGGCACTCTCATACCCGGAGCTATGTTGGATAAACAAACTTGTGTCCAGTATATATATGAGAAGGTTGCCTCAGAGTCTGACCTTCAACCTTCTCAGCTTCTTCAGGTCTGGGGTTTAATACAAACATCTTTCAACTCCACTACTGGAAAACTACCAACATGGGAAAACATCAAGGAGGAACCTTCTAAAAGGAATTGAACCTTCTGAAAGGCATTGAAAGGGCTGTACCATGGCACCATATTTAAAATACATTCAGGTGTCAGGGCTACAGTGTTTAACTGAAAACTTACAGTACACGCACAGCAAAATATTGACAGCATGTAATGAACAAAATGCTCTTTTTAGGGGGAGGGTAGAGCCATTTCAAACTACCACGTTCAGATTCTATTTATAACATAAGTAAGCTGTCCAGAGTGGAGCAAGAAGAGCGCTGGTGGCCTGTGTCGCCCCAGTGCTGTCAATCAGGACAGTCAGTTGAGGGGCACTGAAGGAGGAATAGCTTTAGACCAGGCTGAGCCACCTCAGGCTGGGGAACAAAGACACCCCGGGGAAGGGGGAGGCACCTGGAAGTGTGACCAAATGCACACCCAGGGTGTGAATGGCTGTGCAGCCACCACAGAGACACAAGATACTCCAGGTCAGTGGGGAGCCACAGATCCTTCCAGAAACTGGCAAAGCCATCTATGTGTTCTGGTTAGACATGGGGGTGAAAGAAACAGGGCCAGGAACCCAGAACAGCAGGTGGGAAGAGTCAGAAAGGCCCACAGCAGTCAAGACAGGGGTGGCAGGGCCTCCCTCATCTGAGGAAGTTTTATGGGGGCTGGACAGGACACAGGGATGAGGGGTGGCCCAAGTGAGTCAGTGCACTCCGGGTGGCTTGTTTGAGAGGGAACGGAAGCTGACCCTGACATAAATTCTTCACTTCAAACGACAACAGGAAAGTCAGAGAACACAAGGCGACCAGAGGATTTACATTTCTAAACTGAAATGCTCTCATGTTTGATCACCTTCAAAATATAATGATACCTAGGTGCTGGAGAGATGGCTCAGTGGTTAAGAGCATTGGCTACCCTTGCAAGAGGACCCAGGTTCTAGTCCCAGCACCCATGGGGCAGCTCCCAACCATTGGTAATTTTGGACCTAGGGTTTCTTACCACCTCTTCTAACCTTGGAGGACACTGGACCTGTGAGTGGTGCATATGTGTACATGCTTTACATACATGAGGTAAAATATCCATATATATATAAAATATATGTAAATGTTATATACATATATATACATAAAATGAATTATAATGCTTACACTACACAAAGAAAAGAGCTCAAGTCCATCACTGTGAAATAGATCCCCACAAAATAGATGCCCATAATCTTCCAATTAGGAGAGTCCGTGAACACAACCTACCCTACTGAGTACCAGGGCAGCGGTCCAAATGGTGAAGTAGTGGTGGTGGTTGGTATGGTCTGCAGTGCAGCTGTGTTCAAATGAAATACCAAAGGCATAGTGTTTCGTGGCAAATTTTAGATTATAGAATGTTTGGTTTATGTGCTACTTGTTCAAATCAGTTTTGTGTATCCTCTGTTTCTGTCTGCCTCTTAAACTCTGCACCAGCTAAGAGAGTTGAAAGTGCAGGCCGGCCAGCTTTGAACGTTTTAACTGGATGCCATAAGTAACCAAGTTATTTTCAGAGGGGCACCAACAAAGAATTATTTCAGGCAGCCCAAAGCCTCTTGCCAAGAAGAAAGGTTCAGCTGAGCATGCTACAGTGTTTCTTTATCTTATCTGAGATCCCGCCCCCCTTTCTGCAACAGTGGGAACAGAAAGGGTGATCTCGCATGGGAGACTGGTTTAAGAGCTGTGGCTGGCCTGATGCTCTCAGATCGCACTTAGTTCTAGATAAGTAACTGTCTTTGACCAAGTTACTTTGGCATTTCCTTTCTGCCTGTGTTCATCTGGACCTTCAGTTTCTCCAGCACTGAGTTTGCATTAAAAGTCTGCAAAGTCCTGTTGTTTCTGTTTGATGATCTCTGGCCTGGTCCTTCAGATAAGCTGCCTGGCACACAGTAGCTCCTGATGAGTGCGAATACTTTGCTTGCTCCTGTGTGAGCCTCCATAGAATGACTTGGGACCTTGTCCACTAAGTATTCGTATATTCCTTCGTAAATCTGCTATTCTTTACTTGGGATGTTTACGAAAAGTGAGTGCTGGGGTACGGCTCACTGACGTTACTGCTTGTTATGTGTGAGTCTTTGTTTTATCCCTAGAACGGAAAGGGGAGGAGGAAGAGGAGGAAGAGGAAGAGGGTAGAGGAGCAGGAAGAGAGGGGGAGGAAGAAGGAAAAGAGGGAAGAAGAAGAGGGAGAGGAAAAAGAGCCATCCTTGGGTCCCATATGGTGACAAGAAAGATGGAGTTCTAGCAAGAAGAGCTGTCCTTTGGCCGTCACAGACACCAAAAGTAAATACATCAAAAAATAATTTTGTCGATTAATTTGAGGTTCTGTGTGTGTGTGTGTGTGTGTGTGTGTGTGTGTGTGTGTGTGTCTCACTATGTAGCTCAGGTACCTGGAACTTCCTGTAGACTTCCTGTAGAGCTGTTGAGCACAGGATGACCTCAAACTTGCAGCAATCCTTTCTGAGTTCCCCTAGTACTCAGATCACAGAGGTGATATGTCATACCAGGCTTCAATGTTCTAGCTTTAATATTTAAAGGAATTTAATTTTTGTGTTGGCTTATGGGATCCCACATAAACTAAACTAATAGGCTAGTCCTGATTTTTAAGCCATAATGCCTAAAGCAATACCCTCCTTGGTCCCTTAAATCCTGGTGAGGGCATGGCACTCTGAGGAAGAGCAAGATCCAGTCATGGTAGACTGGAGCCTCCTGAGCTCTGGCTGCATCCTCCTAGGCTACACACGTCCGGGTACTCCCAAGATCGCTCTCGTTTCTGTTGTTTTAGGCAAGAGCACAGCTTTGAGCAGAGGGACTGCTGGCAAGCCTGTGCACACAGTGAAGCTCTAAGTCTGCTGTCTGCTTTGAGGTCCTGCGTTCATTCTCCCTCATGAGACAGCACATTCTTACTTTACAGTCTCTTCCTCAGATTTTTTTTTCTCACACTTCTGGGGCACGAAAGAAGTCTTTCCATTTGCAGTCCCCAGCATCCCTCAGTCGCCTGTCCCAAATTCTATCTCGTCTTTGCCTCTACAATGGCTGGTTTGCACCCCTTCAAGGCTGTTTCATGACCCTGTGCCCAACCCTGACATGTCTTAGAAGACTTGGAGATGTTAGCTACCGTGTAGCCTGGTTAAGTCCTATGTCAAGTCTGAATTCAGAACAGTCCAGGAGGGGTTGGGGATTTAGCTCAGTGGTAGAGCGCTAAGGCCCTGGGTTCAGTCCCCAGCTCCAAAAAAAAAGAAAAGAAAACAAAAAACAAAACAAACAAACAAACAAAAAAAACCAGTCCAGGAGGCTGCCATGTTATGTCCACACTGCTCCACACAACCCACAGGCTTCAGGATTGCTGTCTTAGTCAGACCAGGCCCTCCAAATTTTTGTTTGTTTATTTTTTTCCTGTCAGAAACTCTGGCCTAGAGAGATAGCTCAGTGGTTAAGAGCACTGACTGCTCTTCCGGAGGTGCTGAGTTCAACTCCCAGCTACCACGTGATGGCTCATAGCCATCTGTAATGGGATCTGATGCCCTCTTCTGGTATCTGAAGACAGCTACAGTATACTCATATACATGAAATTAAAAAAAAAAAAAAAAAAAAAAAAAAAAAGCTGTGTTTTCTAGCTCCATCAATATTCCCGAAGGGTCCCAGTCCCCCTTACCATTCTATCCCAAGTGGTTCAGTGTCCAGCTAATATTCTTAATGGAGACTCCTACGCTGAATTGCAGAATTAACACAGATCACAGCAAATCACATTCCACCCTGATTAGTCATCTTATAATTTGGGCTATAGCCATCTATCTCCTCTCTAACCTGAATGCTTTCCGAGTGCTCACCATGTGGTGTGCGGTGCGGTGCGGTGCGGTGCACGGTGAAAATTGAATGGTGGAGACTGGCTAACATGACTAGTTTATGTGAGGCGTAGAAGCCAGGAAGCCTTTCAGAAGGCTGCAAGAGTACAACATCCTGAGACAGAGGGTTAAATGATCTTCCAGAAAAAACTGTCCAAGTCAGCATCCTTTGACTCAGCCTCAGACGCGGGACTTTCAGATGGATGCAGGCCATTAACAGCCAGTTAGTTATACACTACACTGAAAGTAAAACTGAAGTTTTTCCAGATACAAAAGTAAAATGTGAAGCCACAGGAGATTAGTAACCCTCTCACAGGACGTCCCACAGAGAAACTGAAGTGAGCCTGCGCATGCGCAGAGTCCTGCGCAGGCTCAGTAGGCTGAGGGTGGAAGGTGTCTGCAGAGAGGGGAGTTTGAAAGCAAACGGTGGCTGTGCCTTCCTCACGATGCTTGGTGTGCTGACATTGTTTGTTGGGTGTACACGTGGGGTCTGGGTTGACCTGGAACTTCAGACATCAGTCACACCCTTCAGAGAGGAAGAGTTTTTCCTTGTGGTGTCCCTTGAGGACATGGCACAGTGATTTCCTTCCGGGAAACAGTTTGTGACTTAGAGGCGGTGGTAGAATCCATATATAGTCGGGCATCAAACGTGTATTAGAACTGGAGTAATCTGGGACATATTATGTGGTGTCACTATCTTGGATATATATTAGGCAAGAACGCAAGGATGTCTGATGGACTCTTCGTTACTGATACTAGGGCTTCGCCTGACGGAGAAGCTGTATTGTAGGCACTCAGTCAGTTCCGTATGTATATTTTTAAGTTCCTCTAACAATATAAGTTTTTAGTTAGCAGAGAAGCCTGGGTTCAAGTCTGAGTCTCACATCACAGCTTATCCTTTTGAGCTACTGTATCATTTGTTTCTAAAGCAGAGTTGTGTTGTTTTGTTTTGTTTTGTTTTCTATTTTTCAGAGCTGGGGACTGAACCCAGGGCCTTGCGCTTGCTAGGCAAGCGCTCTACCACTGAGCTAAATCCCCAACCCCGTGTTGTTTTGTTTTAAAAGACAATCTATTGCATAGCTCTGGATGGCCCAGAATTCATTATGGGGACCGGACTGGCCTCAAACTCACAGAGCTCTGCCTCCAGAGTCCCGGGAAAAGTCACCATGCCCGGCATAGCAGAGGGGGTGAATAGCTAAATAAAGCGTTTTGCTTTCCCTGACTTTTCCCTTAGAGGCAGCACTAGAACATAGAAAACTATGCTAGAAATCTGAACGCCAGGTTGTTCTAGCCAATAATGAAGTAATGGCTGAATGGCTGTCAGCCTCTTTTAGGGCGGCTCTCAGGTAATATATTACTTTGCTGACCTGCAGAACCAAACATTTGCGTAGCTCAAAGGCAAATACGCTAGGAACGTCTCCCTGAGTCTGGAGATTCCTCGAATTGTTGAAGTTGACTGTGCCATTCCAATCTCGCAGACACACCTCCGATTGTCCCAACACAACACAACCAGCTTATTGAGATCTCTGCACGACGGATGTTTGGTGGCCTGGCTGTCACAGCCACGTCAGTGTGTCCTGCGCTCTCACTAGGATATCACTCTTGCACCTCATCAGTGGCTTGCCCATCACCCCCTCAACTAGAAGACCTTATGTGGAGCAAAGGACAGACCTCAAGATCTGCTCCAATGAGGCTCTGTGTAACCCATTCTGCTACCTCACATGACACCCCCAAAGCCAAAGACCCTGGAATAATGCAACCATTATAAACTTGTCAGATAAATTGATTACAGCTCAAGTCATAGGACCATCATGCTTTAAAAAAAAAAAAAAAGTCAACTAACGTTCTTCAGTTGTGACAATAAAGAAGGGGAGGGAAGAAAGCAGCCATAGAATCCTTAAGTGTCTGGCAGCGCCTGCAGGCAGTTCTGCTGACAAGCTTGCCCAACAAAGATTTTCTGCAGACCAGCTTAAATAATGGGAGCCTGCGAGGGCTCGGAACGAGGCTAGTGGAGAATCCACTTCCTTCCATATAAACAAACTCTAGTGGCAGCTGAAGACTGATTCCCTAGTCGCTGGCAGAACGGACGGAGGAAGCCACATTTCTTTGACCAGTGGCTTTTGCTAATCTTTCTACAGTATGATCTAATGGGATCCCAGGAACCTCTGCAACACTTTGGATGAGGGTGCAGGAGGTTCTGTGGGGCTCAGATCCGAGTGTCACGTGTGCTAGGCAAGAGTCCTACCCACTGGGATACTTCACCATCCTCCTGCTTTTGGGGAGAGTGTGTCTAAGGAGGACGGAGCAATTTCCTGAAGAGTGATGGGAAGCAGCATATAGGAGGCTTTTGTGTCCTGTGTCAGACTGTATTTGAGGGTGTGAATCGACACATACTTTTGTTTTTGAAAGATCTGACAATTTGGTTAAAGAACCTCTTGGGAAGGAGCCACCACTCCAAAGATTAAGACCCAGGGCTGGAGAGTAGCTGGACCACTAAGGTCTTGCAAGCTTGAGGACCTGTGTGAGGTCCCCAGAGTCCACGTTTGAAAAGCAACATGAGGGCACCCGTGGCTAAGATAATGAAATAAAATGCTTCCTGAGGCTCGCTGGCTAGGCAGTGTGACAGTGACTTGGCAAGCAGCCAGAGACCTTATTTCAGCACAGCAACTGAATCATACCTGTTTGACCTCTGACCGCTACACATGTGGACATATGTGCATATATACCCACTTCTATGTGCATCTGTATGCACATGAATATGCATATACACACATATCATGTGCAAAGTAAAAAAATATATATACTATATATACATACATCTATACATACATATATAGACATATATGTATATATATAAATTTTTCTTTCTTTAAAGAGGCCAAACAGTGGTATAAGCAGCACCAAGCATCTTCATGCTGTGCCAGGAGTTTTCAAAATGACACACTCCTGACCCCTGAGGATGCCTTGAGCATCCCCACTAGCTTCTTCCTTTCTTCCTCTCTTCCAAGGAGTTAAGGAACCAGCAGCTGTTGATGTAGAATATGGCCTGGGAACGATGGATATCCAAGGTTTGTTTTTCTTTTTAAGATCTATTTTTTTGGGGGGGGGGGATGGTTCTCAAAGGGAAATATGGGAACTACTTAACTGGGGTCCTCCTTAGTTACGATTTTTAAAAACCATTTATTTTTCTGTTCTCTAATCTCAACTACCAAGGACCCACTCTTTTCACTGGAATGTGCTTTTTTTGGGGGAGGGGCTCGGGGCGTTCAGATGTCTCTCTCCTGTGTCTGTTCCTTGCTGGGAGGCTTTCTCTAGAGAGCTTCCCGACTTAGCTTCCATGGCTTCCTAACGCAAACCAGGTGGAGAAGAGCCACAGACACACAAACCACATGCTGCTTCTCTTTGCTTCTCTGAAGCAAAATTCAGTTTATAAGAAGACTACGCAGACTTCGCAGTTACACTGAAATTAAAGACGGTTTAAAAGGTTCTTATCCCCCGGTATTGGCCATCTTGTAATATTTTAAAGCATAAATCGAAACATATGATCACGGCGAGCTCCGATTCTGCTTAGAAGCCAACAGAAGATGTTAAACCCATGGATAATGGTAAACCGAGTTAATTTTGACTTTTTCACCTAGGCCAAAGATAAGGGCCACACATGAAAATTCATTTTAAGCATCCCTTCCTGAAATCGGCACATTCTAAATCTGGGATTAACAACCTCTACCTGGACTGCCCCACAGACCGCAGACCTGCATAAATTATTCAGGACTTTTTTGGCTCAATTCAGCTGTCAGAGGCCTCACACCTGTTACTTATCCAGTGAGGCGAGGTTCAGTGTCTACCATCTGGAATGAGCGTGTTCAGACTTCCCTCACACTGGTTTACACAAGAGAACAGGTTCTTTGGAGTTTTGAGTAGTGACAACATTAAGATATGCATTTAAAAAAAAAAATCCCCGGAATTCCCCACAAAACCGAATGCCACAATGCAGCTCAAAGACAGGTCACCGCACCTCAGAAGAGAAGGTCTACCTAGACTAGACGTGTCCGTCAGTGAGGGACGCTGAGCTGGAGTGTAATCTCAACGCTCAGGAGGCTGAGGCAGGAGGATTATTGTGCGTTCCAGCCCAATCTTGGCTACATGGCAAGTTCCAGACTAGTCTGGGCTACAGAGTGAGATTCTGTGTCAAAAAAAGAAAGAAAAAAATTAAATCCAAAACAAAACAAAACAAAACAAAAAACAAACAAAAAAAAAACCAACAAAAAACCCCAAAACATTTCTTCTTATACAAAAAAAGTCAAGTGTGGATTTTAGAAGTTCTAAACGTTAGATGGCGGTGGAATATCAGTTTTCTTAAACAGAGAGGAAACAAGGTATGAAGAAATGCTAGGGTTTGAGGGAAAATGTCCTAAACTAGGAGGACACTTAGAGAGCTAAGGGGTCTGGGAGCCCAGAGCACAGTCCTTAGAGGCAGGCAAGCTCCTGAACTTGTCCCCTTGGGCCAGAGAGGAAATGGCATGGGTTGGGAACAAGGAGACCATTTAACTATCATTCACATGACTCTAAGGAAAATGTCCCAGCTGGGAACCAAGTAGTCCCTGCCTCTAACAACCATATCTGGCTAGCAGAGGATCTGAGCTAAGCAGTACACGGGGGCTGCCTCCCAGTTAGGGAAGGGGTGTCAGAGCTGGTAAGGATGTCTGCAGTGTGTGTTAAATGCCCCGAGGAAGAGGTGGAAGATTTGCAGGCATGGTACAGGTCTCTCCCATGTAGCAAGAATGTAAATGAATAGCAGAAGTGACAGCCACTCGTTAAAGGAAGTCCCCCAGCAATCTAGACGGTGTGCATCGTCGAACGCTCTTTGCTTTCTTTTCTGGTCAACACTTCACCTTTCTCTTTGTGCAAGCAGGACTCCAAGATGGCGGCTCAGCTTCTGTGGCCACTTCATAGCTCCTTGGTCATGATCCAATGGGCCATCGACCACTACTCTTCCATGTTTCCTGCTGGATTTGGAGATGTGTTTGTGTGTTTGTGTGTGCGTGTGGTGTGTCTGTGTGAACCCACATGTGTAATGTGGGCCGGAGGCCAGTGATTCGGGGAAAGATGAAATTATTTTGCCATGACGACTATTCCAAAAGAATCCATAAAATGGATTACATGTTTTTATTTGTGTCTACCTAATACTTGCAGTCCCAGCTACTTAGGGAGCGGAAGCAGGCCGATTGCCTGATCCCGAGGAGCTCAGAGCCAACGTGGGCAAAAATAACACAACCATCTCTCTGAGGAATTTTCTGCTGATTATATGGGCATTGCAGCTGGGAAGTAAGTTGCCTAGATTACCAGGTATCAGACAGCAGTACGGGCTCCCTGAGCTAGCTGTGGGAATATCACGTGGGAAGCCTCTCATACGACAGAGGAGTCTCCAGCCTATCCCACGTGTTCAGTAAATCAGAATCGTGAGGTACATGATCATATGGCAAATATCCTCCCTAGGTAACTGCAGCTTGTGACTGGCTTAGGAACTACGGATCTATCTACAGATATCGACCTTAATTTACCAGCTCTAAGTAAGTGTGGCACGTTCGTGCAATAAAAGCCGAGAGCCCCTTCAAAATCACAATCACTAGCCAGTTACTGCAAAATTCTTCCAGGACCCCACCATGCCTTCCTGTTTCCCCACAGAGCCCGCACATGGGTGAGTGAATCTCATCCCTCCCCTGAAACAATGGGCAAGCATAACTGATTTGAGAACTCTCACTCATCTTTGTCAAAATGTCTTTCTCCAGTGGAAGTCAGTCTGTCCTTAAAGTGGGTTAGGAGGACTAGTATTTTGAAGTGGCTCGCGGTACTGGTTTTAATGCATAGAACCTTTAAAAACCATACATAGCCTCCCAAAAATGTTTGCTAAATGGGATTTAAAAAAAAAACCATGAGCTAAGAAATTTAGAAATCAGAGCCATTCCGTCATCTACTATCCAAGCCTACCATTTTGGACACAGGCAATGGTTAACTTTACTTAGGCAGTTTCTGCGTTTTCAACATATTTCTTATGCATAAGGCTCCATTTTTGACAGCATTCTCAATTTTATTTTTACTCCTTTTTTTTTTCTAGAAACGCAGCCATCATGCAAAGCTAAGCTCTGTTGAAGTTTCCACTTAGCGCCATTTTTTTTTTGTCTATATCAAAACTTTTATTTTTGATTGCTATAAAACCTTTGGTTTTAAAAAGTTCAGTTGGATTAAAAAATGTTTAAAGTATCTTGGTTTATGTTTCCACAGGCAAAGGAAGAGTTATTAGCGCCTCCCTCCCTCCCTTCTACACAGTCTGGACTCCAGCTTCTACGGGGACACAATCTTGCCACTTTAACCTCCCGAGTGGCTGTGACTATAGGCAGATCCCATAACTCTGCATGAACTCCATTTTGAGGTTAGTGCGGTCCTGCAGAGGAAGGCTGATGATCAAGAAGGCTGCCTCTCTGACTTCAGCGTCTTCATTAATGTTAACATGTGACACACAACAGGCAGATCACCTGCCATTTGGGGGTCAGGGAATATTTGGGGAAAACACTAAGCAGATCAAGTTATATACACAAAGCCAAAAGCAAAGAAAACACAGGACCCTTATAGACAAAAGCTGGAAGGAGACTTGGAACGTTCTATACATGGAGGTATGCCCATTCACTGGGATTGGGGCAGTTTCCCATCTCTTGCTCCCATAAGCTGCTGTGCCTTTCAATTTGACCACTGACAAATGGGTCCATCTGGTAATGATTCCACTTCTTCCTCTAACTGTTACGATCTCCTTTGCTTTTCTTCTGATACTAGTCAGCGGCTCTTTTCTTGCTCAGCCTTCTGGTTTGTTTTACTGCATGTAATAATTTTTTTGAGCTGTTATTATCCTATTACCGTAAGGAAGAAGCTCCTGGAAGAACTAACCTCAAATCCTCATCGCGCCATCTTTGAAGACAGCACTGCGTGGAGTCAACTGCACAGCCTAAATGATGTTGATGGACATCCTCAAAGCCACAGCATCTGCGTTGGGTTAATGCACAGAAACAGAAGATGGCTACTGTCAGTCATGTGCCAGACTACACATAAGCTTATAGCTGGCTTCAGTCACTAGACTGACAGTATGAGCGTTTGCTCATTAGCCACAGAGCAAGATAAATACCTATCTGAGGATACACTACAGGCTAAGAGTACCCATTCCTACGGTTTTTATCAATATATAAGCTATGACCAATGGAAGGAGAAGCCCTTGCCAAGGTTGGACCCCCAGTGTAAGCGAATGTTGAGGGGGGTGGTAAGGGCAGATGGATGGGGAGGGGAACACCCTTATAGAAGAAGGGGAGCGGGAGGGGATAGGAGGCTTATAGACTGGAAATTGAGAAAGGGAATAACATTTGAAATGTAAATAAAGAAATATCCAATTTAAAAAAAGGGCCTGTGAAGGCATAGACTCATATATATATATATATATATATATATATATATATATATATATATATAAGCTATGATGATTTCGGCCTCATTTGAATCAATCTATCAGGTTGGCTATTCATGAATCTTTGCAAGTTAGCTCTGGAAATCAGATGACAGTGAAAAGTCATTTTAATATGATTGAAACAGTTATTACATTTATTTTTTTCTCCTTTTAAAAGATATATTCATGTATCTTATGTTTGTGAGTGCTCTGTCTACACACACACACACACACACACACATACACACACACACACACAACCAGAAGAGGGCATCCACCATGTGGTTGCTGGGATTTGAACTCAGGACCTCTGGAAGAACAGTCAGTGCTCTTAACCACTGAGCCATCTCTCCAACCCCCAGTTATTACATTCTTCTTTCCTTTTTTGGCTGTCATGGAACTCACTATGTAAACCAGGCTCAAATTCACAGAGATCCACCTGCCTCTGCCTAGGTGAATGCTGGGATTGCTTAAAGGTATGAGCGACCAGTTATTAAGAATAAGAAATAAGAATTCGTGAAAATTACCTTTTATAATGGTTACAGTGGAAATTGAAGAGTACAGAGACTCTGGCTCTGAGGAGGAAAGAGGGAACAGGAAGGGGAGAGGGGTAGAGTGTTGGCCCGACACTATGTATCTTTGTAAAGGATCCTCCGATACTGTATCTCGTAACACAGTAACAACTCAGTCCAGCATACCTCCCTGTGAGAATACCCCGAACTTCTTGGACATTTTAGCCTAAAGTTCAAGTGAGTCTGAATATCACGAATTCGGTGATTCCCACAAACAAACTCTTGTTTGTGGGGAAAAGAAAAGGCAAAGCTGTAAATCTCTCCTGCAGCGCTAACCTTTATTGGTCTGGGCCCGAGTTTTATACATTGGGATACAGCATGTTCTGGTCCACAGGACTAGGGATAAAGGATTACTTCATACAGAGCATTCCTCTAGAGCAGCTGTTCTCAACCTGTGGGGGTCACTTGTTAGATATCCTGAGTATGATGAAGGCCAGAAGATCCTGGACAGATGTCACACAGACCCTAAGAGAACACAAATGCCAGCCCAGGTTACTGTATCCTGCAAAACTCTCAATTAACATTGATGGAGAAACCAAGGTATTCCATGACAAAACCAAATTTACACAATATCTTTCTACAAATCCAGCACTACAAAGGATAATAAATGGTAAAGCCCAACATAAGGAGGCAAGCTATACCCTAGAAGAAGCAAGAAACTAATCGTCTTGGCAACAAAACAAAGAGAATGAAAGCACACAAACATAACCTCACATCCAAATATGAATATAACGGGAAGCAATAATCACTATTCCTTAATATCTCTCAACATCAATGGCCTCAACTCCCCAATAAAAAGACATAGATTAACAAACTGGATACGCAACGAGGACCCTGCATTCTGCTGCCTACAGGAAACACACCTCAGAGACAAAGACAGACACTACCTCAGAGTGAAAGGCTGGAAAACAACTTTCCAAGCAAATGGTCAGAAGAAGCAAGCTGGAGTAGCCATTCTAATATCAAATAAAATCAATTTTCAATTAAAAGTCATCAAAAAAGATAAGGAAGGACACTTCATATTCATCAAAGGAAAAATCCACCAAGATGAACTCTCAATCCTCATCTTCGATTGGTTTATATACAAGTGTGCAATTTCTAGGCTTGAAAGTAAAATGATGCTATCTGGTGCTGGATAGAGGAGCCTTATTTTTTATTATGGCAGCTTGCTATTTTTGTAACATGGTGATTTGGTTGAACACAATAAAGTACAGTAGTAACTGATAAAAAAAAAGATATCCTGAGTATGAGAGATTTACATTACGATTCATAACAGTAGCAAATTTACAATTATGAAATAGCAACCAAATAATTTTATGGTTGGGGGTCATCACAACACGAGAAACTCTATTAAAGGGTCTCGGCGTCAGCAAGGTTGAGATCTGCTGATTTAGAGCTCAGTGATCTGGAGAGAAACTTGCTTTAGGAGAAGCATTCAGGAAACATCCCAGAGTTGCCTGGTTTCAAACACAGAGGGGAAGAGAGGTATCAGAGTGATGCAGGAGAAGGGGACCCTGTCAGACAGTGGCAGCTTCCAATTCTTGGGGAGCTGAAGTCCGTGGTCCTATTTCTCTGGTAGAGGGGGAGGTCTGGCTTTGGCTTAAGGTTCTGCCTCTGCCACTGAGTGGCCAGAAGATCTCTGTCCTTTGGACTCGTGTTTGTAATCCACAGAATGATACGTGTTTGCTTAGTTCTCCAGGCTGGGGAGTCCTGGAATTTTCTGAATTCTTTACGAAAGCTGGGACTGCATGCAGGGCAGTGGACACCAGGAGGATGCAGGAGATGGTTTAAGCCAATGTGCCATTGCTAGGATCAGAGGACAGGTGTGTGTGTGTGTGTGTGTGTGTGTGTGTGTGTGTGTGTGTGTGTGTGTGGTGGGGGATGGAGCAGTGGAGGGCAGGTGTGTGGGGGGAAGGAGAGACAGGGGTGTACATTTGGGAACTGGCTGAAGCTAACTGTCACATAGAGGCAACTCCATTCACTCCCTTGGAGCGGAGACTCCTGGAGGAGGCTGTCCCTAGTTCCGGTGCAGTCACTGAGGGGCCTGAAGGCCTGCGAGGCGAGAGTTTCCAACTTCAAATGAAGGTTGCATGGCATTTACCCTAAATTCTCCGTCTCAGCTATAGCTTCCCGTTCTGGAGTGGAAAATTCTATTTTGGGAGACTGTCTAGAGATGCATTTAGGCTCACACGAGGGAAAGCTGGAAAGCACCCTTGGACACAAATATCCAAAGAGCTGCTGGAAAGGGGAAAATGAAACCCTTAATTTAAAACACACTTCAGAATGCAGTTCCAGAAAACTCCAGCATGGAGCAGGAGGGACCAGCAGCCCGTCCTGACCCCTCTGCCTTCTGCTCATCCTTCACGGTCAAGTGTTTGGGTCTGTGCCTGTACTGGGCTGGGTAGGAGACTGACTCCAAGGACACGTTACCAGAACGCTGTGCTCTGTGCCTGAAGTCAACACTAGTTGGGCAGCTCGAGCCCGGCAGGCATCAGACAAAGGTTTGTTGAGTGGCTGAGTAATGAATGAACCGTCCAGATACAGGACACTTCCAACTGAAACACCACCTTAAAAAAGATTGCCATTTCTTTCTTTTTTTTTTTTTTTTTGGTTCTTTTTTTCGGAGCTGGGGACCAAACCCAGGGCCTTGCGCTTCCTAGGCAAGCGCTCTGCCACTGAGCTAAATCCCCAACCCCGAAGATTGCCATTTCTTGTTTCTGCACTTCCCTTTCTCCCGATGGCTCTTACTAACGAGGCATCCATTCGGTTTGCTGTGGGAGGTGATCAAGATAATTTTAAAGCAGAAATCTTAACTTTTCCTTGGGTAAAAGAGAGGGTACAATTGGGTTTCATTTATATTTTTTTCTTCCTGGCATTTTTTTTTTTTATTAAATAACTATAGGTTGACTCCTCTAATGTGGGACTATTTTCTCAAAGACCTTTTTTGGAGTTGGGCAATCTTAAAATAAGTCTGTGCAGACTGGCCTGGAATGTCATTATCTGCATGCCTTGGTCTGTAAAGAGCCCAATAAAATGTGGCTGGGTACAATGCAGGGGCTGGCTTATCTGAGGACTCTTCCCAGGTCAAAGGGTCATTTTCACACCAGGGCCCCAGGTCTTATCAGCTGCCTCCTCGGGTCTCACTGTTGTAAAACAAAGGACTTCTCTACTTGGCACCAGCCCTGGATCACCACACTTCAAAAGCAGTGGCCCAGCCTAGAGGACAGGGCTGTTCACCCCTTGCTGTGGTGCCCCCATAGCTTCTAAGAGCTCATCCTGCCTTGGACAAAGAGCAGTCAAGGGCACTGGATTCTGTTCTTCCTAAACATGGGGTGATATCTGTCTAACCACCACTTACTCCCAAGAGTGTCCTCTCCAATTGTTGGTTCTTGATCCTTGCTCTTGCTGCCAGGAGGAATGCGAGCTGGCTTTGGAGACGGAATCTTTAGCACGCAGTAGGCCTGGGTGGGCAGCAAGTTACGTCTATAAAACCCTACTCTTTAGGTATCCAGGTGACTTTTGCAGATGTGGATGGAAATAGGGTTAAAGAAGTACCCTGGCCTGCGAGATGCAACAGGAAATTCTAGAGGGTGAATCTTGGAGACAGCAGCACCTACAGGGTGCCCTGGGAGGTTCTGGTTTTCGTTAGTGCTGTGCTCAGCCAGCCTTATTTCAATTCCTTGGAAATCAACCTCCAGCCAGGGAGGGCAGTGGTGGCAAACACCTTTAATCCCAGCACTCAGGAGGCAGAGGCAGAATCTCTGTGAGTTTGAGGCCAGCCTGGTCTACACAGTGAGTTCCAGGACAGCCAGGAGTACATAGCGAAACCCTGTTTCAAAAAAGTAAAGCCCCAAACCAACCAACCAAATAAATACCCAAACCTTATTTGGTCAAATCATACCTAGTCCATGGGAGAAGAGATGTGGAGGTTCAATACCCACTGACAGGTTTACCCTTAGGGCTCCCCAGCACTTGGAGAACTCTATGTGTCTACAGCAACCACAGGATGCCCAGACAATGGTTCTGCAAGCAGGGGGCGGGGGAAAGGGGGAGCCGGGGGAGAGCTCCATTTGTTTAGGACCAAAGTTTACTTACAAGGTGTTTGTTTTTCCTTCAGAGGCAGAACCTGTACATTCTTGGATGCCAAGGATTTCTAAAAGCAAGCAAACACCCTCCTTTGTTAAAGACAGGATCAGGTGCGGGGCTCTGACCTGTCCTGATCCCTGTTCCCACCTCCACTCCATCCATCCTAGTGCTGGCTAACCAATCACACCCGAATTCCTCCCTTCCTTCCTAAGGTCTGTGCTCCCAGGCCTGAAGGGATGGCTCTAGTGCTAAACCAAATAAAAGATTCAGGAAAAACCAAACCAAACCAAACCAAAAACAAACAAGCAAAACCTACCAGAGTGGACTGGAGAGATGGCTCAGGGGTTAAGAGCACTGACTGCTCTTCCAGAGGTCCTGAGTTCAAATCCCAGCAACCACATGGTGGCTCACAACCATCTGTCATGGGATTGGGTGCCCTCTTCTGGGGTGTTGGAAGACAGCTACTTTCTATCTATCTATCTATCTATCTATCTATCTATCTATCTATCTATCTATCTATCTATCTATCTATCTATCTGTTATTATATATATATATAGTCATATATATATATTGTTACATATATATTGTTATATATATTATTTTATATATATAAAACCTCCCAGAGAGACTGACAGATTTTTTTTTGTCAAGAAGTAATTTTAGGGGTTTGGGGGGGCACATCTGAGTATAGAATCTGTGGCGAATGTGAGCAAAGTCAGTTTTTTTAATGCCCTGCACTAAAACAAATGACGAGGTTGTCATCTGTGTACTCTGCCTGGCTCTCATCAAGGACAGCATCATCTGTTTTCCGTGACCTCTGTTCTGCACCTTTCTGGGGTTACTGGCCTACACAGTCCCTAACTATATATGACACAGGAGGCGTGTTGCAAAGCGTTCTTGTTTAGGGTCTGCTCCTATGCTGGATAAGCTCACAAGGTAAGACTTCCATTTGAGGCTCTCGCTGATGCAATGGAGAATTCCAGCACACAGCGGTCACTCAGTAGTCTTTAGCTTTATGGCTACAAAGGATCGTTGGGCTGGTGAGTGTGTAGACGGGTTAGCGATGCTCTTGTCTGTAGGTAATTTACTCCCTGGTTCTTTTATATATGTTCAATGCTTTCTTCATTTCTGGGTTGTTCTCTCTCTTCAAAGCTTCAGTGCGTCTCCCTCAAATGTTATTATAAAGTGAGACATGGGTACAACCTCACTGTGCACTGGGAGCTACTCAATGAAGCGTGCACTCTAGCCCCAAGACTGAAACACTGAAGCCTCATCCAGTGTTTTCCACATTCCCTGAGGAAGCACCATCACAATAGAGTGGTTCACCAGCACACCGTTCCACCCCCCCCCCCCCCAAATCAGGACACATTTATGATCTCATAAAAAACAATGAGTTCAGGTTCTTGCAACTGAAACTTCATTTTCTATTCTGGGGCTTAAAACATCTTCTATTTATATCTTCCTGCGTGTATGCCTGTGTGCTAAGAAACTCTTAAATTCTCCGCAACTTAGTATCCCCATTCATATCCATTGTTTCTCCCAGCCTCTTCTCCTTAGTGTACATGTGCACCAGTGTGTGGTCTATGTGTATGTTGGGAAGCTGTGTGTGTATGGGGGGCAGGGATGGCCAGTCTTCCTCCTTTCCCGCTCTAGTTTTGAGACAAGGTCTGGGAGGGAATCTGGCTCACCTAGGCTGTCTGGCCAATGATTCCGGGTGTCTACCTGTGTCCCGACGCCCACTGAATTCAGCGCTGGAGTTAGAGGTGCACAGCAGTGTGCCCACCTTTTAGGCGGGTCCTGTTGTGCCTGGTACTTTATGCTGAGCCCTGTCCCCAGCCCCTGCTGTCACCTATACCGCACTTCTTTGGTGACGGGAAAAACATTACCATTTTTGTAAATGTGTGGACTCCCCTGTCAAAGAATAAGCAGTTGTCCAAATATAGCTTAATTACTGTTACAAAAGAAAGATTCCACCGTGGCACTCGAACCAACACAAACTCCTGGGGAAGCTCTAAGACCAATGAGCTAAGACTCATGTGAACCATTAATGGGTTATGCGCTGACATATGCCATGACACATGTATGGGGGTCTAAGGACAATCTTCCTCCCACCACATGGGTCCCAGCTCAGGATCGAACTCAGGTCTTCAGGTTTGGCAGTGGGCACCTTGAGCCATCAAACTGATCGATCCCCTTTGTCTTGAGCCTCGAATTGTACTTCGGTGAGGCATTTGCTGCTATGCCCAAACTGATTGGTCCTTAGAATTCCGAAGGTGTCCCAGTGTCTCCTGGAGTCCTGTGGTGTTATTCTGATCTTTAGTTCTCCGCGGGAAACATCTTCTTCCAATCTTGGGAAGTCTGGAGGGTACTCCATGTTCCTGGTATTTTAGTCCTTCCTGATATGTGCTGAGTTGAGACCCTTTCTATGCACTGTACATAATACCTTGCGGGCTTTTTAACCTGTGAGCTCATATCCTCCCATTCAGATGTCTCTGGAATTATTTTGTTGATAATCTTCGTTCTTCTGCTTTCTTTCACTTACACAGGATCTTGGGACCAGACCTCAGTTTCCTCATTACACTCTTAGTACTTACATCGTTGGTGCTTTTATTTTGCTAAGAGATTTTCTGTGCCACACCTTCCTCCCCGTGAAGCCTTCCATTTCTTCTCTCATGCATTTCTTCTCAATTTGAAGACGTGATTTATTAAACGAAATCACGAAATTCCTAAATTAAACTTTCAGGTCGTTTCCCCCAAGATTTATTTATTTTACGTACGTGAGTACACTGTCACTGTCTTCATGCACACCAGAAGAGGGCATAGGATCCCATTACAGATGGTTGCGAGCCACCATGTGGCTGCTGGGAATTGAACTCAGGACCTCTGGAAGAGCAGTCAGTGCTCTTAACCACTGAGCCATGTCCCCAGCCCCAACCTTTGGAGTTTTAATGACAGAGTAATTCGTATTTTTTTATGTCTGAAAGTCCTTCTGCTTTTAGGACAGCTCCTCTTTTGTAGCCCCGTTCTTGTTTGTCATTACTCCTTTCTCATATACACGACAGCATGTTAGACATTATTATTCTCTCAGCCTCTTTTCTGGTGCTCTTGGCCATGTCCTCAAAGGCTGGTTAGAAGCTGTCTGCTTAGAAGGATGGGGCAGGGAAGGAGCCTTTCAATTCGGTGGTTCCTCTGGACCCAAAGGACCGAGGGTTGGATTTGATCCTACCCCAGAGAGCCTTTGTTCTAGCCTTGCAGAAAGGATAACGTTCCCGTGTGAGAGACACTTAGCTGTGTCTCCTTCCACCATCCAAATGAGGGCCGTCCTCTTCCTGTGGTCATCTAAGTTGAGTGCTAGCTTTCCAAATTCCAAAATTCATTTTTATTTTCTTTTATCCTACTCTATACACGTTATTTCTTTTTAATTGTTCATTTAGTGAAATATATGAAAAGGAACAGACTTGGGCTGGAGAGATGGCTCAGCGGTTAAGAGCACTGACTACCTTTCCAGAGGTCCTGAGTTCAATTCCCAGCAACCACATGGTGGCTCATGACCATCTGTCATGGGATCCAGTGCCCTCTTCTGGTGTGTCTGAAGAGTGACAGTGTATGCATATACATTAAATAAATAAAAAAATAAGTAAATAAGTCTTTAAAAAAAGAAAAAGAATAGAGTTAAATGTGTAAATATTCCATTGGCCTTATCTAAGATTCGTTTTTTTGTTTGTTTGTTTTAAGATTTATTTTATTTGATGCATGTGAGTGTACCATCTATATGTATACCTGTACTCCAAGTGTGTGTTTGGTGACCTTGGAGGTCAGATGACCTTGGTGTCATATCTCTGGGAATTGGTCAAAGATGGTTGTAAACCACCATAGAGACGCTGGGAACCAAACCTGGGTCCTCTGTAAGAGCAAGTGCTGTTAACTGCTGAGCCTTCTCTCCAGCCTCTGTGTGCCATGATTAGTTACAGGGTAGCTTTTAAGGCCACCCCCAAACTTCCGTCCCACTGCCTTCTCCTGGCTCCAGGACACTGATTATGAGTGTAAGGGTAAGGAGGAATCTCAGCTGGTGGAAGGTATACTCCGTTCCAGACAGGGAGAAGACAGGGAGTCTGGAAGGTGATTTCCTCATCAGAGATGGGAAATCCTCCTGTATATCAGACAGGCATACATTTCAAAAGCTTGAAAGAGGAATTATACTCAGAATGCCTTTGTAGACTTGAGTTTCTGTCTCTAGACGTAACATACTTTACTGGCAAGGAGGAGAAAGGTGTTTGCTGCCAAGCCTGATGCCTTGAGTTGGAGCCTGCTTGATAGAGAAGCTACGGTAGTCCCCACTTGTCCTCTGACCTCTGCACACATGCAAGGACATGTGAGGACACACATGCAATAATAAGATAAAACAGATAAATGTAATTAAAACCTGGTCTCAAAACTGCTTTGCTCCATTAGCAAGGAGGCCACAGTTGATCACTATTAAAGGCATCAGAAGGTCAGACACCAGGATGACACTGTCAATAGTTGCCTGCTGACAAGGGAGATTGGGTTCACAGCCTAGAGAACGTCTCCATTTTTTTGTCCAAAGTGCCCTTCTTTAATAAGCACCAACAATAAACATAGAATTTGCTGAAATCCATATGTTTTGGATTTATTTTTTTTAACACAGCAAAGTTATTTAAGTTCTGACACTAACAACAGCTGCAGACTTAATTTGAAACTGTCAAAAATAGCTCAGTGGTCCTTGTCCTTAACTTCCTATATTTGTCCCCTGCATCTGTTGGCCAATTTTACAACTTAAAAAAAAATCACATATATGCACACATACACAACTCACACACACGCAACTCACCCACACTCCCTCACACAACACATATAAACACACCTTCACACATTCTTTCACACACATACATACACACAACTCACAAACTCTCACACACACACAACTCATACACACAACCCTCACACACGTCATTCACACATACACACACACAACTCACACATACACTCTCACACACATACACATACACACACACCTCACAAATGCTCCAACACAAACACACACAAAACTCACACACACAACCCTCACATACCTCACACATACTCTTTCACACACATATACACACACTCACAACTTACAAACTCTCACACACAAACACACACACAACCCTTACACACACACCCCACACATATACACAGTCATATACACATACACACATGCACACATACAACTCATACACATTCTCACACACACATATACACGCACACTCATGCACACACTCACATACACTAATGCCACCTAAACAGAAACTACAAGATGAAATTCAGCATCAATTTATTTAAGATAAAACTTGTTCAATTCACGCTGTGACCTCGAGACGCTTCTGGCGGTCCTAGAGGACTGAAATAGGAGTACCGTGCCTCAGAGACCTCACGACGCTTGCAACCGTGCCCTCATTTTCTGATAGACTTCTTTTCCCATTGCTGGGGACTGAGGTAGACTTTGTGCATCCTGGGAGGTGCTTTGCCCCCTAGCCCCCACTGTATGTTTACGTGTGTGGGTCTGTGAGCACACACAATGTGCATGGACAGAGGACAGCACATCACAGCTGAGGAGACATTTGGTTATGAGTCACCCCAGATGGCTGCTGGGAACCAATCCTGGGTCCTCCGGAAGATCTCCTAGTGTTCCTAGCTGCTGAGCCATCTCTCCGGGCCCTGAATGCCTTTGCTTAGCCTGTAGATGAACATTTCCTTCAAGAGATCTCTAAACCAGTGTGAGGGCAAGGAAACACCCTACAGGGAGAAGGTAAGGTGCAGCTGTGTACCTTGAAAACCAAGCACACATCTAGCCCTTAGACAGGAGTGTTTTAACCCGATGTTTACTTGCCTTAGTAACTCAACTAAGGTTAAAGATCTGTGAGCCAAGCACACATAGTCACGGACTTTAAAAGAAATTCACCCTCAGCCAGAATTTCTCAGGCTCCCTTCCCCTTGTCAATGAGTCCCAGTAGCCATGGGCATATATTTGAACATGGCAACTGCCGCACTACCACAGAGACTGCAATTGTGCATGGTACCCAGGTGCCCCATGATACTCTGGAAAAGGCTGATTTTGTGTTTCTTTCCCAGCCGAAGTGAATGAAGCTCCCTCTATATCTTGGAGGATAAATAAAACCGCCCTTTCCAGGGGCCACCAGACTGAGGGTGGTTCTAGAGTCAATGGCACCAGAGAGTCATAAAGGACCTCCACAGAAGACGGCTGTGCCCCTCAGGAATCTGAAGTAAATTCTGGCTTTAATCTTCAGGATAATCTAGAAATGCCAAGAAGGCAAAGCCCACTCTCTAGCAGTTGTGTATGAGGGGAATGTGAACAGACAGCCGGCTGTGGAGTCAGGCAGCTCGGGGCTAGAACTGCCGCTCCCTTTCTACCGCCTGTGACTGGGGCAAGCACCTTCATCTTCTTCTGGCTTCCTCTCCTGCCACCATTCTGGGGAATATGAAGCCATAGCCTGTATCACACAGTTGGGTTTTACACAGTGGGAAGCTATTGTGAGGTCTGTTGCCAAGTTATTATTTTAATTTGACCGAGGTTCCACTTCATGTATTATCTACAGTAACCTCAAAACAGCCTATTGATTTAAAAGGGTTTATTGGGCTGGAGAGATGGCTCAGTGGCTAAGAGCACTCTCTGCTCTTCCAGAGGTCCTGAGTTCAAATCCCAGCAACCACATGGTGGCTCACAACCATCTGTCATGGGATCTGATGCCCTCTTCTGGTGTGTCTGAAGACAGCTGCAGTGTACTCACATACATAAAATAAATACATCTTAAAAAAAAAATAAAAGTGTTTATGGTTTTTTGTCTTTAGATGGGGTGGGGTGGGGTGGAGTGTAGGGGGCTGGTCTTGAAGCCTTCAATCCCAGGTTCCACCTCCCAGGTGCTAGGATTATACTACTGAGCCTGGCAACTCAAAGGGTTCTTAGCTTTTAAAAAGTTCTTCAGTTTATGTGGAAAGTCGAATAACCGAACGTGGTTGACAATACAGCGGAGAGCCAGTGACTAAGATACATATGAGGTGGCAATGTGGTAAAGCGTGCTTCTTTATGCGCCAGCAGAGGGACAAAGGACTTAGATATAATTGTAGTTTATCTAGATACACTATACTGCATCAATATAAATTTGGTTATCTATTTGAAAATCCAAAGAACAAAGGGGAAAAAAACCTTTATAGTATTGTTTTGCTGGATGATTCGAACAATAATATTTAGAAAGGAAATAACTTTGACATAAAAATTTAACTCGTTCTTTTAGCTTTTACTTTATTATTCATGTGTATCGGTGTTTATCTGCATGTATGTCTGTGCACACTTGCGTGCCTAGTGTCTGAAGGGGCCAGAAAAGGGCATCAGATCTGTAGACTGGAGTTACAGACAGTTGAGAACTACTGTTGGTGCTGGGAACTGAGCCAGGTTCTTTTGCAAGAGCAGCCAGTGCTCTTAACTATTGGGCCTCCTCTCTTGTAGCTCGGTTTTAAAGTCGTCATGAACAAGATATCTTTTAGAAGCCATAACAGTAAAAATCAACCAAGCACTTAAATCCCAGAGTCAGCGCCTTTGTTGTTGTTGTTACACAGGTTTGTTTGTTTGTCTGAGACGGTTTTTCTGGAGCCCTGGCTGTCCTGAATCTCACTCTGCACTCTGTAGATTAGGGTGGCCTCAGACTCAGAGATCTGCCTGCCTCTGCCTCCCGCAGCATTGAATGCTCACACGTGGTGTCCGTCTACATAAACTAGCAGTGAAGAGTGGGGCCGTGACTCTCAAAACAACTTTACCTGCTTTATTCTGTTAATATTTCAACCAAAGTCAAGGTCTCCCAGCCTTCTATTTTCACCTGCTCAGCACAGAGGTAAACAGATGCCCGCATCCCTGGGTGACAGACACACGCATCTCTGGCAGCACCTGTCAAAGCACAGCACCTTTCTTGACTTCCCCTCCAATAACTGAAGGTATATATACATTTCTGCCTTGGGCTTTGTGTTTGATATAAATTCTGCTTCGAAAGATTCAAACCACAGCCAGCAGGATTACTGCCTAACGTGCCAAGAGAGAAGGCAGATGCATCTGAAAATGTAGCTTGTTTTTAATAAATACGAGTTCTGAAAATGGGGAGGGGAGGTTGGCGTCCAAAAACTACATTTGGATCTTGGTCAGGTTAATGCTTTTGGGATCCTAGGTGCCTTTCATTACAGGTGTGTACCTGTGCCCAATACATACACATAAGGTCACAGGCGTGTACCTCTACTCCATACACATACAATTACAGGCATGTACCTGTGCTCAATACACACACATAAGGTCACAGGCGTGTACCTCTACTCCATACACATACAATTACAGGCATGTACCTGTGCTCAATACGCACACATAAGGTCACAGGCGTGTACCTCTACTCCATACACATACAGTTACAGGCGTGTACCTGTGCTCAATATGCACACATAAGGTCACAGGCGTGTACCTCTACTCCATACACATACAATTACAGGCATGTACCTGTGCTCAATATGCACACATAAGGTCACAGGCGTGTACCTCTACTCCATACACATACAGTTACAGGCATGTACCTGTGCTCAATACACACACATATGGTCACAGGCATGTACCTGTGCTTAATCCACATACAGTTACAGGTGTGTACCTGTGCTTAATCCACATATGGTCATAGGCGTGTACCTGTGCTTACACACAGACCTCCCTGGCTGGCTTCAGACTTGAATGCCAGGATTCACAGATGCACATCACCATGGGCAGTTGTGGAATCTTTTTTTTTTTTTTCAATTAAGAAATTGGTAAAGTTATTTTAAAAGTAGGTACTATCTAAACTCCATCTTAAGGGGACCCTGGACTTTTTGGTGGCCATTTCTAGAGGAGAACAAACTTTGCTCCATTCTGTTTTATCTTCGGTCACTTTCAATGCTAAAGCCTACCCATTCCCAAAGCAGTTTTAACTGAAAAGTGACTCTGAGAGACTTAAAAAAAATATGTCCCTTAAAAAAGTATTCAAAGGCCAACCAAGGTGTTTTCCGGATTCCCTTCAGCGCAGTTTCTACAGGGCTACACTTCCAGTCTGAACAAGGCACAGGGAACTGGTGTGCTCTTGACAGCTTCACGAAGTGCATGACTTCCTCGGTCTTGTTTCTGAAATGATTGCCTGGTGTTAACTTCTTCGATCGAGCCTTCCTACAACCCAGAAAGAAGATTGGTGGGGGCAGTGAATTTCCAGCTACCTGCTTGCTTGGTGTGGTTCCTGTGGTCTAAAGGATGCCTGGGAACAAAGAGGAACCATGGGAAGATTTAGGGAGACTCTCTGTAGAACAGATGGAAATCGCCTAGAAACACAGTCATAACATGATTTAGATGCTCGAAATTTTTATCCATCTGCAAGCTCACCCGTGAGACTCGCCCATCCCATACTTATGTGAAGTGAAACTGCCAACCACAGGTTCACGGTAATGATCTTTGATGTTAAATACAGGATCCTGAAACACAGTTTTTATTAAACAGGCATTTAGAAAAAAATAGTAGTTATCTTCAAAGCATGGTGCACAGCGTACAGTCCCAGGAAGCCAGTGAGTGCTCAGAACAACTGTGCGGAATTAGTTCATGATCTTAAACGTTCTTTCTTCTGAAATGTATCTTAACTCTTTGATGGAGTTGACCATGGCCTTGTCGAGCTAATCAGAGGTACCTCCTATCTTTAAGCTAATTTTATTTCCACTCAGATGTCCTGTGCAGCACAGGTGATTTGAAACAGCACAAGTGTAGGTAACACAGTTACTAACAGGAGAAGTGGGGTCAGCTGGGATGGGAGGGATCAGGGAGAGAGAAGAGAAGGGTATGTCCTACAGGTAAACTCTTTCCCTCTGTCCTCCCTCCTCCCTCAGGGGAAGTCAAGCCAAGGCCCACCTCTTAAGCTGCAGGAAGCTTTGCCACAGTCATTCCGAGACAAGAGTGGGACTCCTGCGACTCTCCTGGCTGTCTACGAGGTCTTTGAAGACCAGGGAGGGCCTGCCAGGCTCTCTGTGCTCAGCAAATTCTCTGGGCTTGACTTGGTTTAGCTGGGAGTAAAGCGTTCTGACTTCTTCATTTACAAAATGGAGGCAAACTGATAGGAATCAAAGGGAAGATATTCTTAGAAGACATGATCAACAAGTACTGGGTGGAAAGGTTTAAATAGGGATGGGAAACAGGTAGATGGGGGTAGGAGACACAGGTCAACCAAAACCATGTATGGAAATACCACAGGGAAACTGACTTTGAAAGCTACTTTTTTAAAAGTATCGACAGAACTGAGCGTGGCGGCACACACCAGCGTGGGAGGCTTGGGTAGGAGGGTCAGGAACACAACAATGGCCTTTATTACATGCATAGAGAGTTTGAGGCTGGCTTGGGATATGTGAGACCCAGGATAAAAACTAAAACTAAAACCACAAAACCGTATTGCTAGTTCGGAGAATAAGCAGGTTCGTGAGATCTCTTTATGGTTAGTGTGTGTCTAAAAGTATGCAGTACATCGAACATAGGGGATACTGGCAAGACACTACATATCTACAGACACATATAGAGAGGCATTTCACTAAACATTCAGTTATGAGTGTTTTGCTTGCATGTATGTATGTATGTATGTATGTATGTATGTATGTATGTATTATGTGTGTGTATCATGCGTGTTCCTGATGCCCACAGAGGTGGAAGATCACGCTGGAACCCCTGGAACTGCAGTCATGAATGGTTTCGAGCCACCGTGGAGGCGCTGGGAACCAAACCTAGGTCCTCTGCAAGAAAAAGTGTTCTTGAATCAAATTCCATTACAGATGGTCGTGAGCCACCATGTGGTTGATGGAAATTGAACTCAGGACCTCTGGAGAAACGGGCCAGTGCTCTTAACCACCGAGCCATCTCTCCAGCCCCTGTACAATTCTTTAGACTACTTTAACCCAAATTCCAAATTCTTATCGTAATAAGGCGATTAGAGAAATAAAACGAGACGTAAAGATTCACACAGGACAGTTAAGTTTGTGTGGTTTGAAGAGAGCTTTTCGGTTTGAGAAACAACACCACCACCACCACCACCAATGGCCTTTTCGTGTACAGAGCTCAGCTCAGGAACTGGGGTCCTGGTTCAATGGTAGAGTGTGCTCCACACACATTGTAGCCAAGTTCTACTCTGAGCGCCAGCAGAAAACACAAGCGAAGAATGGACAGAAAGACAAACCCAGGAAACAGAATCTGCCTTTATATCTGTCGGAATGTCATCTCATAAGACATTATTGTTTTAAAAACCCCTTACCCTATCAAGTTTTCTGCGTTAACAGAAGAGTTAAGCATGTTCCAGAAAGGTTTGCGGGGAGCTAGAGTGCAGAAAAGGGGACTGGCAATGATCATATACATTGTATACACGTGTGAAAATTTCAATTTATTTTATAGAAAACAAAATAAATAAATAGTTAAAAGATCAAATATTTCCATTAAATATCTGAGTCATTGGAGGAAAAAAAAATTAGTTCAGGTGGAACTAATCGTGATCACTAGAGAAGAGTTCTCCTGTAGGGAAGAACCCGCCGTGACTGTGCCCCTCAGAGCTCTGGCATGAGGGGGCCTCCTTCCTTCCACCCTTCTCCCCTTTTTTTAATAAACACATTGGGCTCCGGCTTTACCCTTTCTGACCTTGTGCATGGAAACATTTACAGAATCATGCTAGAATAAAGGACAGGCTTCCCATCTCTCTTTTTAATTAGGAAAAAATGCCTAGTCCTTGAAACTAGATGCCTCACTTTGAATTTTATTTGTAATCAAAATTCTGCTTTGGAAGCTTTTTCTGTAGTCTTCATTCCTCAAATAGACATGGTCCTCTGGGGCTTTATGTCACTGATGTGTGACAGACCTGGTGACAGCAAATGTTTAATACGGAGTTAGACTATTTATTGCATACACGGGTTTTCAAAAGCACCTAAATGAAGTCTTTAGAAAAGGGTTTTACGTTTCTAACTAGCTAAGAGGCCGCCGCCTGCCTGCTTACTGCTGAGAAATAGGCTGCACCAGGCCGAGTGAGAGTCAGGGTGAAGGATCTGCACTTGCTTCTCACTTATGTGACCCTATCAGCTCCCACCTTTCAACGCCATCAGAGGAGGCTGGGCTGTTATTCTGTATAAAACACTGATCAACCTAGTGTGTGTGCAGGCCTTGAGCTCAATCTGCAGCACTGTGACATTTAAAAACTGCGTGCGTGCGTGCGCTTTTACTGTGTAGCCCTGGCTGGCTTGGAACTCCCAGGGATCCTCCAGCCCCTGCCTCCTTAGTCCTCGGACTAAAGGCGGGTGCATTTTATTTAGTTTTCTCGTTGCTAAGGATTTAAAATGCTACTGAAAGATAAAGTGGTTCTTAGGAGAACACGTGCCATTTCAGATCTACGGCTACGGTCTCTGATCTGAAACTGAAAACATCACAGGCTGGTAGGGCATGCTGCATGCCTCTGTATGCTATTGGAAAGTCACCGTGTATCGTATAGAGAAGATGTGACTCACAGAGGCACATCTGTCAGCTGGGAAGGTGGCACACACCTGTAGTCCTAGCGGAGGTTGCTACAAGTTTGAGGCCAGCTGGAACTATGTAGCAAAAAAAAAAAAAAAAAAAAAAGACCAAACCATGCCAGCAAAGCCCCAAACCGCACGTTTTCAAATTAGTGAACCGGGAAACCCTCCGTTGCAGTCAGATGGCAGGATTTTCTACAGGGGGCCGAGGGCTCGAGAGGGCAACAAGAGCAGGCATATGTGAGCATCTCCAGCTACACAGTGACACAGCAGAGCCCTGGGAAACGCCCGTGGTTTTCAGTATTATTCTTCTGGAATCAGTTTTCCTCATCTCTCTGACGAAAACACCAGCTCAGGTTTTGTGTTTCCTAAGGGCTGAGTTGATTATTCAAACTCTTTGGACCGAAAACCAGAGGCAAAGCAGGCACTTGCCAGGTCAGACTCATGTAGGTTTTTATTCTTCTGTCCTCCACGATTAGACAATGTAACTAATTATTTCAAAGGAAACACAGGCAGTGAGCCAGACACTTCGTCTTTTTGTGCTTCTGAAAGGCAACAAACCTTTAAATTACACTCAACTTTCTGTTTGGCGCAATAAATCCTTCCTCATAGCACACCTCCCAGTCAAGCATAAGCTCTACTTCCTGAATCAGCAATTCTTCGATACCACCCAGGGGGCGTGAAAGAGACCAGCAACTGCCCGTCAAGAGGAGAACAAAACCAAACCTGTGAGGGAGCCAGGGCAGCCCTTTAACAGAGGCGCTGCAGGACCCCAAAACAGAAAGTGCAGTGTATTCTATCCACTTAATACTACAAGAAAAGCACACATGAGTGGCTGCTGCATGGCCTCAGGCTTTCATTTTTAAATTGCACAATACTAAACAAAGCTAAGAGTGTTGGCTTGTGCCTTTACACAGACAGACCAAACACTATAGGCCTCTGATAAGTTATTGTGTAAACTCACATCCCACCATACAAATCGGAAAAGCCGAAGTCATACATTATTAGTATTTTCTACATTTGATCAACTATTCCAACCAACTTAACCAATCCTATTTTTTAAATATATTTTTATTTTTATGTATATGGGTACACTATAGCTGTCTTCATACACACCAGAAGAGATGGTTGTGAGCCACCATGTGGTTGCTAGGATTTGAACTCAGGACCTCTGGAAGAGCAGTCAGTGCTCTTAACCGCTGAGCCATCTCTCCAGCCCCTTAATCAATCCTTAATTAAAAGGCTTCTGGGAAGCTTGGACTCAGTCATGTGAAGCAGAAAATCTTGGTGTAACTTTACAAAACCAGCCTAGCGGAGGCCAGTTGTAATTTATTTGAACATAACTGATATGATGCTTTTTGGATCAAAGTCAAATGAACAATGGATAATCACTGGAATGATATCTTTCTGAAAAGGGAGAAAGAGAACTAATGA
Source organism: Rattus norvegicus (assembly GCF_021556685.1). NCBI lineage: Eukaryota > Metazoa > Chordata > Mammalia > Rodentia > Muridae > Rattus > Rattus norvegicus. The sequence continues at coordinate 134,287,697 of NC_141540.1, forward strand.
AAAGGCAAAACATTTGTTTTTATTTGTTTACATATTTTTAACAGGGGTGCATGTGTAGAGGTTGACTATGAGGAGTCAGTTCTATCCTTCCACTTGTATGGGTTCTGAACACACACACACACCCCGCACACCCACACACCATACACACCCACACACCATACACACCCACACACCATACACACCCACACACCATACACACCCACACACCATACACACCCACACACCATACACACCCACACACCATACACACCCACACACCATACACACCCACCCATCATACACACCCACCCACCATACACACCCACACACCATACACACCCACACACCATACACACCCACACACCATACACACTCATACACCACACACACACACTCACACAAGACACATATACACCAGACACACGCATACACACTGACAAGACCCATAAACAACAGACACACAACCACAGCAGACCACACACATACACTCATACACAACATACACAACAGACACATACAAGACACACACACCAGACATATACACACACACAAACACACACACCAGACACATATAACACACACATACCAGACATATACACACACACACATCATACACACAAACACACCACACACCATATAACACACTAGACACACACATCAGACAACATACCCACACTAGACATGCATGTGCAAACTCACACACAAGACACATACACTAGACACACAAGCACATACCACACACACACACATACACACACACTCAGTATTTTTAAAATTTAAGAACAGCTTACATATGTACAGTGATTTTAATGCCACGCTTTAAAAACTTGTAATAGGGGGTTGGGGATTTAGCTCAGTGGTAGAGCGCTTGCCTAGCAAGCACAAGGCCCTGGGTTCGGTCCCCAGCTCCGAAAAAAGAAGAGAGAAAAAAAAAAACTTGTAATAGAAGAAGATAACCTGAGGGATATATGTCAAAATGTTCAGGGTTTTCTAATAAACCTATAATAATTTGAAGTTAATGAACAGACATGTTACTTAATAGCTTCCAATCAGCATCCGTTGGAATTACGATAGCCCAAGCCTGATCCTTGAATAACTGAGGCGTGCTTGTTCTGTATTTCATACTGGCATTCACTGTCTGCAGAGAATAATTCGCCACTGTGGACAAGACTTGTATTTTGAACGTTAGCCCTAACATTTGCCCCTAAATGTGTGTGTGTGTGTGTGTAATTATAGTATAAGAAACCATGGATAAATTATTTCATTGCCTGTTAAATAGCCATTTGTTAAGTCTAGACAGCAATAATAAATCTCCATTATTTATAATGCGGCCATTCAGAGTACTTGGGGGAATTGTATAATAAACAGGTAATATGACCAATACCCCCTGGACCCCCTTCTCAGAGACAGGGCTGGCAGGGGGAGGGAGGAGAGAGAGGAAGGGGGAGAGAGGGAGAGAGAAGAGGAGGGAGGAAAGGGAGAAGAAGAGAGAGAGGGGACGAGAGGGAGAGGTGAAGGGGAGGGGGAGGGGGACCACAAAAATGCTACCTGTAGATGATGATCTACTTTGAAATTGAATGGTGAGAATGAACTGCATGAACACCACATGCCTGGCATCGGGTCATGTGATACACACAGCACTCCCTCCCCTCTGACCACAAGGCCCTGAGGTGAAGGCCAGTCTGCCTTTGCTTTTCAACCCTCTTGCGATATCCTCTCACTCAGCTGTTGAGACAGCCTTCAGAGCAGCTTCAACCGAGTTCCCAACACCCTTAGACAGGTCCAGAAAATAGCTGACATTATAGTAATCTGCCTTGCTAAGAAATGTTTGCTGAAGTCCCACTCCTAATATAGGGCGGGGGGTTATGGTTAGGAAAAGCACACAAAATCTCTAAATTGTTGCCGAGCAGGGAGAGGCAACAATGGAAAAGAAGGTTTCTGTGGAAGAAAATCATAGGTCAAGTAAGGTCTGGGAAGTCTCCTTCATTGACGGTGGGACCTGGTGGGTTCAGGACAGACAGACCGGAATGAAAAGGGTGTGCTCGTGGAGGTAAGATGGGGGCTGCTCAGTGGTGTTTGGGAAAGGCTGAAGAGTAAGAAAGCCACACCAGCTCTAACAGTCCCCCAGATGAGCCAGCACTGTGCACGGTCAAGCGCTTAGCATGTTTGTCGAGGCAGACACACAGCAAGAGCTTCCCACATGATAGTGGGCTTGTGGGAACGGCAGAGGCAGGCATTACTAACCACCCGTGAAGTGGCTGTCTTGTCTAAGGTGGCATGGTTTGTGAAGTCAGGGCAGGGATTGGCCCGACGCTGGAGTCAGAATTCTGACCCTGATTGGTGGACTGCCTCTCCTAATTTATTTTACCCTGATGCCTATGGTTCCTGGAGCTACGGGAAATGGACAGTTTTTTAAAGGAGTTAGTAGGGGGATAAAAAAACAACCCCAAATATAAAATAGAATAGGGTGCCATAGCAGATACCTGTCTATGATCTTTGTTTTCCTAATACCCATTTTCCTTACTCTTGTGTGAAGATAATTTGTCTTTGGAAAGTTGTGCTGGATAGTTTTTTTTTTTTTGTTTTTTTGTCAACTTGATACAAACCAGAGTCATTTAGAAAGAGGGGATGTCAATTGAAACACAAAAACAAACCAAAGCAAAAACAAACAAACAACGACACAACTGTCTCCGTAAGATTAGCCTGTAGGTAAACCTATGGGGTGTTTACTCCATGTATGATTGACAGAAGCATCCAGCCCCTTATGGTATGGTCTCCAGGTAAACAAAAATGCTAACTGAACCAGCCAGGAGGAGCAAGCCAGTAAGCAGCATTCCTCTGTGGTCTCTGCTTCAGTTCCTACCTCCAAGTTCCTGCCCGGCTTGGCTTCCTACACACTGTCACTCAGTGACTGGGGTTCCCAAATACACAGTCTCTTCTCCAAGTCGCTCTGGATCATGGTCTTTATCACAGTAATCAAAAAGTAACCAAGTCAGAAACCACCTCTTATACCCCTCTGGCGGCCTGTTTTTGAGGTTGATCACAGAGACTCTTCAGACTTAAAGCAATTAGAATCCCACGTCCTTTACCAGAAATTAGCTTGGAGAAGGCGTGTGGCTGATGTATCTGAGTTCCACCCTGGAACTTTCCAGAACAACTGTAGAAGAGGCAAATTTCTGTTGCCTCCATGTTGGATGATCCACCTGAGGGGGAGGCCCACGTGGCAGGAGGAAGCCTTCGAGACAGAGGCTGGGTTCTTGGTAGATTATCAAGTAGATGGTGCGTGAAGCAGATTTTCTCCCGGGCTTCACATCTGAACAAACCAACAAGTTCCCTTTCTTCAGAAGTGGTGTTTGAGAGATCTGATTTGGCTCTGAGTCAGAGCAGACTGGCTAGAGATGAGTAGAAAGGTCGTCAGAATGACCTGCATGGTATGACCACCGAGGCTTCAAACAACTAGGGTGACCATGTCCCTCGTCCTTTGGGACAGCAGCTGACAAAGTGGGGGATGCAGCTGGGAAACGTAGGCCCAAATACCCAGCAGTCCCTAGATGTTGGCTGCCTAGGGTGAGTCAGGCTGGAAATGATAACCAGCATGGTCCTTCCTTCCTTGGAGTCCGTTGGCTACTGTAGTGGCCCGATGAGTAAAAACACGTCTAACATGATATTAGAGCACAGTTAATATAACTTGATAGCTGAGAAAAGAGTACACATGCATTACAGCTGCTGCGTCCTGAAGCATGTACAGCTAAGATCGGCCTTAGAGTTAGGAAATGCTTACTTAAAGGCTGTCCAAAAGAAGGTACCCAGAATCTCTCTGTTTGTCTTCCTAACCCGTACATGCTGTCCTGGAAAGTGAGAGAGACTTTTCTGAAGGTGGCGGAAGTCTTGACGCGAGCAGACACCCACCCCTCCAGTCCTCCCAGCAGCTACCCGACAGCGAGCCCTTACTTCTCAATAAACCACAGCGCCTGCTTTTAGAGTCAGTTACGAATGGAGAATTCCGTGACTAAGTTTAGAAAGCCGGCTGTTTTTATATTTTCCAGAGGTACATTTCTACACATTAAGCTAAAAGTCACAAGCAAAAACAAAACAAAACAACAAAAACCCTAGTCCTCTGTGCCTTCTTCAATGTATTCCTTACAAAGCAGCAAGAAACGAGTTTTATGACTGCGCGGGACGGAAGGAAGCGTCAAGGATGCTCTGGCTCTGGTTTTGATCTTGGGCTCCAGAGGAAGTTGAAGCGACAGAGGAGCCCAGCCCTTTAATTACAGTCCAGCGGGCATTCCGGTTGGTGTGAGGAGAAAACCCCCACCCCCAGCTAAGCCGGGTTTACGCTCTGCACGTTCCGTGTACCTCTCTGGTTCCGTTGAAGATGGTGTCTGGCACATTAAAACACGGGAGTATTTCAAATGCTAAAGCCACGGTTGTGTTTATCCTACAAATGGAAGCCCGTGCTAAGATTCTCCACGTCCCTGCTTCACCCTGGGAAGCACTGATAGCAGCCAGAACCTCACCCCAGAGAGAACCCTGTGGCAGCGACGTGACAGACAGCTGAGAGCCTGGACTGCAGTTGCCTCCTGAATTCAAATTCTCTACTCCGTCATCTCAGCCTTAGATCCACTGTCCGTAAGACACACAGTTTTCATCTGTGAAATGGGTACAAGAACAGGGCAGCTGGGAGCACTCAATACTATGCTGACCATGCACTGCACACACTCAGCGAGGAAGCAGTTAAGACACGCTAGTTTTGAAGCAAATGCTGTTATTAATTTGGTTTTTTTTTTTTTTCAAGACAGGGTTCTTTGGCTGTCCTTGGACTTGCTGTGTAGCCCAGGCTGGCCTCAGAGTTCCATACATCTCTGCTGGAAAGAAAGGCATGCACCACCATACCCCAGCAGCAAATGCTGTGTTTTAAGATCAGGCAAGAAGTTGATCGTGGCTCGGTATGCATGAAACGTTCTTTGCCACCTTTACTTTAAACCCTTTGTATTTATGCCTAGAATTCTTTTCTTAGGTCAAACAAAATGTTTATGAAGTAAGATATATGGATTTCCGGTTTTATAAAAATGAAGAACGTGGGCTGAGGGTGGCGCTGCACAGCTTTGATCCCAGCCCTCTGGAGGCAGAGGCTAGCCTGGTCTACACAGCAAGTGCCAAGCCAGTGAGACCTGTCACTCAATCAATCAATCTAAAAAAGGAAAAAGAAGAAAAAGAAGGTATGTTGTGTGCTGTGTCAGTGCTCCGACACTGTGATAAATACTTTGATAGACTAGAATGTCTGTTTCAGCTCACGATTTTGGCCATCCCAGTCCATGAGGCAGAGAGGGTACCTTCTGCTTGGGGGCTCCTGATGAAGGTGACAAGGTGGCAGTGGAGAAGCTCATTTTGTGGCTACAAACCACAGGATAGTAAAGAGGAGGACAGGTCCCCCTGTAGGGCATATACCCAGACAAACCCTATGAAACTGACTTCTTTAACAAGTGAGTAGCAGGGGGGCACCTATGACTCAAGCTATACTTGGGCAGTGGCTGCTCATGCCTTTAATTTCAGCACTCAGGAGGCAGAAACCAGAGGGTCTCTGGATTTGGGGTTATCCTTGTTTACAGAACCAGTTCTAAGACAGCCAGGGCTATGCAGAGAAACAAAGTAATAACAAAAGACTCAGACTATAGCATCTGCTCACCAGAAAGTGCCCTAACTTTCTAAATAGCCCACTTTTCAAAACAAAACTATTCAAAAGACACTGTAGCAAAGTGACAAGCGATGTTACTGTGCAAACAGAGTCTGTGATACAAAATGCACGCCTCAGCAGGGACGTCAGACCTAGGATTGTTGAAATGGAGTTTAGAGAGCTCATTACAACAGAGATCGGTAATGAGAATTTATGTTGCATAGGAAAATAGTTTATTCAAGCCAGGGAGAGGAGTCTTTTTTACCCTTAATTATCTAATTCTGGAATGTGTTGATGTGAGTTTTCTCCTGTGGAGTGCAGAACTGGCCCTGGGACAGGGAGAACCATTCATTTCCTTGTCCATTGAGAAAGCGGTCACAGCAACAGTCTTGAGAGCTGGCAAACAGAGCTGTCAGACAGACGGTGTGTGTTGGTGGCACAGCCAAGTATCAAACGTGTCCAACCCTGCATGAGGCTGACCTTTAGCCGCCATGCCTCCAATCCCCCTGCCTCAGGCTTGCAAATGCTGTGTTTCCAGGTATTAGCCATTGAACATTGCTTTAAAAATGTTTTTTTTTAAAGATTTATTTTATTTATTATATATAAGTACACTGTAGCTGTCTTCAGATACACCAGAAGAGGGCATCGGATCTCTTTACAGATGGTTGTGAGCCACCATGTGGTTGCTGGGAATTGAACTCAGGACCTCTGGAAGAACAGTCGGGTGTTCTTAACCACTGAGCCATCTCTCCAGCCCTTAAAAATGTTTTAATAGAGGTGTTTACTCACCTTCTAAATTCAGCATGATTTGGCCAGTACATCCCAGTCTTTGTAACCCAGAGTAGTTTTTCCATTTTCCTTTTAATGCTACTGACCATTGAAAAGATCTAGATTTGTCCTACATTCTGGGTGTAGTGGTTTATGGTGTCTTCAACATACTCTGCCAGCCCCTCACTGTGGCCAGTGTTTCCTGCTGGAACCTTGTCAGTGAAATCGATGGTATTAGGAAGTGGAAGATGACTTGGTTATGTGGCTGACGCTTTCATGGAGCTGGAATTGGTGTCTTCAGAGAACCTCTGAGAACTGTGTCTCAGGGAGACACTGTTTTTGCTCTTTCTCTATCTGAGGACTTAGGAAAAGGGGAGTCAACGGACCAAAGAGAAAGATCCTTATCAGTCACAGAATCTTCCAGCACCTTGATCTTCTCAAAACAAAGAAAATTAACTGATGCTTTTAACTGGCCACTCGCCTACAGTATTTTCCTACAGCAGTCCAAACTACCAAGACACTCCCCACTTCCCCATAAACTGTGTAGAGGTCCCCGAGACTTGGGCAAATGTTCCTAGAATGGTCTCACTGGAAGTCCTTGTGCACCCCACATTGCATCACACCAGTAAGCATACCAGGGTGCCTCATTGTTGCTGAATTTGATTGGGGGTGTGGCTGAAGCTTAATGATACATACATGACACACATTATACATGACACACATGAGGCCCTGGGTATGAACCCGAACCAGTGACCATAACGGGAAAGCTTACTTGATAACGTTGGTGACCGCCAGCTTTCTCTATGGTAGAGGCAAAAAGGGAAAGGCCGGCAGTGTGCGTGGAGTATATAATTTGTGTACATAATTTGGGGGCATTCTTTTATATTCTTCTCCACGACCTTTCCATCGCCTGCTCTGCAATGCTTTGGCACTAGCCTCTGAGTTGTGTAGCTAAATGTTGTCCTGCTTGTTATCCAATATCAGTACCGGCTAAAATGCCCCTGCACCATTCAGAAGGTGACCTGAGGATTTGGTGGGGCACTTGAATCCCCAGAAGTTACACTAAAGCTTCAGGCCCAGAGCAACAAGGTGTTAAGAGATACTGTAGGGGGTAGCAGCAATGCTAACCATTTCTCTGTGTTGATTAGCTTATGCTCCAATCTCTTTATCAGAGCCATACATATGCACACACGTTTAAGAGCTAAACAGCCAGTGCTGAAGGCTTGGGTGGTGTAAGTCTTGTAGCTACTTCTGATATGAGAAGAACTAGTTCCCTTCCCCTTGGGAAGACGCCCGGGCTATGTTACTGAATTCTGTCTGCAACTAGCCCCAGACAGCAATTGGTCATCAGACACTTGCTGAACATCACACTGGATGCTCCAAATGGACAAACCCAGTTATAATCTGAAGGTCTCTGTGGCAGAGGTACAATCCTAAAGCCGTACGCATTGAATTGATTATTTGTATCTGACTTTGATATGTTCCTGGGAAACATTAACACTTAAGGCACTAGCCATTTTAAAGGTCATTGTCCTGAAATGATTTGAATGATTCAGAAAACAACAACAGGGCTGGAGAGATGGCTCAGTGGTTAAGGGCACTGACTGCTCTTGCAGAGGTCCTGAGTTCAAATCCTAGCAACCACATGGGGGCTCACAACCATCTGTAATGAGATCTGATACCCTCTTCTGGTGTTCCTGAAGACAGCTACAGTGTATTTATATATAGTAAATAAATAAATAAATCTTAAAAAAAAAAAAAACAACAAAAGCAGAAAACTGCCATCAGATTTTCCATGCAATTTCTTATCTGGTTGTTGGCAATCAAACCCAGCAGAGGCTAAGCACCCATCCCACCACTGAGCTGCCCCCATCTGCTGCTGCCTTCCTGATATCCTTCCCTGTGACACAGCCTGTAGTGGTTCCCAGCAGGGAGAGGAAAGGATTGGGACGCAGTTAGTAACATAGCGGTGTGTTACACCCAGTTTTGAAATTTTAGCGTATTCCTCTGCAAAGGATACCAACAACAGATATTCGTAAGATCCTTGGGTAAAAGATGGGTAAAAGAACAGACGCATTGCGCCAGCTGTGTTGTGTGTGGCTGAACCCCACAATTTAGAGGTGTAGCTGAACCTTATTGGTCCCACATTCTAGCTCGCCTCCTCCTACCTATGACCCTCTTGACAGGCTACTCAGTTTCTTCAAGGCCCAGCTCTCTTATCTTTGAAGCTGAGAAAATGTAACAAGAGTAACTTGGTAATGTTACTCTTATTTCTGATTTGATTTTTCAGTTGTTAATCTTTCAGGATGGCCGGGGAAGTGTCTTAAGGCTGAGCCATGCCCGTAGTCCTGACATTATTTTAAAACACTGCATGGGATAAATACACACCGTGTTCAAGTAATATGGACTGCTATTATAAGATCCATTCCACTAAAAGCTAGGCATTAGGCCCTCTTTCTAAGTTCTCAGGTGAAATTTATATATATGATGAAGGCAGCTATCTGCTTACAACTTAAAATGTTTATTTACGAGAAGATCGAGGTTATAAGACATTAACAGTAGGTAGTATAAAAAAAAAAAACCACACAGCTCAAGTCACCCTAGGATGGTAACACCAAATCGGTACACGCTTCTAGGCATAAAACAATGCAGGAAAATAGAACGGGGGACTCGGTAGAGATTTCCACCTGCAAGGACAACAGGCGTCCACATATACCAGAACTAACCACAGAGGCATGACAGCTAAGTGTCAAAAGAGAGGCAAACCAGTAAGCTCTACTGGGGTTCTGAGGAGCAGAGGCTGGCTGGCTTGTGGGAGGTAAGTTCAAAGGCAAGGGTGGATTCCGAGCCGGTCCTTAGAGGGCAGGGTTGGGAGGGGAGCAAACTGGAAGTCATCATTACTGAGGGTAGGAAGGCTCTGCCCTGTCTACCCCACTTGGCAGCAAAGACGTTTACTGGGTGTCTGAAGACACTACCTTTGGTCTTGGCAAGGGAATGACTCCGAGATTTCTAGACTCAAGACCTCCCAGGAAGCCGGAAGAAGAGCATTGCCGGTAACAGAAATCCGTTGTTTTGTTTTTTTCCCTCCATCTCAGTGGTGAAAAAAAACCAAAACCTTATTTTCTGGCTATGTATGGTACGAAGCCACGATGTTTGTTCCGAACAAGATCCAGGAGATTCCACACCGGTGGGAAACAAAGTTAACCCCACAGAGGACAGTGGCTGAGGTCATCTGCTACACAGCTCATGTAGCATGATGGTCTCCTGAGCTGTGTGGAGAGTTCTGGGGACAAGAATACTTGGGACTCCAGGCCCATATGACTGTCATGGCGCATGGATATGTCCGCCTGGGTGACTCAAGGGTACTGTCACACTGTCATAATGCTCCTTCCTGTCTCGTGGGATGCACGGCTGTCTAAACCAGAAGCCCACAAACGTTTGTCGGACCCCACTCTTTATTTCTGTAGGAGACTGCTCATTTGTTTCCCGGTCTGGTCTCACCTCCTCTAATCTCGCCATCCCCCAGACTGCCACCACAAAGAAAATCCCCATCAGATAAAATCTGAAACTCCTTTCACTCAGCACCATTATTATCGGGCCCCAGCCCTCCAGCTTACCTGAGCTGCTATTACTCTGCCTTGAGATGCGCAGTTGGCACCGTCTAATTTCTGGAGCAGTCCTCGACACTCCTCCCCTGCTTTGGGGCTACTGTGCTGACAACTGATAAAGTGTTCACATCTTCTAACGTAAGCGCAGGTGACTATCTCCAAGTCACTCTTCATACCGCCCTGCGTGCTGAGACTCTCTCCGGTCTCTGTGCCTCAGATGCCACCAACAAGTGGAAGTGTTTAACTCGGCGTCTTCTCTGTAAGCACATGGAGAACACATGCAGAAGCATACGCTTGCTTTTTCAATCACGTATGTGTGTAGAGGACGTACACACTCTGTTAAGCATGACTACAGGTCAAAATGAAAGCAGAATCATTTGGTTAAGGCCGGCAAGTTGGGAGAAGTCTCCTACAAACATCAGTTTAAAGCGGTGGGGAGGACATGCGTGTCGGAGGTGTCCTCCCTCCCTCCACCCATCCTTTGACTCTGCTGGAACATTTGTTCTCACTCATGTTATGTTGTAATGGGACAAGGAAGAAAAGCGTTGTGTGCCATTGTTTTGTTTCATCTCATTTCTGTGACAGGCTCTTGCTTTATAACCTGGGCTATTGCTAAACTCACAAGTAACCTGGGCTGGCTTTGAACTCATTATCTGGTCCAGGCCTTGAATCTGGGGTGATCTTTCTGACTTAGACTCCTGAGGCATGGGATACTGTCTTTGCTCATCTCCTCTGATATTACCTGGATTTACAGGTTTTGAACTATCTTCAGTTGGGACTCAATTTTATCTAGATTATTTCCACTCTCCTTGAACTTCCAAAACAAGGAGCAAAGAAACCGACAAATGTTTAGAGCCAGCAAAGGCAGCAGGGATTCACCTAATGGAACTTAGAGGACTCCAAGACAGGATGTGACTACCAGAAGTAGCTTTCTTCTTAGGCATTCCTTGAGAGACACACGGGTGACGCACGGACTCCTGCCTGAAATAACAAAGCGGAACCCCAGAATCTTCAGATTTTGAATATCTGGCTTAATTGTAATCACTTACTTTCCCTGAGAATGAACAGGAACCATCTGCTTAATGATAAAGCTGAGTCTGCAGTTGTTTGAGGAAAAAAACATGTGCTGCCGTCAGCGTTAAAAAAAAAGTCAGATCAAGGAAGCCTGGGAGACCTACATCTTTTTTAAAAAAATAATAATTAAACCCAATCACACATTAATGTAAAAACGCTGCGTGATCACGTCTCCGTTTCTTTACTTATCGGCACCACCCTGCTAACGCGCATGTGTCTAACCATCGACTTTACGTGCAGAGCCTTAAACAGCTGTAATTGCACAGCGGCTGCAATCACACACCAGGATGCTGAGGTGAGAAGAAAAAGAAAAAGGGATGTCCCCTCTGAAGGACACGGCTACCTCTGGGTCTACGTGGAATAGAGTTATTCTCCTTCCTTAGCAAACAGGAAGCGGTTATAATGCTGCACATAGACCTCCTTGGAACTGGCCTTGTCTCAGGCTCCGGGTGATGCTTACCACAGCTCTGCTAGCAGAAGGGGAGAGAGGCCGAGGAAAACAGGCATCTTTTGTTACACAGCAGCCTGAAGAGCAAGGAGCCAACGACTTCTCTGAACAGTTGTAAATATTGATCCACCTGCGAAGAATGGAGGTCTCCTCTCTGTACGACGGGGAATAATTGCAGGGAGAGGAGACCCTACCAGAGAGTGGCACACATGCGTGAGCTAGTGGCTGGAGTGGGCTCTCCTTTGTGTGTGGCCCAAGGGAGGGGCAGATGTTCAATCTGGCCATCTCTCTTCTGAAAAGGAGCCAGTGGACTGTCTGCTTTCACATGGGTCCTGTGCTCCAGCCAACTGGTTTCATAAGCAGAGCCATGCATGTACTTACCAGCCAACTGCAAGAAAGATTTTTGAATTCATAAATCAACTGGTGGCAGACCCATACTAAGCCAGTCATCTCTCTCTGTCTCCCCATGTCATACACACATACAAACTAAAACTGCCCCCCCACGCCAACTCAGAAATCCTTAAACCACACACCAACCACAAGAAACAAGCATACAAAGGAAGCCACACCCCCATTAGCTGTTCACGTGCAATTGTATTTTCAAGAAAGTGACTTAACGTCATTATGCTCTTGTCTGCTTTTGTAATGTGGGGGGAAAAAGTCAAGATAATCTATGGGAGCACTGAAAACAGAGCCTGCCTCAGTGCTAGTCAGCAAAGGTGAGCTGGCTTGTTCCTTTCACTCTCCCTCCCTGCCCGTCAGATCCAACAGTCACCAGTAGGGGGCCCCACCTGGGAGAAGGCATCATTTCCTTAATTTTTTTTTTAACACATTGGTATTCTGCCTGCATGTATGTTTATATGGGGGTGTCGATCCTCTGGAGGGTACTGGAAATTGAACCTAGGTTCTCCGAAAGAACAGTAGTACTCTTTATATATATTTAAAATTTATTATCTATACAGTATTCTGCCTGCACGTATGCCTGCACACCAGAAGAGGGCAGCATTACAGCATTACAGATGGTTGTGAGCCACCATGTGGTTGCTGGGAATTGAACTCGGGACCTCTGGAAGAGCAGCCAGGTGCTCTTCGACACTGAGCCATCTCTCCAGCCCTTCATCTCTCTTGTTTGAGAAGGACTGGGGTGTGGGGGGGTTAGGAGTCAGCCTCAGGAAGCTGAGAGCAGCAGGAGCAAGTAGCACCTGCATGGGGAATGTACACAAAGACCCTGTCTTCAGTTTCAGCAAACACTTTCCTGAGAAACAGGGGAATGGTCTCCTCCAGTACAAGTATTTTTATTTCACCTCAGTCTTTCTTAAATATTTATTTACTTATTTTGTGTGTGTGTGCGTGTGCGTGTGCGTGTGCGTGTGCGTGTGCGTGTGCGTGTGCGTGCAGTGTCGTGGGTGCAGGGGTCAGAGGATAGTTCACGGGAGCTGTTTTTCCACCATGTGGGGCCCAAGCATTGATCAGGCCTGGAGGCAAGCGCTTTCGCCTGTGGATCCATCTTACTGGCCCCCAGGATAGGGTCATGGGGTTGGCATTTACTTTGATTACTGTCAAATTTTAAGGTGGTCTCGTTGGCAAGTCAAGGGCTCAGGATGCTGCCTCACTGTTCTCACCGGAAAAGCTTCTGAGCAGAAAAGGGGAAGGAGAAAAAGTAAGCGGCAAACTTTTAAAAAGTAAGTGGAAACTTTCAGAATTAAGGGAAATCTTATAACAATAACAGCAACAAAAATGTCCAAAATAGTAACCAGAGACTATTTTGAAGAGAACTAAAGAAGTTTTCCAAATTATCTTGTAAAAGGGAAGGAGACTCATGAGTTCCAAAGGTGGGAGATGGCTCCACCCCCACCCCCACCCCCACCCCTCACAGTTCATAAGCCACACAAAATGAGAACCAGAAACCCTCAGGGATGGAAAAGCTTCCATGAGGAGAAGGGGCAGGTTCTAATGAAGAGGTTTTGCACTTGAGAGACTTGTCGCAAAGGCAAAGGAATAAAGGGGGTGAAACAGATTAATCTGTGTTAACAGATTAAAGTCTTGACCAAAGACTGGTCCTATTCTATAGCTCACCTTCAATCCAGCAGGGGACGCTGGGAGGGAGGACCCTCCTGGGAAGGAGAGGGAGGTGGAAGAGACTGTATCTACATCAGCCACATCAACCCTGGTGACCAATGGGCTGAAAGGGGGCAAGCCAGATGGTCCTAACATTGTTTATATCATTTCACACCCCTCACCATATAGACCAGGCTGGTTTTGAACTCACAGAGCTTCCCCTGCCTCTGCTTTCTGAGGGCAGGGGTGAAAGATGAGTCACCCAAACACACCATGGCGTTTCTTATTCCTATCTTTAAAGTTTAAAATCTTTCACGTGTCCCTGTCCCACACGGAATTTTCTTATAAGTGGCACAAAGGTCGTTATTCGGATGTCCCTTCATGTTTCAAAGGAGAAGAGAGCCCAGGACTGAAAATGTTTTCCTTACAACTTTTCACCACTTACTACAGAAGCTTAAAATGTAACAGATGGGTATTTGTGAGCTCTGATACATTCTAAACGTTCTAGCAATAAGAAATAAAGGTAGCATTAGGGAACGGCTCTTAAGAGCTACCCTCCAGATCCCCCCTGGAACGGTAATTATTTCTCTGCAGCCTTTTCTTCCTGTGCTACCTGGCTGCTTAGCATTACCGGAGCCTCCCTCCTAACGGCAGCCAGCACATAGAACCCTTCTATTATTCTAAGGACCCGGAGAGTAAAAAGAATTACACCTTTCACGATTTAATCACCAAATCTGATTTCTTTATAAACAGCCTGGGGTTAGGTCTGCAATATTACAGTGTCTCTAAATTCCACTTCAAGGTAAGCAAACATTTACCACCCCACTCGGTGGCTGAATACAATAATATTCCTTTCTGTGGTTTGCACATAAAGTACCTATTGGTTATGTTCAAGTGGCCACTTACAGGGCTGCCTTAAGCAACTGCTTGCAGAAATCACCAACTGAGGTTTTTCTAACCTAGGCAGAGACAAAACCTACAGACCTCATGACATCCCTCCCCAGGCCTTGCCCAGGATGGAGTCTTGTAAGGCAGTAAAGACCCTGGAAAGATCTGGTTCCTTCCCTCTCCCCAGCTATATCACAGTTATGCTTGGCTTTGCTGTTTTTGAAAACAAAACAAAACCCCCCAACCAACAAAAACACGCCTCACAGCTACTGTGCCAATAATAACTAATATCCCTATGGGGCTCAGCTCTACACATATGACAGTTCTTACCATCTCCATGGCACCTCTGTAAGAAGCTACTGTTACTATTCCCACTTTAAAGGAGCAGCTCCCCTGGTCTGTCTGTGATTGCTTAGCTAGCCGGAGTGGCATAAGTTCTGTGCCCTGACTCAGAGAGGCAACCCAGTGTGGAGGACTGTCTTGGGAAAACTTCATCAAGCGACTGGATAACTGAGTGCTATAGCTGACCAAGATGTGGTCTTCATTTTTCATTATAAATAGGCCTACCTTATTGGGCTTTAAAGGAGGATTAAAATGCACAACATAGAAAGTTTCATTTTACAAACTTGAATGCCCTTCACAAATGTCCTGACTCTAAGGTCACAGATCCAAGAATCTACTATACGCCAGATGCCCTGTCTAGAATGGGACATACTCTGCCTTCAGAGAGCTTACGGTTTGCTGCTGTATTTCTACCACAGAGACTGGCCAGGAGCTACTCAACAACAAGAAGACACCGGCCTCTACCAAGCTCTGGGGAGGGGTTGAGATAAACTCTTCCTGAAGGCAGCTGCTTTTAAATGTGGTTTATTTGACGGATGCATATTTTGGGTTGAGCTTTCTGTAGGCTGGCTGCGGACAGCTCTGGTGAGGGAGGGCTACTGATTAGATGGATGATGGATCATATGAAGGAGTCAGGCTAACTGAACTGCTCCAGTCAACTGGGAGAATCCACTGAAAATTCTCTGTAATTCTTTGTAAATCAGACAATTCCGCTTCTGATCTGTGCTGGAGCAGCAGGTAGCTCGGTACCGCCCCCTCCCCTCCCCCTTCCTTCTACCAATGCTCCATGGCAAAAGCATCCGCTTAAAAGATTCTTTTGGAGGCAGGAGAGCCAGCTACACCTTCCGTTCACCTGCCAGTGCACAATTCAGGGAACCATGAATTATTACGACACCAAGGGTTCTGTGGGAGTTATGGAAATCCAAATTTTAGGTTTCATGGTTGCTTTATGGAAACCACGCCAAACTTCTCTCTGTATGGGGAAGTTTCTCAAACACACACTAAGCCGCCTGCTCCAAAAACACCACAGTTTTTCCTTTCAATCAAGAAAAACAAACAAACAAACAAACAAAACCCCAAAACCCAGCTTTAAAACTGTCACATTCAGGATTTGATTAGACGGTTCCAATAGCAGGCTGGAACCATTAAAACCAGCTTTTCAAGGGAAACCCTATGTGCTCAGCAAATGGCCTTTTGGAGGGTGACAGCTTCCAAAGGAGGTTTCTGAGCCCGATGGTGTCCCTGAAGCCGGGGAGAGGAGCGCCGTGTGCACACTGCCTGGAACAAATGTGTGTGAGCGGTGTTTGAGAGCACACCTGCCCAGCTTCATAACAAAACAGTGCTATCTGTCCATAGCCGAGCTGTACCTTAGATGAATTATGCATACTTTCATGGGAAAAAAATAAAACCTACAAGATATTCTGCGACGTATTTACATCACCATAACTTGTAATATGCCAAAAGGGCTTTGTAATTACTGCTATTATTATTTTTGTCCAATACTGCCATTAAGGGAGAAAACGTCCAATAATTTGTTAATGGCTCGGTACAAAAAAAAATGCCAGGTTAATTAAAACAACAACAACAATGAAAAAGGCACAATGTTTCCTAAGATTTACTGCCAGTTTATTGGAGGACAAACCTTCTTTAAAATTCCAGCTGTGAAACCGCCTTAGGAAAATTCCGAGGTTGGAGTGGAAAGAGCAGTTAAGGTCTCCGACAGGACTCTGCTTGCCTGGGTCCCTGGCTGGCTTTACCCTGGGCCAGCAGATGCCAGCCCTAAGTGGGTGCTGGAGAGACCACAGCCTCACCAGAACCGGCCTGCTTGTTGCCTTCGGGTAACTAAACTACAAAGCCATACTGTTGTAAAAGTCTGCTCACAGAAAGTAATAAAGTGCTCTTTCTCGGGCTTTTATGATCTTATTTTCTTTTAAATAGCTTCATGCTCCTCCAAAGAGCTGAAATATATGGCGGATAACAGTAAAAACGTCAGTCCAGGGTTGCTTGATTGAGAAGGCAAAGACATTGTTGGGATGGTGGATATATTGAATTAGTTGGTTTATAGTCAATCAGACAGCTAGCAACGGACATTTTTTTTTTTTTTAAAAAGGACAACCCAATGTCGCCGTTGCATGATTGGCTATTGACTATTTTCATCAAGAAGTTTGAGCTTTGAGCTTGCAGTTTCGAGTTGAAATTTCTGTAGAAAAATAAGAATTTGGGAGTACTAAAGAATTTGCAAAAGGGCTGGGGCAAAAAACAAAACAAAAACAAAAACTCCAATCCCCCCAAGCCACCCCCCCAAAAAAAAACAAACAAGCTTAAAAAAACCAAAGGACAAAGAACTTGGGCCCTGTGGTGTGCTAGCCACAAGGAAATCACTCTTCCCTCTCCCACTTCCTTTCAAACTGTTTCCTGGTGGGTTTTTGGAAGTAGCGACATGTCCATGTCCGTTTGAACTGTGAGAGGCCATGAGATCTGAAGAGTGTCTTCATTGTGAAGATTTAACTGCACTTTTGTAATTAACACGGACCAAATAAAAGCCACTCAAGCTTCTCCAAGCCAAGGGAGCCATCTTGGCCTCATCGTTAAACACGGGTAACTGACTGACTTGTTGGCTCTGGTAATGGATTCTACCCAACACGACAGGTTCCACAGCAGGGCCCATCACGTTAGACGGATGGGAGAAGCTTGTTGCCCGGGCTGAAGGGCTTCTCTCTCTTTGTGCCATACACAATCATAAGCAACATCATCTCACAAAATAGTGTCTAACCAACAATTCCATTTTTAGTTTTTTATTTTTTGTTTCTTGTGTTTGCCTGCCCTTTTATGTCTCTACATGAAGGTGTGAGATCCTTTGGAGCTGGAGTTACTCACGGTTGTGAGCTGCCGTGTGGATGCTGGAAATTGTCCTCTGGAAGAGCAGCTATCTCTCCAGACCCCCTGCCCCCCAACAATTATTAAAATAACAGAAAAGAAGGAACTGGAGAGCAGCTCTTCAAAATCAAAGCGGAGAATTAAAATTCCAAATCCAGTTAAACAGACTGTCTTTCGACTTTTGGGTACGAACGGAACTGTGCATTCAAATTTATACTCTTTCTATTGTTCGAGGTTGTTTGTTTGAGTGGAAACAAAGGGCAAAGGAGGCCCGAACAGAAAAGAGCAAAGCAGGGGGCGGGGTCAAGTCCTATTAAAGGCCAGCATTCAGAACTTCTGAATGTTACTCGGGCTAGGCTGTAGGTAGTCTCACACCTTATCATGGCTGAAGCCAGTATCTCTAAGTCTGAAGGTCATCTCACACATGGGTACCACGTAAGGAAGCCCATACAAGCGTAGATTCCTATCTGAGTCAAGAAAAATGCCCCCATTGTGCAGGTCAGCCCTATCTCCATGCAAGAGGCCCTGACAATAGTTAACGCCCCGCTAGCATTGACTAGTAAGATAAAAATAGTCGTAGAACTCCGGTCCTGACAGAGAACAAAGAAGCAGTCCAGGGTTTGTGATGCCTGAAATCATAAATCTCTGAAGACTGGTTCTATCTGTCCTACTTCCTGGAGGCATTTGTCACCTCCATGACAAGATCAAAATGAGATAAGCCCCAGAATGTCTTTGAAGCTATTAGAAAGATGATGTTAGGGAAGAGCCTAGAGTTAGACTATCAAACATCCTTCCGAAGCTCGTTAATAACCGACTGTCACCTGCCTCGAGACTGGTGGCACTACACACCCGGCAGAAGCCATTTCCCCTTTCCCTCATGTCGTAAGTATTGTTAGGAACAGATCCATTAAAAGTACCCACAATACAGTGGCTGGGCACTTCCCTTAAGAACCGACCTTCCCACCCGTCACTACTCTGACCTTTGTCCCAACGAACATTCCCGTTACCCCACCAAAGGTTTTCTCCTCATTGCTTTCCCTCCTATTTTACTTAACTCACTTCTGTAGAAGGCATAGAATGGCCAGTCCATAGGAGGTTTACTCTACTCTGCCTAAGAATTTTTTTTTTCTGGTTCTTTTTTGTCGGAGCTGGGGACCGAACCCAGGGCCTTGCGCTTCCTAGGTAAGCGCTCTACCACTGAGCTAAATCCCCAGCCCCTACTCTGCCTAAGAATTAATGATGCATTTTGTTTTAAACTTCTAAACCCCAGGTTGAGAAGGTAACACGTGTTTAATTGTAGGGTAAAAATACATGCCGCAAATTCTCGTGTGAAATCTATCAGTGTAAATGAGGTTTGTATGGCTTCCCATTCAGAACGCTTTGGGTACTAATGACTCAGTTCTTGAGTACCATGTCTGTGATGCGCTTGTGTATGGAACTGACGAAAGGCCATGTCGATCAAAAGCCGTGATATTACTCAGTCATAAGGCGTTGTTAATTGCAAACCACCTACCCGTAATCCCACACTTCAGAACCTGAGGCAGGGGAATCTCAAGTTTTAGGACAACTTGGGACTACTGAATGATAACCTGTCTTTAAAAAAAAAAAAAAAATCAAACCACAGTGATTCATGGTCAAGGTAGTCTTTAAAGATATACTGGGAAAATAGAACTCATTTGCAAATCAAAAGGTTAAGAAAAAATTAAGGCACATGCATATATTAATATGGTAATATTAAAGAGGGAAAGATTAAGATGGGGAGGGAAAATTACTAGGGACCATGTGAAGAGACAAAGAATTCAATTTGAGGCCAATAAAATGTCAATGTTTAAGAAGAGTGTGTGTAGGGGTTGGGGATTTAGCTCAATGGTAGAGCACTTGCCTAGCAAGCACAAGGCCCTGGGTTCAGTCCCCAGCTCCAAAAAAAAAAAAAAAAAAAAGAAAGAAAAAAGAAAAAAAAAAAAGAAGAGAGAGAGTGTGTGTGTGTGTGTGTGTGTGTGTGTGTGTGTATTACAGAAAGTTTTTAAAAGATTGGAATGTACTTGAAATTGACTGATAGAGCATTAAGAATGATGAATTCTGAAAGAAAGCAATTCTGGAAAAGAACTTACACACTAGAATTATGGAGTGTAGCTTGGTGGTATTCATTTTTAATGCCAAGCTCCAGAAGGAAGAGGCAGGTGTTTCTCTGTGGGTAACAAGGCCAGCTTGGTCTACATAGACTTCTGGGTCAGCCAGGGCTATCCACTGAGTCCCTGTCTCAAAAATAAAACAAAGAAACCACAACATAAACAAACCAAGAGTCAGGGGCTGGAGAGTTGGTTCAGTGGTTAAGAGCACTGGCTGCTCTTCCAGAGGACCTGTGTTTGGTTCCCAGCAACCACATGGTGGCTCACAACCATCTGTAACTCCAGTACCAGTGGATCCAATGCCCTCTTTTGACCTCAGTGGACACCAGATTTACTTATTTCGCATATGTGAGTACACTGCCACTCTCTTCAGACACACCAGAATAGGGCATCAGATCCCATTACAGATGATTGTGAGCCACCATGTGGTTGCTGGGAATTGAACTCAGGACCTCTGGAAGAGCAGTCAGTGCTCTTAACTGTAGCAGAAGTAACTATAACTTTCTAATATAGGGAAGATGTTATGAAGACTGGCCTTAATATCTTAATTACAGTAAGAAGAGAGAAAATTGTATAAAGGTGGAAGAAACTTGGCAACATCACTTGAGAGAAATCACTGTCCAGAACGCTGGATGGCCGACAGAGACGGCTTGTACTAAAGTCTTAGCAGACTCAATACAAATATTTAAACTACAACCAGGACAATTCCGTGACTCTCGAAACTGCAGCTAACTGCAGCCACAACAGAAACTTGCCTCAGGCAGGAAGAGCATGGGGAGGTTCTTCTCCGGCTCTGTAAGGGCTGCAGGTGGCTTGGATTTTGTTTTTAAGTCCAATTTGCTTTCACATTTGTTTGCAAGATAAATGGACACAGAGAAAGCTGGACAACTGCTTGATATTAAAACGGACTGGGAAGAACGTAAATGTTATGTGAGCCACGGCATTTTTAGGATTTAAGGGGTGGTAATAGTGATTATTATTTGGGGTGACACAAATGTTTGAAGTTGGTCACCTCAAACAAGTAGCAATCTCCTTCTCCTCCTCCTCCTTTTTTTTTTTTTTTAAAGATTTATTTATTTCGTGCATGTGAGTACACTGTTGCTGTCTTCAGACACACCAGAAGAGGGCATCAGACCCCCATTTCAGATGTTGTGAGCCACCGTGTGGTTGCTGGGAATTGAACTCAGGACCTCTGGAAGAGCAGTCAGTGCTCTTAACCACCGAGCCATTTTTTGATAGACAGGGTCTCTCTATGTAACCCCCGCTCGCCAGGGATTCCATAGATAGACCAGGCTGGCCTCACATTCACAGAGATCCACCTACCTCTGCCTCCTGAAAGCCAAGAGAAAGATGCGCCCCACTAAATGTGGTCTAGCAATGTCTAAAGTGAAATAATATTAAGAAAAATTGACCCATAAGTCATATCTTTTCCATGATTAAATCTCTCTTAGAGGTCCTATTTTAAAATCTACAAATGCTTCTAGCTCCCAAGCCTCAAGTAGATCTTACTTACCATTATACGCATGTGTCTTTGGGGGGCTTGGAGAAGGACTTAGGTTTGGGGATATTTTTGAAGGACAAGGGGAGGGTGTCTCAATTATTTGTTTTCCAAAGTTTCTAGTGGGACATAAACAAAATGGAAAGGATACGTTTACTATTGTGCAAGGATGCGTAGGGCTCAACTGCGCTATAATAGACAGCAATAATTCAATTATCACACAGAAGATTACTTATATTTAACTTGCATGTTCACTTATATTAATAATTGGGCAAGAATATTAGCTCTAGATGATTGGAAGTACACAAAGACTATAAAAGAGTTAACAGATACCTACATTTAAAACCATTTTCGGGCTGGAGAGATGGCTCAGCGGTTAGGAGCACTGACTGCTCTTTCAGAGGTCCTGAGTTCAAATCCCTAGCAGCCACATGGTGGCTCACAACCACCTGTAATGGGATGTGATGCCCTCTTCTGGAGTGTCTGAAGACAGTTAGAGTATACTTATATATAAATAAATAAATCTTAAAAAAAAAAACAAACCCAAACAAAAATCATTAACCACTACTGGGCCATGGTGATGCACACCTTAAATCCCAGCACTTAGGAGGCAAAGGCAGGAAGATCTGAGTTCGAGGCTAGTCTGGTCTACAGAGTGAGTTCCAGGACAATCACAGCTACATTGAGAAACCCTGTCTAAAAAACTAACTAACTAACTAACTAACTAACTAACTAACTAACTAACTAACTAATCTTTATTCACTAATACCATTACATGTCAATTGGGGATCCCCCAGTGTGCCTTTTGTGGATCAGCTCTCTTGTAGAGAGAGCCCTGAGCCTGGACACAGGTTTGTGGCTCTGGAAGCACAGCCCTTCCTTAAACTAGTTAATCCCACCTTGGAGCAATGCAAAGGTGTGACTGTTGGGAAGGCAAGGTCTGGGGCAGGGGTCACATGACTCCAGGGACTGTCTGCTCTGAGTGCTTCTCTAGAGTAGGTAGTTTTGGGGATGGGGCAGTAAGGAAAGACCATGGGAAGCAACCACTCCACTTCAGGTGTGTGTGTATGTGTGTGTGTGTGTGATTTATGTGAGTCCTGGTGTATGAGTGTGTATGTGCACAAATGTGTGTGTGTGCAAGTGTGTGTGAGCGTGTGTATATAATGTATGTGTACACGTGTGTGTATATGATGCTAGTGTGTGAGAAAGTGTGTGTGCATGTGTGTCTGTGTATATGCATGTGTATGTGCATGTATGTATGAATCTGTGTGTGAGTGTGTGTATGTGTATGTGTTTATGCATGTGTGTATGCATGTGTGTGCAAGTCTATAAGAGTATATGTAAGGGGTTGGGGATTTAGCTCAGTGGTAGAGCGCTTGCCTAGCAAGCGCAAGGCCCTGGGTTCGGTCCCCAGCTCCGAAAAATAGAAAAAAAAAAAAAAAGAGTATATGTATGTGTATGGGTGTGTGTACATGTGTGTATGCATCTGTGCATGTGCGTGTGTGTGCATATGCATGTGTATATGTACGTTCGAGTATGTGTGTACACACATACACATACACACACTGCATGGGCCTGAGCGATTTTCCTCAGGGACCATGTCTCTTGCTTTCTGACAGTGTCATTCACTGGCCAAGAGCTCTCCAGGTAGATGAGGCTGGGAAGTTCACAAGTCCCAGAGATTCTGACTGTATCCACTGGGACTACAGGTTTTTGTCACCAACTCATTTTTTTTAAAGCATGGGTTTTGGGGACCAAATCAGGTCCTTGTGCTTGCATTTTACCAAATGAACCATCTCCCCAGACATATTTTTTTGTTTTGTGTAGCCCAGGCTAGCTTAAACTTGCTATAGAATTAAGGATGACATTGAACTCCTCATTTCAAACTCCCAAGCGTGTGATTATATGCCCAGCATCCCCCCCGAGTATATTAACAATAAATAAAATAAGAAAGAAAAATAAATAAATCCTTAATCCTGTTTGCCCTGACACTGCCATAGACAAACACATAAACACAGTAGTAGATACCCATGTACCACTTTCCCCCAAAGAATAACCACTTTTGGGACCTTCTCCTTCCACTTGAATATATCCTGTATATTTTTGCTTCTTAGGAATTGCAAACTTTTTCTACTTTATGAACATACCACCATTTTGTCTTAGTTTCTAAAGTCTAAAAGAGCTATCTGCTAGCTTTTTCAAAAGTAACATTAAGTGAAACATTAAAACAATTCAGATGCAAAGTGAGATAAGCAAGAGACCGAATATAGAGTTAATAAGGATCATTCTTAATTAAAAAAAAAATTCCAAACCTCATATTGCTCCTAGATTTGCAGTTTTAAATAAGGCCAAGTTCCTTGGTATAAAGCGGGCTCTGCTGGGTGTGCATGGTCATTTCTAGCTCAACAGTGCCCTCTAGTGCTTCTTTTCCTCCTGTTGGCTGAGGGAGGAGTTCTGCAAAGCAGTCGCTTTAAGTCTGTCACTGGATTCATTATCTCAGGTTTTAGATCACAGTACATAGCACACTCATGGCCCAGCTATGCTGATTAAAGAAATTGATTGCTCTGATCTGTGATCTTGCAGAAAAAGCAAGGCACAGACTAAAAATCAAAAGCAGTCATTTACCTTTTTTTTCCTCTCTCTTTAAACTGACCTGTGCAATTAAACCTGACCCTTCAAACAAGACAAATTAACTCCTTTGTGGTGACATAGTCCCCTGGAATAGATGGATCAATCACGGGGACACAAGCTCTTCGTGTTGAAGCTGAGTGATGTGATATTTGCGAAGGCTGCTGGCCCCGTATGCCTGGAAGCTAAAGGGCAGATTCTCAAACCAGAGATCTGTGGAGGGCCTCGCGGGCATTGTGTGTCCAAGGCATTCCTTCAGTGAATCAGTCTCCCAGCGTGGCGTTTGGTAGCACCGTGCAAATGGGAAGTGCAGTAAAGTTGGTCTCAGCCTCACTGAGCTCCTGAGCACTGGCCCGGTGTGGAGACACCTGGGTGGCAGTGTCCGCCCACCTGACTAACCCTGCCGGTTCCCATAGTCCACTCCCCATTTGGAATCGCACATGACCTATGTTTCACTACGCATTGTTAAATGGCAGTCGGAGTCCGTGCTCAAATGACTGTCTTCCAAACGGGTCATGAAGTGACTTCCTGATAAAATTCACAGGAGTCCTAGGGAATTAAGGAGCTCTGGCCTCGGTTTTCAACAAATCCCATATGGCGCTCAGCAGACAGGACGCACCTCTGACTTCCACCGCTTGTGGACTGTGATTTGCTGACCCTGTGCGGCTCTCCTATCTCTCTAAACCATCTGGTTCATTCATAATTATGGAAATCCTCGAGAAAAGTTCTTTTATGCTCATTCAGTGTTCAAAGTATTATTATTATTTTTTATCTAGGATATTATTTTCACCAGTGCTTATATGTCAACATCAATAATGAAGTTTAATTTTTAAAAAATATTTATTTATTTATTTTATGTATGTGAGTTCATTGTCGCTGTCCTCAGATGTACCAGAAGAGGGCATCAGATCCCACTACAGATGGTTGTGAGCCACCAGGTGGTTGCTGGGAATTGAACTCAGGACCTCTGGAAGAGCAGTCAGTGCTCTTAACCTCTGAGCCATTTCCCTAGCCCTCATCTGCAGTTAAATTTGAATTGATATAGTTTGGATGAATTTACCTTTGACCTTGACATTGACTTAGCAAATATGAGGCCTTTTAGAATCCTAGGCTTTATCACACAGATTCTCCTCTCCCAAATTGCCCCCCCAAAGTCTTTCATTTAGCCATTGACAGAGCGACATATGGTCCCTTCTGCAGCATTCTGATATAATATCAGGGCGAGAAGAAAGTTCATGTATTTTGACCTCCTCCACATTGTATTAAGGATTGGGATGATTCTCAAACTAAAACAAAAGCAAAACCAGGAAGCACTCTCCCACTAAGTAGCATTCCAAGCATGATAAAAGCTATTTTCTGAAGAAGGTATTTGAGGAATAAAATTACAGGTTATTTTCTCCTCTGAGAGAATACATAAAAGCTAAAAGACAACAGAAGGAGGAAAAAGAAAAATGCCCACATAGCTTATATTATATAGTTGATTAAAAATAAACTCCTTGAAACCAGAAAGGAAGCATTGCACACTTGTTAAACAGTTGTCAGAGTCTACGCTTGATCGTAGGAAACCAAACACTGGCCAGACACTGGCAGGGGTCTGCAGCCAGTCCTGGCACTGACTCCTGGGAAGCAGCACGTGAGGTCACTGGTTAAAAGCTTTGGGATCAAGGGCTTCAAGATTCACATCACAGGATGAGAGCCTGCTTGTGTTTGCTTTTCATAGAATCACATTGTGAATCCCACCAGGACCTCAGGCATCGTGAGCCCTTAGGAAACATTCAGCTTGGTGGATCTCAGTCCTCCTTGGACAACAGAACACTCACAGGCAAAGGGAGGCCCATTATTCCTCTCCCAAGAGGGGCTGGGAGGTAAGCACTGTCCCACCACACAGCCAAGCCCTGAAGGAAGGATTTCACCTTTCTTTTCCTGTTCCGCCTACCCATGACCTGGTCATATGACATGAAGGACTATTTCGCCAACTTTGTGGTAGATAAATCAAGAACGAGATATATGTTTTAACTTTGAACGACCTGAGCAGATGTCACATAAAAACTAAGTTAGGAAGGCGCATAAACATTTACAAACTGAAAACAAAAAAATGACCTCACAGGACATGGTGGTGCACGCCTTTAAGAATCTTTCAGAAGGCAGAGGCAGGAGGATTTCTGCAAGTTTGAAGCCAGATTGCTCTACCTAGTAAGCTCCAGGCCAGCCAGGGCTACACAGGAAGACCCTGTCTCGAAAACATCAAACCAAAAGCTCTCCCTCGAAGATCTCTACTTACGACACTGCTGTCCACAACTGCTGAAGCTCTATTGCTGGGGCATATGGCCTCTGGGTGAGAGACCTTGCATAGCAAGCACAAGGCCCTGGGTTTGATTCCCAGCACTGCTAATACATAATACACTGAAAGCAGATAGAAATAAATCTTAAGTATTTCCTTTGCATGTTTTACAGTAACATGCTCATAGCACTTCAAAAAACCTAAAAAATTAAATTGCACCCTATCAACGTATCCATCAAGGATTAAACAAGACTCACATTTTACAAACACAGAATCTGTCCTAAACCTAAAGCACTTAGGTCGACTTCATCCTGGGAGAAGGACTTCAGTTTCTTCTTTATTTTCAAAAATATTTTTTATCATCAGCTAATCAGGGAGTCCCTTTGGTGCTGAGGAGTTATTTCCCCTAAAACAAACATCTGACTGATAATCACTCCGTACTCACTAGCACTGAGGAGCGGAATGGCTGAATAAATAAAAATACTCCGTGGAGTAGCTGGCTAGGAAAAAAAATGAGAACAACTTCCCAAATCTGCTTTTAGGTGAGGCGGAGGAAACAGGCATGCTTCACTGAACTTCGAGAGCAAGCCAGGGCCTTCTAGAGCAAAGGAAGAGGGTGACGCCCTGGCTGCCAATCCCACCTCTGGCTCCAGTCACAGCCACTGTAGGACCATTCCTTCCCAGAGCTCCTATTCATGTCTCTCTTTATTTGCTTGGGGCACACAACTCCCAACCGCGGTTATAGCGCCAGCTCTCCCTCCTCCAGGGAGTCAGTTTCCACATGAGGGTGACGGCAAGCCTTGCTGACAAAGACTGATGGGGACTGATGGGTTTGATCAAAGAAGAAAGGAAGGAAGGGAAAGCAGTAAGCCTAAAACTATCACGTGCAGTTATGTGCAGTTACAGGAGCATTGCCGGGAAGAGCCTCAGGAACCAGCATGGCGGTGCAGTATTTGTCCAGACAGCTGCTGTCTGTGGCCTTCAAATAGGTTTAAGGAGCCAGGAACCTCCACTGTCTAGGAGACAAGGGAGCTGGGAGAGTGACTGCAGCCATCATCTTGGGGTTGCCACATGAAACACAGGATGTGTAAGTAAACGTGACATAAACAGTGAGCGAGTTTTAGGGAACACTCGACCATTAGGGCACGTTTGTACTAAAAACGTGTTGTTATCCGAAAGGCAAATTTGACTACCATCACACGAGAGGGCTTCTTTTGGGTTCACAGGTAGCCCGAGGCAGAACAACCTTCCTGCCTCCCAACGTGGCAACCTAACGCTCCACACTGGGCTCCAGGCGTGTTAGCATCAGGTGTAGGCTCCCCCTACAGCGCTGCCAATGTTTGAAAATATCTTTACTCGATGAATTCAAGCAAGGAGTCTGAGCCCCGCCGTCTGAGGATTTCCCATCAATAAACCCAGAGCATCTGGATGTCGAGAAATTTAATTAAAGTTTGTAAAGCCCTTTTGAAATTGGCATGTTCAACCACATATGCTATAAAATATTTATCACATGCCAGGCTGCCTGGAAACACCATCAGTAGCCACTAGAAGACAAGAGATCCTAAAATGTTGAGTCAAAAATTATAATCTTTCCACCTTAGAGGACCATAGCTTTAAGAAGAGGGTTTACCTCTCCAAACAGGACAGATGAATCGGACTGACTTTCAAATGAAAGTATAGTAGCTTATGTTGTTATTCTAAAAGCTGAATTACAGTGTTTTTTTTTTTTTTTAGTTTTGTTTATCTAAATTACAATTTTAAAAAAAAAAAAGGAGTTCAAGAAATATCAACAAATGAAGAAGACCTGGGCATGGCAGAGAACCCTTTAATCCCGCTACTCAGGAGGCAGAGGCAGGTGGATTTCTGGGAGTCCAAAGTTGACCTGATCTATTTAGTGAGTTCCAGGCTAGACAGGGCTACACAGTGAGACACTGCCTCAAAAATGAGGAAAAGGAGGAAGCGAAGCAGAGAGCAGTGAGTCTAGTAATCTCCTATGAGGCTACTGTTTACTATTGCTACTCCGTAAGCTTTTTATTTTATCATTAAAAAAGGTTTTGTGAAACAAAACAGAGGAAGCATCATAGTAAGTCACACTCCGAGGTTACTCCATGCTATTCTGCCCACAGGATCTCCACTAGAAGCCAACACAAGCATCCCAGAAGTACAGCCTGCATCCCTTGGTGCTGTCCAAATGGACACTGGAGTCTGTCAGTGAGCCTGAAGGGTCTGGATGCAATAAGGAAAGGACAAGGGCGTGCATACCTGGAGGCAGATAGGGTCAGCTGCTCCCAGCCTGGAAGAGGAGTCACCACTTGTGAGGAAGCCATGTTCAGAGGGAAGGTTGTCCAACACAACCTTACTGCTGATCAGAACGGAGCGTTTGTCAAGGGGGAAACGAACCCCTAATGAGCAGCAAAGCCAATGCTTGGTCATGGACACTTGCAACTCAGTGTCTTCACACTTCTCTCCTGTTTTCTGTACACTCGGCCTTGTGTCTAGAACGACTCGGACTTCAATCCCAATGGCTTGGCCAATTCTTCATCCTTCAGGCCCAGAACCTGATGCTTTCTATCACAACCCACACGGGACAAACAGCCCGTGTGTCTTCACCTTTGTGCCAGTCTGATATATATTATACTATATACGCTGTAAACGTGTAAACATATACATTTATATAACTACATATACGCATGCGTTTTTCATTTCTAGTGCCTTTTTTCCCCTCTACTAACAGTCAATTCTATCACAATTGGACTCTTCTGGCCTAGAGTTTGTGTTCTTAGAGCCTTACCCCATGTCTGGCCCAACACAGTCACCCAATAATCATCTTGCAAGGAAACCGTGTCCCCAAATTGAAATGAGCACGACAAAGCTGACTGTTGAAGGCTGATATGCATATGCGAGTATAGTGCCTTTTTTCTCCTTTCTCAGGAAAAAGACAAGAGAATATGCAGAATGGGTGCCGGTGCTCTGAAGGGATCGCCTGGTCAGGAAAAGAATAAAGGGCCTGGCTCTTCACCTAAGGAGCTAGATCAACAGAGGCTGCTGTGAAATCCCCCAGGAGTCTCCATCAAAGTGTGCCAGCTATACGCTGAAGAGCTAGCCTCCAGACCAAGGGCTCGGGCGGCTGATTTCCGTTCTGCCCTTAACAGAGCTGAAGAGGCACAAAGGTGTCATTAAGAAGCACCGTGTGTCTCTGCTGCACTTTCTCACACTCCCATTACCATTGGGTGGCGTTTGATCTTTGAGTCACGGGCTGAGGTGACCCAGATTCAAACTGGTGATTATTAATGTCACATTATGGAGCTCTTCCTCTTTCACAGCACTTCGGAGTCACTCGGGAGCCCGCTGGGAGGTGCGGCTAGGCTGTTGGGAGGTGTGTGTGTGTGTGTGTGTGTGTGTTGCTATGCTGATTGATACGTAGAATATGCTACCGGTGGCCTCACGCTTCCCAGTGTGGGCTCCTGATTGAGTCTGGCCTCATTAGAAGGTGACGGACGTTTGAGGTCCAAGGATCTGCTGGGAAGTAAATGGCTCAACTAATTACAGTGCACTAGAAGGTGCTCTCAGCTGGGTCTGGGTACATGTGCAACCTGTACCAGCAGGGCCTCACACGACACAGAAGGGACTTTCCTGTGTGCCATACAGCTGCCTGATTTATAGAAAGGCACGAGAATGTGAACCCAGTTCTTTAAAATATTAGGAAATCAACTCAAGTGGGCCTGTCTTCTAGCAAACCCTGTCATGGCAAGGACATTTTAAACACAGTTGTTATTACTATGTGACTTTACAAATCTAAGTGAGCCTGGCACTCAGAGGGCCATGCTTTAAACCCTCCGTGTTTCCCATGATGAACATGCTGCTTACGGCTATCACCTCTTACCAGAGACAAGGCAGCCATTGTTGTGCCTATGTCACACTGGTAGCTTTCTACTTAATAACCCTGTTTTTTCTGTTGGTTTTAGTCTAGGTTTTTCAAGGCAGGGTTTCTCGGTTTAGCCCTGGCTGTCTCGGAACTCACTCTGCAGACCAGGCTGGCCTCGAACACATAAGAGATCCACCTTCCTCTGCCTTCCAAGTGCTGGGATTCAATGTGTGCACCACCACCTCCTGGCTTTATTTTATTATTTTACTTTTACTTTAGCTATCGTGCTGTACTGTAAATAACCTATTTAAACCAACTGTCGGGCCTGGGAAGTATAGATTCCCGGAGCTGTTCAAATGTAGCAATTTCTGTGTTTTGAATTGGCCACGGGGAAGCATGAATGAAAGTGTAAGTTGAACCTGGCTAACAGGAGTGTTTTCGAGTGGATTGTTAAATAATTCTAGCCATCCATTCAAGTAGTGATGAGATTACTAGATGCCACAGTGAATCTGCTAGTTATCATCCAGCCCCCGGAGGAGAGTGCCTCCAACTCTTATATTTTAGAATTAAAGTCTGAACTAAAAATGTCACCATGACCTTCACATTCTGACTGACGAGATCAAGGCACAGTAGAGTAAAAAGGCTAGAGATTTATTAAGTGGCTCACTCAACTCCAGCAAGTTAGTAAGACTCAACAGTTATTTGCTACTCGGAATACATACATATATACATATATATGTAAGAACAGTGCTGTGTGGGAGACCATGGACATCAACCACGTTGGATAAACCAACACTTATGTTCTTTCCTGCTTTTCTTTCTTTTGAAACCCTCACCTGTAGACATGCTTTATTCAGGAGCTGCCAAGCCACAGCTGCCTAGCAACTGGAGTCTCAAACTAACGAGAGGATTCCTCATCAGTACACTGGATTAACCTTGGGTAGTGACGCTCCACAAA
The DNA here is from genome assembly GCF_021556685.1 of Rattus norvegicus. NCBI lineage: Eukaryota > Metazoa > Chordata > Mammalia > Rodentia > Muridae > Rattus > Rattus norvegicus. The sequence continues at coordinate 134,318,772 of NC_141540.1, forward strand.
GCCAGAGTAAAGACCCATGAAGTATATCAAAAGGCATTTCGCACTTGGGAGGCATTTGCTGTACTACAGTTTAAAAAAAAAAAAAGAGGCATCAAATTAAAACATGATCATTTCTGGACAAATTGGTTGGCTAGGCTTCTTAGAAAGTTGATCCCCTGCCAATTAGTCCCTGGGACTTGAGACATTAATGTAATAACTCAAGCAAACAGGGTTCCTAGCAAGCTGGTTGAAATCACTTAGAGGATTAGATGGGCGGCCCTGGCATTTACTTCAAGAGTAAATGACAGTCTGTCATCATCAGGAGGCCCTGAAGCCTGTCTGAAGATGCTTCTCCTACCTGTCTTTTAAGTAGACATTGTGGCTCATGATGAAGAGGAAGGCTATGGAGCTTCCTGCTGTAGATTTCCATCTATTCCGACCAAACCCCTCTCTGTTGGGCACTCCTGGTTCATCTATCACTGTGGACTGGAGGAAAGGAAGGAAGGAGGGGTGGTCAGGCCTGTCCTCGACTTTCACCTTTCTCTAGCTTTATTCAAACGAGAGGGAATTTTCTCAGCAAACATGCTAGCCAGGCGGTGGTAGCACACATCTTTAGTCCCAGCATTTGGGAAGCAGAGGCAGGGAAATCTCTGAGGTCAAGGACAGCCAGGTCTATAGAGTTGAGTTCCAGGACAGTTAGGGCTACACAAAGAAACTAAACCACCAACAAAAAGAAAGACCGCCCCCCCTAAGTACCGAATAAGAAAGACTCAGTTGAAAAAAAAATCTTGGCTACTTTTGTCTCAGCATTATCTACAAAATGGTCCCTAAGCAGCAGCTCTGTAGAGAAAGGAGGCCATTTGCTACCTTTATGGCCTTAGTATCAGAATGCCACAACAGCAAAGCCTTTCGTTTTCCCTGAGCACTACATGCTATTGTACTGCAGTAAGGATTCAGTCTGCTCACAACTATTAAGCACCTACCCTGTTCCCTGAGGGGCTCTAGAGCTGAGGACAGGGCTGCAGAGGAGAAAGCAGAGAGATGGGTCTACACGCCCCTGAAGAAGAGTGACAGGTGGGGATGGTAGGCGGCACTAGAGAATGTGAGAATGCTGCGGCTGGGCCACAGAAGCCAGGCCAGCGATTCCTTACTTTCCGATCCCAGGTGACTTGCGCAGAGACGTGAATGGTACATGCGCCCTTTTCTAGGAGTCTGGAATCCAGCACAAACATGGGATTAGCTGCGAAACTTGAGGAGTCTTAAATCCTCACATACAAATGGGAGGCAGCCCTCCCTTGATCTCCCACAAGCCTCCAACTCTGTTAGCTATGGCTTAATTCTTCCCGAGTACGGTGCCCTGCAGCGTTCACGGAATGACTGAAAGTGAGGGTTTTCTCTTATACTGGGCCAACAACCGAAGCAGAGAATTCAGGCAGAAAACGTCCACTTGGAGGTCAAGATACTTGACTTAGCATTGGATAGGGAAAGAGGCACAGGAGAGTTGATTTTTGTGACTGGTTAGACCTACACAGCAAGACCAAGGGATGGTGGGAAGTTAGTCAGGTATTAGAATAGTGAATCTAAAAGCCTTTAAAAAAATTAAATTGAATTAAAAACACAATTGCAGGGCCAGGCAGTGGTGGCCCATGCTTCTGATCCCAGAACTTGGGAGGCAGAGGATCTCTAAGAGGTCAAGGCCAGCCTGGTCTGCAGAGCAAGTTCCAAGACTGCCAAGGTTACACAGAGAAACCCTGTTTTGAAAAGGCAGACGCTAAAACACACCACCACCACCACCACCACCACCACCACCACCACCACCACCACCACCACTACCACCACCACAACAACAAAGTAGCAAACAAAAATCCAGAAAGCTAGAGAAGCATCCAATGGCCTCTTGATTTTTGCTAAGCAGACACACACTAGTTATGCTGACTATGTATTTTTCAATCACTGTGTTGGTGAAGGGACCCAGGGCCTTACACTTGCTAGACACATGCTCTGCCACAACCTGAGTGGACTTTTAAAGTTCCATGTAGTCTGTGCATGTCTGTGACAATGGCCATACTGGATAGTGACAAGAAGCACGCAAATTTTCAAAGACGTCTAAAACAGGCAAAGAACTCAGATGGGCAACAAACTCTTTAATCAATGTCTACAGAACTGTGTAATCACTCATTTTCCCAAGCTTGACAGGAAAAACTTCAGATATAGTATCCTAACTAAGAGAAACACTGTGCAACATTGCATCGAGATTCTTTGATAGGAACCTCTAGGCACAATGTGGATACAATTTAAAAGAACTTCATGTTACAGAGAGACAAGTGGAACTATGTCTGTGAAAGAACAAAAGTATTGCCCGCTATAGAAACGGCTAGGATTAGCTAGTTTAGATGCTTCATTAGTCCAAAGAGATAGGAAGTAGGCTAGAGCAGTGGTTCTCCACCTTCCTAATGCTGAGACCCTTTAATATGGTTCCTCACATTGTGGTGACCCCCAACCATAAGATTATTTCATTGCTACTTTTTGCTATGGTTATGAATTTTAATGTAAATATCTGATACGCAGAATGATCTGTGACCCATGTGAAATGGGGTCCCCTCCTATCAGCCCCATAGGAGTAGCAACTCATAGGCCGAGAACCCCTAGGCTAGAGGGATAGTTAAGAGGAACCACTCTCCCAGAGGACTTGGGTTCAGTTCCCATCACCTGACAATAGCTCCAGGGGGAACCTGATTCTTTCTTCCTGTCTCTGTGACTACTTATGTGTACATATCCCTGTTCCTCAAATTAAAAAAAAAACCCTAGAAATAGTAATCAGCATTCCCATTGTTGAAGAACAGACCTGTATCTATATCTATGTATATATAGTTAAGTAAGGAGTCATACTAATGAAATTCTATTTAAAAATGTCTGATCTTAGGATTCAAAATTCTTAAAAGTAGGATGTTCAATGGTAAATAAAACCATAGTAGACTCATAATTTGTCAGATAAGTCTTAAATTTTTTTATTGTGCTACAGGTGGGTGATAGTTCTTCAACAGATATATTTTTCATGATCACGAAACATGAAATTTATTTATTAAAAGCTATATGAACTCAAAATGTAAGGAGATGTAGGATACAGTTATTTTTCAACTGTACGCAAATTGCCCTTTCTTAAAAACCTTTTACTTTGGAATAAGATGTAATTTTCCTCTAGTCTGCCAATACCTTTCCAAGTAGAGTACTTCCAAGTTAAAAATAGGCCGATTGCTAATCTGGAAGAAATTACATTAAATATGCTTAAGATTATGGTAAGTGTACAGGAACACAATAGGTTTATTAAGTTCTTTTTCAGTTTAGTGAATGATGTTAGTTGTGACAGAGTGACAAAAATAAAATATGAATTATGTTTTCAAATAATATTTTCACAGAGCTCTTTGACTTCAGGCATCTGCACTTGTTTGGGGGGGCAGTGAGTGTCAGGCGGAGGTAGGCATCTGGTTTCTCTCTGACACGAATCACCAAGAACCATCAACAGAGCAGAGATCTTGGTAGCACTAGGCTCTGTGACATTGCAACGGCCATGAACTAGAGAGGAAGGAGGGAGGTAGGGAGGGAGGCGGGACCCCGAAGGAGTGAGTGGGAAGGGAAGAGAAAAGTCAGACAGCATTGAGGTCAGCCTCTGTGGGGCAGAGAAGCTCTGACACCGTCTAATTCAGTGGCTCTACCGCAGCTGTGTACTGGGATCACCTGAATGGCTGATTCAGACCACGTGTGTGAGAGTCCGCCCAACGGGGCGTGGCTCAGAGGTGGAGTAAGTGTTGAACCCACATGGGTCTTTCTTGGGTTCAACGCTCAGTACTGAGAAATAGCCCCCAATCCCTTAAAATCTCTCTACATTGTTTGTCCCTTGACAAAGTTATACAGGTGTTTACAACTAGATTCTTTAATAACTACATATTGATCTAATTTTTCCACTCTGTATACAAGGAAACTGAAGCCCAGAGACACGGAGAAACCACACAGCTACTGGGCTACAGTCCCACTTGTGTGACTTTCAGTAAGAACCAAACTGTCTTCCTCTGTGTGCTGGTTACTTGTGAGCTCACAGCTGTCTGTCTTAGAGCGCCTGCTCAAGAACAAAGAGGACAACTGGTCGGCAGAGTCTGTCAAAAATTACTGCACCGATGTTAAAAAGCCAGGTGGTACAAACAAACAAACAAACAAACAAACAAACAAACAAACAAACAAAACAAAAAAAAACAAACCCAAAAAACAAACCCAAAAAACAGTAGGCTCTTCCCATCCCAGGGACCTGGTCATCTCTTGATGGAGCCAAGTCCTTCCCAAGGCACTGGCATTGCAAAACACTGCTGTTTGGTTTCCATGGGTCGGGAAGAAGAGGGGGAAAAAATTGATTTTTCTTGGCTTACTCTTTAACATTCAAAAGAAGGTTAAGAAAGTACATTTTCCAATCCCTCAAAATGGAGAAAGCTGGCCTGCTTCTTTCATACTTGGCAGGGCTGAAGGCCGTGTTTTTGGCTATTAGCCTGCTTAGCTGGTTACGTTTATAGGCAGCCCCACCACGGAAACATACGTGGTTAAGTCAGTTAAGCATCTATGTATATCTCCTTCCCTCCCTCCATTCTCACAGAAACATAGGAGGCCAAAGCATGTCAGAACAAAGTGAGGGTCAAGTTATCGTCTCAGTCCCTTGCTCAAGAGACTTGTGTGCGAATGAGGGCTGGGGCAGCTCAGAGGAATTACTCACAGGATCCTGGAAACGAACAAAGCTAAGCTGAGAATGTGGTGCAGAATTCCCACAGCACATCTGCACTTTCTATAAGAAACATCTGCAGCTCCATTGACTTTGGAGCTCACTTTATCTTTTTCAACAAAAAAAAATTAAAATAAAATAAAAAAATTATGTAACATGTATAAACTCCAAGCGCCGCTCGTACTGGCTAATTACACAGACACAGAAGAATTGAGAATGTCTTTTCTCTTGACAGAGGTTGTACAAGTGCTCCAGTGTGTGTGCTCTGGGAGATCTTATGGGAAGCCTAACATGGTCTGGCACAGGTCCTTTAAATCCAAGCAAAGGGCCATACAGTTAGTTTCCTTTTAGCTTTGCAACGAGGAACTTAAGATTGTTCGAGCATGTAAATTGTCTAGTTGAGAATATGAATTACACCTATGGACTCAGGGACTTGTGACTTGGCTTGTGTGGACTGGGATCACGTGGGGATTGGGGCGGGGGAGGTCTGTTATGGGTTTCTCCAGATTACCACACTATTTGCTTGTCATCGAGATGATAATAATAATGACAGCCCAAATGCTTCTACTGAAGACGTAGCATAGCTCCTATCAGTTAACTTTTGCTAAAGTGGACCAGTCTGATATACTACTGTTAGGCTGTCGTGTATGCGTATATGCCTGTGTGTGGATACATCTATGTCTCTGTGTGTGGATACATGCATGTCTCTCTCTGTGGGCATCGATGTCTCTCTTTGGGTGTGTATGTGTAGGCATATATGTCCCCTTCCTCCCAACCGTGTGTTTGCAAAGGCAGAGGACTTGCCAATATAGAAAAGGCTTCTAACAGATGTAGCATTTTAATGTTAGCTACTGAGGAGCTGGTCTCTGTAGCCAAGGGCCCATATGCAGTGGGTGTGTCTGTCATCCTGAGTGCTCTGCTATGCAGTAGCACACACCTCGACTTACCTCTCGCTGAACTGAGGAACCTCAAAGGGGGTTTGATTGGCAGGTAGTGCCCAAGGATAAAGGCGGATGAAAAGAAGGAGGACTCTGTATAGGAGCCACTGTCCTGCCCAGACTAAGCTAACGCCTTCTAATTTGGTGAAAGATCGCAGTAGAGCTGGTTACTGGTCACATTTGGGGTTTAGGCAGTAACCTAATCTCCAGGGTTCAGTGGCCCTGGGTGCATTTGTGCTGCTCCCGCAGGGGTTCCGTGAAATATGGCATTTACAAATCTGGACTAAACAGAACTATTTATTCTGTGGTGGAAATTTCCAAAAGTGCCAGGGGAGACGTTGGCATTTATGCAAGTCAACGGCTGTTGAACCCAAAGAAGCGTTCTGTTCTCCAGGATGCTCTCGGGCCACTGAAAGAGCCTGTGTGAAGGCCTTCCTCAGGACCCTCTCAGTACCTCACCCTTTGCATCCCCTCTGGCTGTGGGTGTTGTGTTTCAAGGGGAGGGGAAGAAAACCCTTCTGGAAACAGAGCCCCCCAGTCTGATCCCAGTCTGTACAAGTGCCAAGTGCCAAGATTGTATATTTTCTTATTTTCAAGTTTAGTATATCAAATATGTCTGCTGGCTATTACAGGATTAGAGCCACCGCTGTGTTAAAGTTGGAGGCCCAAAGAGGAAGTCGATTAGGAAGGTTTGGTGCCGGTAGAAGAGGTGAAATTATTTGCTGTCTCCTGTTCTGTCTTAAGTATATTTTAAACTCCTCTCGCTACTGTCTCAGTGTTTTTGTTATAAACCGCTCTTCACGGTCCTTCAAAAGGTAGAGTGGAGTAATCTGCATAAAAGGCGGCGACATGTCAGAAAGACATCCAATGGCCTGAATGTATAATTATGATAGGTCTCCAAAGGGAAAAAAAAGGGAAGAAACCCTGAAACATTAGCTACTTACAATGTCTTGCCAGATAACCTTTCCCCCTTCCTTGGGGAAACCCAATGACACACAATGTTTAAGGCTCTTTTATTAAGTTCAGAGTGTTTGCTCAGGGCAAATGGTATCCTAGAAAACTCGGGTCACAACACACGAAGTGGTGGCTACTCTATATTGGCCCCTTTTTATTTTTTAAGGCAACACAAATGGCGGAGAAGGTGGTTATAAAAAACATCACAGGAAACCAAATAGCCTTTATTTAAATTAAAAGCAACCACAGCCTGATTCTTGGAGCACAGTAGGAAATGCTTTTGGCATGCAGCTGCTTCGCGGGGCCAATCTTACGTGTAATTGGAAACATTTCAAACAGAATTGTTACTAAGGTCACAGAGCTCACATTAATTGTGAGCTGTGGGCTCAGTACCTCCATAAAAGAGGAGGACTCAAGGCACTGGGTGGGTGGGGGAGCATCTCAAGGTAGAATGTCACCCTTGACCAACATGTCTCTTTCCAAAGGCCTACTGAGAACAGGAGATCAGAGCAAAGCTGGCAGAAACTGTAAATCCACAAGCAGGACGGGGCACCAAGACATATGAAAAAACACGGCCCTAACTTGTTTTCTTTCTTTTTTTTTTTTTTTTTGGTTCTTTTTTTTCCGGAGCTGGGGACCGAACCCAGGGCCTTGCGCTTCCTAGGTAAGCGCTCCACCACTGAGCTAAATCCCCAGCCCCCTAACTTGTTTTCTGAAGAGTATGTAACGTGGAGCTAGAAATGAACCGATCATTCCAGTCTCCTGGGGGGGAAAATGCAACGTCAGCTTAACTAGCCAGTTGATTTAACATCTTTTTGTTTTTTAGAACAAAACTTGGGGAGAGGAGTTAAATAAAAGTGACTGGCAGCTGTTGGCTCGTTTGCCGTTCTCCCTTTTCAAATGTTTACACCGGTTTCTGCCTATCTGGTGTTTTAATTTATAGGCAAATGGCCACGGAAGGTGGTACTGTCTTTGTGTTCTCAAAGAAGTCCCTTCAGATGTGACCATAAGTTTGTGGTTTAAACAGACAGACACAGGAGGAATTATCGAACCGTCTGAGAAAGAAGCCTGTCCTCAATCCCCGCATCCCACCCCCACCCCCACCCCCCTCAGCATCCCACCCTCCGTCCCGTAACTGGAAACAGCCCGTGCCCGTGGACCAGCCGCTCAGGAATAGCTCGTGGAAAAATCGTGTCATTTTGGCACAGAGAGAGGGATCTGATTATTCTGTCGTATCTTTGTGCCAGAAGCGTCATGACATCAGCATGCTCCGAGCTGTAAAGTAAGTCTCTTTCCACAGCCTTCTTCAGGAGAGAGGGTCAGGGGAAACAGGCTTGCAAGGGTTCCTGGTTGCTATTGGTCAGCCAGTTCCGCTGCTCCTGGATGTTCACTCACCAGCCCACAGCAGGGGCCGATCCCCTCCAACGCCCCCACCCCCACGCCCCTGCTTCTGCTCAGCACCACTATAAACAAGGAGGTTTGTTGGTTACTAGGGTGCTGAGGGATGACTTACGCATATATCCAAAGGGAGGAGTCTAGAAGGACAGAGCTGCTCTGCTACCCTCAGGCAATCCTGGTCCCTGACACACTGTTGGAGGCGCTGGTTCCATTTGCGGCTGAGGCTTGTAGGCACAGAACTGAAGCAGTGCTCGGCTTGACCTCCAGATAACTCGGCTTTCCTCCCCAAATCATTTGTTCATACCCATTTTCTAAAAGCATTACTGTGCAACTCTACAATTCTCTACTCAATAGTCAGGAGAAAACTAAGTAAGGGCCCCTCAGGTTACCCACCAGGAAACACCTCGTTCCTTTCCCTTATTCCTCCGCACTGTAAACATTGTATACCTAGATTTATACAGTTTCAATATTCTCACAGGAGTAAGAGGTGCATGAAGAACACTGCTTTACATAACATGGAGAAAACACAGACCTGTTTTCCTGGGGGTGGGGGGAGTCTATGTTGGTCAAATGTCATAAACGTTTTCTAGACACCCATGAGAGCCATTTTGAGTATGTTTGTGTGTGTGTGTGTGGGGGGGGGGGGGTTGTATGTGTGTGCAGGTCTTTGCATGGAGGTCAGAGGTTGATGTCCAGCATTTTCCTCAATGTCTCTCCACCTTATTTTTGTTTAGACAAAGTCTCTCACTGAACCTAGAACTTGCTGATGGTTTAGGTTGGCTGGGAGTGCCCAGGTTCCTCCTTGCCCTGCTCTCCTGGTGCTGATTATAAGCCCGGGTAACCACGCCCAACTTTGTGCACAGGTCCTGGGGATCTGAACTGAGGCCTTCATACTTGCTGAACTTTACCAACTGAGCCATCTCTCCAGAACCCCATTTTGCCTTTTGAAATTCTACTTATTTAACATGGAAGCTTTATCCACTATAAGCCACTTTGTTTAGGGAATTGAATGCTGTAATTTAAAAACCAGCAAACATAACCTTGATCAGATGATTCAAAAACATAGGGTAGGGGATTCTAAGAGCTGCTTGATGGTAAATAGTCTTTTAAAGAGTTTCTATTTCTCTAGAATTAGGAATATCACTGGGGCGTGGCTCGTCCATGGAGACCAGCATGTGTCCCAGGTTAGCTCACTGGTACTGCAAAAACATCACTTTACAGAACTTAACCTTTTTGTGCTCTACTGACAAGTTCCCGTGGACCTTAAAGAGATTATCTAATCATGATATTTCAGAAACTTATGTCCCAGCTTACTTTTGGAAACCCTAAGGAAACTGTAAAATTTAACATCATTTATTTATTTATTTATTTATTTTTATTTTATTAACTTGAGTATTTCTTATATACATTTCGAGTGTTATTCCCTTTCCCAGTTTCTGGGCAAACATCCCCCTAATCCCTCCCCCTCCCCTTCTTTATGAGTGTTCCCCTCCCCATCCTCCCCCCATTGCTGCCCTCCCCCCAACAATCTAGTTCACTGGGGGTTCAGTCTTAGCAGGCCCCAGGGCTTCCCCTTCCACTGGTGCTCTTACTAGGATATTCATTGCTACCTATGAGGTTAACATCGTTTTTTAAGGTCAACTCTATCATATCCCAGCTGTCAACAACAACCTTTCCTCCTCCCCGCCATCCAGCTTGTAGTAGGTGTTTCTTTCATAACCCAAGCTGACTCATTACAACAAAAAATGGACCCATGGGCTTTGATATATATACATATACATATACATATACATATACATATACATACACATACACATACACATACACATACACATACATATGCATACATATACATATGCATACATATACATACATACATAAACATATACATACACATATATGTATATATGTATATATATGTATTTATATATATACATATATATATATAATAGTCAACCTTTCATGCTTCATTGGGCGTTACCAGCAGAACTGATTGAATCTGTCACATAGCAGTTTTCTCTTCAAAAGAGTTTATGAATCAACAGGCTCACTCAGTGTAACCCTCTAACTAGTACCAAACTAAGAATAAAGAAAAAAAATTAAATTACTAACCTCATTCACTCACACCAGGCCGTCCATCTTTGGACATCATTCTGCACCCCGCCCCCCCTTCCTTTCTAGGGCTTTGTTTAGAAGCATGGAGATTCAGTCTCGGGCCATAATCATTATTTTGACTTATCAGTACGTGGACTACCTCTTAACTGAGGGGAATGTCCACTTATTTCTAGTGCCTTTTCTGTAGCCCTTGCATCCTTAACCTTTAAATGTTTTGTTTAAACATTTCTGGAAGCGCTTATAAAATACCTCCTTCTGTGTTTCCCGACTCCCCAGTTGATGGCATTTAGGACCCTCTGGTACCAGCAGGTGTTGTATTTTGCTTTCTTCAGACTCCAGCTGGTTACAATGATAGATTCTTGTCCCAGCCACCTAGGCTAGGACCACATTGGAGCAAAAATGAACCCAGCTCCAACAGACAGCAAGATAAATGGCTGCTGTTTTAAGTTTTAAATCCCCTGGTGGGAGTAAATATTGTTCTAGGGGAAAAGGCTTGACAAACATTGCGTCATCCTCACGGAGCTGTCTTGATTAAAACAGAATTTTTAGATTAGGTTGGTCCTAATCTAAATGTGTATCTATCTTGCTGTCAGGGTTTTTGCCCCACCCCCAACCCCCTTTTCCACTCTAAAAACACGGACATATTGTTGGGGATGGTCAAACAGGGCTGACACCTCCCTCTCAAGGGGCTCGGTCCCACTCTTGGTAATAGAAGGCCTCTGAACACTGACACTTTACTGAGGATAATGGCGACTGCAAAGGCTTAGTCAGAAAAAGGCCAGTTGTCACCTAAGTGACAGGCAACAGCTGAGCTCACACATCTGGAGCTAGAGGAGGGCAAACCTTAGCAGCCCTCACTCTGTCTACACCTTGGGACTGTCTGAAAAGACAAGATGAAGTTTCTTTACTCCAGAAGTACATTAAAAATATCTGATGGTGAACCATGTTAATTATATAACATCAGCGCAGACACTGCCTTCCCAAAGCGCTGATTAAAACCAGGCGGCAGACAGAACAGTTCAGGGACAGATAGGAGATACAATTTCATCAAGTATAATTTGTCACTCATAAAACCTACCCTAAAAGCCACAAATGCAGCTTTTTTTTTTTTTTTTTTTTAACAGCACAAGTGCACTTGGGTTCCACCAGCGATTTTTACATATGCTCCTCTAGGCCGGTTCGCGGTGCGTTCTTCTCCTTGATCCTGGCTGCAGTTCTGCCGCTGACACGTTTTAAAACCAGGAACCAAGTGCGTCAGGCTTAAGAATCTGAGTCCTCCAGGGGCGGGCTGGAACTCAAAGCGGTGCCAGCCGTCCCCGCGACCTCCCGGGTACACCCCCCAGTCTTCAGTCTCCTGAACGCAATCTGTGGACAATTTTCCCAAAGTCCCAAAAATAACACGGCCCTGCCAATAGTCGTTGGCGATGCCGTTTGTTTTTCTTAGAGGGCAATGAAAACTCAACAGCTTTCTGCTGCATCCCGAATCCCGCTCCTGCTAATTATTAACAGACCTAGTTTCTTCAACTTTTTCTGCCAGAAGGGAGGACGCCGCGGCTCCCCTTCTCTCCCACGGGCGAGCTGCGTGCAGAGCAAGGGTCTCCACCGAGGGCAGGCTGCGGCTGCCTCGCCTGGGCAGGCGGCCCTTCTCGGGCGCTCTAAGGGCCGAGCCTCCCCGCCGACGCCAGTAGGTGACAGGCGATCCTCAGCCACTCACCCTCGCCTCCCGGATCTCTCGTGGCGGGGCTCCAGGCCAGGCAGCTGGCCTCGGCGCAGGGGGGAGCCGGCGCGACCTGGCTGCCACGCAGCACGAGGGGGCCGTGCGCCCAGCCTCTGCGCAGCCACAGCCCAGCAACCCTTCCCGTGCGGTCCCCGCGCTCCCAAACCACCGGACGTCCCACCCCGCGCCGTGACAACGCGGCCGGAGCCGCGGCGCCCCTCACCCCGAGCCACTCACCCCACGCGCGAGCAGCGGCCGCGCGGTCCTCGTCGGCGGCGCTGAGAGCTGCGGTCCTCCGCGTCAGGCGCGCTCCCGCGTGCGCAGCCCCGGGAGCGTCGCAGCCCGGCCCGTAGCGCTGCGGCCGCGCGGTCCAGGTCAGCGCAGGCGGCGCGGGGCTGGCATGGTGGTGGCGGCTCCCCGGCCGCTGCTCGGCTGCAGGCGGAGTGCGCGCTCCAGTCCGGGCCGCTGCAGAGCACCCGCCCCCGGCCGCCGCGCGGGCGCCAGCGAAATCCCGGAGCGCGGACGCCGGGGATCCAGGCTGCTCTGCGCGCCCACGCTCACAGTGCGGGGCCGCGATCCCTCCCGCGAGGCAGATCCCTCCCGCTGGGATCTGCAGGCCCCCGAGTCTCCGCCCCGCCCCGCCCCCGATTCTGTGCCCTTTTTAATGCTGTTGCCCAGGTTCAGCCAATAATTCAGATGGACTGATTGCGAGATAGGAAGAGTGAAGGGGAGGAAAAGGCGAACCCAATTTCCTCTGATCAAACAGTTTGACGGGGTCCCTATTAGGGTTCTCTTTCCTTCGGGGGCGTGTACAGAGGGCACTAGTTAATTAAACTCCTGATTCCTTCCGGAGCTCTCGCCCCTGGTAAACCCACCTGGACTCGATCCTATCTTGCTTGTGTAACGCTCCACAGACAAGAGGATGAGAATTCAGATCAGGAAGGCCAAACTGATCGTCTCAAGGAAAAAGCCTGAGTGCTACAACCGAGGACCCCAGGGGAACGCGGTGTTTGGGGCCAGGACCGAGTTAGCAGGGAGCACCAGATGCAGGCTCCAAAGCCTTCATTCCATCACGGAGATAATTTTTTCATTGACCAAGCCACTCTCCGCGTTTTCTCTGTGCCCGGTTCCCAGGGTTGGGCTGGGCTGTCAGGCTCAGTCGCCCACGTTCAACAGGGACTCTGCCTGTTTGAAAGTTCTGCCCTGACATTTGCGGGGCCCCTTAAATCTCAGAGCCCCTTACCTTCTTTACTCCCGGATCTGTGGACTCACATTATGGGCACTATGATCCCAGATCTCAGAGGGCAGAGCCCACTGCAGCTGGTAATGCCAACGAGACAGCTCTGCCTACAAAGCTGGACCTTTGTGGACCTCTCCATGCCTTCTAAACCTTCCAAGATGCCGAGAGTAGCGTCCTCCAGGAAGAGAAGGCTTTGAGTGTTCCGAGTTGTGAGGTTGATTGATAGATTTGTGTCTCTTTGAGGATAACCAAAACTGACCGACCACTTTAGGACTTTCTCTGGTAGCAAGTATGTTCCATTTCTTTGGTGGCGAAGCAAAGGGAGCCTTGCTAAAAATGGAGCCAATGATTACGAAGCTGTGAAGCGATAATAACTAAAGGCGAAGGAAGAGTGGTAGCTCCAGAGCTAGGGCCTGTTTTCCTCATCTCTTCCTGGGGTTCAGAACTCCTCAGTCTGTTAACACTCTGGATGCTACTGATAGACATAGGCTGCTGCTATTGAAATCCTTTCCCTTGTGACCCAAGCCTTCTCGCTCCTCAGCACTTCCTTGGCGGCGGCCTTTAAAGTTGTATCTCTTCATCTCGAACACATACTTCTTTTAAGCTGTAAGCACGGCGCTACTAACTAACCTTTCTGCCCAAGAAAACCCTCAAAAAATGACTCATTTCATGTCTAGACATAGTGGAAAATGAGTACTTTTTAAGGGCCAATATACTGTCTTGTATTTCTATCTATTTTCTCCCTTAAAGCTTCAAAGTAAATTGGGGTTTCAAAAATTAAAAATTGAGCAACGTAGTGGATGTATCAGGGGAGGATGGGTTGGAGGATGGTGTCAGTTATTTCCTCTGGGCTGGTCCTCCAAGCTCTTCCCTTCTGCAGCAGAGTTGAATGGGAGAAGCTAGAGAAAAGGGTATACTGTATAGCTTGCCCTCGGACCCCCCTATTAAATGGAGAGAGAGTTAATATGTTATAGTATGACATGAATATGGTAGCAGAGGGTTTACAGTTATGTCACAGAAACTTTCCTTAAAGCTGAGCATTTATTATATGTGGTGCAAACAAAGTGAGCACTTTCCCCTCAAGAAGCGTGACCTCTGTGCTGGAAACAAATGTACTAGAAACAATGTACTAGAAACGAACATCTTTGTAGCAAATACTTTCTTTTCACACCAAGATGCTCAAGAAATTACTCCGGCAGTTCAAGGGATGGTCTGAGATTAGAGTGAACTGATTTTTACATCCCAAGCCCTATCATTTACCGAATGGAGCTTAAAGTGGTGTCATTAGCATCGCTCACCCTCAGTTCCTCCTTGGTAATGAGGTTGATACCCAAGACAGAGAACTATTGGATTCCTGGGCTACTAGCCTGAAGATTTTATGGACGACATCTTTACTCACCCACCTTCCCTTACTCCACCTCCATGTAAAACCCCACAAATTAGGAAAAAGGCACCCTCCTGTCAGTATTAGGGATTGAACATAGGGCCTCATGCTTTCTAGGCAAGGGCTATACTACTGAGCAAAACTTTTGTGTCAGCATCTTACAAGGTTGCACAGGCTGGCTTTGAAGAATTTGAGTTCATCTCTCAGCCTCCTGAGTTACTATGGGTACAGGCACACGCCACCATGCCTGGCATCGGAAAAGTGGGAGAGCATTTGAAGTTTAGTGTATTAGGACTGTACAGATGGCTCTGCAGTCAAGAGTGTTTATTGCTCTTTCAGTAATTGGAGTTCGGTACCCAGTATCTACATCGGGTGACTCACAACCACCTCTATCTCCAAATGTAGGAGGTCCAATGTCTGCCCTCTTCTGGCCTTCATGGGCACCCATACCCATATCATATTCACTCCTATAGACATAGAAACACACATAAATAAATAAATAAATAAATAAATAAATAAAAGAATAAATAAATAAAATACATCTTAGCTCTCTGCCCCTTCTCTCTCTCTCTCTGACTCTCTTCTCTCCTGACCCCTTTCTTCCTCTCCTCCCTCTCTCCACATGTTCCTGGAAGGCCTTTCCTCTTCTCTTTCTCTCCCTCTCCCTCTCTCTGTCCCTCTCTGTCCCCTCTCTCTGCCTCTACTCCCTTCTCAACTCCCCTTCCCATGCCCTAAATTAGCTCCATTCTATATTAGACCCCATCCTGTGGCTGATACCTCAGGGGGAAGGGATGCCTCAACATGGGCCCACCGAGGCACCCCTCTCACTTCACCGTACTGTACTCTGTAAGACATATCCTCAGCGTTTTAGAAAAACACAACATACATTTGATGGTCCTCGTGAATATTGCCGTGGACCTTAATGTACAAAACATCCTGCAGCGCAGTTCCTTTGGCACACACCTACCACGGAGCAGGTAGTTCAGACTTCTGAGGTTCGCTTTTAGATATGCTGCCAACCATCTCCACTGCCAGCACACCATTTATACCCCACCTTTACATTTTACCCTAGCAGCAACACGTGAGGGTTCTGACCTCTACATCTTCACCCTCACTGCCTTTCTTGTGTGTTTACTTTTTTTTTCTCTTTTCTCTTTTTCGGAGCTGGGGACTGAACCCAGGGCCTTGTGCTTGCTAGGCAAGCGCTCTACCACTGAGCTAAATCCCCAACCCCTGTTTACTGTCTTCTTAATAGGCTGCTTGGTTTTCAAAGTCCCTGTTACTTCTGTTTGGGGATTTGTGCTTCTTTTCTTGTCTACTCATATTTTTTAAAGACAGGGCTTTGCTCTGAACTGGCTCTTTCAGGATGGGTAGAAGCTTACCCTACAAAGAAGGAGACTGCCAATGTAGGGGCAAAGAAGCTTCTGGAAGACATACCCAGGCCGCCTGCTCACAGAAGGTGAGAAACTCTTCAACAAGGCTGGAAAGGCAGCTCAGGGACTGTGGTGCTCAGTCCTGGTTGTCAACTTGATTGGATCTAGAATCACCTGGAAGACAAGAGTCTGGTGGTGGCGAGTGGTGAGAGTTTCTGGATTGAGTTAGTTGAGGTAGGAGGATCCACCCTAAATGTTGGCAGTGCCGTTCCCTTAACTGGGGTCAGCAAATGAACGAAAAGGACGAAGGGAGCTGAGCACCAGTGTTCGTCTCTCCTCTCCACTGCCTGACTGGAGATACAGTAGGGGGCAGTTGTTCCACGTTCCTGTCCCCGTGACTTCCTCATCGTGATGGACTGTACCCCTCAAACTGTGAGCCATAAGTAAACCTCCCAACATTGGCTGGGTACCCCGTCGAAGCAGCGAGAAGTGCAAGGCAGAGATGGAACCCCCGTTAGTATGGGTAGGGCCCTGGCTTTGATGCAGAGCCCCACGAAGTGCAAAGCAACCGTCTTTACCCTCTAAGCTCAGTGTGAGAGAGGAACTGGAAAAAAAAAAATCAAGTTCTCACGAGTGACATCATGCGACTGCCCATGCTTCCCTCAGTTCTGTTCGCGTTTCAGAAAAGCGCTGGATGTCTTTGCTATTGGGGAGTACGGGCAGTTCAGAGCGAGCCCAACTTTCCTCTGAAGTTCCCTTGTGGATGGTCATGTTGACGGTAATCTTGCCCCCGATTGTTCCTGGGGGTTATTAGTTCATGCTGAGCACCTCCGTGGCTTGTAAAAGCCCCCGAGGTCATTTGTTGTGAGTCCCCTACAGACAGGAGACAGGCATGGCCTTGGTGTTCTGTTTTGTCAGAAAGCTCAGCATAACTAGGCAAAGTACCGGAGACGGCCTGGCTTCAGGTCCCAGCTCTGCTGCTGCCTGCTATGCCAGCTTGGTGAGTTATTTTCTCTGCTTCAGTTTGCCGTACATTGTAACAGATATGGCTACTGCTAACACCCTAAAGCAGTTACTGTGCAGATTAAATGAGTTTAATGTACACAAATTCTTCAAAGTGGCGTTGTGTGTGTTAGCAATAATTTATTATTGTTGTTGTTATTTTACCAAAGAAGCATTGTGTGAGTCCTATAATTTACACATTTTTTTTAGAACATTTGAGATTATTTTTCTCATTAAAAAAAAATATACACCAGTATGGACTGGAGAGATGGCTCAGCAGTTAAGAACACTTGCTGTTCCTGCAAAGGACCTGGGTTTAGATCCCAGCACCCCTGTCACGACCATTTGTAACTCCATTCCCGTGGATATGATACCCTCTTCTGGCCCTCGTAGGCACTGCACACACACTGTGCACACACATACATGCAAAGAAATACTCATACACATAAAAAAAAGAACTAAATAAATCTTTAATTAAAAAGTTACGGGGCTGGGGATTTAGCTCAGTGGTAGAGCGCTTACCTAGGAAGCGCAAGGCCCTGGGTTCGGTCCCCAGCTCCGAAAAAAAGAACCAAAAAAAAAAAAAAAAGTTACTAACACTGAAACGCGCAGATCTTAACTATATGAAATCTAATCAACTGAAAAGTTTTGGTAACTGAACCCCCCCCCCCTTTCCCCACCACTTAAATAAGAATATAAAACATGCTCGTGACTTCCAATATATATATCGTAGAAAATAAAGTTTAATGGCCCAAACGTAGTCTCTATTGTGAACTTCCTGGCTGTTCTGGGTCTCCTTTTAATGGGGCTCTCTCTTCCTTGTCTTGTCACATAGATAGGATATTGTACCTTTTACATGCAAATCAATTCTGAACCTCTTTAAAGCAACGATACTAATTTTTATAGATATTGTACCCACGTGTACTGAGCTGTAGGTCCAATTCTCATATGTTGAGTTATTATCTCCAGGGCCTGCGTGTAACCTCATTTGAAAACTGTTTTTTACAGACATAAATCAAATGACACCAAGGGCAAGGCCTAGACTGAGCCTTAATCCTGTATGGTTGAGTTTTTCCTTCCTTTCTTTCTTTGTTTGAGACTAGGGTCTTACGAAACCCAAGCTATCCTTGAGATTGCTGTGCAGTTGAGGAAGACCCACAATTTCTAATTCTCTTGCCTTCATCCCCCATACTTGTGCCTTGTATAAGAAGGAAATTTGGAGACAGACCTGTGTTCAGGGAGGATGCCACAGACATGAACATGGGGATGGTGGCAATAATTCACAGGCCAAGGAACATAACAGAATGCAGTGAATTATCCGGAGCCAGTTGAGCGAGGGACAGCTCTCTGAAGGCACAAACTCCAGCTCTAACGTGATCCCACACTACTCCATTTTTCACCTGTGAGGCAATGTCTTTGTGTTGTCTCAGCTAGCCCACGTACGATGCTTTCTCTGGAGGTGCCAGTCACCAAATGTGGTACCCAATGACTCATGCCATGCTAATGAATGCTCTTAGCTCACCCCAGGTGAAGAATTCACAGCAGTTCAGACAAAATGGAGGGTTAAGCAAGAACTCAGGAGTGCTGAGAAGCCTGACCTGCCATCTGGGTCTGGTGGGTTCTTCACCTTTTGTTTGGATTTTGTTCCCTGTGCCTCATACCCCAGATTTCCAACCTGCTGACTCAGCCTGACATAGAGATTGCAAGGTGCAGGATCTTGAGCCTTTAGTGAGCTTGGAAGACATGCTCCTGGGTTGCCAGGCCATGGTGGACTTCCTACGCTTTTTGGGTCCAAGTCCACTGTCCTCAGAATAAGGAGAAGGCTCTCCTATTTGCACCTTTCTGCCTTCACCTGTGTTTGCACTAATCGTACCAAACTATTTACAGTTCTTCAAAAGCATCGCACTATCTGAGACCTCTGTGCTTTGATGGTACCTAGAAAGTCACCCGCTTATCACTCTCTTCTTTATTATCAAGTTCATTCTGTCCTTAAAACTTTTGCTTAAACGCCTACTTCTTGGTAGTCTACCAACGCGTATCCTTGCTTACATGGTGAGCACTTGACTGATGATACAACCTTTCTAGCCCCAAATTCTAGCATTTTACTACCAAAAATGGAGATGCCCGAAAATGGAGAATTTATTGGTGTTTTTTATTATTATTATTTTTGTCGTCATCTTGAGACAGGGTCTCTCTGCATAGCCCAGGCTGTCCTGGCATTCAGAATATAGACCATGTTTGCCTCAAACTCAGAGACCCACCTACCTGTGCCCTAGAGTGTTGGGATTGAAGGCACGTAACACTGCATCCAGTATATTCATTTTGTTTCCTGATTCTGGTTTTCTTATTTATACTCCAGAAGAATAAGCTTCACACGCCTGCCGGTTTGAGAACGCAAGAAATGATAGAAGTGAATGTCCCCTTTGCTTATCGGTATTACAGTTCTATCTGTTGGGCACCATCTTTTCTATGTCCAATTCGGTCATACAAGACTTCCAGGCTCACAATGGTGAGGACCGAAAACTTCAGAGAGTGCCATGGGGGCTTCAAGCATTCTTGCTGGAGATAACCCTGGGCTAAGAGCGCTACTTCTGGTCTTTTTCGCCTAAGGAAAACTCTGGAATGTGGAGTGGATGGGAAGGTAAAGCTCTTCTTGATCTCAGAAAGGTTAGCTCTTAGGTGTTCTGTGTGTATTTGCCCTTCTAGGAAAAAAGAAAAAGGAAACAAAACAACAAAAACAAACCACGGCAATTCCTGCTACAGACTCCTGCCCCTTCTGCTATGTTTGGACCCAGGCCCATAGAGCCTTTCTAGATAGCACGTGGTAGTGCACAGATATCTTCCAGTGTAACTTGTGCTGTTCGCCACAGCTCCCCCCCCCAGCTCCCCCCAGAATGCTGTTGTGTAACTTGGGTCTGAGGCCCCTAGATTTCTGGTCAGGCTAATCCTATTTCCTCTTCCTACACCAACTTCCACCTGAGCGCAGGACTTGTGGGGCACTAAAATTTAAAGTGTAAGAAAAAAAAAAAGATTATTACGCGCTCAATAGTATTATGGGCTGTGAGTACAAAAAGGAACAGCTTTTAAGTGGGGACTGCCAGCTTTGCGCTTCTACCCCCCCCCCCCAAACTTTACCTCAAAGAGGACATTGGTTTGTGGCTCCACTTCAGGGTTTTGCAAAACAACTGTGAGGGAGAATTCAGATAAGGCAGTGGTAGCAAGGGGCTGGGAGGAACCTGGGAATTGGCTCCCACGCCAGCCCCATCCAGGAAGGATGTGGTTTCCTCATAGGTGAGAGGCACTGATGGCCTGGAAATTACCCTTTTATGTTGGGGTGCTAGCCATGCGACCCTGTGTGACATTAGCAAAGTGATCTGTCACTCATGATGCGGTTGACCAAAATGCACAAAGGAAATCGGTTTACTAACCCTATTAGGCTAAAAGGCAAAGAGATGGGAACAGTAATCAAAGGGTAATATTTAATTCATAGACTTAGCTCTCTGACAGCGACTTTCTCTTTTAATTTACTTTCTACATGGCAAAGTAACGAAGTCTGAGGAAGCTTAAAGAAAAATGAGGAAATCCTCATGCCATACCAATCAACACAATCCTTTCTATAGAACTCTTTAGAATCCTTTCTATGGAGTTCAAACCCACTCTTTTCTTGCTTAAAAAAAAAAATCCTATTTCGCCTAAAAGCAGAATAATTCAATATGAGGAAGAAAAGCAAAAAGTCCACAAAGACGCTAAAGGAGCAATATATTTCCTTTAAGTGAATGGCTTGGACTGGGAAAATGGCCGACCAGACCCTGCCTGCCAATTGGTTTTCTGCCTTTGCAAGTTGCATGAAGTCTTGTTTCAACAGAATGTGGAATCTGTCCTTTGACAGTTGCAGACCTGGTCTCTTCCTAATTTCTCAAATGGGAGTAAATCAGTTGGCAAGCCTGCTGGCTGGGCAGAAAGAAATGGGGATACAGTGGGATGCTTATGGAAAGAAATGGGGATACCTTGGTAGGCTTCTGTCCTTGCTCATTGATCCAGAGATCAGGAGAGCTGTTGGGGGTGATGAGGGCTTGAGGACAAGCAAAAGGAGTGCTTTTCAAAATACAGCCCAAGAGAAGGACTAGAACAGAAGGTGCTGATGCTAATTTAACCTGACCATCAAGGGGGGTGTGGCTGTCAGCGGGTGTTTGCCAGTGGAGCAGAGGTGTTGAAACAGATATAAGTGACTTAAGTTTCCCAGAGTGCACCTGTCCACTGACGAAGTGAAATGACAATTGTTTCATTATCTTAAGATAGTTATTTTTTACTAGAGCTACTGTTAATAGCCGAACACACGTTGCATTTTCTTCTCATGTTTTAAATTAAAGGCACACATTGGTTTACAACATCTAAGCAGAAAACCACAGTAGATTTTCTTTGCTGATTTATGAGGATGATGTGGATGGGGAAGCCGACGGTATCTATGTTTTATCATGTCGACCCCTCACCTGTCCCATGAGGTTAGGTTCTGATTAACCTCTACCTTAGCTTTTGAAGGACACAGATAATTTCTTAGGCATCAGAGATGTCTCATAGCTTGGCCTTACACCTGCAGTTAACATGAATTCAATAAATATTGAATTGTTGCTGTTGCACTTACCCAGTGTGTAATCTCACATGCTAAGCTATGTTCTCATGCAGAATCATAGTTCGTGTCTGTGTTTTTATTTTAGACAGAATTTATTGGAGCCCAGGCTAGCCTTGAAGTCTCTGTGTAGCCAAGGATGATCCTGGAGATCTGGCCCTCTTCCTCCACCTCTGAAGTGCTAGGAGTCCTGGCATCTTCCTCTACTTTGGGGTGAGCTCAGAGTTTTATTAGAGAGATAAATATAATTTTTCTCCTTTTAATGAGAGACGGCTCCTCTCTGTTAACGGGGCCAGCAAAGAAAGGGTTAACTAAGGATCTTGTTTGAGGGAGGGGGGTTCGGTGGAAGAAGGCTATGATGGAGGGGAGACAGCATGAGGGATGCCTCGGAACCGGAAGTGGTTTAGTGTGGGAGTAAACAAGGAAGGTTGAAACCTCAAGATGGTGGACGAAAGCGTTCATATCACCTGATCTTCCGTAATGGCACGGAGAAAGGCATCGGCAGAGCAGAAACAGACTATGCAAATGGCGACTTCCTCAAGGCAAGCCTCTTCTGACTGGAAATAGAACCACTTAACTCATTTTCCTGTAATAGGGAGACTAGCTCTAGACAGCGCCTTTTGGGTTGCAGTCCTTAGGTTTATATAAGGAGCATCTGATTGTGATTTTTGGCGCAAAACAGCACAGCTGGCTGACTTGTTTGCCCCTTCACGGTGAAGAGAAAGAGCAAACAACTGAAAATTATGGAGACCCAGATTCTGGGTCCAGATGCCCCATTTGCAGGTCATGTGGGATGATGACAATGGGAATTACCCAGAAAAATTCCAGCACAGAGATTGGATATTTGATCTTGCGTGTTGGAGGTAGCGTGTGTCTGCATGTGCACACATTTGAGTGCTTAGGTGTAGGTGAACTGCAATGAGAAGGCAATGCATAGAGAGGAGATTATAAGATTGTAACCAGGACAAAGCCGTGTAGTCCATTAATTCTCACTTCAATCAGGAAGGGATGGGTTACTCCCTCAGTCTCCTGAATTACCAGCATGGGTAAGTCTCTATAGATAAAATAAGTAATACCTGAAAGTCTCTCTCCTACTCCTGGCCCCCTGTCTTTCTCCCTTAGAACCATACTTTGTAGCTGGCAAGATAAGGCAAGAAAAATGGCAGGTTCAAATCTTTCGGCAATTAAGGTGTATCACAGGACTTTAAACTTTAAAGGGCAGACTCTTAAGGTCCCAAGGGATTTGTCAGGTGACACCTACGCGGTGGCTGCTGAGTAAAGGAACGAGTAGCCAACTCAGGAGTAACTGGGAGCGATGTAGAAGATTTTATTATTTTTGAGCGCTCCATCTATTTAAGAATTTAAGGAAATGCTTAGCTTAATTCTCCAAATTCGCTAAGCGTAAGACAGACTCCGGTCGAAAGTATTTTTCAAGAAGAAATCCCTCAAATCCTCATTTACTTTCTGCTCAATAGGAATCTTCATTTAACCTCTAAATCCTGTTTGATTTTGAATAAGAACGCCATCCGATTTGCCTTCCAAGATCATTTATTTAGGCTCAGAACGAGGTCATGTGCTCCTGAATGGGGAAGTATTTTAGATACATTTGTTAGCATTGAACCGTGACTCCAGGGAGGGACCTGACTAGAGAGGTGAGGAGACAAGAAACACACAGATGCACAGACACACAGACACACAGACTCACAGACAAAAGGAAAAGCTGGAATCAGGCCGACTAGGCTCTCTGATGGAAAAACTCCAGTACCACAGAAACTCAGCATGCTCATTCTAGAGGTGGGGTTATTGAACACAGTTGAACTAGGAGAGAGGTTATCACATACAGGTAAAGAGGCAGGGTTTATGGTATACAGCTGGGGCAAGGAGACGCACTCAGCTAATCTTGGTATAGGAGTAGTCTCTGTAGGGGAGCAGTCCCCAGGCTGTAAATGTCTGGAGGAGAGGAGATGTGGTGGACATTTTTGGCAATATGTTCTCAACTCCTGAGAAAAGCTTTGGTATTGTTCTGAGCCTCCTCCTGGGTGGGAGGCATGGGTTTTCCTCCATGGATCTGAGGCTACAGAGTCCTTGACATAGTTGTGCCCAGGTCAAACAGTAGACATTTGATCAAGGTTTCCTATAGCGTTACTCTTGTGTATGTCATACGTGTCGGACACAGGATAGAGCTAAGCTTGACAAAATGACTATGTAGATGTTGTTGTAAACAGTAATTGGTCAACCAGTCCAACTGCTTTTAGAAGTCACTCCTGGAAGATATAACCTGTCATATAATTGTACAGGAAGGACCTTCTGTTTCCTTGGCCGAACTTGGCACCTTGGACTTGGGGTTCGTACCAAATGGTCCAGGTACAAGTTAAAACCGAAAGGCGGCTGCGGTTGGCTTCCATATGTGTCGTTAAAAGCAATGTTGTGGCAGAGGTACACAGTCCATCCCTCTGGCTGTGAGGCTCAGCCTGGCAGAAAGCCAATCTAGGAGAAGTCTGAAGAGGCTTGGATCAATGTACAACATGCAACCTGGCCATAAATCATTGCCCGCAAAATGAAGAGCTGACGTTGGATCGATAATTGCCAGAAAAATTAAAAATTTCATTTAGTGAAACCGAAAGGCAATGTTGAGCAATTAAGCTGAAAATCAGCCTACTCTTCGGGGAGGGCAGTGGACCAAGACCCCACCCCCAATAAATCTTGAAATGAATGAGAGACATTACATTTTGTAGGTCTTTTCCCTCCCTCCCTTGCCCCCTCCCTCCCTTCCTTCTTTCCTTCCTTCCCTCCTCCCTTCTTTTCCCCCTTTCTTTCCTTTTGATGCTACAGAACACATTCGAACTTGGTAGGCTGTAACTCTTAAGAGTCCTTGGCCTCTTCTCACTGTTTTTAAGTCTTTGGGTCCATGCAGTTAATGGTACGTGCATATTCTACAAAAAAGAAGGCTTGTTAATGGTGGAGGTTAAAGAGACCCGGGCTTCCTTGGAGTCTTTCACTTAATGACATCTCTTATAGGATATTCTGGAATCTGTAAACCAGGGCCTGTGTCTGGAGTTGCAATAGCAGAGACAAACCTGACAAGGTCCCCTTATTCCCTGTTCTACATCGAAGTTCAGCTCTGTTAAGTCTAAGGCAGAGGTGTCCCACTCATACCCTTCTTTTTTTTTTTTTGGTTCTTTTTTTCAGAGCTGGGGACCGAACCCAGGGCCTTGCGCTTCCTAGGTAAGCGCTCTACTCATACCCTTCTTTTGTGCACTCTTACACGTGACCCCGTTGTCCTTTCTCAGAAGTACAGGAGGACTTCCTCCTTGCCCCTCTGCCTGTGTGTTCTTGCCGATGGAGTAGTGGTAGATACTAGGCAGAAAAGAAAGGTGGGATTCTGTGCGAGAAACTGTCTTCATGCAGAATTGATCTCTAGTGCATACTGGCCTGGCTCCCTGTCCACTCCTCTTTCAGCGAGATAGCTAATTGCCTGTGAGCGAATTGGTCTCCCTGGGCCTTCTTTTCCCACACCGGAAGGAAGCTTTCTCTAAGGTGAAGCATCTTTGGTGTGACGGAGAGGCACTCAGGTTGTTATATGGTTACTAAGTCAGTGTCTGTGTGCCGTAAGGCAGTTTGTGGCCAGAGTCACACAGAACGCTGATGGGATTCCCAGTTAAGTTCAAATGAAATGGGCTCGAATTTCCTCAGGGCAACCATTAAACTCAAGCATCCCATTCTAAGCGATTCCTTCTTCTTGCCTCTGCTCCCTGAGTCGAACAGCATCTTCTGTGCTTTAGGTAGTAAGGAGCCAAATGTTCTCCTGGCTGCTGGGGAAGCAACCATTTGGCCTTCCCTTTTGTGACTCTGTTGAGATGTGGCTAAGGTTCTGAATGGGAGCTGGGCACCGGGGTCTTTAGCAGTCAGGCAAGAAGGCCAAAAGTAGTAGGTATGGCTGCAGTGTGTGGCTGAGAGCTTTGCTGTAGAAGTATTTATTTCACAAGGGAAAAAAATTATCGCATAGAGAAATGGAAAGAGAGCAGGCCGCTCTTAAAGGAGCAGAGTATCGATAGCAACCATTCCCATTGAACTTTTCTTATTTAAGAAAAGTTATTTATTTACCTATGTGTGTGTATGCGCTCATGGCTAAAGGTGCACTAGAGGCCAGTAGCCTTGAATCTCTCTGGAGCTCGAGTTGCAGACAGCTGAGAATGGAAATCTGATCCCCAGAAAGGGCTGCTGATTCTTCTCTGCAACCTCTAAGAGTTCAAACATTTTTACTTTACTCTGTGTGTGTGTGTGTGTGTGTGTGTGTGTGTGTGTGTGTGTGTGTCTGTGTGTGTTTGTGTGTGTGTGTGTGTGTGTTTCCAGGAGTTAGTTCTTGCCTTCCACTTTGAGGCAATGACTCTCTTGTTTCTAGGAAGTCTGAGCCAGGCTAGCTGGCCCAGAAGCTCGTGACTAATTTTATCTCTATCTCCTTTCTCACCATAGGGGTGCGGGAATTACAGAAGAAGAACCCCACACCCAACTACTTAGGTCCCAGGGATTGAACCTGGGATGTCAGGCTTGTTCAGCAACTACTTTTACTTCATGTGAGCCCCCTCCTGGCCCTTTAATTATAAGAATTTTGAAGAAATATTTAAAAAGCACAAAGAAATTGTGCTTTGGATTTTCACAAAATGATTATACCGGGCAAATGAAATTTGTTCTTCACTTAGCCTAAAAACACTCATTTAATGTTAATTATTATTCTTTTTTTGTAATACACTTGCATAGTGATAAACACTGATCATCTAATTCTTGATGCTTTTCCAGTATTTTCTCAGAGTATTTTGGAAAAAGATGTCGGATTCTGACGCTGGTTTTACCAGGGAGGGAAATGTGACAGAGCCCTGATTGTGTATTCAGTGCAGCTCTGGGTGTCAAAATCTCAAGGCAGGAGGTGGAGCAGCACATTACTAGTCTGAGTTCCTGAAATTCAAATGTGCTCTTTATCTAAGAACTCCCATTCTCCTTTCCTTTAGTCTTTCATTCATTTATCAAATACTTTTGGACGGTCTATGTCTTAGTTAGGGTTTTACTGCTGTGAGCAGACACCATGACCAAGGCAAGTCTTATAAGGACAACATTTAATTGGGGCTGGCTTACAGGTTCAGAGGTTCAATCCATTATCATCAAGGTAGAAACATGGCAGAATCTAGGCAGGCATGTTCAGGAGGAGCTGAGAGTTCTACATCTTCACCTGAAGGCTGCTAGCAGAATAATGACTTCCAGGCAGCTACGATGAGGGTCTTAAGCTCACACTCACACACACATACTCCAACAAGGCCATGCCTCTTAATAGTGCCACTCCCTGGGCCAAGCATATACAAACCTTCACAGTCTACTTGGTTCCCAGCACTGTAGCAGATGCTGGGATCCAGCAACTGTCAATCAAGACCCTCCAAGGATTTGGTGATTGTAGTAGAGCGCTGTGTTCTGTAGCTGCTAGACTTTATACAGTAACAAGTTGTCTTAGTTGTTTTACTGCTGTGAGCAGACACCATGACCAAGGCAACTCTTATAAGGACAACATTTAATTGGGGCTGGCTTATAGGTTCAGAGGTTCAATTCATTATCATCAAGGCAGGAACATGTCAGTGACTAGGCAGGCATGGTCAGGAGGAACTGAGAGTTCTACATCTTCATCTGAAGGCCCCTAGAAGACTATCTCCCTTGTGGTTAAGAGGAGGGTCTGAAAGTCTACCCCTGCAGTGACATACTTCCTACATGGCCACAGCTACTCCAGCAAGAGCACATCTGCTCCAACAATACCATACCTCCTAATAGTGCCACTCCTTAGTCCAAGCATATTCAAACAGCCGCAGGAGTATCTGCCCTCTTAGCATAGTTCCTTCCTTTAATCCCATCAGTCTCTCAGATATGAGAAGTAATTTACACATAGCAACAGTGTTGCAAGGCAGCGACCAACTTCTTAGCTCTCTTCTGCGTTACCATTCTTCAATTCCTCCACCCGGAAACTCAAATGAGGTGTTTAGCTTAGAGGTAAACCGTTTCAGTCTCCTTTTGGCCTCAGGACTACTCTTCAAGAGGAGAATCACAGCCGACATTTCACTCTGGGGGCATCATAACCTTTACCACCATTTACACTCACCACTACTGTCCGTCTTTCCCGCCACCCTGCAGGGTCCACAGGGCAGGGATACATTGGCTCCATGGATTCCTGCTGATACCTCAGAAGACTTTCCCTGAGTAAAGAAATTTGATCATTGGCTTACGTAAGCAGCGTAAGTTACCAGACAATCACCAAGTTCCTTTTTAAAAAAAAAAAACACTCGTGCCATAAATATTATCGTTGTGAATGAAATTATCTAGGTAACTGCGGATCTTTTGTTCTTTACAGAAAGCAATTTGATATTTTTCTTAGATTAAAATCAACCACATAACAGATTCACTGAGAGGTATATGATACAATCTTAAGTTATGCCATTGTATAAGACTTGAGATTGTGTTAGCAGTCACTTTACCTTCTACATTTATAGTGCTGGGGACCTGAATTACCCAAAGTATTGATAAATGAATGGGCGACTGATGGAAGGAAGGGTGGTTCTTAAAGAGCAGTCTTAAATTTCATGGCCATAAACTCTACCAAGGAGGATGAGGATGACAACCGCTAAGAGCTCAAAGGTTTGGAGATAAATGGTCTTTGGAAAATTCTTTGGCAAGAATTCCAGTCAACTCATGAAGCTCATCTCCCTCCACAGGGAGTGCACACACTGAATGTGTGTTTTGCATTACCGGATGACCTAGCTTGTCATTTGTACGCTTCTGCTCTGGTGTTGAAGTCAGTAACACCACGCATATCATGCGTACAGTGAGCTCATGCTTATCCCATTCCCATAATCCCTCTCTTCTCTCCGGTTGCCTGTAAGTGGAGACTGGAGGCGGAGAAGAGAGGGAGGGACTGTGTTCCTATTGCCCTGTTTTCATAGAGGACGAGTGTTCTGGGACAGATGGGGAGAAAGTGACACATCCGTGTTCCAGAGTCCCGGGAGTGGGCTGTGGTTTATGTGGGAGACCTGGCAAACTCGTTCAGAGCTAAATCCAAACGTTTCTTGCTGGCTGCTGACTTTTCTGTGTTTGGGGCTCTAATTTTAGATTAGGAATATTCTAGGACGGAACTATGTTTCATGTATGTTAAATGCGTGCTCAGAGCCTTTGTGTTGGTGCCTAGAGACACCCCGAGGCCTCTCATTCTTCAAAACAGCGTTCTACTCCGGTTTCACTGCTTTCCAGCTGAGCTCTGGCCCTTGGGCCCAAGGCTGGGATGCTCTCCCAGCCCTGCTAATACGGGCTTCCTGCTTTGAGCGGTTCATCATGCTCGGTTCACTTCTGCAACGACGCTTCATTTTCTCAAACATACCGTTTATATTTAGGAGACACGGTGGCTGTGATGATATGTAACAGACACACGGGAACTTTACAACACCCAGGGCGCTGGACTCCAAGTCTGGGAGCTGTTAAGGAGAGGATCTGTCTTTCCCCTGAGAGCCTGGGCTTAAACCGTTCCTTGCTTTAGGCAGAAAGAGCAACAGCCAAGGAAGCAGATTGTGGTGACGCTGATTCCGCCGATGACACAGGCTTTCCTGCAGCCTGGTCAGCCGAGCCTCCTCTTCCCACTACACAATCCAAAGCCCCAGAAAGTTTGCAAAGAAAATGGACAGAGAACAAGAGCTTAAGGGCCCTTACTTTAAGAGATGTAATTCGGCAGGGTTGGCTTCCAAAACAGGTAGAAAGAGCAGTTTCCAAGGTCACGCTGTCACGCTGCGCTCTCTCTCTCTCTCTCTCTCTCTCTCTCTCTCTCTCTCTCTCTCCCTCTCCCTCTCTAGGCTAACATGATGCTAGCGTTTTGCTTGTGATCCCACCTACTCCCACTTAGAGTTTCTGGTTCAGTCACAGAGGAGTCACTATTAACCTGTCTTCCCAGTGGGTCACCAGCCACTCATCACCCAGAATGCTTTGCTTATCATGGTTGGCTCCCAGCAGCTCAGAAGGAATAGGAGGACCCTATACTCCCTGTACATTAAGGAGGTGCATTTGGGCCCATTAGAATTCTCTCCTTAGGTTTGGAAGGGGATTCTGTATCTCTTTAAAAAACATAATATTCGAACTTAGGAGCCCTGGGGTAGCCTTTTTATACTCATGTATGGACCAAACAGCACTGTGCTAAGGAGGTGGGAGAGTTGTAATGAACAGACCCTCACCCTCTATGTTCCCATCCTGGCTTTGTGATAAAGTCGTCCATCTTCCCGTCTTCGTTACCAGAGCAAGTCAGTGGCTTTTAATGGAAAGACCACTTCCAGCTTCGTATCTCCAGATGTGGCTGCAAGTGGGGAAAACATACAGAAGAGGAGACAGTGTATACAAACGGTTCATCATGTTGGGAAACTGGAGCTTTTCTTTTTCATTTCTGGGATGTTTATGGTGTACGAGACAAACAGAGTTCAGAGCTGAGCCTAACAGATGGTGAACATGTTATGGCCACAGCCGGGAAAGTCATGAGCTATGTGAGTGTTTTGAGACAGTGTCTCTTGTAGTCCTGGGCTAGCCTTGGACTTGCTATGCAGCTGAAGATAACCTTCTGTTTCTGACCTTCCTGCTTGCTGATGCTGTCACTGTCTCCTAGAATCAGCTTTTAAGAGATCATGAGTCGCACTGGAAGTTTCACTTAGAGCCTGGTCCTCTCGGGCAGATGAAATCAGATCCTTTCCCAGGACATGGACTCTTGGTGGGAGCCAGAGATCATTTATCTCTGATATAGGACTTGGGGTGTTTTGAAGTGTGTATATCACCATTGTTTTGCATACCAAAGACAGAAGGGGGGACTTTAAAAGTTGCTCCGAAAATCACCATTTCCCTTCCCTGTTCTGACACAGATAATTTATATGCCACTTATGGTGCGACTTGCTCAGACACCATTATGTTTCAAACACAAATATTCTTGTATTTTCATTATTACAAAACAACTTGCAGTTTGTCCGAGCCAAGTTTGGCGGGGGGCGGGGGGTTGGGGGGAGCCGGCCATGTCTGCTTCTCATAAAGCATATCTTGACTCGGTGTTGGATGCCAGGCTGCACGAGGAGAGAATCCCTCTTGGGCACACAAGTGTAACAGGAGATGACTCTAGTATTTTACTTATTACCATAAGGTGCTTTTTAAATGATTTCTTTTATTTATTTATTTCATTTTATTTTCATGTGTGTCGGTGTTTCACTGCATGTGCGTCTGTGTGAAGGCGTCGGATCCCCTGAAACTGGAGTTGCAGACAGTTGTGAGCAGCCATGTGGGTACTGGGTATTGAACCAGGGACCTCTGGATGAGCAGCCAGTGCTCTTAACCTCTGAGCCATCCCTCCAGCCCTTGTCTTATGGTGTTTTGCCCATGTATCCTTATTTCTACCTTGCACATCTTTCACATGGCAACTCTACCTAAGAAGAACAAGGTAGTTACATATTATTCATACTTATCAGACAGAGGCACAAACTGTATCCTCAATAGATACTATTAAAAAGCTTTCCTCCTTCAAGTTTTCCTTGGCACTGTTTTTTTTTTTTTTTTCCTGGAGGCCTGGACTCTCAGAGTTCTGCACAGAGCCTGGATACAGGTTTCTTTTCCCAATCTCAACTGCTCCATTTCACGTACGTTCTGCGTTAACTGGCCACTGGCTCAAACAGATCCCTTCCTGGTTTTCATCTTCTTTCTCTACCTGAAACTACTGAAGGTCTCATGGGCTTTCCCTTCCTGCATTGGTTTCCCCTTGTTACACATTTTGCCAGATGGCTAGGTTTCGAGTGGGGAATTTTTCATAATAACATACCACTGTTTTCTATGATCCCACCCACTCTGTCATCCGCAGGAACCAGGGAAAAGAGTGAAGTGTCAAATTAGTCACACCTGGCAGCAGAGCTCAGAAATGAAAGAAGAGAAGGAAGAAGAGGAGGAGGGAGAGGAGGAGGAGGAGGGGGAGGAGGAAGAGAAGGAAAAGGAGGAGGAAGAGGAGGAAGAGGAGGAAAAGGAAGAAAAAGAGGAGGAGGAAGGGGAGGAGGAGGAAGAGGAGGAGGAATGCCAAGTGAATGGCTTGGATTGCCAAGTTTTCATAGAAAATCCTATTGCAATGAGGCCTGGGTGAGTGTGTGTGTGTGTGTGTGTGTGTGTGTGTGTGTGTGGCTCCATGTACACACTCAGAGCTGTGTTATGTATTTAGAGCCTGTGGTGGGTGGCAGGGCATTTTTAACAGACGTGGAGCATGTGGAGCACAACTGGGGTAGAGGAGGGAGGACTGGAGATGGGGTGGGAGTCGGGGGAGGGGAAGAAAGCACTGCGCTTCAGGAAGAGATGAGGAGGCTAACATTGAAAGCTTGGGGTGGACATGCATAGAGAAGGCAGGAAACTCATAGTGTGCCAAGGTTTATTTATTAGAACTGAACGGTAAGAAGTGGAATTCCTCACCAAGAGACACAATTTGTAATATGCAAGACACTCCATTCGCCTAGAGTCTGGAGTCAGTGCAACGCAAACAAAACTCTTCCTTCGAGAAGCAGAAGCTTCACCCTGACAGGTAGCGGACAGATAATGTGCAGACATGACATTCATATGGAGCGGCGTTCATGGGAAAGCGGTTTTGGATAGTGAGTTTGGAGAAATTATGGAACCCCTGTGGGCCTTGATCTCCTCGATTGAAAAATGAAGCAGTCGGGCTGGGTATGTGGTCTCCAAATGCTCTCTAAAAATCCTTCCTAGAAAATGTCCCCATTTACTCCAGTGTGTGAGCAGAGCTGGCCGGACTCTTCCTCTTACACCGCTCTTTAGACATGGTTGCCTTCTGCTAGTTAGAGGGGAAGAAGCTTTGCAGCAGCCACTGCACTGCACTCTTAAACTCCCCTCTGGTTCTATTACCTGCAACGTGTGCACATTGGGCTTAACCACACTGTGGAGTCAGTCAGATGTTTACTGAGCATCCACTGTGTCCTGGATCTAGTCATCCTGTATAGAATCAGGCAGTAGGAGACAAAGCCCTTCTCACAGAGAATCTGACTGGTTGCGGGATAGAAGCCAGTCATAACTCGGGTTTCTATTGCTGTCATGAAACTCCATAAACAAAAGCAACTTGGAGAGGAAAGGGTTTATTTCACTCACACTTCTAAGTAACAGTCCAGGAACTTAATCAGAGCAGGATCCTGGAGGCAGGAGCTGATGCAGAGGCCATGGAGGGACGTTATTTACTGGCTTGCTTCCCCTGACTTGCTCAGCTTGCTCTCTCTCTTTTTTTTTTTTGGTTCTTTTTTTTCCCCCCGAACCCAGGGCCTTGCGCTTCCTAGGTAAGTGCTCTACCACTGAGCTAAATCCCCAGCCCCTCAGCTTGCTCTCTTAATAGAACCCAGAACCACCAGCCCAGGGATGGCACCACCCACAATGGGCGGGGCCCTCCC
This sequence comes from Rattus norvegicus, assembly GCF_021556685.1. Classification (NCBI taxonomy): domain Eukaryota; kingdom Metazoa; phylum Chordata; class Mammalia; order Rodentia; family Muridae; genus Rattus; species Rattus norvegicus. Next base: position 134,351,732 of record NC_141540.1, read on the forward strand.
CCATTGATCACTGATTGAGAAACTGCTCTGCAGCTGGATCTCACAGAGGCATTTCCTCAAGTGAGATTCTCTCCTTTCACATGACTCTAGCTGGTGTCAGGTTGACATAAAAGTAGTCAGCACAACACTAAAGGGTGCCATCGGCGTCCTCAGAGTGATTGGCATTATTACTGCAGACAAGAGCACAGAAACAGCAGTGGTCGTGCTGAGGCCCGGGTCTTGAATGGAAGTCTGGGTGACCGTGCGTGAAGTCTCTTAGGCACTGTGAAAACTGAGGCAGCAGAACAACAAGTGGGCAAATGCCAGTGGCCCATTTGTTTTTCAGCCCTTGCACAGATTAATCTCCAGGCTTCCTTGACCCCCTCCTTTTCCCAACAGAGTCAGCACTTGGTCCCCGTGAAAGGTCTTACCATCCGCGTCCTTCCCTTCGTACCAGCCTCCGTCTTGAGATAGCATCTGCTAACTTCGTGCCTCGACTCTGCCTTCCTCTTCTGCACTAAGGTTGGTTCCAACTATATCACCCTGATATTTAAAGTCCTTATCACCGCCCCTGCTTCCCAGCTCTGCCCCCAAGCTCCAGCCAGGGACAATGTGTTCAGATGCCACATCCCCCAACCCTGCCAGGTCTCCTGGGACTGCCCAGGTTTTCATAGGCACAGAGCCTTTGAGGCTTTGTTCCACAGCGGGCGATGGGAGAATGAAAGGCGTTAGCAAGCGGGGCTTTGAGCTTCCGAGTGTTTGATTTCTGCGTCTACCTAATCCATTGACCTTATGTGGTCTGGGTTTTTTTTTCTCTTTAAGTTTCTCAACTACATGAAAGGAGAATGATCCCGACAGCACCCATGCCTATAAGCTAATATATGCAAAATGCTGCTTAAAATGCATACCAAATAGTAATTCGATTTTCGCTTCATAAGACAACCCTGGGACACTGACCATCTCTCCGCCTTTTCTCACAGAGCTCCATGCTTCTCTGAGCAGCTGAGCCCACTCAGACTATGCCGTGATGGTGAGGCGCTGGCCGGTATGACCTAGGGGTCTCTCAAACTCCATTTGGGACTTTGAATAGAATCCGCATCATAGTATTGTGGAGTTTACAGGGGCTGTGACTCGATCCCATGCAATCAACGGCTAGATTTTGACTTTCTGAGGAGAGGGCCGCACTGGCTCTGAGCAAAAGTTCAGAATTGGGAATGGACTAGCTAGGTCCAATATAGAAATCCTCTCTCTAGTCGAATTCTTATTTCTTTGCATATAGTTTTCCTTGTCATTATATACCTTTGCTTAGCCATTCCTTAAAGTCTCCACACATCCGTGAAAGTAAAGCTGAGGTATAATTTGGAATTCGTCTACAGTTTTTGTGTTTTGTTACCCATCATTGAACAAGGCTCATTTATTTAACTTCTTGTGGGGAAGAATACTCCCATCATTTTTTACTTAAATGTAAATTGAAAATAAAAACCACTAAATCAGTGTCTGGGTTTCCGTCTGACAGTTTTTGAAGAGCAGGAAAATAGCAGTTCACCCTTCTACCTGGTAGAGAGTGGTCAATAGAGAGACTGAGGTAAAACGGGAGGTAAAGATTGCTGATTTCAGGCATGTTGTTCCTTCTCGAATTATAGCCACTTAAAACAAGTCTCACCGAAATGGACGTATGGACAGACTGACGGCTGCCCTTGGTCACTGTAATACATATGTCATTACCTGTCTAGAGTTCATGCCTGAGGCAGTGGTAACAGACACTGTCACCTGTGGTCTCTCCTGCAGCTTTGACTCTTGTCAAAGACAAGAGTGTGTCTCAGACATTATGTGCTTTTGGGCCGTGCACAGTCCATTTAGGTAGAATGAGTCATCATAGACTCCTTAGTTACAGGACATTTCTGGGAGAAAATTTAATCCATAGCACATTGGTTAAGATAGGTGAGGCTCTGTGTTTTACAGTATGATCCCCCCCATCCCCCAAGCCTTCCAAGACCTATGTCTTGAAAAGGTTGGCTGAGTCTTGAAAACCATCCCAGTTTGGAATGTGAGGCCGGCCTCAGAGTGCCTCATTGGAGATCGCTTTGGGTGAGATCCTAGTTCATTCTCCAGCTCTCTTCTTGTAGCTATCAGTGTAAGTACTTGTTATTTTCACATCTTGCTTGGCTGTTTCCTCCTGCCAATGGTGGTTAGAAATGACATCCCCTGTGGAACCCAGGTCTACATTGGAATAAGGCAGCCTGAAGTTTAGCCAATGGGCTTCCATTTTCCCCTTCAAATGCTCCCATTAAATAAAGTAAATTCATTCTGAAGCTGGCCTCTCTCTCTTTCTCTCTCTCTTTTTTTTCTCTAGAAGGCTTGCCAAATGCATTCCATCTATATTGAGTAAATTTGGGCTGTCATCTCCAGAAAGTTAAGAATAAATGAAACATAGTGCTGATAAAAGATTACAGCATGCCAGCAAGGCGGACCAGTCAGACCTTCTTTTCCTTCCTGGTTGTCACGCAGCTGGGTCTCCCAGCCATTCCTGGCTCTCCACTTTATAGGAGGTTTTATTGGGTGCCTGCTGCACTGGGCTTAGAAGGGGGTGCAACTTGTTCTCCTCCTGCTTGGAAATCTGAGACCATGACTCTTAAGAGCTGCGCCCTGGGCAGGAACTCCAGTTAGCACCTGAAGGTGTCAACAAGGAGGGAAACTGAGGAAGGGAACTTCTGAGACGAGAGAAGCTTTCCAGGTATTGTAAAAGCAGCTTGTCACTTGGGTGAGTTCCCTCCCTGCTCGTGCTTAATTATCCGTCAAAGTCAGGGTACACGCGAAAGATGCACAAGACAGTTGTATGTGTCAGAAGGGAAAAGAATGCCTTTTTTTCTGAATGCCTCTGAAACAGTTACAAATGAAGTTTCTTCAGGACACAGAGTGGGAGAATTTGATTTTAACATTTCCCCCTTTCTCCGCCGTAATCATTGTAGGTGACAAAGACCCAATTATCTGAAGAGAGCATGACAATTTTTAGTAACTGCCTTTCAAAACACAGAAGTCGAAAACTCCTATTGTCTGACATTATTATGATTGCTCACTTTGGTTCAGAATTCCTTCAGAATTCCTTCACCGTCCTCCCCACTTCTCCATTCTTCCCACCCTCCTTCTTTCATTTACGTAAAAATATAATGTTTTTTTGTTAGCGACCCTAGAATCAGGCAACATCTATCTCTGTCCAGTAAAGCAATGAGTTGGACAGAGCTGGTTGGCTCTCCAGGTAGAAAGGCAAGGATTGAAAATAGAAACACACTCCCCTGACACATATACAGCAGAGGACTGCCTGGTCTGCCTCTCTTTGGAGGGAGGGTCGGCCATCAACTCTGTCTACTCTTCTGTACTTACACACTGACATTCTCCTGCACCCAGCCCATCGCTACCTTTCTTGGTATTGTGATGACCATCTCTGGGGCTGTCACCTCCATGCACAGATCTGCTTTCCCACGGTCGAAGGGCAGCTTTGTGTTCCTCATGCTAACCAGATAGCAAGCATTTCTCTGGAAGGTAACCAACGCTAAAGACACACCTTTGAACATTCTGCTACTGGGGAGGCTTCCTAACATATATACACACACCCATACACTTATTACAAGATTTAAATTGTGATACCCTATAAAGGCGGGGGGAGGCAACACCTTCCCTAGACACCGTTAGCTATTAAGTGAAAAGCCGACTGTTGGTATAAATTATATATTTTTGAGTTGTTGGTCAGTGATACCCTACAGATCTCCAAACACTGCAGGCTGCTGCCTTTGCTGTTGCTTACCCTCCAGGACTTGATGGTAAGACCCTGTCTTAGTGACTTTTCTATTGCTATGATTGGACACCAAGACTAAGACTCCTTATGGAAGAACGGTTCCATTTGGGGCTTATTGGTTTCAGAGTGTTAGGGTTCATGACCATTATGGAAGGGGGCAGGCATGGTGCTGGAGCAGTAGCCAAGAGCTCACATCAGAGAGAGAGAGAGAGAGAGAGAGAGAGAGAGAGAGAGAGAGAGAGAGAGAGAGAGGCACACTGGGAATGGCTCGAGCCTGTTGAAATCCCAAAGTCCTCAGCAACAACTCCTCCGACAAGGCCACACCTCCTAATCCTTCTCAAACTGTTTCACCAATTAGAAACCAAGTATTAAAGTATGAGCTCATGGGAACACTCTCATTGAAACCACCACAGGCCCTGTTCTTGAAGATACCACATTCCTAAATGGAGAAGTAAAGGGGTTACCGACCTGGAAAATTCATTCTTACTGGTTAGCTTTCACAGTGCTGTAAGGTTCTCAGGAGAAACATTATCACCAGTATTATCCAGTTGTAGACCCTGTGAGCTGTAATAACAACTGGCCTCCTATATGGCCACTGGCATGATAGTGGCATAATCATTACGGGAGTAACCGATCACTTTCTGATTGGATCTAAAACTCATTCATGAGAAGGAACCCATGCCTGGTATCATTCACGGGGTCCCAAACCCCACGGATGGCTATGTCACAAGTCCTACCAGAGTACCTAGTAATATTACTCTGCTAAATGGACATAGCAAAAGCTGCCCCTTATGGTCTTATATTTATACCCACGGAGCAGGGCAGCTTTCGATCCTTATCAGAGAAGCTTCTTTTTGCAGTGGAGAGTGATTAATACGGAAGCCAGCAGCTGGTCAGTGTGCAGAAAATTAGATACCATGAACTGCTTCAGCTCTATATGGGACATCTATGTCTAGTTGCATCCCATAATAGGCCCAGGAGTCACCATGGAAGAGGATGCAGAAAGAGGATACAAATCAGAGGGAGGGGATACTTGTAGCCAAAGAGCATTTTCAGGACACCACAGGCCAGCTGTTCATACGAGTTCACAATGGCTGAGGCTACATGCACAGGACTTGCATAAGATCAAGTCAGACAAAAAAAATCCTAGCATGGATTGCATAGGGGCTCGTGAAATCTCACCTCCCGAGGACAGTTGGTGGCTACTGGGAGAGGTTGAGCGACTCTTCTCAGTGTTTTGAGCTCTGAGAGGCTACCCATACTCTAGCAGATAGCCCCACACTGAAGTACACACAAGTGGCAGTAAGTAGACTCAGTGGATATTAAATTGGAGAGGGGGGGGAGGGAGGAAGAAAGAGGGAGAGGGAGAGGGAGAGATATCGTATTAAGTTGAAGTTGTGTGGGTAGAGGAGAAGTTGGGGGTGGGGCTTGACTCCAAAACACCATATAACTGCTTGAGTATTAAATAACATATTTAATTAAAGAAAAGAAAGTCTTTCCTAAACATTTCTTTTCACACGGCTTCTGAAGGATTATGTTACAGGCTTTGTGTGACCCAGTCACGGGCAATCCCCTGCATCCTGGAGTAGCTGCTTTTCAGACAGAGAGTCTGGTTCTCTCTGTAAAATGTGAAGTGTCTTCTTCATCATCATATCCACAGTTAGGTACTGATGCAGGAAACAGGCAGGATTCTCGCCAAGGAATGTGGTCCTCAGGATGGATGCTAAGCCAATGGCAGCTGAGGGCTGAGAGCCCCTAGGACTGTAGATGCTGCTGTCTGACTGATGATCAGGAGTATTTGAGAAGGGACACTGCTTGCCATTTCCTACCCTAGTCCCTTGCTTTCCACTCAAGGAGGAGACAACAGTCTAGTAACAAGGGTGACTTATGGAAGCGACTTCTCTCTGAGACAATCTCTTCATGTAAGTTGGCTTCAGGAGGTTCCCAGCAATGTTGTTTCTTGGGATCTATGTCGATCATGAGCAAGGGTTAGTCTACGGTTAAAGCCAAAGCAAGTAGGATAGAAGCGACTCCTGGGAACACAGCACAGCGCCTTTAATACTCACCCCTGTTTTACAAGCGGGTGGTAACACATTGCTTGTCATTAAGGGCTTAACCTGTGAGAGGTGCTTTCACAGACTCATTTAACAAACATTGAGCAAGGGCCAGCTACGGACAAGGCACTGTCCTGGACTCTGGAGACAGAGCAATGACCAGCCAAAAGACAACATTTCTTCATTCAGGAAGTTTGCATTTATTTGAGTTATGCTGGTTGGGCATGTTATTTGGATCTATAGAATGAAATACTGGACATAGTGGTATTAACTCATACCCCCACCACACCCCAGTGCCTGTAGATGGTAGAGTCAGGGCCAAAGTTTGCACCTTCCGATTCTAAGTTAAGCTTTCTTTCCAAAGCAGTACTTTTAACATTGACACTCGGGCTTTGGATCCAACATCTATAAAGGGCTATGGTTATGTCTTATTTCTCTTTTCCTTGCTTAATAAAAGCATTTTTTAGAGTTGGCAATTTCTACCTGGTTAGGGGGTTGGGGGTGCTCTTGCACATGCGCATTGATTTGGTAATCGTTTGTCTTCAATTTGGCGAATCTGGACCGTCTAAGCCCACTGTGGTTTGCAAAAGATGTATATTTAAAGACGTACAACCGTGAGCTTTCCTTTAAGCGAAAGAAATTGATTTCCTATACAGTTCCCCTCCCCGTTCCATATCCCCTTACATCATTTTGTTTTCTCAATTTCCTCCAGTCCCATACATTTCAAACCCGGGTCTTCTGGCTTTTCAGCACCGCGTTCGGGGTGAGACTCAAAAGCCACTGGCTCTGAATTTGTTCTAGCTGTGTGAAAGCGGAGGATTCCTGGAGAAGGTCGGAGTTGACAACCATTTCTGCTGTTTTACAGCAGTTTTCTGGAGCAGGTAGCTTTTTCAAAACAGAACAAGTTTGAAAGGGTTAACACCACTCGGAGTTAATAACCGTGGCACGCCCCTCTCCCGATCTAGTACCTCCCCTTTTCTATTGCCACAAGGTGGATCAATCCCCCGCATAAATGCTCTCCACAGATTAAAACAGGGTGAGCACTGCCCAGGTGACAAGAAGAATGCTAACACCAACGGCAGGGAGAGCTCAGTTCTTGTAGTTAGCAGATTGGACATTTAAATAATCTTAAAAAAAAAACCAAAAAATAATAATCGTGAAAAGGCACAAAGTCAATTCTTGTTCATTGTAGAGATGAACGAATTAATGTTTTATTATGCTCTGTCTTTGCAGATACGTTTCTTTTTCCCTATAAAAAATAGGATCCTAGATTTTATGTGTCTATTCATACACAATGCATATGAATGCAGAAGGAAGACCTTGGAGGAGGAGGCTAGGGGGAGGCTTAAGGGAGAAGGGATGAAGAGTCGAAGTACTTGGTATGTTTAAAAGACATTATCTTCATGAAACCCGTAGCTATGTACAAAGAAAATACACCCGTTTATATAATTTAAAGAACATTTAAAAAAAAACCCTTCATTTCAGACTTAATTTTTTTTCTCTTCAGGAGGTATATTAGGGCAAATTATATATCATGGCAGAATAAATGAAATATATTATTTAATTATTTGTCTATCAGTGTACATCTAAATTATCTCCAAGCTTCTGTTGACGACTCTGGAATGAATACTCCTAACGGGAGACTATTGTGGACATGTGTGATTATTTCCTGAAACTACCTCACAAAGGTTTAAATTCTTCAGATGCACGGCAAAGTGAGGTGTTTGTTTGCCTTCTCAAATTATGCTCCGAATTCTGTGTTTCTCCTAATTAGATATGGCTGACTAGTTCATTGCAAAGATCTGCTCTGTTTCCTGCCTCTGACGCTTGCTGCATGTGTGGGACTCTGAGCCAGCCAATTACCATGCCCGGGCCTTTGATTTCTCATAGATAGAGTTCTGTGTATCTGTGATACTGGGAAAATAATTGAGCACCATCTTCTCCAAGTGTACAATAAACTCTACGGCCGTGCTACTTAGCTCTCCTTCATAGGTTTTGAGAATTAGAACGTCCCTGGCCCAACCACCTTGCTCTCTCATTTTCTCTCTCAGAACCACTCATTAGCTTCCCAGTGTCAGACTGTGCATTGGCTACCTGACTCCTTCCAGAAGCACATGACCAGTCAGAGCATTGAATCCCTTTGGATACAGACACAGAACTGAAAATGCCCTGTGTCCCCACCTCCGGTAAAACCATGCTTTTGCATTTCCTGGAACTGGGGGTGTGCTGGTTCATACTGGTCTGGAATTAATACTGGAAATTAATTTCCTTCACTTAAAGGAAAGCTCATGGATGTACATTATTAACTTTCTAACTTTGTAAATAATTGGTCACATGCAGCCATTACTAGTCATACAGACTCGTAATCAAGTTACATAAAGACAAAGAAGGTGAAAATTCAAAACTCATCACTCCTAGTTATTGTGCTGTATTTTATATGACTCTGTTCTTCAGGCTCCTACACCTCTATGGTGGGAAAGTTGTGAGATGGACTGGGGTGTATTTCTTCTCAATGCCACATTAATGATCTCATCTTGGGAGGTTGGAATTGACCTTGGGAATTGCAAATGCTACTCTCCAGACTCTCTTCTTTGCCTGGAAGCCATTTTGGTCACGGTGGCAGCTGGAATTGTTGAGAGGGGGATCTGTGTTCTCTTTGTTAGTACAGAGGGTTTGTTTTCTCTCTTCTAGTAACTACAGAGTGATCTTGCAGTCGCTGCAGAACCAATCTGGTCATCTGGGGAGAGAGCCCTAAGAACTGGAAAACAGCAGAGACAAGGGCATGAAAAGCCAAGCCTCCTTTCCTGTCTAGACTTTTGGGGACTTGTTTTTTCTGGACTCCTCCTCTACACAGCTTTATCAAGACCCAACTGACAAAACCAAGACCGATTCTTCTTATATTATTTTATTTTGCTACCGGGAATTGAACTTAGAGCCTCCCACATACTGAGAAAGCATTCTACGTTGTTAGCTCAGAAATTAGATTCTTAATGTCAGGTGAGCGTTGGGTATTTGGCTGGATGAGACATTGGCTTAACTCACATTAGATTTCCATGAGCCGCGCATGAAAGCTTTTATAATAAGAGTTCTATGATCAGAGGATCATAAGATCCTCTTATGGCTCTAATAATGCAGGATTACAAAACTATATAAAAGAAGGGAAGCCCTCAGCTAACTATGTAAATGCCCATAGGTGATATATTTGAAGAGACAGCAACTAAAAGTATTTTATAGCGGATTCCTGGGGATTCTACATCTTGATAAGGAACCCACTTAGCTAGTGGGTTCTAGTGACATTCTCAACCTTTTCTCCTAGCTCATCGCCATTTTTTCTCGTCAGCTAAGGACCCCCAGTGGGTGCACTGCTCTAAGACTTAGAAGCAATGTCTACCAGGGACCCCACACCCACCACACTTGCCTAGGATTCAGAGAAGGCAACAAAACCAAAGAATGAAACATCCACCTCCCAAAACCAATTCAGATACTGACACCAAGAAACACATCCCCTCACCCCAATATATAGCTCCAGAGACCTAGATCCTGGAGCAAAAATACAAGAATGAACAGCTGAGGTAACATGTCTCCACCAGAAGCCAGCAACTCCACTGCAGCAGGCCAGTCTAGCTGAAGCATATGCTAAGGATTTCAAGATGGCAATCACGAATATGCTCAAGCACCCAAAAATGACATAATTAAGTCCTTTAAGGAAGCTCATGAAAGCACAAACAAACAATTAAAAAATAACCAGTTCAAGATATGCAAGAATTTAGCAAAGAAATTGTCTCACTAAAGAAAACTAAAACTGGAAGTGAAGAACTTAAGATGTCAAACCCTCACAGGTAAGCCTCATCAACAGATGGCAAGACCTGGGAGAGAGAATCTCAGGGTTGAAGACAAGGTTAGAAGAAATTAATATTTCAGTTAAAGAAAATGTTAAATCTAAAAAACAAAAACCCCCCAAGAACCCCCAAAACCCAGGAAATCTGGGACATGCTGAAAAGACTAAATCTATGAAGAATAGGGATGGAGGAAAAAGAAGACACTCAGGTCAAAAGGCACAGAAAAGATTTTCAACAAAACCATAAGAGAAAATTTCCCCAACCTGAAAAAGGAGGTGCTCATAAAGGTATAAGGTGCATACAGAATTCCGAATAGGCAGGACTAGAAAATAAATTTCTCATGACTGATGATGATGATGGTGATGACAATGACGACGATGATAAATATACAAAACAGAGAAAGGATAAAAGCTGTAAAGGAGAAAAGACCAAGTCACATATAAAGGTGGGCCTATTAAAATATCACCTGACATCTTCATGCAGACTCTGAAAGCCAGAAGCTCCTGGACAGATGTTTTACAAGTTCTGAGATATCACAGTTGCCAACCCAGGCTAGTATACCCAGCAAAACTATCAATAACAACTGATAAAGAAAGAAAAGAAATTCCACAATAAAACTAAATTTAAGAAATCATCCATCTACCAATCAAGATCTACAGAAGGTGCTAGAAAGAAAATTCCAGTCTGGAGTACTTAACCAAACACAAGAAGACACAAAGAATAAATAAGTTCACAACATTTAATCAAAAGAAGGGGAAATCAATACCATAATAAAAAAATAAACAGGAACACTTTTCATTGATAATTCTCAATATTAATAATCTCAATTTCCCAATCAAAAGGCACAATTTGACAGATTGGATTAGAGACCAGGATCCATCTGTTTCTGCTGCATCTAAGAAACACACCTCACCACCAAGGATAGATATCGCATGAGGGTAAAAGGATGGAAAAAGATATTCTAAGCAAAAGGACCCAAGAGGAAAGTAGGTATAGATATTTGACAAAATAGACTTCAAACTAAAACTAACCAGGGGAGATAGGTAAGAACACTACATATTAATTCAAGGAAAAATCAAAGAGGAAATCATTATTCTAAATGTTTATGCATTAAACATAAGGGTACCCACGTCCATGAGTGAAATACTGCTATGAATGTATCCTCACGTAGCGATGTGACTTCGATACCTTACTCTCACCAATAGATAGGTTATGGGGGCAAAAACTCAGCAGAAATGTTGGAGTTAATTGTTGTCAGAAGTCAAATGGACCTGCATACATCTACAGAACATTTCTTCCAAGCTTTAAGAAACTTCATTCAGCAACTGATGGGATCAGATGCAGAGAACCACAGCCAAACATTAGGCATAGCTTGAGAAGCCCCTCAGAAGAGGGAGAGGAACGATTGTAAAAGGCAGAGGGGTCAAGGGCACCACAAGAATATGACCCACAGAGCCAACTAAGCAGGGCTCACAGAGACTACAGTGACAACCACTGATCCTGTATGGTCTGACCTAGGTCCTTTGCATGTATGTTGTGGTTATGTAGCTTGGTGTTCTTGTAGAACTCCTGACAGTGGGAGTGGGGGGTTGTCTCTGACACTTTTACCTGGTCTTGGGACCCTTTCCCTCCTACTGAGTTGCCTCATCCAGTATCGATGTGAAGTTTCATGCCTAGTATTATTGTAACTTGTTATGGTGTATTCAGTTGATATCCTTGAGAGGTCTGCTTTTTTCTGAAGGGAAATGGAGGGGGAGTGAATCTGGGGTAGAGGGGAGGTAGGAAGAGTGGCTGGGAGGACAGGTGGGAGGGGAACTGTGATATGGATGTAATATATGAGAGTAGAACATATTTCTTAAAAAAAAAGTGCATACACTCTTCTCAGTAGCTCATGAATCTTTCTCCAAATTGACCACATATTTGGACACAAGCAAGTCTCAACAGATAAAAGAATATTGAAGTATACTGTGTGTCCTACTGACCAGCATAGATTAAGGCTGGATCAACAACAGAAACTATATAAACTCATGGAAATGGAACAACTCAATACTGAGTAAAAAATTGGGTCAAGACAGAAATCAAGAAGGAAATTAAAAACCTTTTTATAACTGAATGAAAAGAAAAATACACATACCCAAACCTTTGTGACACAAGGCAGGCAAAATACCAGTGCACATCAAATAAAAATAAATAAATCTTTAAAAAAAATTGGAGAAAGCAGACACCACGGACATTCAGAAACTCATGAGGACTCAGTAAAGTCTGTACTACACCAAACTAGAAAACCTATAAGAAATGGATAGATTGCTTGATAGATAAGACCTACTAAAGTTAAATCAAGATCAGATAAGCAATTGAAATTGACTTATGACCCCCAAGGAAATAGAAGCAAAAATTAAGTCTCCAACCTCCAAAAGCTCAGGGCCAGGAGGATTCACTGTAGAATTCTACCAGACACTCCAGAAAAATTTAATGCCAATATTTACCAAATTATTCCACAAAACAGGAACATTTCCAACTTTTAAAAAATGAGTCCCCGATTACCCTGATAGCTAAATCACACAAAGACCAAATTCAACACCACAGTGAGAGGACTACCCACCACGATCACGTAGGCTTTACCCCAGGGAAGCATGGATGATTCAGTGTATGTGAATAGATAAATGCAGTCTGACACATAAACAGACTGAAGGACAAAAACCACATGATCATATCATTAGGTGCAGAAATGTCCTCTGATAAAAATCCAACATCCTTCATGAGAAATGTCCTGGACAGACAAGGATTACAGGAGACATACCTCCATACAAAAAGGGCAATTTTATAGCAAATCTACAACCACTATCAACCTGGAAAGGAACTCAAAGTATGTCTGCTTAAGTCAAGAAGTCAGGGATGCCCACACTCTCCATACTCATTCATTATAGTACTTGGAGTCTTAGCTAGAGCAATAAGACACGGGATCAAGGCACATCAAATGAGAATGGAAGAAGTCAAAGTATCTTTATTTGCCAATTATAAGATTTTATACATAAAGAACTGAAGGAAGAACTCTACCAGGGAATTTCTACAGCTGATAAACACTTTCAGCAAAGTGGAAGGATAAAGAATTAATGTGCAAAAATCAATTGCCGTTTTATAAACAAATAATAGAGCAGACCGAGAAAGAAACCAGGGAAACAATACTTTCCACATTAGTCTCTGACAGCAAAACAAAACAAAAGAAACCAACTATCTTGGAATAAGAAACAAAGCAAATGGAAGACTTACATATTAAATAATTAATAATAAAGATTATTAATATATTAACAATATAAACATATTATTTTAAATATGTAATATAATTTATTGTAAAAAGTTGTCAAAGACACAAGAAGACAGAAAGGTCTCCCATGCTTATGGAACAGTAGGATTAATATTGTGAAAATGGCCATCCTAGCAAAATAATCTACAGATTCAATAAAATATCCATAAAATATCCAACATAGTTCTTCACAGAAATTGAAAAAAACATTTTCAGTATTATAAGGACACACACACACACAGATACACATACAGACACACACATAGACACCAACACACACACAGACAGACACATACACACACACAGACACACACACATGCACACACACATGCACACACACACTGAGACACAAACACATACACATAGACACCAACGCACACACAGACAGACACCAACACACACACAGACAGACACATACACACACACAGACACACACACATGCACACACACATGCACACACACACTGAGACACAAACACACACACATAGACACCAACGCACACACAGACAGACACATACACACACAGAGACACAAACATACACAGAGACACAAACACACACACAGACAGACACATACACACACACAGACACACATCCAGAACAGCTAAACCAATCACGAATGAAAGAGAACTTCTGGCGGCATCATCCCAGATTTCAATTTGTACTATAAGGCTATATTAATAAAGCATGGCATTGTCATAAAAACAGAGATCCAGCCACATCTCTTGAGCATATGTCCAAAGGACTACGCTCTACTACAGAGATGTTTGTTCATCTGCATTCATTGCTGCTCTACTCAAAATCAACAGAAACTGGAAACAGCCTACATGTCCATCACCTGGTGAAATGGTAAGGGTACATTCACACAGTACGATGTTATCCAACTGTTAAAAACCAAAAGTACGACAATTTCAGGTAAATGGATAGAGCTAGAAAAAACGTCGTCCTAACTGAGGTAACCCAGACTCCAAAAGACAAATACTGTATGCATTTTCTCGTGTGTGGATGTCAACTTTCAAGCCTTCGATAAGCATTCTACAAGTCCTGTAACTGCAGAGGTGAGGTATTAAGGGACTAGGGCAGCATGGAGGATATGGAAGGGGAAATAGAATATATAGTTATAGACATACAGGAGAGCTCTGCTGGAGAGGGAGGATAAAACGGAGGAGGACACAAGAGAGTGTGAGGGAGGCAGCACGGGAGGGACAGCTAACAGTAAAGGCTACGGAGGGGGGGTCATATGAAACGAACTGTTGCAGAAGCTTCCTAAAGACATATATGTATACAAAGGGAATCTAAATGGAGCCACCAAACAACAGGGTGAGACGATGCTCCACCCACCGTCTGTCACCAGGTGAGACCTCCAGTGCCAGGAATGAGCTGCGTTTAATTGCGTTGCTCCTCTAATATGTATAATGTAAGCACTAGAGCCCTTATAATTGTACCGAACAGTAAGACAGGTGAAGTAAGCTTGTTAATAATTCAAATTCTGTCTTATAAGACCTTTCCTCTTCTTCCTTAAATGTCACCATGTAGTGGGGTCCTGAGGTAACCTTGTGAAGGAAAAAGTGGGATGGGGAGTGAGGTGACACGGTCTCCTTCGACTCCTGGAAGAGTCCGGTACAGGACATTAGATCTAAGATGGCTCCCGGAACACTGTAAGATATCGGAAAGGAATGGAGGCCAGGGTGGCTGCCTCCTCTGTCTACAGAAGTCCTCACAAGTGAGGATGTGCCACCCTCTTCACCGATCCTTTTGAGTAACCTCATCAGGCAGGGCTTTCATTGGATACTGTGATGGTGTGGTGAGATACGATTGGCTGAGGATTTGGGGGCTTGGGATTGGCTCAAACACTGCATGTAAGCTTATTCACTGTGCAACAAACCTCAGCTCTGCACCCCGGTGCTGGTCTCTGGAGTCTGATTCCCAGGATTCGTCACGTGACTCCATCACCTCTCACTGCCCACCCCCCCCCCCCCAATCCTGGGTCCTGTTCCCACCTCACCTTGTATTTAAGTTGATTTTATAAAAGACTTTTAAAAAGCCACTTTAAACAACTGACCGACCTCCTTTTGATTATGCTCAGGGACACAGAGCGAACAGCCATAGCGCAGCACCCTGTTACGATGCTGACTGTTTGTGAGTAGATTATTGCTCTGTGCCCATTAGGACATGAATTCAAATCCCCAGCAGCTACATGGAGGTGGGTTTCGTGGTGTACTTGCAATCCAACAGCTAGGCTTGAAGACAGGCAGATCCTGGGGGCTGGCCAACCCGTAAACTTGCTCCATTACCTCAGAAACTGCAAATACTACAAAGTCAGAGAGAAACCTTGTCTTAAAATAGGTGGAGAGCGACGACGGAAGGAGATGCCAGATGTCAACCTCTGGGGTTCATATGGATACACAGTACACACGCAGGAACACAGCGTGTCCTGTGTGCCCCGCCCCCAGAAATCCTCCACACCCCAGGTAAAGCACGTGCGCGCGTGCACACACACGCACACACACACACACACACACACACACACACACACACACACGAGGACCATTCCATATACACAGTCTCCCCCCAACCCCCATTCCCCGAGTTGCTTTGCTTGAAAGAATACCATACTCTTGCCCTTGAAATAGTAATTTCATTTACCAGCAAAATCTACCGTGTGGGCCCTGAGGTGCTGTTTTTTTTTTTTTTTTTCTTTTTTTCGGAGCTGGGGACCGAACCCAGGGCCTTGCGCTTCCTAGGCAAGCGCTCTACCATTGAACTAAATCCCCAACCCCTTGAGGTGCTGTTTTTAACTAGTGAGTAGACCCAGAACAGGTCCAATGGAGACAATGCAGTATTCTCCAATCTGACACTGCTCAAGTCTGTGCTTACTGCTCTTTGCTGACCCGTGACCTGTTTTGCTGGCTGTGGATTCCAAAGACTCAAACCCCACCGTGTTTGCTTTCCGTGTTTGCTTTCCGGCATTGAAGGGACTGCAGTTTGCTTGCTAGTTGCACGGCAGTGAGTCAGATGCAGTTTCATGGTACGGACGGCAGGAGAATCTGCTGAGGACCTGGGTTATGTTCCTTCAGATCCTCGTGGTCACATGGGAACCCTTAAATCTCAAAGGAGAAAGGAAAGAGGGAGTTAAGAACAACTCAGAGCTGGAACTACAGCTAGAAAAGTCACCAAAGTAATAAGGATTGTAGACATTCATCCTTCAGGAAGAGCAATGTATGGATAATGACACGGCAGTTTGCTCCCTATGACACAGCAGTCTGATACCCATGACACGGCAGTTTGCTCCCTATGACACAGCAGTCTGATACCTATGACACAGCACTCTGATACCTATGACACAGCAGTCTGGTACCTATGACACGGCAGTTTGCTCCCTATGACACGGCATTTGCTTGTTGGCCTCCTCACTTCCCCAGCCCCATCTCACAGTGGGCAGGAGACACGGGCAGGGAGCTCTTCACGTTGAAGAATAGGAAAGGAAGCCAGCACATTTGTACAGGAACTTGGCTGGGGTGAAATATTTCTTCACTGCAGAAGAGAGAGTGGAGGGCAGCCCCGCCCTGTTTTCATCTCCTCCCACCCTCCCTTCTATTAGGCACGCAGGACACAGTCAGGAATGTGGAGGGAGTCAGGCACCTGTATGTGAGGACCTTGAACCTTGGCGTCTTCAGCAGTTCCCTCTCCCAGTCTTTAGTTTGGCTCTAGAGCTGGCGCCTGGAGGGGCAAAGATGGTCTGGATGAAGGAAGTGGGCTCAGATTAGTGGGAAGGAGCAGGGAGGGTGACCTCTGCGTTTCCTTCCGGATCTCAGGGCTGAGTCAGCTCAGTGGAGGCATGCCCGGCTCCTTCCGGGCTACCACAGGATGTCCACGTCCCTGAAGCTTCGCTTATGTGGACTCCTTGGACACGCCCCTCCCTCCCTGCGCGCCTTCTCCTCTCTTGCCAAGATTTGCTAATTCTGCTCGGTTAGCATTTGAGTACGTTACTACTATGTAGTGAGTTGGGAGATCCTTGGGGACGAAGACACTGTCTACTTGTCTTGAATGAATATCAGCTCCTAGTCGAAAACACCTTTTCAAGAAATGTCTGTCTGCGAACGCCTCAGCAGTGTGTCCCCTAATCTTTGGGGCACTCAATGGATGCAGAAAGGTTCAGAGCTGTCGGTTGGCTGTGTCCTCTGCCCTCTTCATTTATAAACGCAGCATCGTCCTGTAACACTGTTTTCGTTTTCCAGTTTCAACTCCATGTACTCAACCACTGCCTGAATACATGTGCCCCGCACCAGCAGGGAACTCTCTGGAAACGGGCAATACGCAGATTTAAAATCTTGTGTTAACTCACTCCACCCCGTCTGGGCTGCGGGGCTGCGGGGCTGCGGGGCTGCGGGGCTGCGGGGCTGCGGGGCTGCGGGGCTGCGGGGCTGCGGGCCACGCCCCTGTGCGGCATGTCCATGTTGCATCTGCTGTTATCCATAGTCACTTAGTAGCTGATTGGTTACCGGACTGCTCCAGTCTTGCAGGCGTGTGTTCCAGTAACCTTTATGCAGACGTCTAACATCCCACCTCGTGCCTGCTTCACACCCCCCCCCCCTCGCTGTCTCTCTTCAATGATTTGTTTCCCTATCCTCACAGGAGGAAGAGTGAGCAGAGCATGAAAGGGTATTTTGAGAGAGGGAGAAGAGAATCTTCAGGGAAGTTTATAAATTTATAAAGCCCCTTTCATTATGTTAATCCTCCCCTGTGACTAGTGAACAGATCAATGTTTACCAGAGATAAGTGTGCATACCAAGCTGCAATATATATATATGGTTGGGTACTAGACAGTTTCAGGTATTTGCTGGGGCTCTTGGAACCACCGTGGAGAAGGGTCGCTGTAAGAAATTATAGATTATGTAAGTGGTAGTTTAGGACTCGGGCCTCTGGGATCCCAATGTGGTGTTCTTCTGGTGGTTTTATAATGACAAGACGATTCCATGTTACTCCGTGCGGCCATGACACTTCTAAGACAGGCTGCAAGCCGACGTTGGGACCGATATTTGCATTAGTGAGAAGTCCAGTTGTTAATTCAGAAAGTGATCGGAGGGAGGTAGTTTAAAGGAGATTTTGTCCTGTGGCCCTTCTCTCCCCAATTTTCTGCCTCTCACCGTATGTTTTCGTAAAAAGCTTGGCTCAGCTTGGGAGCTTAGGATGCAAAATGTTGGGTGAGAAACTGCTTCCCAGGTTCCTGCAAGTTTATTGGAAAGAGGGGTTCTCATAAATCACACAGGAAAGGAGTAGGGGGGGCCCTCGGGAGTGCTTAGTTGCCAAGTGAATTCCGACCGACGGCTTTGGGGAGCATGGACGTCTTCCAAGACCTTATCCGAAATAAAATTA
This sequence comes from Rattus norvegicus, assembly GCF_021556685.1. Lineage (NCBI taxonomy): Eukaryota > Metazoa > Chordata > Mammalia > Rodentia > Muridae > Rattus > Rattus norvegicus. Next base: position 134,370,076 of record NC_141540.1, read on the forward strand.
AGATTCATACTTTCTCAGACTGAGCTCCCTCTACCAAATTTCAACCGCAGCCGGGTCTTCTTAACACGCTGAAAGGACGCTTCCACAAGCAGTGTGAGAAGCAGGGCAGCCAAGAAGTTGGAGTGAAACACACGTTCCAAATGGAAAAAAAAAAAAAAGATTTGTAGCAACGGAGTGTCCCTAATGACAAACAGGCTTGCCTTGTGTGGCTGGTCCTGGCTTGAACATTCCTAAGGATGACAGCGTGTCAGAGGCGAGGAATTATGGGGCAAGGCATGATCAGATGCAGTTAGCAGTTCCACGAAGAGACTGACCTTCACAGGTCCAAAAGAGTGAAACTCAAGGCCAGGAACGCATTTGGACCTTAATCCTTGTGGGTCACAGGAAGTCTGAGAGCTTCGGACCTTGAGAAATTCACGCACCTGTAAAGTGTTGCGGGCTCTCCCAAGACGTTCAGTCCCTGGAAGCCACAGGGTGCCCTTTAATTGGCTCTTTTCACGATTTCTGGTTTTGTCACCAAAGCAACTCTGCCTTATTGGCTCCTGGGGACTTCTCCCAGCGCGCGCGCGCTATAGAACCAGGCATCATGCGAATGGAAGGGCTAACCGTGAGCTGTGAGGCCACTCCCAAGCATACTCCGTGTGGACGGAATTGAGCGGCTTTAATTCTCCCCATTCCTGATGTCTTTGATGTTGTCGTGCAGTGGGGTCACCCTGGGGAAATTTAAAAAAAAAAACATTCCATTAGCATTTATTTATAATTTCATTTGCGATGTGCCTGGAAAGAAAATGCAAGCTCCTAATTGCACTGCCTTGGTAATTAAGTTAAGTGGCAGGCTAGGTTCAGAACCGTGCCTTCCGAGTTCAGGTGCAGAGCAGGAGGGCTTGAACATGGTGACATACAGCAGAAGACATTTAGAGTCTTAGGTCATTACCATGACATCTGAATCCATCCCTAGTGAACCAAGGAGGCCTTTCTTTCCCTTTTGCATTACCGGCCTGGCAAACTTGATGATACATTCCTGAGTAACTTGGGAAAGGCAGAAGGCAGGTGGGTAATAACAGCCTACCGTTCTCTTTGTTTATCCAGAAATCCATCGGTCCCAGCAGGGTGACATGTAACCCCATGCTTAACCTGCCATCCATACTTCATGTAATAATAATGTTGCCGATAATAATAATCACTTATAGTCATATAACCACTTTCATCTAAGCAATCTCAAAGCTTTACAAACACTAATTAATCCTTCTGGTTTCCCTGTGAAGTAGATGAGGCCGGGTTTATGAAAGGGGGAGGGACAAAGAAAGGACGGTGACTTTCTCAAGGCCACTGGGTAGCTGGTGGGCAGAACTAGGAGCCTTCAGAGTGGCATGCCCCTAGCTCTGCAGACGCATCTGATCTTGGGGCTGAGTGCAAGGGGCCTGTCAGAGAGAGCGTCTCAGCCTTCCCGTTTTCCCCTCCACTCTCGCTCTGCAAGAAACTCAGAGCACATCTCCAGAAAACACTTTCCACCCCTGTGTGACTCCATGGGACTGTGACCCATTGTTTTTGGGGCCCGAGTCACAGAAATGGGTCAGTAGCACCTGTGTGGTGTCTTCGGATGGGCGAGGGAAGAAAGCCCGCGGTAGGGAATTGCCTTTTTAACCCATGCTGCTAAAAAAAAATCACTGGTTTCCCCGTGCTTGCTGACAGCAACCCTTTCTTTTGACTTGTTCTGTTCTACTGTGTGCTACCCATTTCCCGCCGCTACAGGAAAATGCTCAAGACAGGGAGGCAGGCGAAGAGGGGAGATTTAGTTCGCTCACAGTGTTGGAGATCACCTGGCTTCTGCAGCTCTGCCGTGGGCCATGAGGCTGATGGTATCATGGGAAGAGTAGGCAAGAGTGGGAGGGAGAACGTGGTAAGGCAGAGCCAGACACTGGGGTTGGGCCAGACACAATTGCTTCATAATAAACTTACAGGAACTGCTCACTCCACGAGGCCGGCATCAATTCCTTCCCAGGAAATACTCCCCAATGACCTAATTATGGCTCGCTAAGCGTCACCACTCGGCTGCTCTGTCACCTCTCAGTGTCGCCCCACCGAGGGCTAAGATGTTGAGTGCTCCAACATCTGGGGAGCAAAGCACACGTTCAAATCAAAGCACACCATCTGACCCTCCCCATGCGCCTAACAAAGACGGCATGGTTAATGGTGTCAGCATGCAACGAGTAGAGGCTAATGGGGAGAAGTCTTCCATCATTTTCCCTTTGGGGGAAGTTTTTGAAACTTTCCCAAGAGGCAGGTGCCGAGTCCTAGGGAAAATGCTGCCTTTGTAGTATTTCTCAAATCCAGGTGCGGTGTATCAGTCCCTCAGAGAGTCTGTTAGCCTGCACAAGGGGCTCTGTAATTCCTGAGGGGAAACGAGACCACGCGTCCCTGCAGCAAGCCCTGAGCAGTAAAACTCTGTCATTGGTCACCTTCGGCGGAGAACATTCCAACCGGAAGTCGCTCTGGAGGAAATGCCGGAGAAGTGGAGTGAAAACTGGTCACAGCCCAGTCTTGGTTTAGTAAGAGGTTTGTGATACAGACCGTCTCTGAGTCGTGACTTTATTCGTTGGTTGGTTGGTTTGCGCGGTGCTAGGGATCAAACACAGGGCTCTGTGTGTGGTGGTTGAACACTCTCCGGGTGAGCTGTTGTACTAGGAGCTTGATCTTGAAATCCTAGGCCCTGGCCTCCTCAGTGGTTGGAATTACTGGAAGGCACCACCCTGTGCAGCTCTCCACAGTTTTGAGTGGAGATTTTAAGTCTTCTGGCAGAGTCGTTAGACAGGTGGAGAGAGCACTCCATCAGATGAATCGTGAACATGCTAGAACTCAAACCTTTATTCATTCCCTGTGTATTTAATTCCTCCTGTATGGCTGCTTGTTCAAACAATACTTTATAGTCTCCCCCTATAATAATAAATATCTATATTTTGTTGGTCTTTATATATATATATATATAAATACACATACACTTATACACACACTATATATATATGTGTACATATATATATATATATTACACACACATACTTCCCATATTCTTTTTCAATATTTATAAACAGGTATTTGATACCATTTTCATTATTCTCATTAATATAAAATGGGAAGTATATGATTAATGATTAATATCGTTAAGGCTGATAAGTGTTACTACTGTCCTTATTTCTGACTTGACCTAGACTGTATAGAGCGATGGCTCTGTGTGTCATTCACTCAGGAAGAATTTATTCAGCCCCTCCCATTATGCTGCGTCTTGGCATTTCACTTAGAATACAACGAGGCCTCAGCTTTTCTCGACTTTTGTTAGCTGCTTAATTTGTTACGCTTGCTCCAATTAGTCACTCGTCGGCATCTTTTTTTTTTTTCCCTTATATTTTCTGGTTTTATTTCCTTCTCTTTCTGCTGTTCATACTTCCTTTTGGGATCTGCTGGATTCACTTGGCTTTCTTCTCCTAAAGATCTTGACATAGCTAATTTCACACAAAGCCATTTGATTCTTAACAAAAGTCGGCACCGAAGAGTTACATGCGGCATATGGAGAGAAAGTGCTGGCATAAGTACACGGCGCTAATCTTGAAACTGGTCTGAAGGAACTTTCGCTTCTCTTGGTTACATGTTTAGACTTTCTAGAAGAAAATCCTCACCCTCAAAACAGTAATTTCTAGCTGATAAGATGGAAAAGATCTGGTAGAAGACAGTTGAAGTCAGTGTATTTGTGGACAGTCAAGGCCAAGATGAAGACAAATTCGAGTGAAGCATCGAGATTCGAGACTCTCCCACGTTCACACTGGAGCTGTGTGTCAATCCTGGGGCTGCCATCGAGCCTTCAAATCACTGACCTAGAACCTGTCTTACTGGGGTTGCAGGGCACCGAGAAGACCACTGGCGTGAAAGCCATACTCACGGTGAAGTAACTGGAGGTTGCTTCCAAGAGAGCACCCCGCAGATGGGTTTTGATAAGGTTGGCATGTTCCCCGAAGAGGCCATAATTAACCACATCAAAGAAGGAATGGCTTCTTAGGCAAACGGACTGTATCTTTCCATATGTCTAAAAATGCATCAAATGTTCTTCCATAGTGGGAAAACGCACGAACCGAGTCTGTAGACTGGAGAATACTGAGCGAAGACTTTTCATGGTGTCTAGGGCTCACCTCTCAGCTCTTGCCCGGCACCTGGCTCCTCTATCATCTCCCCACCTGGAAGCACTGTCTATAATTTGCACACATGAGAACATACTGGCTCAGGATTCGGCTGCGAACAGCAGTTAAGTGGTTAAAGCAGAGAAAGGAGAATTTGAGTTTCCAGCTCCCGCACAGTTCGCATTCTATCAGCCGGTTTTCCGGGGAGAGAAGCAAAGGCGGTAAACGTGTGTTAGGATTTAGCACACTCCAGCTCCTCAGAAGGGTCCTAGGAAGAGTCATGGGCTTGCTTTACTGCTTCCTCAGAAAGATTGATTTGATCAGCCATCTTTGAGATTAATAAAAAAAAAAAACAAATAACAAGAGCAAAAACGATATCAGTCTCTAGGCCTTTCTAATGGGCAGCCAAGAGATGCAGTTCTGGGGCCATGCTGGTCCCTGGAGGCCATTGGTGTCTAACTAGACACCGGTGGTTTTCTGAAGGCAGAGAGAGAATGCTCAACTTTTCTCTGTCCTCTGATTGTTCTTTTTTTTTTTACATACACTTGAGAAGTAGAGATGTTTGAAAGATCAGAAAGTCAAAGAATATGTTGAGTAATAATAATCGAGACTTAGGTCTGTATATTTACTATACTCATGTTATAATGCACATATGTACAAACATATGCATATGGTAAATCTGTACATACATGTAGTGTGTATGATATATTACACACACACACATATATATCTGAGATATTTCTCCGTAATAAAGCCTTCCTAAGTGTTATTCACTTAACTGTTCATATTTTATTAATATTTATTAATAAATATTTATTAATTTACTAACCTTTGGTTCTCAAATGCAGAATAAGAACTTGCTTGCTTTTGGCTGGCACTGGGGACACCTTGTGCAGGAGGTTGCCTGCCTTTTCCCCCTGGTTTGTCGAATGCAAGGCTCTTGTTTCCTTGGGTTTAATCAGAACGCTGGAGTGCTGACTCACATGTTTGTGTTTCTTATGCTACTTTGGTTCCTATACTATGTCTACACACTTTTCTATTTCGCCACTATCCAGGGGTTATAACGTTTTACGAAGAAGAGGCGTGAGTCAGATCGTGTCTTATGGAGCAGAACCTGCCTGCCCAAAGGTCTGGAAACCATACTGATGAATAACACTGAAGGACTGAGGGCGATTTGCCTGCAGAAACGACAGTGCGAAGTTACAGGATCAACCACTGATTTCCTAATGTAACTCTTTTCTTAATACCAAGAGCTTCTGTTGTCAAAAGAAAACCCATATACTGCAGGGGTCCGGTCCAGCTCCCGATGGCAGAGACTGTCTTCACCTTTTACCTACTTGCCTTGTCCTACGTCATCATCATGACTGATGGCAGTAGCAATGATCAAAGCATTCCTTCCTGATGAATTTGGATATGCCCTCAGAGGTTCTTCTCAATGTGTGCTCCAGGCAGCTACTTCTAATGGATTACACTGGTGCTAAAGACCATATCTGTCAGTATTGCCTGTCTTAGAGATCTCGTCCTAGTAAGAAGCAATTCTTCGCTTTATAATCTGTACCTGAATAACTCTCTTACAATTCCCAGAAAATGTTGGGACAAGATTATGTTATTAAAACTGCATAAAGATAAGTGAATAAGAAAGTGGAGATAAAGTAACAGAAAACCAGACAAACCTGCCCTTGGCTTTCTGACCCATCCTAGGCCCGAGATCCTTAGCAGCGATAACTGCGTATCTCTTGGGTTTGCTCCACAGGGAAGAAACTAGTTCTAACCTCCAAGCCCTTGGATTTCCTCGGTGGCCCCAGGGAGGGAAAGACAGAGACAGGAGAGGAACATGCACACACACACACACACACACACACACACACACACACACACACACTAAGACAGACAGAGATAGAGGCAGAGAGAGGGAGAGAGAGAGAGAGAGAGCGAGAGAGAGAGCGAGAGAGAGAGACAGAGAGACAAAGGGAAACAGAGAGGCAGAGACAGAGAGACAGAGACAGAGAGAGAGACAGAGAGACAGAGAGACAGAGAGAGGAACACACACACACAAAGACAGACAGAGAGAGAGAGAGAGAGAGAGAGAGAGAGAGACAGAGAGAGAGACAGAGAGAGAGACAGAGAGAGAGAGAGAGAGAGCTCTAAATGCTGCCTTTTGAATTATCAGAGAATTTTCTCTGTGGACCACAAAATGTCCATACAACACATCTTTGAGAGAGAACACACTGAATTACCCACATCCATTAGGATCTCAGATTTCCCAAATTCCTTCGGGAGGTTTACACACCCAAGATTTGTAAATGTTTTGGAATATTTGAGGAGCAGCACGAAGAAGTCTGTAGGGTTGTGTACCACTGACAAGGGACCAACTAGAGCAGTGGACAGAATCAGAGGCAAACAAGCCATCCTTGGATTTCAGGAAGGTTGCACTTGCTACAACCGGGAGGTGTACTAGGATTAAGAAGCTGCTCCCAGCGTTCCTCTTCACTCGTGAAGCTTAGGCAAAGACTGTGTTGCTGCTGTCTGTCAGAGACAGAGTTTAATGGATTTCTATTTTAGATATGTAATTAAATCTCTCTTCCAGAGGGAGACTCCTTCATACTGTAGAAAAGTTTTAGTATAGCATGAATATTTTCAGGGTGGTTCTAGTTCTTCCTGAGTTGCCTGCCCATGACCCCTAACGATGCGTCTATGACTATTAAATGAAAAGGTCATTGAATAGGAAAAAGGAGGACAGGTAAGCAGGAATGTGGCTCTTGATTAACACGCCAAGTCCCATGGTTTGGGGAAAGAAGACTAAACAATGATAATACACTTGATGGGTCATCATGTGACTTCAGAACGATTGCGTTACTCTATGTAATCGTACAACATTAAAACGTATGCTTATTTAGGAATATATATGCATCTACATATACATACATGCACGCAATAGTAATTAGTAAAACAAATAATTTGAAGGAGAAGGAATGGGAATATATGGAAGGGTTTGGAGGGAAGAAAGGGAAGGGGAAACGTTGTAATTAAATTATAGTCTCAAAAATGCACACGAACTGTAATTATTAGCTTATGAGTGACTGTAACAGTCAATTAAAATTATTTAATATAATTCTGATCTTATGGCTATAAGACCGGAATATTATACAGTTGACATAATCTGCTACAGAGGAAACATAATCGCGACAGAAAATAACCATACAGTGCAGGGAAGACCATGTGAAGGACCCCCTCCACTTCTGAGGAGGAAAAGTGTGTATTTATGTTTTTTATAATATGAGGCCTTTGGATGTTATCGCTGAGACAACAGCAGGTGCAGAAGATCACCTCAACACCGTAGCATGTCGTACAAACCTATAGGTGATCTTCAAAGAGGAGCATGTGGTGTCAGGACTGACACCATATTTATGTGCCAATAACAACTGGGGGGCACCATGTGAAGGGCTCTCTGCTCCATCTGTCGCCCTGAAGATTTTGCCACCTCGGAAGTTGGAGACACTTAGAGTTATCCAGATCAATCAATAAGTCTGTCTGAAGTTACTTTTCCTCTTGCACCTCCGATTACTTGGAACAACTGGAGACTTTAGTTTACGGTGACGAAGTTTGCAGATGGTTACCCTCCACATCTTTGCTCTCCCTTTGTGACTGGAAGCCAAACCCTTCGGTGGCTCTCCAAGTGTGTCTTCTCTTATCCTTTTGATAAGAGATGATCCAGATGATGATACCCTTCTCATCCAGAGGACCTTGCACCTGTTCTCTCTCCTCCCCCCAAACTGGAACCCACTTACTCTCCAAATTCAGTCCCTAATTATTTTCAATACTTTAATCACTGTTGCCGTGCATTCCAAATAAAGGGTGAAAACAGAGCCAAAGTCTCGATTCCAGCACAAAACAAAACAAAACAAAACAGTGCTTACCGGTGGGCTCGAATTTTGCAAGAAAGAAGGATGCATTTCAAAACGTTAAAGATTGATTTCTGTGGGTCGGGGCTGTGGATGTCTTTTTATACCATTTAAAGTGTCGCCCCCCCCCCCAACCTAGATTTCCCAAGTTCCTCAAATAATCACATGTCACTGCAGTGAGGATTCAGTTTGAACACAAAATGCTTCCCTCCAACCCCAAAATTCATGTGTCTTCAGCTGATGGACCTCTTTTGTGAGGGATAGGACCTTTGGGAGGTGAGGAAGCCAGGCAGCATGGAGCCTCTGCTTTGCCCTGATTTCTTCCCATCTTCCCTTCTGAGGCTTTTATGAGTAGCTCTGTCCAGGCACAGGTTTCCTCTGTGAGGAATCAGTTAAGCATCAGCCCAGACTCGATGGAGCCGGTGACCCCAGACTGAGACCTCTGACATCACGAGGGAAATGACACTTCCTTCCTTCATCTTTCTCAGGTATTTATCTCAGTGAAAGTCTAACAGTGAGCCGTACGGGTTTTCTACTGTTACCATAACAAATGAAATCAGACTTTACAGCAGCACAAATTTTAGTTTTATGATACGGTAGGAGTCCCTTATGGGTCAAATCAAGATGTCAGGGGGACTGTTCTGGAAGCTTTCAGGGAAGAGAACGCAGATTCCTCACTGGTTTTAGTTTCAGTTTGTGGCCTTTTCTGGAGAAAACGGTAATATCACAACTCCGTCCACTTCTATCTTACATCCTACTGACCTGCTTCAATTAGAAACCAATCTCTGCTTTTAGGATTCTCACAATTAGCCTCGATTTACCTAAAAAGTTCCAGATAATTTTCCCATCCCTTCACCGTATCTTCCAAGTTCCTTATGAGGCCCTATCTATGAGGCCCTGCTTCCAGGACTGCTACCAGAGGCTCAATGACCTGCAGTGGAAGGGTCTTTGCTCTTTCAGACCCTACTGTGTGAGCATACCCAGGAGTCTCTCTGATAGTACACCAGGAAAATGCTGCTGTGGCTAACTGTGGTCAGAGTTTCCAAGTAGATGCCAGGAACACACGCCTTCCTGTCTCTTTACTTGTTTCTTCCCAGATGTTGTTATTGTCTGGTCTGACTCTTGTTCGGGAACAGTGAGGGGAAACTCAGTTGCTATTTCATGGGTAGTTTCCTTCAAGTGGTATGAAGGCCAGGTCTGAGGGGCAGCTGAGCAGTGTGATAAGGAACTATGAGCCTTTTCTTGGTTCAACTCTTAGGAGGCTCCAGGTCTCCTTAGAGCTTTCTTAGTGCCCATTTGTCATCAGCTGCTCTCAATAGGGTCCAGGTAGGTTGCAAGCTTTACTCGCTCACCATGCAAGACAATAGCGCTTCCAGGGTTTTCTGAGGCCGTTCTTTTCAAGCAGCTAGGTGAGAAAAAAAGAAGCGGAGAAAGTCGCATCCCTTTCACTGTGTGCACACTTTCTGCGTTGTGTTATGTATGGGTTACACAGGCAGAAGTAAAGACGCATTGTAAAGAAAGCAAAACGAGGCAGGAAGAAGAGGATGTAGCCAGGTAGCATCAGAGAGAGAAGTGGTAGTTTGAATGTGCTTGGCCCAGGGAGTGGCACTATTAGGAGGTGTGCCCTTGTTGGAGTGGGTGTGGCTTTGTCAGAGTAGGTGTGACCTTGTTGGAGTGGGTGTGGCTTTGTCAGAGTAGGTGTGGCCTTGGAGTGGGTGTGGCCTTGTTGGAGTAGGTGTGGCCTTGTTAGAGGAAGCTTGTCACTGGTGGACGTTGGAGACCCTCCCCCTAGCTTCCTGGAAGCAGTCTGTTCCTGGCTTCCTTTGGTTGAGAATGTAGAACTCTGAGCGCCTTAAGTGCTGTGCTTCCTGCCATGATGGTAAGGGACCGAACCTCAGAATCTGTAAGCCAGCCCCAATTAAACGCTGTCCTTTATAAGAATTGCCTTGGTCGTGGAGTCTCTTCCTCATAATGGAAACCATAACATGCATGCATCCCCACTACAGAGCAAGCTTGAGTCTGGCGATGTCCAAGACATAGCACATGTCTTGTTTATTAAGGTTCTGAGCTCGCTGTGTGGTCAATCGAGGAAGTGTCTGGAGGAGGCTTGTCTTTGGAAAGTTACTATCCTTTTGAATGTGGCCTCCCTGGGATGTGGTACTCACCTTCGCTGAAGATGAAGGTGATATAAGCAGCTGCCATTTTTTCGAGTGTTTGGCACGGTTGAGACACAGTCTAGATGCATGCTTACCTACATGCCATCCAGGGAGATAAGAATTATCCAATCATAATTAACCGCCAACAGTTTAAAAAACAATACTGAAGTGGCTATTCTAACTGTACAGAAGTTCATTTGAGTCTTCTTAGTTACATTGTGAGTTTTTTTTTTTTTTTTTTTTTTTTTTTTTTTTTATTAACTTGAGTATTTCTTATATACATTTCGAGTGTTATTCCCTTTCCCGGTTTCCGGGCAAACATCCCCCTCCCCCCTCCCCTTCCTTATGGGTGTTCCCCTCCCAACCCTCCCCCCATTGCCGCCCTCCCCCCATAGACTAGTTCACTGTGGGTTCAGTCTTAGCAGGACCCAGGGCTTCCCCTTCCACTGGTGCTCTTACTAGGATATTCATTGCTACCTATGGGGTCAGAGTCCAGGGTCAGTCCATGTATAGTCTTTAGGTAGTGGCTTAGTCCCTGGAAGCTCTGGTTGCTTGGCATTGTTGTACTTTTGGGGTCTCGAGCCCCTTCAAGCTCTTCCAGTTCTTTCTCTGATTCCTTCAATAGGGGACCTATTCTCAGTTCAGTGGTTTGCTGCTGGCATTCGCCTCTGTATTTGCTGTATTCTGGCTGTGTCTCTCAGGAGCGATCTACATCCGGCTCCTGTCGGTCTGCACTTCTTTGCTTCATCCATCTTGTCTAATTGGGTGGCTGTATATGTATGGGCCACATGTGGGGCAGGCTCTGAATGGGTGTTCCTTCAGTCTCTGTTTTAATCTTTGCCTCTCCCTTCCCTGCCAAGGGTATTCTTTTTCCTCATTTAAAGAAGGAGTGAAGCATTCACATTTTGATCATCCGTCTTGAGTTTCGTTTGTTCTAGGGATCTAGGGTAATTCAAGCATTTGGGCTAATAGCCACTTATCAATGAGTGCATACCATGTATGTCTTTCTGTGATTGGGTTAGCTCACTCAGGATGATATTTTCCAGTTCCAACCATTTGCCTACGAATTTCATAAACTCGTTGTTTTTGATAGCTGAGTAATATTCCATTGTGTAGATGTACCACATTTTCTGTATCCATTCCTCTGTTGAAGGGCATCTGGGTTCTTTCCAGCTTCTGGCTATTATAAATAAGGCTGCGATGAACATAGTGGAGCACGTGTCTCTTTTATATGTTGAGGCATCTTTTGGGTATATGCCCAAGAGAGGTATAGCTGGATCATCAGGCAGTTCAATGTCCAATTTTCTGAGGAACCTCCAGACTGATTTCCAGAATGGTTTTACCAGTCTGCAATCCCACCAACAATGGAGGAGTGTTCCTCTTTCTCCACATCCTCGCCAGCATCTGCTGTCACCTGAGTTTTTGATCTTAGCCAATCGCACTGGTGTGAGGTGAAATCTCAGGGTTGTTTTGATTTGCATTTCCCTTATGACTAAAGATGTTGAACATTTCTTTAGGTGTTTCTCAGCCATTCGGCATTCCTCAGCTGTGAATTCTTTGTTTAGCTCTGAACCCCATTTTTTAATAGGGTTATTTGTTTCCCTGCGGTCTAACTTCTTGAGTTCTTTGTATATTTTGGATATAAGGCCTCTATCTGTTGTAGGATTGGTAAAGATCTTTTCCCAATCTGTTGGTTGCCGTTTTGTCCTAACCACAGTGTCCTTTGCCTTACAGAAGCTTTGCAGTTTTATGAGATCCCATTTGTCGATTCTTGATCTTAGAGCATAAGCCATTGGTGTTTTGTTCAGGAAATTTTTTCCAGTGCCCATGTGTTCCAGATGCTTCCCTAGTTTTTCTTCTATTAGTTTGAGTGTGTCTGGTTTGATGTGGAGGTCCTTGATCCACTTGGACTTAAGCTTTGTACAGGGTGATAAGGATGGATCGATCTGCATTCTTCTACATGTTGCCCTCCAGTTGAACCAGCACCATTTGCTGAAAATGCTATCTTTTTTCCATTGGATGGTTTTGGCTCCTTTGTCAAAAATCAAGTGACCATAGGTGTGTGGGTTCATTTCTGGGTCTTCAATTCTATTCCATTGGTCTATCTGTCTGTCTCTGTACCAATACCATGCAGTTTTTATCACTATTGCTCTGTAATACTGCTTGAGTTCAGGGATAGTGATTCCCCCTGAAGTCCTTTTATTGTTGAGGATAGCTTTAGCTATCCTGGGTTTTTTGTTATTCCAGATGAATTTGCAAATTGTTCTGTCTAACTCTTTGAAGAATTGGATTGGTATTTTGATGGGGATTGCATTGAATCTGTAGATTGCTTTTGGTAAAATGGCCATTTTTACCATATTAATCCTGCCAATCCATGAGCATGGGAGATCTTTCCATCTTCTGAGGTCTTCTTCAATTTCTTTCCTCAGTGTCTTGAAGTTCTTATTGTACAGATCTTTTACTTGCTTGGTTAAAGTCACACCGAGGTACTTTATATTATTTGGGTCTATTATGAAGGGTGTCGTTTCCCTAATTTCTTTCTCGGCTTGTTTCTCTTTTGTATAGAGGAAGGCAACTGATTTATTTGAGTTAATTTTATACCCAGCCACTTTGCTGAAGTTGTTTATCAGCTTTAGTAGTTCTCTGGTGGAACTTTTGGGATCACTTAAATATACTATCATGTCATCTGCAAATAGTGATATTTTGACCTCTTCTTTTCCGATCTGTATCCCTTTGATCTCCTTTTGTTGTCTGATTGCTCCGGCTAGAACTTCAAGAACTATATTGAATAAGTAGGGAGAGAGTGGGCAGCCTTGTCTAGTCCCTGATTTTAGTGGGATTGCTTCAAGTTTCTCTCCATTTAGTTTAATGTTAGCAACTGGTTTGCTGTATATGGCTTTTACTATGTTTAGGTATGGGCCTTGAATTCCTATTCTTTCCAGGACTTTTATCATGAAGGGGTGTTGAATTTTGTCAAATGCTTTCTCAGCATCTAATGAAATGATCATGTGGTTCTGTTCTTTCAGTTTGTTTATATAATGGATCACGTTGATGGTTTTCCGTATATTAAACCATCCCTGCATGCCTGGGATGAAGCCTACTTGATCATGGTGGATGATTGTTTTGATGTGCTCTTGAATTCGGTTTGCCAGAATTTTATTGAGTATTTTTGCGTCGATATTCATAAGGGAAATTGGTCTGAAGTTCTCTTTCTTTGTTGTGTCTTTGTGTGGTTTAGGTATAAGAGTAATTGTGGCTTCGTAGAAGGAATTCGGTAGGGCTCCATCTGTTTCAATTTTGTGGAATAGTTTGGATAATATTGGTATGAGGTCTTCTATGAAGGTTTGATAGAATTCTGCACTAAACCCGTCTGGACCTGGGCTCTTTTTGGTTGGGAGACCTTTAATGACTGCTTCTATTTCCTTAGGAGTTATGGGGTTGTTTAACTGGTTTATCTGTTCCTGATTTAACTTCGATACCTGGTATCTGTCTAGGAAATTGTCCATTTCCTGAAGATTTTCAAATTTTGTTGAATATAGGTTTTTATAGTAAGATCTGATGATTTTTTGAATTTCCTCCGAATCTGTAGTTATGTCTCCCTTTTCATTTCTGATTTTGTTAATTTGGACACACTCTCTGTGTCCTCTCGTTAGTCTGGCTAAGGGTTTATCTATCTTGTTGATTTTCTCAAAGAACCAACTTTTGGTTCTGTTGATTCTTTCTATGGTCCTTTTTGTTTCTACTTGGTTGATTTCAGCTCTGAGTTTGATTATTTCCTGCCTTCTATTCCTCCTGGGTGTATTTGCTTCTTTTTGTTCTAGAGCTTTTAGGTGTGCTGTCAAGCTGCTGACATATGCTCTTTCCTGTTTCTTTCTGCAGGCACTCAGCGCTATGAGTTTTCCTCTTAGCACAGCTTTCATTGTGTCCCATAAGTTTGTGTATGTTGTATCTTCATTTTCATTAAATTCTAAAAAGTTTTTAATTTCTTTCTTTATTTCTTCCTTGACCAGGTTATCATTGAGTAGAGCATTGTTCAATTTCCACGTATATGTGGGCATTCTTCCCTTATTGTTATTGAAGACCAGTTTTAGGCCGTGGTGGTCCGATAGCACGCATGGGATTATTTCTATCTTTCTGTACCTGTTGAGGCCCGTTTTTTGACCAATTATATGGTCAATTTTGGAGAAAGTACCATGAGGAGCTGAGAAGAAGGTATATCCTTTTGCTTTAGGATAGAATGTTCTATAAATATCCGTTAAGTCCATTTGGCTCATGACTTCTCTTAGTCTGTCTACATCACTGTTTAATTTCTGTTTCCATGATCTGTCCATTGATGAGAGTGGGGTGTTGAAATCTCCCACTATTATTGTGTGAGGTGCAATGTGTGTTTTGAGCTTTAGTAAGGTTTCTTTTACATATGTAGGTGCCCTTGTATTTGGGGCATAGATATTTAGGATTGAGAGTTCATCTTGGTTGATTTTTCCTTTGATGAATATGAAGTGTCCTTCCTTATCTTTTTTGATGACTTTTAGTTGGAAATTGATTTTATTTGATATTAGAATGGCTACTCCAGCTTGCTTCTTCTGACCATTTGCTTGGAAAGTTGTTTTCCAGCCTTTCACTCTGAGGTAGTGTCTGTCTTTGTCTCTGAGGTGTGTTTCCTGTAGGCAGCAGAATGCAGGGTCCTCGTTGCGTATCCAGTTTGTTAATCTATGTCTTTTTATTGGGGAGTTGAGGCCATTGATATTGAGAGATATTAAGGAATAGTGATTATTGCTTCCCGTTATATTCATATTTGATGTGAGGTTATGTTTGTGTGCTTTCATTCTCTTTGTTTTGTTGCCAAGATGATTAGTTTCTTGCTTCTTCTAGGGTATAGCTTGCCTCCTTATGTTGGGCTTTACCATTTATTATCCTTTGTAGTGCTGGATTTGTAGAAAGATATTGTGTAAATTTGGTTTTGTCATGGAATATCTTGGTTTCTCCATCAATGTTAATTGAGAGTTTTGCTGGATACAGTAATCTGGGCTGGCATTTGTGTTCTCTTAGGGTCTGTATAACATCAGTCCAGGATCTTCTGGCCTTCATAGTTTCTGGCGAGAAGTCTGGTGTGATTCTGATAGGTCTCCCTTTATATGTTACTTGACCTTTTTCCCTTACTGCTTTTAATATTCTTTCTTTATTTTGTGCGTTTGGTGTTTTGACAATTATGTGACGGGAGGTGTTTCTTTTCTGGTCCAATCTATTTGGAGTTCTGTAGGCTTCCTGTATGTCTATGGGTATCTCTTTTTTTAGGTTAGGGAAGTTTTCTTCTATGATTTTGTTGAAGATATTTACTGGTCCTTTGAGCTGGGAGTCTTCACTCTCTTCTATACCTATTATCCTTAGGTTTGATCTTCTCATTGAGTCCTGGATTTCCTGTATGTTTTGGACCAGTAGCTTTTTCCGCTTTACATTATCTTTGACAGTTGAGTCAATGATTTCTATGGAATCTTCTGCTCCTGAGATTCTCTCTTCCATCTCTTGTATTCTGTTGGTGAAGCTTGTATCTACAGCTCCTTGTCTCTTCTTTTGGTTTTCTATATCCAGGGTTGTTTCCATGTGTTCTTTCTTGATTGCTTCTATTTCCATTTTTAATTCCTTCAACTGTTTGATTGTGTTTTCCTGGAATTCTTTCAGGGATTTTTGCGATTCCTCTCTGTAGGCTTTTACTTGTTTATTAATGTTTTCCTGTGCTTCCCTAAGTGTGTTCAGGTCTTTCCTGAAGTCCTCCAGCATCATGATCAAATATGATTTTGAAACTAGATCTTGCTTTTCTGGTGTGTTTGGATATTCCATGTTTGTTTTGGTGGGAGAATTGGGCTCCGATGATGGCATGTAGTCTTGGTTTCTGTTGCTTGGGTTCCTGCGCTTGCCTCTCGCCATCAGATTATCTCTAGTGTTACTTTGTTCTGCTATTTCTGACAGTGGCTAGACTGTCCTATAAGCCTGTGTGTCAGGAGTGCTGTATACCTGTTTTCCTCTATTTCAGTCAGTTATGGGGACAGAGTGTTCTGCTTTCGGGCGTGTAGTTTTTCCTCTCTACAGGTCTTCAGCTGTTCCTGTGGGCCTGTGTCTTGAGTTCACCAGGCAGCTTTCTTGCAGCAGAAAATTTGGTCTTACCTGTGGTCCCGAGGCTCAGGTTTGCTCGTGGGGTGCTGTCCAGGGGCTCTCTGCAGCGGCAGCAACCAGGAAGACCTGTGCCGCCCCTTCCGGGAGCTTCAGTGCACCAGGGTTCCAGATGGTCTTTGGCTTTTTCCTTTGGCGTCCGAGATGTGTGTGCAGGGAGCAGTCTCTTCTGGTTTCCCAGGCCTGTCTGCCTCTCTGAAGGTTTAGCTCTCCCTCCCACGGGATTTGGGTGCAGAGAACTGTTTATCCGGTCTGTTTCCTTCAGGGTCCGGCGGTGTCTCCGGCAGGGGTCCTGCCGCTCCTGGGCCCTCCCCCACGGGAGCCCAGAGGCCTTATACAGTTTCCTCTTGGGCCAGGGATGTGGGCAGGGGTGAGCAGTGTTGGTGGTCTCTTCCGCTCTGCAGCCTCAGGAGTGCCCACCTGACCAGGCGGTTGGGTCTCTCTCTCACCGGGTCTGGGAGCAGAGAGCTGCTGC
Source organism: Rattus norvegicus (assembly GCF_021556685.1). Classification (NCBI taxonomy): domain Eukaryota; kingdom Metazoa; phylum Chordata; class Mammalia; order Rodentia; family Muridae; genus Rattus; species Rattus norvegicus. The sequence continues at coordinate 134,386,943 of NC_141540.1, forward strand.
GGGCCGGGATCCGCGGGTGTGGGACTTCCGGTAAACACAGAACGTGCCCGGTTCTAGAGAAATTCTGCTTCCGTGTGTCCCAAGCTCACCAGGCAGCTTTCTTGCAGCAGAAAATTTGGTCTTACCTGTGGTCCCGAGGCTCAAGTTCGCTCGTGGGGTGCTGCCCAGGGGCTCTCTGCAGCGGCAGCAACCAGGAAGACCTGTGCCGCCCCTTCCGGGAGCTTCAGTGCACCAGGGTTCCAGATGGTCTTTGGCTTTTTCCTCTGGCGTCCGAGATGTGTGTGCAGGGAGCAGTCTCTTCTGGTTTCCCAGGCCTGTCTGCCTCTCTGAAGGTTTAGCTCTCCCTCCCACGGGATTTGGGTGCAGAGAACTGTTTATCCGGTCTGTTTCCTTCAGGGTCCGGCGGTGTCTGTGGCAGGGGTCCTGCCGCTCCTGGGCCCTCCCCCACGGGAGCCCAGAGGCCTTATACAGTTTCCTCTTGGGCCAGGGATGTGGGCAGGGGTGAGCAGTGTTGGTGGTCTCTTCCGCTCTGCAGCCTCAGGAGTGCCCACCTGACCAGGCGGTTGGGTCTCTCCGAGTTTTTTTTTAAATAAAGTCTGATAAACTGAAAAATGTATAAAGCGGCATGCTAGGTTAATACAGTATGTTTGTCATTAAACATTACTGAGATAAAATACACTGAACAAACTCGAGTCACGTAAGAGCCTTATCTTGCGTTTGTTCTCCAGTCCTCTTGCTCTATGTCCTACTCCAAAGCCCAGTGCCGTCTCCCTTAGCTCAATGCCGACACCCCAATTTCACTGAGTCATTTCCAGTGGGGCTGGCAGAAATCAGTGCTCTTCTGGTTCAGGCTGGAGATGGAGAGACTCCCCACCCCCACAGGCTAAAGGCTTGGTTTCCAGAGTGGCATCAGTGGGAGATCTTTCGGTCGTTGGTGTAAGGCTCTCAAAGGGCTTTATCGGACCCTGGGTTCTTCTTCTTTTCTGTTTGCTTCCTGACCATAGATTAAGTGGGTTTGTCTCTATGACCCCTGAAGGATGTGGTGACTCAACAAAGGCCCCAAAGCAATGGGGCTAAGGGACCATGGACTGGAGTCTCTAAAACCGTGAGCCCAAAAAAAAAAAAAAAGCCTTTCTCTCTCTCTCTCTCTAAGCTGATTGTCTCAGGAATTTCATGACAGCAAAGGAAAGATGGTTGCTGAACACCCTTCAGAGCCAGATCAAAATCAATACTCTGACCTGCTTCCTCTGTTAGCACCCGGCATGATTTACCTGCATACGAGTTTATTTTCTGTGCATTGATTTTTTGTTTCGGACCATAGTTTCTAGTTTCTTTTCATTAAATAACCTTCGACAAAGGGGATGGCTCTGGTCTCCCTGCAGCCATTGTACAAAGGCTCATGAGATTTTGATATCTGCCAAGGATCATCATAGGTTATTCCCAAGCCTTTCTAAGCCCCTACCCCTCCCCCCTTGTGTTTACTGGCTCTTAATTCAGGGTTGTTTGTAGGAAGCTGGGCTCTTTAACATGCTGGACAAACATTGACTGTTGTTTTGCTCCTGGCCAACCATGGTGGGCGTTGGTGCTGTCCCTTGCTTTGTGTGTTGTCTTGAAGGGAGCAGTGTTGTGAGGATCAAAGCATTGGGAGTGGAGTATTAGACATTGCCTGGCAGGAAAAGCTATTCTCTGCTTGAAGTCAGAATTGAAAATAGATTTTTTTCCCCCACTGGGCAGATGTAAAGACGTGGGAAATCTCTCGTGCATCCCATTGCAGTAGGATCACCCTGGAGGCTGTCCTTCAGGGGTATTATTATTGGAAAATATTTTGTCCAGGTGGTGAGGGTCACATAACTACACACGGACAGTAGAATATTAGAAACATCGGGTGCCTTTGTTATGTAGTGGAGCCTTCCCGCATCTATCGGCCAGACTAGCGGGTCTCGCAAGTTTCTCATAGAAATAATGCAGACACACACACTCCTTCAAGATTTAAATCCTGATATGCTCGAGCTGTGCTCCGAGGGCTGCTGGTGAGATAAAGGCAGCAGGAATCTGTTTTTATTCCTCAGAGCTGGAGTGCAGAGGATGGGAAAAAGATAGTTTGATAATGTCCCAAAGAAGATCTTATTAGAAACTGACACAGTTTCATAAAAACCCCAGTGGTGTTTACCTCAGGTAATTTCACCGCCACCTGGCAGAATTCCAGGTGCTCTACGTGACTGGCCACTTTCACGTTTGTTTCTATCACTGGCTCTTTGGGGTTCCTAAAACGCAGTAGGAGACGCCACTGTGTGCAGTTTAATTTTTCGTTTCTGTTTGAAGGGAACGAGAGGAAAAGTATGGGACAGAGCGTTGACCGTGTTCATGGTGACACAAAATATGACACACCCCAAGGTGAGAGTGCACAGAAGGCACATCTGCTTGCTGCTGCAAGCTTCCTGGGGCCTTGGGTGCTTTAAGCCCATGGAATGAACCAGCCCTGGGCTCATCTCTGGGACTGCAGCTTCAGACTGACAGCTGTCATTCTTCCTCAGAAGGAAACAAGGTTCTTCCTATTTTTGGCTGTCAGCAGCCGAGGCAGTTTCGTGAGCACCAGAGAAGCAGCTCTGTGTGAACGTGCAGTCCACAAGCTACTCCACTGTTAGGGCATAGACTCAAACCCCAGTTTCCGACCGGGGTCTAACGGCAAAATTAAACATGGAGGAACTGATTAAAGAAGAACCACCCTGTTTCAAGAGGTTTATTCATTTTTTATTTTTTTATTTTTTTAAAAAACGGCCCATTAGTGACTGAATGAGTTTATAGTTCTGAGTAACTGCATGTATGGTCCTCAGTAAATAACCAGATCGGCTGTTCTAAATGAGTTCTTTATATTCAAGCCTCTCAAAGCTTGTAATTACATTTGAGGCGGGACATGTGAAGCCAGAAGCTATAATGCTATTTAGTCCCCAGTGCAACTTGAATTCAGCAAAGGCGATTCAACGGGATCCACAGGACACACGAGAAAAACCGCTCCCACCTCTTAAAGTGGAAGCGAAGAAATCTTTACCTTAGAAACAAATAGATTTTACCGTTTTCATTAGTCTCGACCTTTCGAAAATAAACGGCGCTGAGCTGTGTTCTTCAGCAGCACTTGGGCTTTTCTGTCTTTCCATTTTCTGTCTTGCTTGGTTATATCAGGCAATCATAGGCATGAGGAGTGATGGAGCATTTTAGTTTGAGAAGTGGACGCCTGAGAAGAAAGTTAAGAAGAAGAGAAAGAAAACAGCTCTGGTTTTCAATAGCTGTGAACGAAAATGGAACATGGGTTACTCTGAGAATGTCCCGCATCAATGAATGCATGGCCCTAACCAGAGCAGTTCCCAAGCCCCGGACATTTGCATATGCAAATCTCTGAATGAGCATACCGTCTCTCAATATGTTTATATTGGCAAAAGCATAATTTGAAATAGCATTGTTCTAAATAGATCTACTCAAGTCTAGTAGTTTAGATTTGAAACACTTAATTTCCTCACTCCTTCCAACTTTCGTCCCTTGCTTCAACAGACTGCTTGATCCACAGTGAGTGTGGCGCTCTGGGAACCGGAAGCTCCGTGTTCACTAGGAATACAGGTCCGACTTCGAGACGCCATTGCTGTCTACCTTCCGATCTTCTCGATTAGAATTAGGATCTCTTTCTGGTCTTGGATCTCAGGGATGGTGAGACGAGCCGTCTCCTTCACGCCTAGGACATTGCTTGGTGGGAACCGGAACTGTGGAGCCACACACAAGACAACACAGCGGGTCACCACCCGCAGCCACCCATGTTGCTCAAATGGGACTTGGCTATACAGGCATACGCCTCTTTTCTTTCTTCCTTCCTTCCTTCCTTCCTTCCTTCCTTCCTTCCTTCCTTCCTTCCTTCCTTCCTTCCTTTCCTTCTTTCTGGAAATTTAAATGAAACTTAGCTTTTGTAACTTGTATCCAGGAACTATATATGACAACGAGGTGCCACGTGATGATTTGACATATCTATATAGGGATAACATTTAAGTCAAGTCAAACATATCTACTTCTTCCAATTTTTTTTTCTGGTTAAAAATCATCCAAATCTGGCTGTGCCTTGTGTGTGTGTGTGTGTGTGTGTGTGTGTGTGTGTGTGTGTTTGTGCACGCGGGGATGCGCGCACCCAACGCTCTGCTGCTACGTGTTGCCACCCTCTTGAATGTGCAGTTGCACATGGCAGCTCTCCTTCTGTTGTTCTGTGATCTTTGCACACGGCCTCTCCTCTACGTTCTCCTTCTTAACCCTGCACAGTTTCAAACATGCATGAACACCTAGCCCAAGTCATTTCTTTTCCATTAAAGAGCCCTTGCTGCATCCTCTTCATTCCCTTCTGGAAGCCATTTCTCCTGTCCTCATTTATTTGTGCTTTTCCTTTGGTACCCGTTTGGAAGTGGGCTACTCTCCAACGACACCGTAAGCTCTTTGGAAGAAGCATCGTTTCTATTTATCTAGAGTTTACTTCACAGTCTTTCAAACAGAGCTCACCCAGTTCACACTGCTGACCAGCGGGAGGGGACTGGATGCCATTCTACTCATCTGTCATATTGGTTTTATTTCTACCTTGACTTTGTCTACTCCCACCAACAGTGGAGGCCAACGGCTGGGCACAGCGAGAGTAAACCCTAGGTGGAAGAGTCCTGAGTCCAGCAACAGGACCGGAGACTGGGATTTGCCTCTTTATTCTAATCTGGTAGCACTTATTTTCCCAGTAGCAGTTTGGGAAGTCACCAGCACAGACGTAACGTCATTGCAAGCCAGGAGGCCAGGCATAACTGTGGGCAAGCAAGCCTGGGTTCTAGTGGAAACATCCCACAGAATAGCATAGGGGGCTAGAACATCCCTGCCTGCCATGAATGTTCTTTTTGTGGCCTCATTTTCCCCAAGGTTGCTCTGGTATGAAAGTCCTTCTTTAAGGAGATAACATAAAAAGAAATAAGTGGGGGAGGAAAAAAAAAAGAGTTCACTCTAGCCGTGGCCTTGTATGTTCCTGGGCTATTTCAATGTAATGTTTATCTAATAAATAGTATTTCGGCGTTAAACAGTAGAGCTGTGTGCACTCCTGTGCCAGAGCTGGATCTCCTTCGGGTCTTGCCGTGCTCCTGCTGCTGAAAAAAATTCTGTTTTAATGAAAAGAGACACTATGTGGCTGCAGCAGCCCTGCCAACGCCTGCTTAGCGTTTCCATGCTTCTGGGTAGTATAGAAGTCTTAGAACTGTGAATTCTTGTGTGTGTATTTGTGCATGTATGAAAAATCTAATTTCAGTTAAAGACAGACAGTAAGAGGCACCCAGATCATACTTCATTGAGGTTCAACTCCTTCTACTCACTGGCTGTTCTGTCTGGACAACAGCTTCCCGTAATAAATTGTGTAAGAGGAAAAGGATCTGTGACATGTATTTGTACATCTGCGTAATAACTAATGGGATGTTTTGATGTCGCTGTTAAAAAAAAAAGGAAGGGGGAGGAAAAAGACAAATGCATATGGCTATAAAGTTTAGAAAACGATATCAACTCCAGGACATAGGGAATGAAACCTTCATCCAGTGACTTTAAATAGTCAGAGATTTAAGACAGCATCTGAGTTGTTTTACATAAGTGTGGGCTTTGAGTATTATTCTTCTCTAGACTGAGGGAGAGTGATGTTGCCAGAGAAAAACAAAGTGGATTTTTCAACAAACTGGAGGGAAGAGATGGGAGAGGGCAGGCTCAGAGGTCGTTAGAGGAGAGAGATGTGGTCCAGTAAGAGTTATCTCAGCTAAAGAGGGAAACCTATGGTGCCGCCCCACTCCTCGGATCTGTCCTGTAAACTCAGAAGGCAGTGTTCACAGGGCAAGAAGGTGACCCTGTGCTCTGACAAGGGATATGGGTAGCTGGGGAGGTTGGGGCTGCAGAATGGGAAGGGAGAACGGGGAAGGGTCTGAACTTCTGAACCAAAGCCCTGCATATTCACCCCACCCCACCCCCAACCTCGCATATGAAAGATTATGAAAGCACCTCCCAGGGATAGTATAAGAGCCAAGGAAAGGCAGAAGGCTCACACACTGACTCCAGCATCCATGCTCCCTCCCTGGCTGCTGCATGTGGAATTGAGGGGCAGTCCTGGAGAAGTTTCTCTATCAGCACATCAAATGTCAGCAACTTTCCAGCTGGTAAGTTATTCCTGTCAATATACAGCACCATCGACATCGGGCACGAAGAGCTAAACAAGGAAAGTGTCAAGGAAGGGAGACCGTGGTGATCAGCGGAAATCAGAGCACATGACCTCAGTCGAGGTCGTTCCCCAAGAAGGGATAAGGCACTCATGGAGACATCCTAGGAATTCTACCATTTGTATGGATCTGTGTGATCACCGTGTCAGAATACACGGTTGGTCTACTGTTCTCTGGGTCAGCTCTCCTATATAATGTCATAGAAATGGAATCACACAGTGTGCTGTTTTCTTATCCTGGAGATACAGTATGTCAGTGATTTTTCCTTTTTTATTGCTAAATAGTATTCCACACACCAGGTATTCATCTTGCCCACCGAACAACATTTGAACTGTGTGCTTTGATGGTGATATAAAGAGATGTGTGCAATATCGTGTAAGCTTTGATTTTGAGTGAGATAGCTGGGCCAGTACCCCAACATGGCTGTTGGTTGCCAGTTGCTTAGTATAAACAGTAGAAGAAAAAAAAAACCCAACCAACCAACCAACCAACTGAATAAAAATAACAAAAAGACAACTGTAAGAGACTAGCAAATCATTCTCCATTGCTCTAGAACAGACAATGCTATGCAGTTGGACTTTCTAGACCATCTGAGCTCATCGATCTTTAATAAAAAGCTTCAAGGAGCAGTGTTGCATGTTCTATGTCTGCTGAACCCATCCTGGAGAATGCAGGCTCTCCATAGGTGGCTGATTTGGTGTGGAGCCAGGGGCTGGTGCTGGTGAAGTGGAGATGTGTCCAAACAGTGGCTACAGAACCAGGCGAAGCTGATGGGCTACTGAGGGGCAAAGGGACTTCCTGCCTATGGTCAGAGGAAGAGCATAGGCCTGTGGCTCTACAGCTAACACAGGGCTGGGCACTGGGCACACTGAACTTCAGGAGACAACATCCCACTGGACACTGGAATGCTAATCATTTCCATGATGCTAGACACAGACAATACGGTGTTGGACGTTGGTATACTAAGCATTCAGCAGAAGCAATGCTCAGACTGCTGCTTCTGAAAGGCACCCTGAGGAGGGAAGAGGCTGTCTCCCAGCATTTCTCTTGTCTCCCTTTCTCTCTGAGGGATCTGAGTGCCTGAAACAATTCCTAAGTTTAGAGCTGCTTGGAATTCTGCTGGCATCCAATGGGCCTTTTAATGCAGCCTGCCAGCAGTTGTGCACAGTGAGAGGTTAAACAAATTTCAGAAACCTTTTCCTAATCACAGAGAAAAGCACATTTTGTTGGTATTTTCAGCACAACCCACCGCCGCGTTAAACCCAGCGTTATAAAGGGTATGGGCACGTTTCAGGTTAACTCTGGCAACGTTTTAAAAGTCTACTTGTATCCTTTAAATTCTCTAATGGCACAGCTCTAAATCTCTTCCAACAGTATGTGTAAGGAACATAATGGGTGAGAGTTCATAGCAGACAGACCCATAATTATGAGAACTGTGGCAAAAGATAAGCTGCCTTCAGAGAGCCTGGGGTTCTGGCTTGTGTTGATGGCCACCCAAAGCTTCAATTCTCAGACACTGGAAAATGTGGACTGGAGTCTTCAGAGAACAAGGATTTCCTGTGACTCTTGGGTATTGATAGGACAGTATCTCCTAGGGTAATTGGTCCTTCAGCTGTTGCCTGTGTCAGCCAACAGGAAGCTCGGAGACCCATGCAGACTAAAATGTCAGTCATTCACAGTATTGGGAGAAACCTCTCTAGTTCTTTGCCATCTTCCGAATTGTCTACGATGAAATTTGGGTATCATTCTTACGACGGGTGACAATCTCTGATTTGTATTTTTACTGCGCTGTCTGTGGCTCCCCCCCCCCCCGCCCCGCCCTCGTACTCTTTGTGGCCTTGGACACGCCTGGATTATTCTTACAGCTTCTTTGATGTCTTGCCATCTCTCTCTCTTTTTGATTTTTGAAAATTTCTTAACATGTACCCAACGTATCTTGATCATATCCACCCCCCACTTCCCACTCCAACACAGGACAGCCCTGCCACATCTTCCTCTAAAAGTTAATCAATTCATCAATTATATGTCAATTTAACTCAATGAATCAGTTTCTGCTGTTCATATGCACATGCCTGTGGAGTGAATCGCTGAGGCATGGGAAACCAACCACACTCTCAAAGAAAAGGGACTCTCCTGCCCCCAAGTAGCCATGATAACCAACAGTTATCAGCTGAGGCCTAGAGAGCCCCTCTCTGTTCAATGCTAGATGGCTCCCTCCCCCCAACACCTAAGACAGGGTTCTTTCTACGTAGCCCTGGCTGTCCTGGAACTTGCTCCATAGACCAGAAGTCAGAGATCTGCCTACCTGTGGCTCCTGGGTGCTGGGATTAAAGGTAAGCACTACCACTGCCCGGCTCCATGCTAGAATTTTTAGTTGGCTCGTTCTTGTATAGGTCTTGTGTAAGTAACCATGGCAACAGTGGGTTCATGTGTGTAATAGCCATGCTATGTCCAGAGGACATTATCTCTCTACTCCATCCTCTAGTTTTTGCAGTATTTTTTCTTCCCTCTATTCTGAGATGTTCTCCGAGCCTTGAGCTGGAGGTCAGGGGCTGATGTGGATGTTCCAGTCATTTAGTGTCAGGAGTTTGAACTATGATGACTCTGTTAACCTCTACCCACAGCAATAAGAAGCATCCTTGGCCAAGGCTGGGCATAGCACAGATCTGTGGCTATAAACACAAATAGTCAGAAGGCAGTTCGACTGCATGGCCACTTAGGAAAAAACCCCACATCAATACATTTCCCCTTTATAAGGAGAAGTTTCATAAGAAAGATAAAATTTAGTCATTCATTCAAAAGTGGTGATGCCCTACTATGTGCCAGGTACTATTCTAGGCACAGAGGCCAACAGTGAAATATGTAGTTGAGACTATCTAGAAGGGGAACTTCTTCTTCTTCTTCTTCTTCTTCTTCTTCTTCTTCTTCTTCTTCTTCTTCTTCTTCTTCTTCTTCTTCTTTTTCTTCTTCTTCTTCTTCTTCTTCTTCTTCTTCTTCTTCTTTTTCTTCTTCTTCTTCTTCTTCTTCTTCTTCTTCTTCTTCTTCCTCTTCCTCCTCCTCCTCTTCCTCTTCCTCTTCCTCCTCTTCCTCATCTTCCTCATCTTCCTCACCCTCCTCTTCTCCTTATTAACATCCAGACTGTATTTTCTCCTCCTTCTACGACTCCCAGTACTCTCCCATCTCTTCTCTGCCCTTCCCACCCCTACTCCTCCTCTGTTTCCCTCAGAAAAGGGCAGGCCTCCAATGGCTATCACCCAAACCTGGCACATCGAGTTGCAGTAAGGGTTGGCACCTCCCTTCATATTAAAGCTGGACAAGACAACCCAGTATGAGGAAAAGGGTCCCCAAAGCAGCAGAAGAGTCAGAGATAGCCCTGGTTCCCACTGTTAGGAGTCCCACAAGAAGATCAAGCTACACAACTGTAGCATAAATGCAGAGGACCTGGGCAGAGGAGGAGCCATCTCTTGAGCTGTATTTCTGGGATGGAGCAGCTCTGTCCCACATGCTGTTGCAGGGGCTACGTCTGAGGAGGCGGAAGGGGTATGTAGTGCTTTCTAATCGCCTCCTGTGTGTCCTTCTACACAAAGCAGGCAAGCAGCGTCTCACATCCAAGAACCACAGACACCTCCTCCTGAACGCCGTCGGGTTCGTATCTTCGGGTCTAGGAGACTTCTCAAACATCCAAAACCGATGCGGATTACTCAGTGAGATTTGAGCTAGTAATTTCTAGTCACCACGTAGGAATGAAAAACTGAAAACGATTGCCTCGAGACCCTGAAAGACACGGCGCTATAATTGCGCGCCAGGTTTAAGGATGGTCGAGTGTGACACATACATTCCTGCATCCTGATGGAATTAATCGAGGTAAAACATTCGCCAGTCTTCCCCCACTTTTTCTCCTCCCCGTATTTATAATCGAAGTGAACAGAAGGGGTCTGATTGGTGGCTGGAAGGAGTTCCAGGCTTCCTTCTCCGCGTCGTCCTTAGAGCTGCGCGCAGTCACGCGTTACAGCGCCTTTCATCTTCGGTACCCTTGCCCCATCAGATCGCAGCCAGAGACACTGTTTTTATATCTCACCACAGGGCACAGGCATGGAAGCTTTTCATATCTGATGTTATGTAACAGGGAAAAAAAAGCATTAGAACTCTTCCATGAAAATCTTAACCAACTAGGAAAGAGCTCAGCTTTTAAACGTACCAGCTGCCACGAAGACCTGGACAGTGACAATTCTAGGAGGTCACCGGGCGTCCCATTTACCACAGACCCGGCAGTGTGACCGGCTGGAACAGCTTGATTTCTGATCTTCCTTATATTCTTTTTTTTTTTTTTTCCCCTCCTTTCCCCTTCTGGTGTGAAAGCATTAAGGAATTCCGACACAAAGATAAGCTGCTATTTAAAGTCCGCACTTGTGAGATCGGAATGCAGGGCATTTAGAAGAAATTTTACAAGCTATGCGTTCATACCGGGTCAGAGCCGACAGCGCAAGAAACAGCTCACATCTCCGATTCCAGAACCCTTATCACCTTAAGCCTGGAGGTGCTGCTAAGGAAGAGGTCATAGCGCCTTAGATAGACTTAGAAAAAGCGAAAGTTCTTGGCGACAGCAAAAAGCAATGTAATTGTTACCGGGATGTTTTGTTTTTGTATTGCCAAACACCTGGATGTCAAGAGACAGGTGGTGGAAAGCTGGTTGTATTTCATTTTTGTTTTAAATGGAAGCTTACGTTGGCCACCATTTTACCACCACCAGAACATGGCCATTGTGCATTTCTATTTTAAAACTTACATTATAAGCGTAATCTCAGAGGAGTCTGCTGGGTAATAGCTCCCTTTAGGTAGAGTTGTTGGTTTTTTGAGGAAATGGCACCCAGTTGTGCAAGGGATGTTTGTGAGTCTGATACCTGGACACGTGACCGCCGTCTCAATAAGCCGACGTTCCAGAGGCTAGCACAGTGCTGACCCAGGACTCTGTGTCAAGAAGGAGGAGTGACTGACTCAAAATATTGACTTTAGTCAAGCAAAAAGCCACACTTTGTCCAACACTTGGGACAGATGATAACAGTTGTAATACCAGGTTAAACTACTACAAAATTAGTAAAAATGTCTAATAATAGAGGTTCTGTAAATAGTAACTATATTAGATACAGGTATTATCCTTACAGTGTAATTTTGGATTTGTATATTTGCATAAGTAAATTTAGTATTAACTAGGAATTTGATTATAAAGTATTAATCTCGGTGGTAACTATGAATTGAGTAGAAGCTTGAGGACACTTGAAATCTCATTTCTTTATGTGTAAGCAAAACCATGCTAAAGAGAAAAGCAGAAACTACACATTTATTTTGCTCACTTTGTTTTTTAAGCATTTTAGGCTGTATGTCCTCAATATTTCAGCTACATAATTGCGTAGCCCTCGGATGGCTCACAGTTCGATGGTTAAACTTTAGTCCTGTCATGTATGGCAGATTAGAGAAAAATAAACGGCATGTCTCATCCGTATAGGAACTGCTAAATGCCACTAAGCCTTTTTCCTAAGCTTGTTTCATTGAAATCACCAAGCATTATAAAGAAAGAGCCCCCCAAAAGTTTTATTTCAGTTATTTGTTTACTTTATATATTTTTAGTAAACAGGAGTTTCACAAAGCTCATCGTTAAAGGAATATGAAAAGGAGAGGTGTGGGAGAGTTGGCTCCTCCTCTTACTGGCTCCTCCTCTTACTGACTCCTCCTCTTACTGGTCCCTCCTCTTACTGGCTCCTCCTCTTATTGACTCCTCCTCTTACTGACTCCTCCTCTTACTGACTCCTCCTCTTACTGGTTCCTCCTCTTACTGGCCGCTCCTCTTACTGACTCCTCCTCTTACTGGCCGCTCCTCTTACTGACTCCTCCTCTTACTGGCCGCTCCTCTTACTGACTCTTCCTCTTACTGACTCTTCCTCTTATTGGCTGTAGCACTCTGAGCGCAGCTTCTCAATTTTCCAAACAGCATGATAGAGCTGGTCCTGGTTTTGTGAGTATGGGCGAGCCATCCCAAGGGTATTAGGGTACCTGGCCCTGCTCCTAGCCAGGGAAGTGCTAGAGAACTGGCCCTGGTAGCATGGGATGGGAGAGCTGACCCCAAAGGAGTGAGCATGGGAGAGCCAGTTCCCCTTTTGCCAGCTGTCCCAAGCAGGAGAGCTGGCTCCTCCCCTTACCTGGGCAAAGTGGGAGAGCTGGCCCAGGTAGCTCAGACACAGGAGAGCTGGCCAGCCAACAACACAGCCACACCCAGGTTCAGATCCAGGGCTTGGGTTGGACCACCCCCACAGCTGCACCAATTATGAATTGCTGGAGGGCAGGAGCCAAAGCTGCAGGATCTCCTCAACACAGGAAACAACAGGGTATCCAGTCCTACTGAGGATCCAGTATTGAAGGTATAGGAGAAGCCAGAGTCCTTGAACCACACCAGTGACTCATTGCAATGACATTTTGCAAGTAAAGCTGTTTGGGGAAAAGGGTATATGCTGTGTGGTACACTGTGACACAATGCAGCTTCTCCAGCAAGATCTCTCTCTCTCTCTCTCTCTCTCTCTCTCTCTCTCTCTCTTTCTCTCTCTCTCTCTCCCTCCCTCCTCTCTGTCTCTGTCTCCCTCTGCCAAGGTCCAACCTTGGCAAGAATTTTGTTGTCCTTCTACCTCTGTGTCTGTGTCTGTCTCTGTCTCTGTCTCTCTCTCTCCGTCTGTCTGTCTCTGTCTCTGACTCTGACTCTGTCTCTCTCTGTCTTTGTCTCTGTCCCTCTCTGCCAAGGTCCAAGCTTGGCAAGACTTTTGTTGTTGTTCTCTCTCTCTGTCTCTCTGTCTCTGTCTCTGTCTCTGTCTCTCTCTCTCTGTCAGGTCCAGCCTCAGCGTGAGGAGGGTCCTGAGAAAGGCAGAAATGGGAGTGGCTCTGCTTCTATAATGACTCGAGTCAGTATGCAGGCTGTCAGCTCAAGTGCTCTCTCTCTTTGCCTAAGGATTCTCACCATTCTTCCTTCTTCTCCTTCCTCTTCTTCTTCTCGTTCTTTTTCCTTCCCCTGGCCAGAGAGCCTGAACCCAGATTTTTATTTACTAAGGCTGCATCGTCAAGAATTTAACCTTTGTAACCATCTTTTAGAAATTCTTAAATTTACGTAATTTTTTTTGGTAATTTTATGAATCCCGGATCACTAGTCCCAACCCTCTCTTCCTTAAGACGGAAACTAAACACAAAGGAAAAGCGCACTTCCATTGCTGTTTGCACAGTCTGTTCTTCATGGGCACCTGGGCACAGCTCTTGTGGTTTCCTGGTACAGCAGAGCGCAATCTTTAGTGACTCTTCTCATGTCAGAACAGAAAGGCGACAGACTACTAAGGTTAAAATAATTTCTTACAACGTTTTAAACTGCAAGTCAAGCAGCCAGCTCTCTCTAATGCCTTTCTGGGCACTGCCGTCTCCAAACCTTTAAGTCGCCAGGACAACGGAGCACTGACTTTTTACATGCTTCTACATCATTTTTTAATTCTCTGACCTTTGTTTCCTTATCCTAGCAATTCCCTGGCCTCATGCCCTTTCCTTCAAATACTACTTGTATTCATACACAAGCCTTCCTCCTATAAGATAAACCCACCTATCATTTGCTTGTTTTCCATAGATTCTTCTTTTCCTATCCATGTCTTTTCTTCTTGAGACCACTTTTGCTTTCTCTCCTTGATGTTCCCAAGTTCACCCTGGCTAATTAATGCAACAGCCACTGGACCGAAGGGTACATGTGTCTCCTCATGATTCCAAGTTGGACCAAGTCTTGCAATGAGCAATTTCTTCAAAGGACCATGTAGGCTTTTATGGCCCCTGTGTAGTTATGTTGTCTAGATCCTTTCCCATGGCCCTAAAGACCAAGTAGAAGGCCTGTCCTCGTCCTCCGCAGCCTCATGACCACCTCCATTCTTCATTCCTGAGAACCGTTATATTTATTATGGAGCGATTAGCTCTGAGTAATGGGGGAAGTACATTCCCCAGCAAGAGAGATTGAAAGTAAAATAGAAGAGACAGCAGATCAGCTTCAGGACCACAAGCAACCACCAGCACATGTGGGGATCAGCGCCTCCATTGTCTGCTGATGCTCCAGGGGCAGGGACTGTGCCACCCTGCCCCATGCAGCCATGCTGGACGGGCATTCTTTTGTTTTTTATTTTATTTTTTATTTGGTGAAGTGTTGCAAAGACGGGTGAATATGGAGGGATGAGGAGATGAGTGGGATTGGGGTACATGATGTAAAATTCACAGAGTCAGTAAAAAATTAAAAATAAATAAATTATAGCAGAAAATGAAAGAAGGAAACAAAAGGAGAAAGGGAAGTGGGGGATAAGATTTCTAAAGAGATTTCATGTCTCAGGCAAGTGCTAAACACTCTAACCCCCCGGGGTCATCTGAAGGTGTAGTTCTCTCCCCAGTACATTTGGAATCTAGTAAGCGAATGGGTGGATACTCCACGTAGTATCCAAGGGGATGTGCAGAGATCTGCAAACGGTTAGCACAGCCTGAAATTGATGAGAGTTGGGGGGGGGGAGACCTGAGCCAAGACTGGGCTGGTTTAGGGACCCACTCCGAGCAATGGCTAGAGTATGTGGTGGGCAGAGGTTGGGGAGCCTACAAGTCATCACTGATGGGTAAGAAAGAAGAGAGGAAGGGCAGAGCAGAGCAAACTGTCTCCTCTCAAACCCGCCACACCAAAGAATGGCTCGTGGCCAGGGGTGTGTATAGAAAACAAAGATTCCTGGGCCTCAAGTAGATCCTACTGACTGGAGATCTCCAGGCACAGAAACATTGGCTGGGCGGGGGCACTTAAAGCAATTGCTAACACCAGGTAAGCTTAGAAGCTCTGTGACAAACCGGAGGCTAAACTGGAAGGAGGATTTTGTGTTTGGCTTTCCCTCAGAAGCTCCTTGCAGAGAATTATTCCCATCTCTCTGGAGGAGAGGCAAGATTGTACTTAAATATTCCTTTGGCTCTTCAATCTTATTTTTTTTCAGATATTTGGGGACTCAGGCATCCCCCAGATTTGGGCATCGCAGAGCTCAGGGGTCTCCTCATTGACTAGCTGCTAATCTGTAGCCTATACTCAGCTGGTATCTGCTGTATTAAAAGGTCTTGTTCCCTCCAGGGGCAAATGAAGCAGTTAGTTCCTTCTTGGGGGTTGCTCCATTGACAGGGCCAGACTGGAAATGCTGATCTGGCCTGGTCTCTACTGTTTCCATTATATGAGAAACAAAAGCTCATAAGCTACTGGGGACCCACAGACATGGTACTGGTGTCTGAGCTGGATCATTTTATGTTTGTGATGCGTGCTTTTGTGTCTGTGTCCTGAAGTTGGTGCCCCACTCTATTAAAATGCCTTCTGAATTTTACTCAAGCAAAAGATGAAAGTCTTGACGGCACTTGGGATGCCCCCTAGAAGAGCTGGTCCTTTTCACTCTTATTTTCACGTCCCTTCTAATTTGCCTCTCTTAACCCCACCTCTTTTAAAAACTCATTTCTTATTGGCTCTGCCTCCTAGGATTGGCTTCTTCTCTGCCTCTGTCCTTCTGGTTTGTGCTGATGACCATCAGCTTGGTGATTTACTTGTTTTTCACAGATCAAAAAATAAATACAAAGCTGACAAACCAGTAGGACTGGTATCTGTTGAGAGACGTTCTCTTTCAAGATGGCCTCTCACTGCTGAGCAGGGGCTTTGAGGAAGAACAGCTGGTCCCTCACATGATAGATCACAGGTGAGAACGAATCCATGTCCTCAAGCCTGCAGTATGGGCCTTAATCCCAGTCAAAGCTCTGTCCCTACGACTAATCACCAATTTAAAAGTTCAGTTCTTAATGTCATCCCACTAGCAATTAAATGTCAATATTAACTTGGGGTCACATTCGGACCACAGCACCTCACCTTAGGACTCTGTCTTTCTTAGATATCTACACCAGAGAACAGAGAGAGAGAGAGAGAGAGAGAGAGAGAGAGAGAGAGAGAGAGACAGAGACAGAGACAGAGACAGAGACAGAGACATGGAGGTGTATTTTGCTACCCATTTACTTACTGCTTGTCCTTAGTCAGGTTTCTCTTCTCCTATAGGACCCTAAGCCTAGAGAATGATGCCACCCACAGTAGGCTTTGTCAATTAACAATCAAAATCCTCACAGATATGGCCTCATTAAGACTTTCTTCCCGGGTGTCTCCAGGTTGTATCAAGTTGATGGCTAAAATAAACCACCCCACTCTTCTTAATTTCCCTTTTTCCCATTATATACACTGGTAGAGAGACTATCTCCTAGATGAACATTAACATTGGGGTCTTCAGGTAGGATTATTAAAGAAAGAGTTACCATGAGAGTGTCCCAGGAACGTGGTGACCCAGAAAAGAGAAAGGGAGGCAGGCATCAGTGTCTAAAAAGATGGGCGCCACCATTCTGGTGTATGTCTTAGTTAGGGTTTCTGTTAATGTGAAAAGACACCATGACCACAACAACTCTTATAAAGAAAACATTAAATTGGGGCTGACTTACTGCTTCAGAGGTCTAGTCAGTTGTCATCGTGGAGAGAAGCATGGTGGCATGCAGGTAGGCATGGTGCAGGAGGAGCTGAGAGCTCTACATCTTGATCTGCAGGTACCAAGGAGAAGACTGTGTTGAGCTTCCAAGAGTTCAAAGCCCACCCCACAGCGACACACTTCCTCCAGCGAGGCCACACCTCCTAATAGTGCCACCCCCTCTGGGCCAACCATTCAAATACGTGAGCCCATAGGGACCATTCCTAGTTAAACTACCACAGTGTGTTACCTATTAAGTGTCAAGTAGAAGATTAAGGTCAACAGCTATGGCATTCACCCTGACACTCCTCTTAGGTTTTGGTTCATATCTGATGTTTGCTTTAAGAAACGTTTATGCTTTGTAGTACTGGTGATTTGAGCAACTTCCCTCCTATCCTCAGGTGTGGGTTTGGGGGTAGCCTTTCAGCCTAGTTAGGGTGGCAGAGGCTAGGTAGACATTGAGCCCTAGCTGGGCTATTCTGAGGCTGTTCATGGAGGATGATATGGAGGGAAGACAAGCATGCTCTCTTGTCAGGAGCTAGGATCACCATCCTAGTTTGGGATACCATTGCTGTGATGAAACACCACAGCCAAGGCAACTTGGGGAGGAAAGGGCTTATTTGATTGACATTTCCACATCATAGCTCATCATCAAAGTGTGAGGACTGTGTTAGCCGGAGCCAGGCTGACTCCATGACAGGCTGCAAATGGGCAATTTGGGAGACTAGGCCGAAGTGTCTGTTTACCGGAAATAAGAACCTGGATTCAGAAACCTGTGCTCAGCCAGCTACAGTTGCAGGTGGCCAATCTGAAGACACCTTGTCGTCTGGCCTGAAGTAAGACTAGGTCGCTAGAATGAGTGGGTGACCCTCTGGGAAGTCTTCAGAGCCTAACCCGTTGTACAATCAGTCACATCCCTAGAGAAAGAGCTAACCAATCAAGGTAAAAGGACCTAGGACACATATCCCTTCCTAAACCTCCCCTGACTGACAATTTTTATTGGTGGGTCTTTGAGTCCACCAAAGGCCTCCTCCATTTTAGATGGGGAGAACCCTACATGCAGAAAATCCACCTAAATAAACAGTCTTTGCATTGCACACTATTTAAGTCTGGGGTATCATTCTTCAGCAATTCTTGGACTCTGACATTAGGAAGTTAGGACAGAAACTCAAACAGGGCAGAAACCTGGAGGCAGAAATTGATGCAGAGGCCGTGGAGGGATGTCACTTACTGGCTTGCTCCCCAAGGTTTGCTCAGGCTGCTTAAAGTCTGATCTCATGCAGGCATTTTCTCCATCAAATTTCCCTCCTCTCAGATGATTATAGTTTGTGAAGTTGACACGAAGCTAGGCAGTACACTCACACGGCCCCTGCATCTAGCCGAGCCACAGACCAATTAAGACTTCTTCAGGGAACACCCGTTCAGAGGCTGCCCCACATGTGGCTCATACATATACAGCCACCAAACTAGACAAGATGGATGAAGCAAAGAAGTGCAGGCTGACAGGAGCCGGATGTAGATCTCTCCTGAGAGACACAGCCAGAATACAGCAAATAGATAGGCGAATGCCAGCAGCAAACCACTGAACTGAGAACGGGACCCCCGTTGAAGGAATCAGAGAAAGAACTGGAAGAGCTTGTAGGGGCTCGAGACCCCATATGTACAACAATGCCAAGCAACCAGAGCTTCCAGGGACTAAGCCACTACCTAAAGACTATACATGGACTGACCCTGGGCTCCAACTGCATAGGTAGCAATGAATATCCTAGTAAGAGCACCAGTGGAAGGGGAAGCCCTTGGTCCTGCCAAGACTGAACCCCCAGTGATCGTAATTGTTGTGGGGAGGGCAGTAATGGGGGGAGGATGGGGAGGGGAAGCCCATATAGAAGGGGAGGGGGGAGGGAAGGGGTTAGGGGGATGTTGGCCCGGAAACTGGGAAGGGGAATAACAATTGAAATGTAAATAAGAAATACTCAAGTTAATAAAGATGAAAAAAAAAAAAAAGACTTCTTCAGGACAAAAGATACCAAACCATGTGTTGGAGTTTTCAGTTACATGAGCTTGTTTAAAAAGCTCTCTCAGAATGAATTTTGTTTCTCTACTTTTCAAAAAAGTAAGCTCAGAGCACTCAGGGGGTTGCCTTGGTCTATGTAGCACCTGTTTTCAACTCTGTTGTTTCCCCTACTGAATGTTCCTTGACTCTCCACTCTCAGGAGCATGGATGGTGACTCATGACCTTCTACCCCATCCGTAATGATTGGTTTAGGGCTTGGCGTAAGGATCCTCTTACTCGTCACTCAGTTCTGCAGTGTTGGTAGGGGTGATTGGTTATCCAAGGGCAAAGCCAGCTACCTAAATCCTGAAGTTCCAGTGCTGGGAGACATTGGCCTCCAGCTGTGGACTAATTGTTGAGTCAGGAGAGGAAAACTCACAGAGATTGGACCGTAGAAAGATCAAGGCTGATGACATCAAGATTCAGAACAGCTGAGGGTAAGAGGGTCCGGAAGCTGAGACCACACTAAGGGGAATTGCTAATGAGCTTCAGGAGACACATGTTTAGAATCTCGCTGCATCACAGCAATGCAGGCAGAGTTCCCCATTGGCTTTATATTCCCAGAGAAGGGTGTGTGTGTGTGTGTGTGTGTGTGTGTGTGTGTGTGTGTGTGTGTGTGTGTGTGATTTGAGCAAGATGGGCTACCCCTGTGTTGCTTCTGTCAAAGAGAAAGCTCAAACCCATTCTTACTGCAAACTATGAAATAGAATTACAGAGCTGCAAAGTTTACCACCCGTAAACTGGTAGCTTCCAAACTGCAGGCCAAGCCATTTCTACACATTTGACACAAACTGTGCCTTGCTTTAGGAAAAAAGGGTACGGCTTACCTTTCAAACGAACACAGACGCTGAAGTCTGGCCACAGAGCGCAGTGCTGTTCCTTAAGCTGTTGACTGGAAATACTGACTATATATGCCTTTAGAAGAGGGAAGGGATGAAAAAGTTCTAAAAGCTCATTTCATATAATGGGGAAACAACGTAAAAACATTTCTGGGAATTGAGGGGGAGAGAGAGAGAGAGAGAGAGAGAGAGAGAGAGAGAGAGAGAGAGAGAGCGAGCGAGCTGATTTGACTGAAGCAAATATGAACTGACTTTTTTTTTTTTTTTGGTCACAATTCTATGCCTTTGTTATTACCACACATAGCTACGGAAAGAGAGCTAATGATGTGGGAGACAGAGGAAGAGCCTTGGGGATGAGTTACAGTTCTGTCACCCACCATCTTCATTGTCATCACCAGCTTTGCAGCATTAGCATCCTCTGCATCCCTGCTCCCCGAAGCGTTGACTTAAAATCTTCTCGCAGCACTTTATGCCCTGCATATCCTCCCCTTGGCATATGCGACTGCCTGCGCCTAGGGTGTCCTCCACCTTCTTCCTTGGCTTAGCTGACACCTCCTCTGTCCCCACCACCAACTGCTTGAGAGTTGAGGGTGTGCATTCCTTGAATCTACACTTCCCAGCTCTTGTTCAAGTCAAGCCTTTCACAGGCAACACTGCCTTGGTTCAGGGCACACGGCTTGGCACAGTTCGATGTCAATGCCGGTATTGGCCCAGCTCGAGTCTCTTCACAAGGCTGGAGGCGCCCTGGCACAGAGACAATGCCTGGTTTGGTTAGATTCCTGCAGAGTTAAGTCGGCAAGGTGCTTTGTGCTCCTTGCACTTCTCAGCCCCAATTCTGAGTTTTTTTTTTTTTTCTCATTCATATACTTGATTTCTACTTTTTATTGTGACCCTGTAACTAGCCTTAGAACCCGTCAAGGGCAGAAACGGAGTATATTTGTCTCTGTATCACTAAGGTATGCACCTATTTTTATCCAGAATGTGAAGAGAGGGGCCCACCTGCAAGGCCGTGACATAATCAGAAAGCTATGTCCTATATACAGTGTCTTCTAAAAATAGCCCATCACACACTCGGCTATAATATGACTCAGATGCTTCTCATAGTAGATTTTCAGGGAGATGCCTGTCTTCAGACACTAGTTAGAGTCCTGAAGGCGAGTTAGTCTTTAAAAGGAATGGTCAGGCAACTGTTAAGATGTATCACTCCTAAGTGTCAAGGCAAATGTATCATTCCTGGGCTTCACTGGGAGCAAAGGCTCCTTAAACACACGCATCTCTTCTTTCCAATGTTCCTTTCACCCCTTACCCTTCAGTGAAAGTGAAAGGATGGAAGGACATGGACCCTGGCAGGACCACCCAAGAACTGCCTGAAATATGTAATTGAAACTATTGGGGGCTTTACCCTTGGGGTTAAACTTGGGTTTGTCCTTAGCTGACTGTGTGATCTTAGCCAGTGGTGATATCTTTCCCAGTGTTCTCTTGACACAAAGTGGAAATGCCGGTGCCTGAGCCTACAGGGCCGTAGCATTCACAATGGAGACTCTGCACTTCATGACATGCACAGGAGTGGACAATCTTTGCTTCTCCTCAGCCAGTGGGGTCAGGTGGTCTGTTCGGTTTGGTGAGCAGCCCCATGGGACGGCCATCTTGGCATGGGCAGCACAGCCCCTCAACACAACAGAGCAGTAATCCAAGAGGACTGAAAGGGTCTTGGGAACAGAGAACAACTTTGGAAGCCACATCTATCGTGGGTGTCAGCACCTGGAGGACAGTGACTGGTGTGTGTGTGTGTGTGTGTGTGTGTGTGTGTGTGTGTGTGTGTGGTGTCTCCCAGTAAGTTTCCTTCAAAAGAACAAGGCAATAAAAGACCACGAGGAAGACAGAGCTGATGGAACCGAGCTCCATAAGGAACCTGTGCTGAAGCCCCTACCTCCTGGCAGCCACAGACTCTGATGGCATTTTTTTTTCTTTTCTTTTTTTTCGGGGCTGGGGATTGAACCCAGGACCTTGCGCTTCCTAGGCAAGCGCTCTACCACTGAGCCAAATCCCCAACCCTCTGACAGCATTTTTATTGTCGATTTTGAGTGATACTTTTTTCTGTATGATGTCTTGTCATATTCGTTTCCTCTGAGCCTGGTGGTTATTATTTTTTACTAATTATTTTTTTCTTTCTAGCAGTGAAAGCTCAGATTGGAAAGTAAAGTGGAAGAATATTACATATTCCACTGGGTGAAAACTAATTTAATTGTTGCAGCATTCTGAGTCTAAAGAAAGGTTTTTCTCAGCTTTTTGGTAAATCCAATCTCTAGGCTTGACCTTGGGGTTACAGTCCAGTGACATCTTTTCCTGTGGTCATGTGGCCTCAGGACTCAGAAGTGACCGCCATTTTCACCAAGTTCCCAGGTTTTTGCCTGATGGTCTAAGCCAGCCGTTCTCAACCTTCCTGCTGCTGCTACCCTTTAATACAGTTCCTTATCTTTTGGTGAGTCCAAATCATAAAATTATTTCCCTGATACTTCATAACTGTAATTTTGCTACTGTTATGAACCATAATGTAAATGATCTGGTATGCAGGATATCTGATCTGCTAACCCCTGAGGGGTCGAGAACCACAGGTTGAGAACCACTGGTCTAAACACACAGTGATATGGAGAGTCAGATCATTCCGTCCCAGACTACTGCCTCAGAGATGCTGGCCCTACTGTCTCAGGGTGGAGGCCTTGCAAGTCTCCAATGCACTGTAGGACTTCATAGTTTGAAAACATCATTCAACAATGCAACATGATATATCATGACCACTTTAGAATATACCAAAAGGGAAAAATATGCCTTTTTTTTTGCCTTAACCATTACCGTATTGCCAGCTGAATCTCAAATTATGTAATTATTCCCTCAGTTTTCAGACATTGAAATGACTCCCAACTATAAATAATGTAGAAAACATCACTTTCCATACATTTGAAATGTTGTTTACTTCAAATTGGTTACCTGAATTGTAAGATCTGGGCCCAACAATACAAACATTTCCTTCTTAATGGGTCACGATACTGGTTACCAGGCTACCTTCACAAATGGTTTTGCCGGGATGTGGTAATGAGAGAAGTCTAGGCGCTGTATGAGCATTCCTTTCCCACCTGCTCCTCACCGTTGGGCCTTGATTCTAAGTAATATCTCTTTGCTGACTTGAAACTTAAGCCTTTTTTTCCCCCTTACACAGACATTTATTTTTTTCAGTATTGTGGTTGATAGGAACCTTCCCAAGACGTAAAATTTAAAGGTACTTTTTGAAAGATTTTTAAAAATATTTAATTAGGCACCTGTGTGTGCATCTCTGTGTGCGTTTGGTATGTGCATTTAAGTGCAAGTTCCTGTGTAGGTCAGGGTGATCCTCTGAAGCTGAAAACATAGGCAATTATGAGCTAACCAGTGTGCAGGGGATGCTGGGAATCAAACTGAACTCAAGCCCTCTGCAAGAACAGTATGCATTCTTAACAGTTGAGCTTTCTTTCCAACTCTACAGATACTTTAAAATCGTGGTCCGCAGCATCAGCTATCCAGAGCTCATAGGGGTTTCCAGAGACTCAGTCACGGGCTGAAGTGGAAACTTAACGGTTCTTCAGAAAGTCAGTTGGACGGCGTTTTGCTGGGGCAAACACATGAAGGACCGTTTCGTTAAAGTGGACACAGATGTGAAAGGCTAAGGCAGACTCACGAAGGAATGTCCTGCTGAAGCAGACACAGGAGAGAGGATGTCCTGTTAAAGCGAGCACGAGGGAGGGCATGTGGTGAAGGATTCTTTGCTAACAACATACATGTACTGGTCTGCCTTACATTGCATAGTTGAGCTCCATTTGTTGGGACTGTGAGGACTCGGGATGACTGGATGCACGTGCTGAGACAAGACCTGTGTAGAAGCAAGGCACGTGGAGGGTATAAATAGGACTCCACGGAGTGACAGAGATGGAGCTTGGCTTGCTGGTACAGCTAGCTGTACAATGCTTGTGGGTCTTGTGTCTCCGCTGACCTTCACTTCCCTGAGACAGGCACAGCTGAGAACTTCTCCTCGTGTTCCTCCTGGTCCCTCCTGCTGACTTGAGCGGAGGCTGAGGCCTGGCTGTCTCTGCTATGTATTTGTTATCCCAACTCTACCGAACTGGACTGCTGGTGTATCCATGAAGTGTTTGCGGATGGACTGAGCTGCCTCCGCCTGCTGACCCCAGAACTGAACTGCCAGACAGCACAGACAGGAGTTGCTCCAAAACAACCTTCCTAAACGGGTCCACTCCGCCGTCTCCCATCCTTTCTCTTTCTCTACCTCTGGTGGGTGGTAAGTTACCAGGGAGGTTAAAGCACTTAGGAACCATCATTAAAAACAAGGTTTGAAAAAAAATTAATGCTACAATGGACCCTATATTACTCTGAGCTAGGTCCTCTGCGTTCATGGTTGTGTAGATTGGAGCTTTTGTGGGACTCGCAATAGTAGGAGAGGGGGTATCTCTGACTCTTTTGCCTGTTCTTGGAACCCCTCTCCTCCTCCTGGGTTGCCGCATCCAGCCTCGATATGAAGGATTGTGCCTAGTCTTAATCTAAATTTTCTGCTGTGTTTGGTTGACACCTCTGGGAAGCCTGATTTTTTTTTTTCCTGAAGGGTAATAGAGGGGTCATGGATCTGATGGAGAGGAGAGGTGAGAAGAAGGAGGTGGGAGGAGTGGAGGGAGGGGAAACTGTGGTTGGGATGAAATATGTTGAATATTAAATATATTTAACCGAGGTTGGGATGCAATGACTTAAACAACAGCAAACAAAACAAAGCAAAAACTTGATTCTTTCAAACTTCTAGCGGAATATGTGGGATTTCAGTCTTGGTTCTTAGTGCCGTGGATGACGCTCAGTGGGTGGAGCACTCGCCTGAGTCTTCATCATCTCTGCTCTCGCAGCTGGTGCAGGACAAAGCGCAGTGACTCACTGCCACGCTGTGCTGGCCAAGAGAACAGCTACCTCTTCAGTTTCTAAGTTCAGGAAAAGCCTATGCGTCGCTGCACGTAGAGCATAAGGTGACTCACTTGTCTTAGTGCCCTTAGATTCTCTGGTGGAAGAGTGTGTGCGAGGGGATGGTAAAGGCCCTCATTTAGATGCAAATAAAGACTCGGTGTTTTTCTTTCTTCTCTCATGCAGCGGGAAAGATTTATAGTGTGGTAAAGCAGAAACTACACTGCCCCCCTGGCTTTTCCAATGACATGGTGCCAACTTGCACAAGGACACTGTAAATTTTGTCCCTAAGTTATTGTTTCATGTGATTTTTCACCGGGGCAAGTAAATGGATCGATCTCATGAACCAAGGGCTGCATGGATGGCTGGTCTGGTTGATCCCACCGCCATAATGGATTGCTGTGCAACAGGGTGGAAAACAGGGGACGCGATGGAGGTGCCGTTTTGAAGCTGAAGTGAATGACGTGAGTCCTTGGGTCACAAAGGTGTCTTCTAGTGACTTTACCTACTCTCTGTGGACTAAGCTGGGCTTGAACTTGGGTTGTTCTGATCTTTCCATCTCCAGGGCGAGGATTACAAGTGTGTACTGCCGTGCTCATGTGGGCCCAACTGAAATGCAACAGACGCTCTGCTGGGATGTGTGCACCCACATCACATCACACACACACACACACACACACACACAGACAGAGAGAGACAGAGACAGAGAGACAGACAGACAGAGAGAGACAGAGACAGAGAGACAGACAGACAGAGAGAGACAGAGAGACAGAGACAGAGAGACAGACAGACAGAGAGAGACAGAGAGACAGAGACAGAGAGACAGACAGACAGAGACAGAGAGACAGAGACAGAGACAGAGACTCACCTAATAAACTATTGCACCTAATAGTATTTAAATGAAATACTAACTAAAATCTGTCTACTATTGGTCCTCTCTCTCTCTCTCTCTCTCTCTCTCTCTCTCTCTCTCTGTGTGTGTGTGTGTGTGTGTGTGTGTGAGAGAGAGAGAGAGAGAGAGAGAGAGAGAGAGAGAGAGAGAGAGAGAGAGATTTGTGATGTAGGTACACACATACCACACATGCTTGATGACATCAGAAGACTCCTTTGGGAGTCAGTTCTTCCCTCCCACTGTGTGCTCTTGAGACTCAGGTTGTCAAGCCCCTTTATACACTGGTGGTTTGAATAGGCTTAGCCCATGGGAAGTGGCACTATCAGGAGGTGTGGCCTTGTCGGGGGAAGTGCATCACTGTGGGGATGGGCTTTGAGGGCCTATGCTTAAGCTCTGCCCAGTGTGGAAGAGACCCCCACCTTCTGGGTGCCTATGGAAGACAGTCCCCTTCTGCTGCCTGCAGATCAAGATGCAGAACTCCTCCAGCATCATGCTTGCCTCTATGATGATAATGGACTGGACCTCTAAAACTGTAAGCCAGCCCCAATTAGAATTTGGACTTTATAAGAGTTGCTTTGGTCATGGTGTCTCTTCACAGCAATGAAACCCTAAGTAAGACCTCAACAGAGCAATTTAGGTTTTGAATAATGAGGACACGAATGCTCTTTTCAAGGGCAGAAAATAACCCTCAGCAAACAAAAACTGGTTGTGGAAAAGCGCACTTCAATGTTACAGGGTTGTTCTTGTTCAATCTCAGTTCCCTCTTAGCTGCCTCAAGCCATTGTTCATGCACTTGCTCTTCCTTCATGGCCTCCAGTCATCCCAGGTTAGCACACTGCTCGGCAAGGCACAAGGGTCCTCCAACCACTAGTGAGAAGGGCTTACAGTGTGTGTATGTGATATGTGATGCTTCTGAATATTGTCCCCATATAATGCAGCTCTCAGTTGACATTTGCTGGGTGCTTTCTGTCATTCTTCCTCATGGTGGCTGCACCTGTGCCCCACGCATCACTCACACCCCAGGCTGGCATTTGCTGGGTGCTTTCTGGCTGCACACCTATGGTAAGTACTGAGCTGTGTTCTGGGCAGTGAGGCCTTTCTTCGGAACTATTACTCATAATCTCTTAAGTTGTTTGGCCTCTGAGGCACTGTGCACCTCTCACTGGTCTGTGTGTGTTAAATGACTGCATAAACCATGGTCCGACAAATGATATAAAAGTAAGGACAATATGCAATATGATGTCAACCTTTTTTTTGTAATCAATATTAATTAATTAATTAATTAACTTAAATTGATTAATTATCCCCCATTCTTTCTGTTCTGGGAGCTAGATTCAGAACCTTGCATGTCTAGGCAAGTGTTACCCCACAGAAGTACATCACCAGATCTGCTCTACACCAGGGTGTTGGTAAGTTGCTGGGCTAGCCTGGACTTTGTAATCCTCCTGCCTTAGCCACCCAAGTAGCTAGGATCACAGGCCTGTGCTACCAGGTCTGCCTAACTTTTCTTCAAGGGGACTTTTGCCACAGGGAATAGAAACATTTATAAATTTAATTTAGGCGATCATGACTTAGCAGAGAATATTGAGTTCCAACATTTGTAAATAAGATAAAATGGTAAGATAAGACAACAGAGCAATGTACTCCTTTGCTCATTCATTTAATCCACACATTTTACACCGAGCAACAGAGATGACAAGATGAATGGCAGCCGACAGTCCCGTTGGTACTTACCCGGGATGTTGGTACTTACCGGGGATGCTGCTCTCCCTCCATCAAGGTGTTTGTGTTTTTCTGTTTGTTTGCTTGCTTGGTTTTGTTATTTTGTTTTTTGAACTTGGCAGGAGTTTGGCTGTTTTACCCAACAGAGATGCATGTGACATCCCAAGCTAAGACACAAACTTAGGGCAAGAGACTCCACAGATAGTAAGAGGCCCAGTCCCTCAGTTGCTGTAAACTACCTATTCTGTAGTGCCGTGACCGCTCACACACAGGGGACCCTAAGTCAGAGACACCTTGAGAAGCCCCGACTGCAGGAACAGCAGGGGAATGGAGCAAAGCTTCCGGTTGTTTTACCACACTGTGTCTTGGGGAGATTTGCTACTACTCAGTAGGAAGGTGGACGAGGTTTTGTTACTGTGTCAGCTTGCAGCTGCAGCCCTAATAGAACCGCACATCAGGTAATACCGCATCTGGGCGGCAGGCAGGTACCAGATGTGCCTTGAAGGGATTGTTAGCAGGGCCTTGAAGAGTCTGTTGTAAAGGTTTAAAGGAACAGGAGGAAAAGTTGATTGGAAACAGGAGGAAGGGGGAGGCTTTGCTGGGCAGTGGTAGATTGTTTCTCCAATCTGCCAACTGCTACAGTGTGTCAAAGGGAACTTGCCCAATGAGAACGCAGCCTCGTGCAGAGCAAGAAGCTTCCCGGCTTTCTCTTAAATGTGTGTGCTAAGGAAAGGGCAGAGTGAGAAACCCAAAGGCACCTCAGTTCTCAGTACGAACTATTCAGATGCTAAGCCTGTTTGAAACTTTCTTATTCCTCATTTTACCGGCTAGCAGGACTCTCAAGTATTAGTGACCCAGAAAAACCATCCAGGGCTGCCCTGGAAGATTAAGTTAGGACTTCAGAAAGATGTCAGGGGGTCCTTCTAGGCCTTTAGTAAAGGATGCTTTCCTAGACACCCTCAAGGACTAACAACAGGCTCCGATGACTCAAAGATTCGTGCTGCTGAGATCTCACAGGAATCCTATGGCGGCTCTCCTTCAAGACTTCTTCAAAACCTTTCTTCACATATTGAAAAGCCTCCCGAAAAGTCTTAAAGGAACTAGACAATTTTGAACTAAAAAGAACGAAGATAGAAGAAAACAAAAAGATGTCTCTTTCCTCTTGGACTAAAGTGGGCAGGAAGGAGACGGAACTATATTCGGGTGTAAAGTCTGGCTTGTATAGAAAAACAAAAAAGACGGGGCCTGTGACATCATCAGAGTGGGCAGAGAATGGAAGATCCCAGACTCAGCTCTTGAGTGCAGTGTCAGTGCCGTGTGTGAGAAGAGCTGCCCGCACGTGTGTGCCTGCTTTCAGAGCGCCTGTGGCCTGGCGACTGCCGTGCGTGCCTTGCATTTCCATAGATGACAGTGAGGCTCTGGACGGCATCCTTTTCTTATCTGTTCTGCGATTGGTGTGTGGAACAGAAACCGTCACATTGCATTAATCTTTAGATTGAGGGAGCAGACACCCAAGGAACCCTCTCCCCACCCCCAAAATGCCCAGTATCTACCACTGACAGTTAGAATTGATTCAGATAATCAGATTTTAAGCTTCACGTCTGATATCTTAATGGAAGAAAACTGTACAAGCCTCAGTAAGGCAGTATTTTCTGCATGTGTTAGGGGTCTATATAATTTGTGGACATTGGACTGTAGTGATACTCAAACACATCTGAAAATGCTGTGACATTTTCAGTTCAAGAGGTGGCATGTATATGTATGTGTATATGATGTATATGTATATGCATATGCATATGTACCTTAAGACTAGGCTAGCTTTTGAAACAGTTTTGATCATAGGGTAGCACAAAGGATGTTATATGATTTCTAGTGTTAGATTATAGATGTCAGTGATGCTGGGGGGGACACCTGCAGTGGAGCCTGCTCTGTCCAGAGAAAAGGTGGCCACCAGTGTGTGTATGTCTGTGTGTGAATGGTGTATGTGTGTGTGTTTATGTGTTAGAGTGTGTTCATATATGTGTGTGTATGGATGCATGTTTGTGTGTGTTTATGTATGTGTGTGCATATGATGTATGTATGTGTGTTTGTGTGTATGGTATAAGTATGTTTATGTGTGTTTACATATGTGTGTGCATATGGTGTATGTATGTGTGTGTTTGTTTATGTATGTGTGTATGGTGTATGTATATGTGTGTGTTTATGTATGTGTGTGCATATGGTATATATATACCTCTTGTATAATCAGACATGGTTGGTACAGCCATGGTGTATATATGTATATGTTTGTATGTATGGTGCATGTGTGTGCTTGTGTGTGTATGATTTATGTGAGTGTTTGTGTGTATCTCTCTCTGTGTGTGTAGGTGTGTGCATGTGGTAGAGAACTTGGCCAAATTCAACCTCTCTGAACCTTCTGTTCTGGCTGTACCAACCATGTCTGATTATACAAGAGGTTACAAACCAGACTCACCTGCATGACCTTCCCTAGATTCTTAGCTCCCGGGAACTGTGAACAATAGTTGTGATTTGTTACAGGAGCACAGATAACCAGGACACCGGTCATGCCCATTAGACCACTACGTCACTTCCTGTGCCTCCATGGGAGAGAGTGGATGCTATTTTGTTTAAATCATACCAGAAATTTGATAAGCAACTTACTGGATTCCTGATCATCTGCTTTAGGGGAAAGAAAGCTAAGCAAAGAGAGTAACTCACTTGCCTAAGGTCATAAAGTCGGCAGGGTGACGTTTAAATCTGAGTCTCTTCTCCACTCATTCATGAAAGTTCAGTGCAACATGCGTTTCACTCAGTTCAGTGAATCACATTTATGCCAGGCACTGTGCTAGGTGATGGGGCCATGGTCTGGAAACTTCACGATTCCTGCATGACCAAGTGGGAAAGTCAAAACAAACAGCAGGCCATTATACATTTGATCTATGTGGAGAGAAAATAGGAGGGAGTGGCCCAAAGGAAGACGAGGGAGAGAAGCTTGGTACAGCACCTAGCGGGTATTTAGGAAATACCTCCACAGAGGAAATGCCAGACAGAGCCTGAGGCCCAAGAATTAAGTAGTCAGCTGTGTGGAAGGCCCTGGGCATTTTCTTTAGGGCAGTTGTTCTCAACCTTCCTCATGCTGCAACCATTTAGTACAGTTCCCCATGTTGTAGTGACTCCCAACCATAAAACTATTTTCCTTGCTACTTCATAACTGTAATTTTGCTACTGTTATGAATCATAATGTAAACAACTGATATGCAGGATATCTGATATGGCACCCCTGTGAGAGAGGGTCATTTGACCTTCAAAGGGGCTGCCACACACGGGCTGAGATCACGGCTTTAGAGGGATTTGTAAGTTCCCTCCCACATAGAGCTGAGCCATTGCCTCAAACTCCAGAGCCTTCACTGGGAAGGACCAGCAGCAAAAGAGTGTGGTGGAATTGTGTGGAATCCCCAGAGTGAGGATCTGTTGAACTTTGAAACTCCAGTTGGGCTCTTGGTTTGCCCTCTGTCTAGACCTACAATTTTTAGGTGTGTTTTAAGTATGGCTTATCAAGTTCAAGACTCACGAAATAAAATAAAAGACTGGACCTCTACACACATACACAATGAGCCAAAGGTGGTTCAAAGTCAGTTTCAAATGGCGTAATTAGTCAGGTAGGGGTCTAGTGTAGGTGTCCATTTGTAGAACTATACACGCTAAATGCATACCGAGTAACATTAGTGTATATACAAGAAAAGAAGTTTAGGGCATGTGCTGGTGTGGGATTCTCATTGTGCAGAACCTGGGGCTTGTTTTGAAGAGTGTTTAGAGTCTACTACTGGACAAGGAGCTGTATCTGCCGCTGGTTTAATTGGCGACTCATTCATTTATGAAACCTTTACTGAACTCCCCTGAAGTAAGAGACACCAGGCAGAGAGAGGCAGAGAGAATGTGATATGAGTAATCAGGGAGCCAGCCTGTAAGAGGCTTTTTTTTTTGGCTGCTGTGCTGTAGATCCCATAAATCACAGGCAGTAACAAAAGGGAATGGAGAGCCCAGAGGGGATGGGGGAGAGTAGGAAGGGTAGGGGGCCGTCATTAAACGACTGATTGGAAAGGGAAGGAAAGAGCAGGTTGCAAGGAGGCCAGCATGCCCAAGGAGAAGTTGGGCCCTGTTCTCTGTAAGAAGAATACTTTACAACTGTTCACGTCAATGTTCTAAAAGCCAGCCCTGAAGAGAACACATGTAAAACTGTATCTCTTTTTCCTTCAAAAAAAGAAAAGTCACCCTTGTAAATCATTAATGGTCTGCTTTAAGCAGGAGATTGCAGTCCCCGGAGTGACCATTTCTCTATTCAGCCGAGAAGTAAAGAGAATCATATTGAATTATGTGAACTGAATTGGTCTCTGTTCTCTGGCACCTATGTAGGACAGATTTATAAATACTAGAATGATATAAATGACCATCAGTCAGCCTTTTTAACATGATAGGCTTTTAGTGGAAAGCCAAGGTTACCGAAAGACAGGGTTTCAGTGAAAGGTAGAAGCAGTCTAGAATTTTAAACGCCTTTCATCTATATTGATTTACGCCTAGCTCACCCAGAAGATTTTCAGTCTGCCTCTAACTGTGCCACTTCATAGAGAGCTGAGTGAAGAAGAACGTTCTTTGCTTGTTAATCCCCCTACTAAAGGCAACAGCGAAACATTCGACCGGTAGTTCTCAACCAAAGGGTTGCTTATCAGACATTCACACAACTCATCACAGTAGCAAAATTACAGTTATAAAGTAGCAACAAAGTAATTTTATGGTGTGTGTGTGTGTGTGTGTGTGTGTGTGTGGTCACCACAACATGGGGAACTGCATTAAAGGGTCGCAGCATCAGGAAGGCCGAGAATCACAGCCTTAGATAGTTAAGTCGCTCTCACTGCGCTCTGTCATTGAGTTGGAAAGGCTATTCAGAGACTAAATTTCCAAGAAAGATTTAATATAATGTTCTAGAAACGATGCAAGAGCGCAAACTGGTTTTCCTCACATGTTTGAGCTGGTGTCTCCCAGGGTGATGTTGGGAAGCAGTGACGGACAAGGGCAGAGAGGAAATTGTATGCATTCCAGGTCATCAGTATTCCGTAGTTGAAGAAAAATAGACAAGAGTTAAAGGCAAACTCCAGCCCCTTAGTTCACGGTGCTAAGGATCTTCCTTTAGTTATCTGCATTGCACTGGGAGTGTGTGAATCACCTTGCCGTTAGGAAAGACAGTAGAACAGCCAGCGTAAGCAAGCATCATATGCCAAAGTCTAGGTGAACCCACAGTCAAGAACAATTTACATACTTACTTCTTGCTGTGTTGGGGCCTGGTGAACCTCACAGGTTTCTTTGCTATTGTTGAGTAGCTCCGTGTTGGTGGCTGCAGTCAGCCCTTAGAGTCTCTGATCTTGAGTTCCTTTGGGCTCAATTGCATAAGGAGATTTTCTTATTTACCAACTGTAACCTCATCACTACCCGATCTTCTTAGACTTCAATAAAACACTGGAATGACTCTTGGAATGGTTTTTGGGGAATTATTACTTTGAAAATGACTCTTGAATACTTTACACACTCACTTTTTTTAAACATTCATTGCCACATGTGTGTATATCACCAACCTTGGATAAACCTATCTTCACTTACTTGGAGTGGGGGTCATGAAAATAATCTTAGGCTTAGGAACCTGAAATCCCAAGCTTAAGTTCTGAATCTACATTTAATCTCCCCGGGGCCTTTCCTGAGCTCCTAAAATGTCTTTGTATTTTGTGTTTTTTCACCTGTAGAATGGGGTGGCAAAAAAATATCACTGCAAAGGGTTATTTCAGATGTCATAAAGATGTGGAAAATGTAAAGTGTTATCTGGATGCTGTCCTCCTTTATTTACTGTTTAAGTGGGACCTCCTATTTCTCCTGTGGTGGAAGTTTAAAGCAAGCAGTCAGAGGACACAGGATGTGATATTCTTTGCAATGGAAGGTTGGATGAGATCTCTCTTAGCTCACAAATGTTCCTGCAGTGTGACGACCCTCCTTCTCTGGGATTTGTTTCTTCCTGTGGTACCTTGTTGACTGGCTGTACTGTCTTCTGGCTTGCTCTCTTTTGTGTTGTCATACTTAGAACCTAGTCTTAATGGCCTGAGGACTTCTGCCTTAGCCTATGAGAAGTAGACAACAGCTACAGGTCTCTCTACTGCCTGCCCCCCATGAACGCCACACTCTAACATCTCAGCTGACAGCCAACATGAGTAAGGGGGCCTCCCAATGATTCCATCCTCTAGCCATGAGTGTGTCTAGGTCAGGCTCCAGGGAGCAAGGAGTAGAGGGGTACAATGTAAGATATATTTGCTCCAAATTTCTAACCCAGCAGAATCTATGTATGTAGTAAAATATTTGCTCCATGCCATCGAGTTCTGGGTGATTTATTACATGGCCAACCAGAACAAGGCAGGATGATACATTTACTCCAAACCTATTAAGGCGGCAAAGGAAATTGGAGCAGTGCCATTCCTCCTGCTCCAGCACTGTTTTGGCCTGATAGAAAATGTTGTGGTTAGTGCTGACCGGACCGTCAGAGCCGGACGGAGATTTAGGAACATGGACACTTTCTTTTCATTTCCAGTAGGCTCAGATATAATGACATACGTCACTATCATCACCTCTCAACGTGGAGCACAGACCATTACGTTCTTCCTTGAGTCTACTTCCCCAGGAGTCAGGGTGTCTTCCACACAAGGCACCTGTTTCTCTTTCTGCTGTTCTGTCTTCGAGAGACCATATGTAGTAGGTGCAAGCCAGATGGTTTGAGTGGAGAGAACATGTGTGTGTACGAGCACATGCATGCGTGTGTGCGTGTGTGTGTGTGTGTGTGTGTGTGTGTGTGTGTGTAGGAGGTTGGATGTACCACCTGTGTGTGGTCATGTGGAGCCCAGGGTCTAGAAGCAATCCCACCTTTCCCTCAGAAGCTTCAGGAAATAGAAGTGAAACTTATAGCTCATTCACATACTATTGGCCCTCCATTCAGGGTTCTCAGCACCATGGTGGATTCCTGTTTCCTTAAAGAGGATGCCATGCCATTCTTGGTAGGGCCATCATCTTGTTCTCCTTCATTAACTCCTAGTGTGGCTTCTCGGGAAACTCTTGTTAAATTCTACAAGGCGGCCTAAAATAGTGCCAAAAGCGTGCAGAGTCAAGTGCTTGGCTTCCAGACTCAGGTCTGTCCATAGCAGATTTGGAAAACAGTCTTGGACCTTACAAGTTCTTCACATTTCTGGCCTTAATTTGCTTCTCAATCCATGACGAGTTTTGAATAAGGCATTGGTTTTCAATTAAGTATGCTTCTCCATGTTACCACAGCCCAGAGGGCTCTGCACATCCTTGGTTGTATATCGTTGGCTGGGAACACTGTATACAAGATGTCTTCTGCTTCCAGGCATATATGCGGGCTGGTGGCTATGGTGGCATGGGGATTTGGCTGGAAGGAAGTGAGCTTAGCACTTGGGAGTATCAGCAAAGAAGGAATTGAGGCAACTCTGAGAATACTAGGGAATGCCTGTTAAACAAGACAGTGTGCTGGAGGTTTCATTTGGTCCTCACCAAGCTCTCTAGTGTGGATGGTGTTGCCATTGAGTTTTCTAGGTAAACTCTGTCAGCCTTAATGGTGAACCAAATTGTTGAGGTAGGTTTCTAAGTACTGGACCTGCTATCAGACCCAGCTCTTTCTTTCTAGAACCTACACTCCAAAACACTTCCTGGATGTTTTTCTTAGTTGAGCTTTGGTGTGGGGAAATTGTCCATGTTGTTATTGGAAGGGCTTGACTTTACCAGTCTGCAGTTCCCCTCTGGGTTCTGTGTGACCATCCTTAATGGTACCTGGTGACGTTGCAAGCAGAAATAATATTTCTATGGAGACAGTCATGAAGACATTGCCTGGCTCTCTTAAGTTTTCAAAATCTCAGCACACTCTACCAGATCCATGAGGGAGGGGGTAACGTGAATGTGATTCTTTCATGTAGATGAGAGCAGGCTTTGGCTCTTGTAAGATATTCACTTCTTAACAAGAAATACCTGGAGCTAAAGAGACTAGGATCATTAGCTTACCAAGGGCCAGGAAATCTAGTCCCTCACCCAGAGCTCTCACTGGTGGTCAGGGAAGTGCTGGTTTGTAATTGTAGTGATGGGGACACAATAACTGTCTTCCATTTGCCGTGTTTCAGTCCACAGAACAATGAGGCAATTAGTATTTTAATACAGCCAGATAGCAATAATGATTTTATACAAGAACAATTACCAGACCTCCCTGGTCTTCTCCAGTTTCCCTACTGCAGAATCTCGGGTTACGTCTATCCTCCCTCTGCGGAAAGGAGGAGTTCTCAGCATCTGCTGAGTGTGGCTGAAGGGCTGTTTCCTCTCAACCCTTCCACTCAGCTTCCTGGTTTCTTCAGGAAGAACCCCCCTGTGTCGTGAATGCTTCTGCTCTCACCTGCCTTTGCCTTCCTGTTGCCCAGTCTGCTTATTTTGTTTTGGCAACGTTACTAAGAATCGCTTTTCTATCCTTTCCTTGCTCGCCTGGTTCTTAGATTCGATGGCTCTAAGTCACAGCCTCGTTACAGAATTAGTATTTCCTCTTCCCCTACCACACCAGCTCACTCTCTCTTCAGTGGCCTCTGTCACACTCCGTTAAAAACAAAACTCCATCACAAAGCTGTGCTCTGTATGAAGCTTTTCCCTTCTGGGGCAGACTTCAATGGCTATGCGTGACCAGTGCTGGAGTCACAGGAGAGGAAGGGAAGGAGAGGCATTGTCATGGATCCCAGTGGGGCAGGGAGGAGCCACTGGCAATAGGCTATTGCTCAAGTCTCCTAGAGCTTCTTACAGACGGGTGCTAGGGGCACAGAAGGCTGGGACGAGGGTATTTTAAGATCTTGTATAATGAGAAGACTCAGGCCCATGGGCAACCTCTCAGGGGCTTCATTCTTTCCTAGTGAGTGGTCTAAGTAGTGTGAGAGCTTCTCCTTCTGTTGTTGAGGGTGACAGTCTCCTCTCCAGCTCACTGGGCAGTTGTGTACATGTGGTTTAGGATGTCTAGGTGAAGTTCTGTGGGGGACTTCTCGGAAGTCCTCTTCAGAATAGAGATGACTGAGTGGATGGCAGCTCTCCGGTTGTCCTCCCTGGTCTTTGTTTTTCCTTCCCTGAAGTTTAATACGTGGACACCGGTATCTTAGTGGTTACTTGAACCGCATGAGGTGCGTTGAACAGGAATACTCACCCCACACTGCCCTCCACCACCTCTCGAGACACCCAAACAGCAGCTTTTTATAATGCTGTGAAGAACCCACGGATTTAAAACTATACCTCTTACCACATACAGCATTAGTATATTACACATACTTTACTAGTTTTCTCTGGTTTCAGAGCCAATCACCGCCCATTTAATGGCTTGAAGCAAGATAGATCCATTGCCTTCCTCTGTGTGCTTGCAGTGTCTGGGTAGGGGTTAGCTGAGGTGCTGCTGAAATGGGGCCCCGGCCAGACCTTTTCTCCTCCTCACCCCAAGGTTAGGTCCTTGTCCTGGTGTGAACAGACTCTGGCAGAACCTCCATCCCTGGTTCCTACAGAACTGATGCTTTCAGTTTTTGTGCTGACTTTGACAGGGTTGGAGTGGGAGCTGTCACTTTCAACCCTAGGAGCTTGTCCTCCCCGTCATTTGGGCCACACAGCCCTCTCACCTATGACTGGAGACTCTCTGAAGAGCCCAGGTCACTCAGGATAAACTCTTCAATTCAGCTAAAGCCAACCGATTTCAAGTTATCTTCCAGTTCTGTTCCCCTCTGTCTAACATTCACAGGCCTGTCTATACTGAGGTGAGAATGTTGCTCTAGGTATATAATCACAGGGGCCATCCTAGAGTTTTGCTCACTGCATTGTAAGGAGAGGAACAGAAGGTAGAGTTGGTGCCCAGCGGCTCTGTAGTCCGGCCACCCTCTGAGGGAGGCTGAACACCGAGTTTA
Organism: Rattus norvegicus; assembly: GCF_021556685.1. Lineage (NCBI taxonomy): Eukaryota > Metazoa > Chordata > Mammalia > Rodentia > Muridae > Rattus > Rattus norvegicus. Next base: position 134,424,273 of record NC_141540.1, read on the forward strand.
TAGACAGAACATTTGGAAGATATTGTTTAAGCCTCCGACTAGCATTTGGATACAGTTGATTCAGGGATAGATCTGGTAAGATATTTCTAAGACTGCTGTTTTGTGGTTCTGGAAACACTTTTTTTGTTGTGTCGTCATTGGCTGGTACGTTGTCTCGGATATTGCACACTCTAGGCCTGACCCATCTCTCACGGTTCCCCAGCACCACCAGAAGTCATGGGGTTCGAAGCAGAAACTTTAGCCCCTATCTATTGACTGGAACCTTGTGCAAGGTGCATTCAGAGAGTGGAGATAATTAATAATCATAGTGTCCCTACTGTGTAGGGTTGATGTGAGAACAAATTAGAGAAAAATGTGTCAATTAGGGCACTCTGAATTTTTACACAAATGTTCGCAGTGTGTCATCACCGTGCCATCCTCTGCCTGTGAGTTCTGCCAGCATTTACCCGACAACAACTATTCACTGAGCATTGAACTAGTCCTGGGGATGCTAGTAGGACGACTGAGGGAGTTCCTGCTCTCTCCCAGGGCTCATCCTCTATGGGAGGAACAGACATATAAGTAGCAGAAGATGGGATGTTCTATGGCAGATGAATGTATGGGTTGAGTTGAGAACTCCTCTCCTAGACAAAGGAGGTCAGAAGTCTTTCTAGAAGCTGTGGAAAATAAGCATTAATCATCACAATCATCACTTGAGGGGAGACTCATGTGTCAGGAAGGATTCTATGTCTGCGGATTCAAAGAACTATGGCACAGACACTCTTACCCTAACCTTTAGGTTTTAAATAAAGAAACTGAGACCTAGAGTGATAAAATAATTTCCCCATTGAAACATGGCAGGTAGGGGTTGGGGGTTTAGCTCAGTGGTAGAGCGCTTGCCTAGCAAGCGCAAGGCCCTGAGTTCGGTCCCCAGCTCCGAAAAAAAGAAAAGAAAAGAAAACAAAACAAACATGGCAGGTAAGTGTACAGCCCAGCTCACACCCAGGCAGGCTCACTTCAGAGCCTGGATTAAGCACTGGATGAGGTGCGTGGGGCCTAGGAAGTTGGTTTTAGGACAATATTAATGGGATTGGAGACAAATTTGTGGGTATGTGACCCTTAAGCATGTTATACAGGGTGGACCGGTATGATTGATAGCTGATAGAGGAGGAAGACTCAAGAGCTAGCTGTAGTGTATGTCTTGATCCAGTAAGCGTGTCCTTTGTGGGGGTGGATGTCGTAGGGTCGGTATTGGAGGAAAGGAGTAGGGCTTTATGTGTGCAGTATAGGATGCCTTTGGGCTCACACAGATTGTCAGCGAAGGCAGCCATGGATCTGGAGGTAGGCATTGGTCTCATCAGGACTTGGATTACATTGGAAGCCAAAGGATTTTATACACTGAAATTGTCAGGTGAAAGCACGTTGACAAGGACCGAGGAAATTGTCAGGTGAAAGCACGTTGACAAGGACCGAGGAAATTGTCAGGTGAAAGCACGTTGACAAGGACCGAGGAAATTGTCAGGTGAAAGCACGTTGACAAGGACCGAGGACCTACCTGTGGGAGGCACCCAGTTGTGGAGTGTGAGTTGCAGGGAATGAGGTGTGCAAGGGAGGGAGGGAATGGGCGGGAAATGAAGTAAGGGGAAGAGAAGGAGTACTGAATGGGGAGCTGCTGGTTTTGGCTAGGGAAGCATGAGAGCAAGTTTAGCCACAGATCTAGGTGGAAGGTTTCTGTGGGCTGGAAATAAGCCGGGGGTCGGCGGGGGGAAGGGTGCAGAGTAAACGAGAACACGCATATCACAGAAAGAGGCTCTTGCAGTAGCTGCAGAAGGCACGACATTCATGCAGCGGGTTTCCTTTGGCAACAGCTGAGCACAGCCGACAGGAAGAACAGCCATGCTGAGTGGTGGAATTAAAATAAGAATGCCAATGGAATGAGGGTCCAGAGTCCTCACGCGCCTGGCCTGTCAACTAGACACAGCCCAGAGTTATCTAAGGGAGGAGTCTCAATGGAAAAACTGTTCAGTTACATTGGCCTATGACATGTCTGTTTTCCTGATTGCTAACTGATGCAGGAGGACACAGCCCACTGTGGGTGGTACCATCCCTAGGCAGGGAATACAGCCTATGGGTGCAGAGGCTAGGGAGCAAGTTGGTAAGCATCATTCTATGGTTTCTGCTTTAAGTCCCTGCCTTAAGTTACTGCCGTGGCTTCTCTAGATAGACTGTGATCTCTATGATAAAATAAACCCTTTCCAACCCAAGTTGTTTTCGGTCATGACATTTATCACAGCAACAGAAAAGCAGACGAGGACATGGATTTTTAATTTTTTTCCCCCGTCTACATCTTTAATGTCTTACCATGTTCATTCTGGTAGTGTCAACATATGTCTCTGAATGGCACCCATGTGGTGCCAATTTAGTTGTTAAACTAGTTTAATTTAACAATTAGTTAAATTAATTTAGTTGTTAAATTGCAGAAAGAAGAAGATTTGAAAACATACCACATTTTTAATAAGATGAAAACTACATGGTTTTGGTTGTTTCTGTTGTTTGTTTTTTGTTTGTTTGTGTTTGTTTTCCATTATTGAAGGAATATTTTCCACCCAGTAACCTGGGTGTCTTCCTGAAGTCCCCATCCTTCCCTAGGGCTTTTCTGCAGTATCACTGGCCACCCCTTTGGAGGACATTTCCCAGGATCCTTTGCTAAGTGGTTTCAGACTCAGCTAATAAGCTAAATATGGTGTGTTTGCTACAGGTGCAAAGAACGGAAGAATCAAGATGTATCTTCCTCTCTTTGAGTATGGTTCCTAGGTGGCCATGTCTCCTAGTTGGGCACCACAGACATGGAGTGTTTCTTTTCCTGCCCAGTGGGTATTAGCTTTGTCTAGAGCTTCTGGATTCTCTTGCTAGTTCCTTCATTGAAAGACAAAATAGAAATACTCCAATCTGCTTTTCTACAGTTGAGGTGATATTTGGCCCTAGATTCTAACCTCAGTCTAAACGAAAAATGATTCAAGCATCTCCCATATGTGAGAACAGCCAGAGGAAAGGAAATGACATCCAATGGGAGTGATGCATGAAACTACTTGGATTGGTTAGAGCTCATGTCTATCTTAGTTGGATAGTTGTGAGCTTGCGATTGGCTAAGACTTCAGTACTTGTTACAAGAGTGGGCTACTGTCTTCTAGGGTACCAAGTGGATTACAGTTCTGTATACAGGTGAAATCTTTAATCCAGACTTAGAATGAGAAGCAACTTGGACAAACAGACCCACTACCTATTATTTCTTCTAACACCTTTATGAGTAGTTCTCCATACTACATTTCTAATATCCAATTACTCGATGAGGGCTGATATTTGACCAAGGCACTTACCTGTGGGTTGCTGTCTATAAGGCAAGAGTCTGTGATTGGGCAGTAGAAAAGGAAAGCGGGCTGAGAGTTTTAGAGATGGGACAGAGAGATGGAGAGACAGGGAAGGAAGGAAGGTGGAGGAAGAGAAAGACGATCCAGATTCCTGTGGCTTTAAATAGCCACAGGTAGCTATGAATATCTTATAAGGGATGGATTATTGCAGGACGATTTGTCTTATCTAGGTGGGCAGTTTATATCAATATCAACTGGCTCTGAGTTGATTGTGTGGGGGTTTCTTGGGGTGAGAATTTACTGATATAAATCTGGTGGATAAATTACAAGCCTCTAGAGTTTTGATTTTACCAGGTTACAGGGATTTATGATTGCTAACCACTGAGGGAAGATGGCGGAAAATGTGAGCAGAATCCACACAAAAGAACCAGGAGATGGGCGGTTGCTGCATAGGGTTAGCCATGGAAGGGCGGGGCTGCTGGGGCCAGAGAGTAGCTGGTGCAAGCGTGGGATGGTGTATTTTTCATTATTTAACGCAACACTTACCTAGTGTAGAAATTTGACAAAAAATGAACTTTGAAGAAAACACAAAGAAAATATATGTAATCACTACAAATCTTACTACACAAAAATAATTGTGGTTAAAATTTTGTGTATAATACTTCAAGTTGTTTCCATGTGCAAATTTCCTTTTAAATAAACATTTCCTTTTATTTCCATTTAAAAAGTTGAGAGTATATTGCATTGCTTTGTAATTTCTCTTTTTTTCCCCCCACTTAGTATATCGGAAGAAATGAAATAACCAGGGACTCACTCCTATTTACTGCAATTACAAAATATGGTAATTTCTGTGACACTAAATGGACATATTAAAATTTATTTAACTATCCTACTACTATTTGGGCTTTAGAGCATTTCCAGTATTTTGCAATATCACATCATTTATAATGATTGAGGCTGTATTTCTGATTAAGACCATGAAAGTTGCTTTCTCTAACTTGTTATTTTCTTCCAGCTGGCTTTGAAATTATTTTGGAGCCCATTTAGGACTTGACCTTGTAATCTTTTTGCCCGAGCTCCTGAGTGGCTGAGATTAAAGGTGTCTGTTACTAGGCTAGACGCTTTTCACTGTCAGTGAAACTGGGTTGAGAAATACCCAGAAGTTCTATGCAGCAGGCGCATCTCTGGGTATATCGAAGAGGGTGTTTCCAGCGGCAATAAATCGTGAAGGGTTGGCCCGAATGAATGAATGCTTAATGTACTGATAGACGTGAATGTGAACTGACATAGGGGAGGTAGTGGGACTGTGGGAGGTGGGGCCTTGTTGGGGAATGTCCATCACGGGGGACAGACCTTGAGCACCATATCTTGTCCTGGCCCTTTCCCACTATGGCTTTACTCTTCTCTGTGTCTGCTGTGATGTTACCTGCTCCCTCTTCCGTATGCTGTAGTGAGATTCTTCTTCACCCCAGGTCCAGAAACATAAAGGGTCAAGTGAACATGGACTGAAGTCTCTGAAACTGTCAGCAAAATAAATCTTTCCCCCTCTTAAGTTGTTCTTGCCAGGTATTCTGTCACGGCAACAAGGAACTAACAGTTCTGCTAGGATAAATTAAAAATTTCCTTTCTACGAGAATAGGGTTTTATTTATTTTGTGCTTTGCTGAATTCTCTGTGTCCTGGGGGTGGGGGCTCTCAGGAACAGTGGCATTCTTGGGGAAACTTGAGGTGGAGAGGCTGCATTAAGGGATACATATGGCCTGGGAGACCTTCGACATGCTGACACGACTCCTTTCCCAGGGCAGAGCTGAATCATCACACGGGGAGCAGTCAGCCCAGACCTGGCTGACTGCCTGCTGCGTTGTACAGGATGGAGCCTCCGGGCTACCGCAGCTGCTGGGTTCAGCCTTGTTGAATTGAGAATTTGTGTTGAAATTGTGGGATTTGCCTGGCTGAGGCCGAGAGCCAGCTGAATGGGAGCGAGGCCAGAGCTGTGTGGATTTAGGTGATTGTCCACTCTAGCTCCCCCAGGACATCCACCGGTGGCTCTACAGAGGCTGGTGCATCGTGGCGGATGAAGGCTTTATCTTCTTCATAGAGTCTTGCCAAAAAATTTTTTTTCTTTTTTCTTTTTTTCCGGAGCTGGGGACCGAACCCAGGGCCAGGGCGTTGCGCTTGCTAGGCAAGCGCTCTACCGCTGAGCTGAATCCCCAACCCCAACCAAGTCTGAATCTTTTTTTTTTTTTTTTTTGGTTCTTTTTTTCGGAGCTGGGGACCGATGAATCCTTAAAAACTAAATTACTTACCTGAATGCGTGTGCGCGCCCCTACCCCGTGCGCATGCGCATTCAAGACGCGCACTCAACCACTCAGCGTTTCTCTAGCTTAATTTGAGATTTTCAGCTAAGCTCTTTAACTACTGTATTTCAAGAGTTAAGGTCTTAAGGAGAGGCTTGGCTACCCCAGTAGGTAAAGGGACTTCTGTCCTTTTAGTAAGGAAGTCAAGTTGCTTTGCTAAGTACCAGCTGACTAATTTAAATTATCCCCCCCCCCTCCTCCACCCCCCAACCACCCCGTTGTCAAGCATCCACAAGAAACTCGGGTCCCAGTGTTTATCGTTGTTTTGCATAAACCCAAACAATGACTGCATGTCCCAAGCTAAGTAAAAGCAACGCAGTCACCAAAGAAAACAAAACAAACCCTCTGAACCAAAGAGGAATGTGAAGGCCTCGCAGATTTTCTGCTGGGGTCACACTAGAGCCTCCAGACTCAAGGTTCCTGGAAACCCCGTGCACTCGAAACTGGAGGGTTTAAAGTGCTTACTTACCGAATCCAACAAGTATTTGGGGATCGTGCTGAGTGCTGAGTCTGAAGCTACCCCCGCAGGGCTTCACTGTGAGAAGCCGCTGCTGCAGGCACTGATGCACGTTTCTGTGGGGTGGTGAGGAGCTTGGTCAAGAGCTCTCAGGTGGTTATCTGGCTTCACCACTGCTCTCTGTGAGATCTTGGGCAAGCTGGCTTCTTTGGCTCCACTTTCGTAGTTTAAAGAGGACGTAATAGCTTGGATGGAAAGCATGGAGGGTTAAGAGATGTGGGTTCAGACACCTCTAGGGATGTGGGGCATTTTCTTTGTTGCTTTTGGTCTTTGGGGAAGGCATGAGGACCTGGGGCCTTTGCAGACCATCTTTAACTTTCGTCTTTTGTGACTCTTTACCTTATACTGGGAGCACTTGGCCTTTGGTCTTAGATAATTTCTGGTCAGTTCTGGTCACTGGGTGCTGTGGAAGAGAGGGGGTGAGAACATATGGTGTTTTCCTGATGTCTAAGTCTCTGAGGGTCTCACATATATCCAGGTCCAGGGGAGAGTCTTTTTTTTATTATTATTTAAATATTTATTGACCCCTTTTGGGGTGTGTGTGTGTGTGTGTGTGTGTGTGTGTGTGTGCATGTGAGCTTTCCTCAGCACATGTATGGAGGTCAGAGGTGGACTAGCAGGGGTAGTTGATTTTCCCCTTCTACCATTTGGTCCTGAGAATTGAACTCAGAGCTTAGATCCAAGGCTTGGTAGCAAGTGCTTTTGCCTCTCACCAGTCTTGCCAGGCTGCTGGGGAAGAATCCACGAGGAAGAATGACGGCATGGGTGCAGGGTTAGAACTGGTGGAAGGTGACCCATCCTGAATGTGGGTACACGTTCTCAAGAAAACACAGCCTAAAGCCAGGATTCCATGGACCACACCCAGGGAGAAGACTGCTTAGCTCCCTGCTCAAACATTTCACCCACTTGTCCATTTGGTTGCTCATTTGGGCCTGTACAATGTCACTTCTGTGTCCTACCGGACCATACAGTAAATCCACCCAAAGTTCTGGCTTTTGCACAAGCCACGTCACGTCTCTTCTAGGTGCCCAGTGCTTTACAGGGGTTTCCTGACGCTTCTCCTTTTTAGACTCCGTTGTTACAGACAGGTACAGATCATTCAGCCTCTGTAGTGTGCTGGCACCCTCTTACGCTCACACACTCTAATGCTCACACCCTCTTACGCTCACACACTCATATGATCACACACTCTTACGCTCACACACTCTGATGCTCACACACTCTGATGCTCACACACTCTGACGCTCACACACTCTGACGCTCACACACTCTGATGACTCTGATGCTCACACACTCTTTAACTCTGACTGCTTTGCTTGGAAGGAATCTCAGACTCGAGTCCTTAGAACGTAGCAAAACTTGGCCTCATCAGTCCACATGAAGAGCACGAGTCTTTTTGGTGCTTTTTATTGGCCAATGGAGTCTAAAGTTGTTTTAGCTTCCCAAAGGGCCACATCAGCCATAGAACTCATCGTGCAGCCATTTAAATAACTTTAGTCTACCTATTTTCTGACAAGATTGTAAAATTGCCACTTAGAACTACTTGTGGCCTGGACATATTGGTAAGCATGAGATTCAATCAGAAGAGGCAAGGACAGCCCACCGTAACCACTGCAGAGACCCTCCATCTGCCAATTTTATTCAAACAGCTGAGTTTCTCGTAGGAGCCTGGGGTGGCTAGTTTTTATGTCACTTCTACACAAGGTGCTGTCATTGGAAAAAAAGGAATCTCAATTGAGAAAGTACTTCTATAGCATTAGCCTATAGACCAATTTTTAGGGCATTTTCTTGATTGATGAACACTTTCCTGCCTTTGGGTCATAGAGTTTTATCACAGCAACGAAAAGCAAACTAAGAGCCAGAGTCTACAGTCACCACAATGTGCTTCTGACTACCTGGGCGAGCCTCTTCTTGGCTAGCAGGTGATATCCCCTTGTTTCCTCACACAGCATGGTAGGTATTCTCTCCACTGTCTTTTCTTCTATCTATATTCCAAACTCCTAACGGGGCTTCTCTTCCTGATGACCTACTGAACTTCCAAAGGCTTCATCTTCCAATGTTACAGCGCTGAAGACACGGACGTCACGTTAGACACTTCCACTTGTTAGTGGTGATGCTGGAGAAGTCACAGAACCGCTTTGAACCTCAGAATCATCATCTGTAAAGTAGAGAAATAACTATGAGAACCGAAGTGAAGGCTGACCATGGGAGGTAGACTTTCCAAAAGGCTTACCATGGTCCCATGCAGATACGGGGGGATTTAGAAAATATATTTAATATGTCATTTACTTTTCCATTTTATCAGATATTCAAAAGACAACCAAAGATGGATCTAAAAGAATCTCATGAATTAATTACGACATTCTTATCTTTAGTCTTTCGCAAATCTTCTGTTTAATGGGCACCGATCTTAGGTGAACTTGAGACGCATTTGGAACAGGCTTTCTGGGTAGTATTATGACTTTCTGTGCAACATTGGATGATCCTGGCATCAAATAAAGATAATATCATATTTTGTGTCGTAAGAGGCACTCCACAGAATCGAGGCTAACTGAGGGTCAGTCATTTTGGTTCTTTTCCTAATAGTGATGCTTGCTGAAGTAGCGAGTGAGTGAGCGAGTAGCCTTGTTCCTTAGACGCACTGACAGAATGGTCAGGCTGGTGAAGGGGGCCACGGCTCATGCTGGGCAGACTGGATCCCCCCTCCTCCTTGAACATTGTTTGCCCAGTGTATGACAAATAAGCGGTCCTAAGGCCAGCTCACCGAGACCACTTACTGTGTTTGCTGGGGTCATAGCTGAAACCTTGGCTTGAGCCTCAGTTTCCTTGTTTAAAGGTTGTTAGGAGTATGAGGTGCCAAGGGTTAGGAGTAAAAACAATTCTGAATTGCTTATTTTGGTTCCTTGTCAATAAGAAACCCTCAAGAAATGCTCGCCAAGATAGTGACTTATACTAAGAGAAAATTTCACAAGGGAAATGACCACAGAGAGCCTCGCTGTCTCTAAAGAGACCAGCTTGCTCCTGTGGCCAGGAGCGCACGTCCCGCCTGCACACTACACTGCCACGGAACAAGGGCAGACAGATGTCCCTCTGGGACTACACCCCTGAAGGTTCCCCCACCTCCACCCCCAGGCCCACCCCCTACTCATTAAGCTGTGTCTACCCTGGGGTCAGTGGTAAAGCTCTGAGTTAACTCAACCAGCAACCTTTGAGGGGTTTCAGAATGAGACGCCATGTTGGAGAGCAGGCGGTGATACTATTTTTAGAGCTACGGTTCCCTGGGGCCAGGAGGTTGTGGAGAATCGCCCCAGCTTCTTTCCATCACTTCTCTGTAGGAGATTTCCACACCCGCCCCCCTCCCTGAGTGGCTTCTATTCGCTAAAGGACAACTTTTAGCTCTAGTGTCTCAGTGGGAGCCTCCCGGGAAAGCACTGCATCGACAGGAATAAACTCCACCGGGAAAATAAATGATGCCTTTATCTCTTTCAATGAAGCATTTGGCAGAAGTGGTTTTATTTTCTCCTTTATGCCTCCCATATCCCACACACGCAGTGATGGGGACAGAGATGGCTCCCCCCCGCCCCCCGCCGGTGTTCCAGCCTGAATTATTTCTAATCTGCGGATGCCTTCGTTTCTTTGCTCACTGGGTCAGTCAGAACAACCTCTGCCCTGCACACATTGATAGGTTATTTTTCCGCCGGTGAAATGAGGCAGTTCAAGCCAGATTAGATTATATTAAAGACAAGTTTATTGGACAAGTGCTCTCCAGTGGGTGAGTTCACTGGCCAAAAGGAAGGAGGCCGAGGAAGTTGCCATGGGGAGGGAGACAAGGGGCGGGGCGGAGTGGGGTGGGGTGCGGGGGTGGGGGGAGAAAGAGAGAAGGGGCTCCCGTGCAGAGAAAGAAGAGAGAAAAAGAGAGAGGAGACCAGTGTCTGGGTCCTATAGGGAAGGGCCTCTAAGGATAGCACAGCCCTACCCCAAGGCTGGAAAGTTCAGGGTTGCCCGCAGGGTATGCCAGGTAGAGACTGAGGGATGCTGGGAGAACCCGGAGGCCATTTCTGCTTTGATGTGTAAAATATGCACCTCAGTCCCTTGTCCTGTTCCAAACTAAACACACACACACACACACACACACACACAGACACACACACACACACACACCCCTTCCCACAGTGGAGTCAGTGTCTTCTCCATATCATAGAGTATTTATAAAGTGGTGGGAAAGTGGTCTGCGGGCAGGTTCCTTTCATGTTTCCCAGGGAGCAGTTTCTTCAGGAGGTGCCAGATATCACCTCTGCTGTCTCTTCTGGAACATCCTGAAGGTCCGTGATAACTCAAACCCCTTTCTAATTATCACCCCCAATCTGTTTTTTCAGGAAATGTAGACCTCAATTATTCAGGGAGAAATGTTTGCTCCCTCGGGGTTTTAACCCGTCCCGTTTGATCCATTCTCCGCTTTCTTGTTTGAAAGATGATTTTCTTTGGTGGCGAAGAAAGAAGCCTCGTGATAAGCAAATGATCAAAAGGGTGGGGCTTGTGGTTGGGGTCAGATGTGTGCTCGTAGCTCCTCTATTGGACAAGGTAGAGAACATCCTTGAAGTAAGCTCTCTCAGGGGCCTGTTAGTGTTGTGTTAGATTTCAAAAGAGAGGGACCACCCTCGGCTGGCACAGAGGCCTCCATCAGTGTAAGTTAGAATTCTTCAGGGTCCTCTAAATGGCAGCCTGAGCTTAACACTGGGTGTTGCTATTCTGTCTAAGCTCCACCCCCACAGCTACCTGGCAACAGCCAGGTATGCTCCGCCCCACAGTTGCCTGGCAACAGTCAGTGGTGCCTGACTACCAAGGGGGCTGCTTGGCCCCTCCTCACTCTCTTGCTCTTGCTCTAACTCTTTGCTCTCATGCCCTCTTTCTCTTCGTCCCTTCTCTTCCCACTCTCCTCCCCGCTTCCCTCCACGTGCCCATAGCCGGCCTCCTTTGTTCCTCCCCTTTTCTACTCTTCTTCTCTCATTAAACCTCTCCACGTGGAACCATGTTGGCTTGGTGTGTTCTGTCTGGACGTGGGCGGAGATTTAAACCCCAACACTGGGGAGTTGTGTCTGCTGCCCTGGGGCCATCAGGGTTTCCTTCTTCCAGTCATTCACCAAACGAAGTTCAAGACTAGGCCAATTTTACCGGCAGACTCTAATTCTCCTGTGTTTTCTCTCAAAGTATTCCATTGGCCTCTTCCAATTTCAGGACAATGGGAACATTCTCTTCAGTCAACCTTCTCTTCCTTCCTTGACTTCAGGAAGACTTACTCCTCCGTGCCCACCCCCAATCTTCTCAAAGGACCACTGGTTTCTTTCCCTTCCTCTGCACAGCTCAAACTAGAGGTGAGTATCGCTTCTTGCATTTTATTACCAGCCTCCCCCATGGTCTCTACCCACTGTACCTCTCACTACCAGAACCATCATTATGTGGAGTTTGTGTACATCTTCCCTTGCTCTTCTCTTCTCCCTGCCCACTGCTCTGCTGTTGAGTGAGCATGCCCAAGGGTGGCCGCTGGACCACTCTTCTTAGCTCAAATCCATGCTCACTGACGCTCACTGGGTCCAGTTTGCCTTTCTCCTCCCCTCCCCTCTTAACTGCATGTGCTTTTTGATGTTCCTGAAGGATGATTTTCTCCTTTTCCCTCCTCTAAAGGTTTGCCTTCCTTCCTTCTCATATGTGTTCTCAGCTGGTCCCTTGCACTTCCTGGAGGAAATGACCACAATCGGAGGAGCGCCATGTTGCCCATCTGTGCCTGGTCCGTGTGCTGTGCCTTTTGCGACTGCAGTCCCCTACTCAGGCATGTCGCTTCATGGTTCTTTTATACAAGGACATTCTGGGGGAAAGTCCCCTATCAGCCAATGACTGCTGGATGATTCCTATTGAGTCTTGTTACCATTTCTTTGTAACCCGGTCCCCAAAGATCCCTTATCCTTCTTCAGTTACTACAGTTGTTTTGTTTGTTTCTTTCCTTAGAAAATCTCTTGAATTCTGTCATCTGTATTTAAAGTCTTTATAACTGTGGTCAGCATTCACATCCCCCCTCCACCAAGACTGTTCTCTCTTAGCTGGCTCACATCCAAAATCCAATGATTGAATAATTCATTGCTTTTATTTCTATCCCCGGTTACTCTCTGACTGCTTCTGCTTCTGCTGCTTCTGCTTCTGCTTCTTCTTCTTCTTCTTCTTCTTCTTCTTCTTCTTCTTCTTCTTCTTCTTCTTCTTCTTCTTCTTCTTCTTCTTCTTCTTCTTCTTCTTCTCCTCCTCCTCCTCCTCCTCCTCCTCCTCCTCCTCCTCCTCCTCCTCCTGTTTTGCCTCACGTTCGGCTGTCCTAGGACCTCTGCACTTGCTGTTCCTAGGCTGCAAATGCTCATGCCAGCACTTCATAAAAGTCCACATCCAAGTGTGTCCAGGAAGCCTTCCATAGCAGCCTGTTTTGCTTTATGCTTGTCTTCTAGGTTTCCTTTCTTTCCCCAGTATTACTTAACACCACACCTAACCTACAGGATTGTTTCTTTGTATCTAGTTTCTATCTTGCCATTCCAGGAGAGTTTAAGCTCTGAGAGAGCATGGCTGTTCACTTTGTCTGCCTCAGTCATTGGTTTATCTCCCTGATGTCTCAAGGGCAGAGCTCCAGGAAGTGGGTACTGCTTCTTTGTGGAGTGAGGAGCGATTGGCCAGCACTAATACTTTTTCCAAGGCGTAAAGAGCTGGGAGCTCTCCTCCTGTATCAGAAGACAAGAGTTCCTACTGCATAGGGTTATGAGGATTAGATGAGATAATGTGTGTCTATAAAATGTGGGCCAGGCATGTAGGAATGAGATACAGAATTAAAATACACTACCTACTTTCATCCTGTTGCTGTGCTTTGGTGATGTCATGCCTCCGCTGATGTCATACTTCTGCTGATGTCATACTATATTCTCATCTTCCTGTTATACCTCCCTCTGGGGTTGTAAGCACAGTGTGAACTCACTGGAGTTGATCCCAGCCCTGCCTGTCATTAGCTTCATGGTTTATTTATTTAATCTTTCTGAACCTCATTTGCTAACACCAGACTAGGCAATGATACTTTCTTGGCTGGATCTCTGTGAAGAGTAAAGGCCGTGTTAAACGGATCTAGGATCTTGTCTTGACACATAGTAACAGCTCCGTAGGTCACAGCCCTTGGCCTTGCACAGGGTGCAGATGTGGGTGGCAGAGGCGTGCTCACAGGCAAGGAGGACTAGGCGTCGGAGTCTGCAGCACCGTTCACATTTGGATTCTAAAATTGGATCCCTATCATCGAGCAGCCTGTGCCATCTCAGCTCCTAACCCACGCCTTCCTTCTTCTCACCCAGATCTCTCTGTAGTGGTTTTTTTTTTTTTTTTTTTTTTTTTAAAGCAGAGACTGTAATTTTTAGCAATTCTTGAGATGTGTTTCTTTTTATAGTTTGTGTCTTTCATGGGCTCTTTTCCTCTGATTTTGAAACATCTTGTCTAGAATCTGGAAGAGTACATGAGTCTCTCTTTATCCTTCGTCTTCCTTTACCTTAAAGCTTTCTCCCTAGCTTTCTGTCACCTTTGCCTCAGCATCCAGGCCCGTCTTATTGGTTAGGTCACACTTAATTTACTCCCTCTGTTTTAGGACATCCAAGGAGGAAATCAGTATCTATCTATCTATCTATCTATCTATCTATCTATCTATCTATCTACTGGGTGGGGTGGGGGCATGATAGAAAACTGTGTGAAGACGTCTAACTGATCTGTTTTAACCTATTGTTCCCTCAAGTCAGATGCAGCCAGCATCTACCTCACAGGGCCTGCTCTGTACCACCCACTTCCCTCTCTCGAATTCTTCAGTACTGCTGCCCAAACTTATCCACTGTCTCAGTTTCAGAGGGAGCTCCATGAATGGAAGAAGCCTTCCGGGGACAGAAGGGAGAGTTAAATCCCACCCCAAACACATGAGCTCATCGGCTCAGCATCGTGCAGAGCAGAGAGTGGAATCTTGCCAGCGTTTCACATTGACCAGGAAAACTCTCAGCACCATCTACTTCCTTATTTTCTTTACTTTAAAAAAAAATTTAATGTCTTTTGAACTCTGTCCTAGAAAACTGTGGAGCAAGGAAGACCACCCGATCCAATGCCTCAGTGTTACGGACATATGTAAAAATGAAGTAAAAATGACCTGAGGAAAAAAATGTTAATATCATTTTAAAAATGATTTTTTTTTATGGTAAGTAGAAGTGCTTGGGTAGAGTGGCCGCATAATTCTTGGCGCTTTCCACCTTTGGGACATGGCACTCTTTGTTGTACAGATCAAGGCCCACTTTTGGAAGGAAGTGAATCTGGCGGCTAATTAGCTTGAATCTGTTTAAATGTCTGAGAGAAAGAGCTCTTCTTCAGCGTCTTGGATTCACAGAGCAGTGTTCCACCTCCTACAGAAACAGAGACGGAAAGAACCAACAGCTTTTCTCGCAACAAAGAAACAGCTCGTTAGCCCCTGCCCTGAAGTGTATGGAGTTATGTAATTCTGAAGTAGCCATCTCCCGTTTAGATCTCTTGAAAACAAGCGGAAAACATCCAGACGGGCCTTTTGAAGTTCATTTGTTGTATCGATTATGTTTCTTAAAGGTTTCACCCTTAATAATCTCACTGAAACTCTCTCAGCCAAGCTTTTGAGTAGGTCATGTGACAGGAAGACTTCAAATGTTAGAAGCTGGAATGGGGCTTTCCTTTCTTTCTCCCTTCTGTGAGGGTTCTCTTTTCTTTGAATTCATTCTTCCCAATAAGAAAAGCACATGCCCTGGGGAGGGACCAGGTGCATAGTTATAAAAACCCTGAAAGTTAGAGACTTTCCAAGGTCACAAAATTTTCTGGGCCGTGGAAGGAGTTAGACTTTGTTTTCCTTTTTTTTTTCCCTAAGAGTTTCTTATCTTAGCTCCCAAACTGCCCTCCTCTTCTAGAGATGAGACCGAGTCTTCAGTCTCCAACGGTGGGGATTTGCTAGAGTGACTTCAAACTGCAGGGTTGGGTTGGGTGAGAACCCAGAATCTGAGCTTTAACAAGGTCCGAGAGGTGATTCCTGTGCATACCACACTCTGAGGACTACAGCCCTGTAGCCTGAGGCAGATACCTGATCCCTGGTCTCAACCACCTCCCACCTATTCCTGGAAGTACCTTCAGGACAGCTGCTCCAGGACCACAGAGGTGGCAGCAATACTGGGCCTGAGGGTAGACTTGAGGCAAGCACGGCCACACTGCTAATTATCAGTTTACTCGCTGTGGATGGGTGTGGTGGGAGGGATGGCTAGAGACGTCCTTGTCCTGTACATCCTACCAGCTCATCTTGTAATTTAAGCAGCCTAGTCCATCTGTTCATCAGCATTTTCTCTTTATTTCTCTTTTTTATTCCTCGGCTATTTTATGAATATTATGACTGCCAGACCCTGCTCTATGATAAACAAGGCAGATGAGGACCCCCCTCCTGCTCAGATAGTTGACATTTCAGCGTGGACTAAAGAGAAAATAAACAGATAGACCCGGACTCCCCAGTTAATTACAGATCGTGGTCACTGGGATGAAGTAAATAAACACGGCACTGTATGAAAAAAAAGCCGAGCTCTCAGCACTGCTGCTCCGTGGGGGGGGGGTATCTGAGGGGGGGCTTGATGGATGGGCTTTGGGTAGGGGTAGGGATTGGGCCAGATGGTTGAATCCTCTGAGGAAACATCTGCTGTAGTGGGATATCCCATGCTACCAATGGTGGCCGCAACACGCTGAGCATTCCTTATGTGCCAGGCTATGTACCAAGCATTTCCCAGGCTCTGTTGGATTCAGGCATGGAGGGTTTTGCCTCCACCTTTGGAGGAAGAGATCGAGGAGACATCAAGAAGTTAAGTGAGCAGATCAGGGTCACACAGTAGGAGGCAGTGTGAGCAATTAACCTGCGCTTTGTGGGAGGGCCAAACGCTCTTTGGTATCCTGTGGGTCCCTTCTTTAGTGTCCCCGGGCAGCTGCTGGCTGAGGAAGCAGCACGGTGACAGAATGCGCCCAGACTTGCCAACCACTGGACACTGTGGAGCACCAGGTTTTGCAAAGGCGCTTGTAACCTGCCTTATGCTTGTAGGTGTCACAGGATCACTGGCCGATGATCCAGTGAGATTCGGATGAGCACAGTGGGCTGGAGGGAGGCTAAGCGTCTTCTGAGTGAGCTCCATGCTGGTAAGTGGCCTGAGCACTCACAGATCCGCTTCTGAATCTCAGACTCTGTCCTGCTTCCCTGACAGAGCCAGCCAATGGCTGCAGTGGCTTAAGACCAAGGACCAAAACTTTCAGAGTCCTTCCTTTCTGCCACGGGTCTGCCCCCCCATTCATGTTACCCCATCTTCTTGACTTTAGGGGACGCTTGTTGCGAAATTGGTGTGGCTCCTTTCTCCATTCTGACAATTACTGGTAAGTACTTGGACACATCCTAGGATAATTTGCCAGTTTTCTTTCTTTAGTAATGGTGTCAACCCAGCAGGAAACCACTTCCAATCATTAACAAGCCAATATGGGTTCAGCTGTCACCGTCTCTCCACAGGTGGGGCTTGCTGAAAGGGGTGGTGGGGGTGGTGGGGGATGGAGGGGTGAGGAGCTGGTGTGGGGGAGGGGGTAAAAGAAACTACACTGTGAGAGGGCAATGATGATACCGACACTGCCATACCTGTCTCAGACACCGTTGCCTCAGTAAATACTTGGAAAACGCAGGATGTAGTTGAAGGGAAGGTCCCAGGAAAGAGAGAGAAAGACTGGAATGGAAGACGGGTAGAGAGACCCTGTGCAGCCTTTCCAAGTTCATGCTCACGTGGGTCCCATCGTGGCACCCCAGTCACAGCAGCAGTAATTCCCTGTCACTGAAACAAGGGCATCAATCAGATGACACCAAACACCAGGCTCATGATCCCACGTTGTCGATGTGATGTACAATTTTGGTTAAAAATCTCCTCCTTGACCCACTTCTGGCCAACCTACTACTTTTAGAGTTTCTGCCCTGTTCTGCTTGGCCTGCTGTGGTGCGGGTCAGATTACGTGTGGGGAGATGGCCTGGCACTGTTCTTCTAGCCTCTGGGTTGATGCAGGTTGGGGTTAGTTGGAAAGGACTTTATCCTCTGTGATTTGGGGTTGAGCTGAATTGAGCCTGAGGAGGGAAACCAGGGCTCACTCCCAACTGAACAAGTTTGAATGTCAAGATCCACGTGATCCGTATCAACACACCCCACACTGTCAGGATCCAAATGTCCCTGCAACTTCTCAAGCTTTCAGTGGGAAAAAAAGGTTTTATGTATTTAAATAGCGGCTTTTAGCTTTACCTAGCTCTGGAGCATTCATGAGCAAAAAGTATCACTGGTATCAACGGTTTTCTTCCTACTCTCTCCAGGGTATTTGTATGTAACAATTAGCTCTCCATAATGTACACATCAAATTGTTAGTGGGCTCACTATCGAAACCTATTAAAACTTGGTTTGTGGGTTGTTTTATAAAACAGTTTTATTTGTAAGATGTTCTTGGTAGGAGCTAGAAGACAGCTACATGGCAAACACTCTGCACAGCACATGTGTGTGAGGCTCTGGGCTCAGGATATATCGGCACGCAGATCTCTAATGTTCTGAGGTGTCACGTAGACTTGGGCTGTTTTCTGACTTGGCTCCAAGTGGCTCTGTGATGACAGCATCAAACTTCTTAGCTCTTTTCTCTTCGTGCCTCGGCGGGGATAAGAGTGGAATACAGATGACCCCCGTGCACACTTCTCTATCCCTGGCTATTTTTTTTTTCTCATGAAAATGAATCCTGACTTCTCCAACTGTCCCACCGTGTGTCTTTCAGAGGCCAGCAGCCTGAGACACACACGTGTTTTAGAACTCAAATATGTATACTCTATTCTTATTCTAAAGCCGTGATGGCGTCCAACACTTCATTCCAAAATGATTTCTGTTGTGTGAGAGTTGGCTAGGAGACTTTCCCCGAGTCTTTTAAATTATAGGACATCGTCTCCTCTTCAGACTTCCCAAACTGCAAACATGAACATAATCTTTGACTGTTATCCAAGGCTTTGCTAGAGCTTTAGACAGCCCCTATCAAAATCAGCCAGCCTTATGTATCGGCTTAATCGTTCTGTAAAAATCCTCTGGCAAGCTTCAATATGCTGGTATAACCATAACACAGGGGGGAGAATGCTGCCCCCATCAATAGGAGAACTGAGGACCAGGCTAACAGATTTGTTGCACACTAATACGGAATAATCTCTGATAACTATAATTAACTCATATGCTCCTGTCACAGGTTGACTCACCAAAATACTTGCCCGTCACGACTGATATTCTTCTGCGAGGCGCGAGCAGATGCCCCAACAACTGTCTGGAGCCTTCCAGTGTGTGCCCTTATCCTTGGTAGGAGAAGCGTCTATTTTTAGGAAGGTATTTTGACACTTTACCTCTTGGCTACATTGTCTCTTAAAAAAAAATCACCCCAGTGAATAGTCTATCCCACTCCCTACAGGGCGTGCAGAGACACCCAGCCCAAGCATGTTCTCTGGCAGTCAACTGGCCCAAGACCAAAGCAGCTAATCAGCTCCGGGTTTATTTTGGGGTTGGAGGGGGTGGGAGTGGGCTGGGGAGGAGGTACCTTCTCATTCACTGACAGCATGTCTCTCTGCTTCCTTTCCTGCAGGCCGTCCTGGTTAGCTTGACAGTTGTCTAGGGAATTCCAATCAAGGTTCCTCTTGGTGAGAAGGAACATGCCTCACGCTGGCTTTATCTGGGGACGTTTTCAGAAGGGCCAAAAATTGTTTCTCCAGTATTCCTGAAAACTGTATTTGCCTAGGAGAGAGTTAGGGAGAACGTGGCTGCTGGGAATAGCTGGCAACCATGACGAAGGAGAAGCCCATGGCAAACCAGGCAAGTGGAGATGTCTAGTTGACATGTAAACAAAAAAATAAGAGCAAAGGCATTTCTGTGAAACAAGCAGGACAGAATTATATCAAAAGAGTCCCACCTAAGCCAGTGAGAACACATGAGGTTGCAGCAGGAAGGATGAATTCAGAGCTTCTTCACTGGGCCCCAGGGAGGGGCTACGGCACACTTTGATGACCTAATTCTTGGTTTCCTGGAAATTCATCCTCCCTGTGTTCTCAAGCCCTAAGTCCACAACACCGAAGCAACCGTAGCTTGAAAACCCGCAGCCTGAGGCTGAGGACGTTTACCCACAGCACAAGGTGCCTTCAGAGGAGAAAGAAGAGAGGCCCACTGTCAGTGCTGTTTATGGTAAATATTAAAAAAATTACAGAGTAAGCAGCTGTCAAGTTTTCCTGATACGAAACAAGGTTTAATTTGTTTTGGGGCATTGTGGAAGGCTTAACTCGTTTGCTGCTAAATTTTCTTAGTGTTTCTTTTTTTTTTAAAAAAAAGATCTTTACCAATCCTACAACAGATAGAGGCCTTATTTCCAAAATATACAAAGAACTCAAGAAGTTAGACCGCAGGGAAACAAATAACCCTATTAAAAAATGGGGTTCAGAGCTAAACAAAGAATTCACAGCTGAGGAATGCCGAATGGCTGAGAAACACCTAAAGAAATGTTCAACATCGTTAGTCATAAGGGAAATGCAAATCAAAACAACCCTGAGATTTCACCTCACACCAGTGCGATTGGCTAAGATCAAAAACTCAGGTGACAGCAGATGCTGGCGAGGATGTGGAGAAAGAGGAACACTCCTCCATTGTTGGTGGGATTGCAGACTGGTAAAACCATTCTGGAAATCAGTCTGGAGGTTCCTCAGAAAATTGGACATTGAACTGCCTGATGATCCAGCTATACCTCTCTTGGGCATATACCCAAAAGATGCCTCAACATATAAAAGAGACACGTGCTCCACTATGTTCATCGCAGCCTTATTTATAATAGCCAGAAGCTGGAAAGAACCCAGATGCCCTTCAACAGAGGAATGGATACAGAAAATGTGGTACATCTACACAATGGAATATTACTCAGCTATCAAAAACAACGAGTTTATGAAATTCGTAGGCAAATGGTTGGAACTGGAAAATATCATCCTGAGTGAGCTAACCCAATCACAGAAAGACATACATGGTATGCACTCATTGATAAGTGGCTATTAGCCCAAATGCTTGAATTACCCTAGATCCCTAGAACAAACGAAACTCAAGACGGATGATCAAAATGTGAATGCTTCACTCCTTCTTTAAATGAGGAAAAAGAATACCCTTGGCAGGGAAGGGAGAGGCAAAGATTAAAACAGAGACTGAAGGAACACCCATTCAGAGCCTGCCCCACATGTGGCCCATACATATACAGCCACCCAATTAGACAAGATGGATGAAGCAAAGAAGTGCAGACCGACAGGAGCCGGATGTAGATCGCTCCTGAGAGACACAGCCAGAATACAGCAAATATAGAGGCGAATGCCAGCAGCAAACCACTGAACTGAGAATAGGTCCCCTATTGAAGGAATCAGAGAAAGAACTGGAAGAGCTTGAAGGGGCTCGAGACCCCAAAAGTACAACAATGCCAAGCAACCAGAGCTTCCAGGGACTAAGCCACTACCTAAAGACTATACATGGACTGACCCTGGACTCTGACCCCATAGGTAGCAATGAATATCCTAGTAAGAGCACCAGTGGAAGGGGAAGCCCTGGGTCCTGCTAAGACTGAACCCACAGTGAACTAGTCTATGGGGGGAGGGCGGCAATGGGGGGAGGGTTGGGAGGGGAACACCCATAAGGAAGGGGAGGGGGGAGGGGGATGTTTGCCCGGAAACCGGGAAAGGGAATAACACTCGAAATGTATATAAGAAATACTCAAGTTAATAAAAAAAAAAAAAAAAAGGTTCATGAATTTTCCTTTAATGAATTCTTGAATTCTTGTAAGTCAGTCACCAGAAGTAGAAAATATCCAGAAATTCTCCAGCACTGTCCTAAGTGAAGGAAGATCTCACGACACCGTATTTCCTTCCTAAGGAATCTACACGCATTGCTGAGAATCCTATCCTGTGTTCAGTCTCTTTGGCAAAAACAAAATTCCACCCCTCCCCCCCAATCTCCTCAAACTAAATTCAATCAAATGAACTCCCTCCCAAGGAACAAATAACTTTTAGGTTGGTCATGTAGTTATCAAATATGATTGATGGCACTCGCCTCGAATCTAGTCGGTGCCAGCAAGGCTGGAGGAGAGAGCAGAAATTTCCTAGACTTGGAGGATTTTTGGCATTGTCTCTCAACAATCACATTAAGACCTCCATGTATTGACAGCTTGAAGATTCCAAGAGAGATAATCTGTTCTAAGATTTGGAAAATAATGATTGAGAATCAGGACATTTCCTGAGGATAAGTGGCCAGCTGGAGAGAATTATCTCTCAGCCTTAAGTTCACCCAAGTGCCGTTTACCTACCCAGTCCCTGGGCTGGAGCTAGACCGGTGGCCGTGCTTGTAGGACACACGCTATTTTGTGTGAGGGGAACCAGAGTGAGGATGACCATTGTTTGCAGAGAATTTGTTTTGTAATTTGAAGGTTGTAAGCTTGAGAGTTTCCTGGAATAGCAAGTATGACTAGTAGGGAAGTTTAATGTTGTTACTGGTGGCTGGAGCTGGCCAGGCGGATCCAGCAGGCGGCGGGGTGGAGACCTGGCACAAGGCTCTGTCTGTTCGCTGTGCCAACAATCCCTGAGCTCGGTGCCATGTGCCTACAGCAGCTTGGCAGTTCTATAATCTTGAGAATTGCAGGCCAGAGCCTCTCTTGGCAACCTTTTGAAAGTTCTGTCACAATCCTTGGAGAAGTGGTGAAGAAGCCACTGAAGTCAGCTAAGGGGGGAAGAGAATAAAAAACAACTGCCTTGGAGCCTTCCTAGAGGAAGAGTTATTACTTTTTGAGGTCTTGGCAATTACACTTCAAAGCCAAGCTGCATCGTCAAAATTTCCCTATTTTTCTTTTAATCATTAATGCTGTCCTCTATTCGATATTCTTTCAACGTCTGGCATTCCACAAAGCAGGAGATTAGCAGTTCTTACTCAGGACACAAGCACAGGGGCAGCCAGAAGAAGGTTCAGTCTGGGACAACATTGCTGGTTGAGTTCTTTGACCATTAGCCCAATGCAATGGACACACTATTTACATTTTCCCAGAGTCGTAGCCATCAAGCAGAGCACGTTTTAAGTGGTAGAAAAACCTTCACTCCAGCATTACTACCTCTAAAAACTCGCACCTCACCTTTAAAATTAAACGGGGGTCTCAAAATGGTGTATCTAAGTGTATGAATGAATAACTGGGGGGGAGGTACAATGACTTAAAAAAATCATTCCTGTTTGCATTTATAATACGTTTTAGAGTGAGCAATGAATATTTTATGCAGAACCCATTTTCAACTTGAAGATGGTTTATATTTAAAATTCCCTATTCAAACGTGTTCCCACAAAGAGAACGACCCATTGTCTGTTCCCCATTGTTTCCATGTCTGTGCTCCTGTCAGAAGGGAGCATTCAGTGATATTCCAGGAACAAGTTTCCATTTGTGAAAGAAACCAGTAGAGCCCATTTATGCTAATGTGTTATGCTTAGCTGACCTTTGATTCCACACGTGACTGCACAAGCAAATAATGAGTGAAGATGGACGCCTGGCATTGAGGTCCAGGCACTGGAGTGGGAGATTCAGGTTAAAATAGAATTTGTTGCTATAGGCTCTTCTTGCTTAGCTTTCGCAGAAAATGGCAGGCACATGAATGTTGTGGACAAAGATTCATGAAGGAATTTGTGCTGCATGCTGTCTGCTTCAGCGGGTGCCCTTGTCCTACCTCCTGTCCTCTGAGGTGTCCTGCTGCTGAATCCTTCCTTTCCCCTGTCCTCTCTTGGGGACATTTGGGACCCACTGCTTTTGGTACAAGAATAACTGAGTTGAAAGTTTTCTTTTATCCAGCAAGATCCTGAACATATAAATACCTTCTATCAGAAGCCATCTGACCCTCAGGAGCTAGTGTTCATGTCTTTGCAGTCTTGGTAGCATGGACTATGGACTACTAATGAGTATAGCCTACAGATTCAGAGAGGTAGACCAGAAGGAGCTTTGGAGATCATTCAGTACAAGGAGCTTCTGAGTCTTCATAGTGTATATATATATATATATATATATATATATATATATATATATATATATATCACACACACACACACACACATATATATATATATATATATATATGCACACACATATTGGTTCTAAGTAGGTTTTATTTTATTTTATTTTAGGGCATGAACATTCTGTCATCGTTCTTTCCTATCCCTCATTTAAAGATTTTGAGAACCCCTGGTGACTTCCTTTTATTGACAAGGAACTAGAAGTCTAGATGTATCTTAACTGACTGTTGTTGCAAATATGGAGAAGTCCATCCAGCCCTGGTTTTCTGGTTTAAACCATATGGAATTAACATGCCACTGCTTTTTCTTGAATTTTCTTGTCTGGAAAGCCTTGAGCAGAGTGTCAACACCCTGTGTCTGTGTTATCTCTTAAAATTCTTGGGTGTGTACAGTCAAGCATGTGTGAATATGTGAGTACTGGCATGTGCATGCAAGCATGAGCTTGCTCGCACTACGCTATGGGTATGGGAACAGTAATGCAATAAATCTCTAGGACCTGGGGATCCTGTGGGCTACCTCATAGCTGAGGGGGACAGTGATTGGAATATTTTCTTAGCTTTCCATATTATGGTGTATGCTGGTGTTGTGGTAACTCATGATAAATATTGTCCCCAATCCTTTGGCCTCCACTATGACTCTAAAACCCATGTTGAGTAAAGATGTCTTGATGCTGAGGGAGGTTGTAAAGAGAAGGAGAGTATAGTGTTCTTAACATAGTACCCAGGGCATTCATATACAGCATATTGTGGCCCAGGCTCATAGGCCACTGTTATCAATTCTGGAATGGTCAAGGAATTCATAGTCACAGTTTGGTTCTGAATGCTTTGAACCCTACACTGCTACATTATTGAACCCTAGATTGCTGACAGGGCAGTTAAGCCCTTCCCCCACACAATTGGGGGGTTCTATTCAGTTCTGTTTAGTACAAGAAACACATCTGCAGTCATCTTTGAGGCCAGGCACAAGCTGTCCGCCCCTGTGAAAGGAAGACTCTTGAAGTTCACTTAGGTCTTGGTGTTCAGCTTTCGTTATAAAAGATCATTCACAAGGTTCCACATTGTTGATGGGAATAAAAGAAGCGATGCTGCTGCCATGCAAATCAGTATGGAGAGCCCTCAAACAAACAAAAAGGAGGGTGGCCATATGGTCTAGAAATTCCACCAGTATTCATCCTCTGAATCTGAAACAAGCTAGCCGAAGAGATGTTAGCATGAGTGTGTGAAGCGGTACTTTAAGAACAGCAACACGGAGGCAGTGTTGATGCCTATCAACAGGTGACCACATAGAGACAACACGGTATCTATGTGCATGGAATATGACACAGCCTGGAAACCAAGAAATTCTTCTAGGTGCAGCAATATGGGTGGATCTTAAAAAGTCCATCCATACATGGGCTCTAAGGCAGGAACTGCAGGGTAATTGTTGCATGATGGCAGTCGGATGCAGGGCTTAGAAAAATGGTCAGGCTTATAGAATGAAAGAGAGGAATGATGTTGGTACAAGGAAGAAAATGGGACTCACTGGTTCAAGGGCAAGACGTCTCAGTCAGTCGGATGAAGGAGCTTGGGTCTGCTGGGTGTTTTTGTAGATGTAGTCACTAGTGAATGGCATGATTTAGCTCTCGCTGAAAGGGAACTCTCCCATTAAGTGGTCTTGTCACAATAAAAAAAAAGTGTTGACACCTTAAATCGTTAGGAGAACAAGGTTGTTTAATGGATATAGTGGGGAGTGTCGAGTGTCCCTTGTGAGCATGGGAAAGCATGGGCCCTATTGTCCCCAAATATTCTAATTCAAATGAGGTGAGAAATTTACAGTTTTAGAACATTCTAGATCCCTCTTGGGATGTTTTCACCTGTGTTGTGTTGGTGTCTGTGTCCATAGCTACAACCTCCATTCCTGAGGTTGGGTCACTAATAACAAGAGTTCTGTTTGCCTGTCGTCTTGAAGGCTGAAGATGGTCAGCTGGTTCTGGTGAGGGCCCCCTGGCTGCATCGCACCATGGCACACTGGGCGTCATGGGGGATTCATGAGCGAGCAGGAGATTGCACGGTGGAACAGAAAGCCACTGAATGCAGAGTGGCCAGGATTAATCTTTGTAGTTCCCTCCCTAGGAACTGAGATCTCAGAAGTATGTTCTCCTTTCTGATGGCAGTCATGCCCCCTGGGGGTCCTATGAGCATCTTGTACCATGACTCACCTCTTAAACATTTCACACCCTGTCCCAGCATCAGCAGCGAGGACCAAACCTCAAACACTTGGGTCCTTGGGGGCCAAGACGCAAGGAGATTACAGCAGAAGCAGAAGTTTATGATGCTCTTGCCTGAGATGCATTATTTGCAGGAAGCCCAATTTGCCACCAGGGCTTTGATGGAACCCTTGAGTCAAACCGTGGAATCTTTGCCTGATTGTCCTGTTACGTTAGATGGGTTGGTGGATGTTAGAAGGCTTGAAGCCATATATAGCTTTGCATACCTATTATGGGCAGCCAATGAACAGTAGTCATGCGTAGCAGTTTGTCACCACCAAGCTCAAGGAAGGCAACAGAGAACAGTTGAATCGTGAGCCTTCGAACTTCTTCATGGGACCACGTGGGAAACTGTGATCAGGAATTAGAATTCATACATACTTCTAAGCATTTACACGAAGTGGAGTGCGTTCGTGGGGAAACACTTAAGTCAGCCCCAAGCTTACACGCACTCACACACACACACACACACACATATGCACACGACTCCATAAATGCACAAGGCTCTCTCTCGAATCCAGAGCTCACCAATTAGCTAACCAGCTTGATCCAGGGGTCCTCAGTCTTGGCTTCTCCAGTACTAGAATGACAGCACCTAGCTCTTCGATGCGATCTGAGCACCCAAACTTTGGTCCTGATACTTGTGTAGTAAGCATTTTACCCACTGAGCCTTCTCCCTAGCCCCAAGGCCAGACTATTTTAAAACAGTTTTTACATTTATGTAGATTGGAGAGTTGATTAACTCACACTCTTTGAAGCCCTACTCTAGTTATATTTAAATAATATATATTTGCCTTCTTGTCTTTGTGGAAACAGTGTTTTTTCTTGACTGGCAACATCTGTTGCAGCTGCTGTTTTTTTCCATTCTATGCGATCATAAGAATTTGTCTTCTAGATCTGGTAGTTGTAAGTAGAGGGGCTTTTATTTCCTGAAGAGAATGAGGGCTTTTTATGACAATGAATCGATCGAGTGGCAATTACATGTAACAGAGAAATTGTGCTAAGATTAGAGTGTACAATTCCAAAGTGACTCTTAAATCACACAGTCAGTGTTTTGAGACGAGAGAACCCGTAGAGATCATCTACCTTTACACCAGTCTTCCCGAGGAGTAAAACAGGACACAAATCGGTCAGGTTCTCCACCTACTGCCACACAGCAAGTCATACTAGAATCCTAGTGTCTAGCCCCAAGGATGGGAACATTAAGCATTTACAGATTCAACTCCATGATTTCAGTTCTACACCAGTCACTTAAAACCTATGGCATGGAGTCATCACTTTGCTGAAGCAGAGGAGTGATGCCTGTCTGGGAGTTGTTGATACCCTGAGATGGGTCAGTCACTCCCCTGGAGCTGAAGCCTTGCTGACCGCTTGGTTTCTTAGACAATTCAGCCATCTTGGTTTCTGCTCCAATGGGGTCTCTTCAATGAGGTTGCTCATGTTTCATTGCCTGGCTCATATAGCAGGCTGTCAATAAAATGTTCCTTAATGAAGGAGTGAGTGAAAGAGTACCTTTTATAGAGAAAATTACATGCTGCCAAGGCTTTCGTGAGCCTGCGCACTCATGATTTCTCAGCCATGGTGGAGGTGAAGGTCAATTGCAGTTCCTATGAACAGGAAAGAGACTTGGGTAAGTGGTTGGGGCTGTCTTGATGAGTTCTCCAAAGGGAGAAGCAGGGCTCATAATTTTGTGATTTAAAAGGCAACATTACAATAGAGACTGAAACTTATCGAATCAAATCCCTTTAGTTCTAAACTGGTCCCTGAGATTAACTTGGGAACATTTCAAAATGGCCCAGGCCCTTTTGGTCTTTTACGACTTGTTCAATAAACGACTGCTCTAGGGATAAAAACAGTCATGCCTGGATGCTCAGTGCTGTAATGTGATCAAAACTCCCCTCCCGAACACACATATTTGGCTAGGGCAAGACACTGGGCCTCTAGAGTTCTTGGTTTCCTCATCTGTAAAATTGACAGTGACTCTTGCTGTTAGAAAGGTTTCGGGGAGTTCACAGTGAGCCCCTTGGGAAGACGCGTGGGCCAGATGTGGTGTTCTCTCTCATAGCCTCCCTGAACTCCAGCACAGAGCCCTCCCCGGTTTCTGTTGCTTGTTAGAGAAATCCCACATCAGCTGCTCAGCCTGAGAGCGTGATGGGTGGCAGGGAGAACGTCCTGTGCGTTTCGTATTCTGATGCCTGGTGAGTATTTCTTGGATAAGTAAAATCCCACACAGTAAGAGATAGTTACGATTTCATCTGGGACGTCTGGCTCTGCGGCACGAAGGTACTAGGGATCTCTGCAGTGTGCAAATGCTCTCACTTCCTGTCTTCAGTCCTGGCCAGGCAACAAGGAATTGGAGAACGCTTCTAACTCACGGGTTGACGACTTTTGGCACACCATCGGATTGTGCTGAAAGCTGTCAAGTTGGCATTTCCTGAGCAGGGCTTGGGTTGGCTCACCTTCAGGAAATCTGTACTTTGGGGGGGATGTTTCTAAAGGCTTCTCTCCTCCCCAGTTAAAAGTGAAGCCATGGAATAGCGGAATCAATAAATAAGATGTTCCTGGAAAGGTGAAGGCACTCTACAGTGTCATGGATGTTGGTTCTCCTGCCCTCCACCTCACCTGTTGCTCGAGTCCCAGCCTAGCGCTTGTTACTGTTGACGTTTTTCTCTCCTGGCTTCTCTGAGCGAGTTTGTTTTGGGAAGGTGTTAATTTTAAGTGAGGCCCAACTTGGTGCTGCTCTTGTAAGTTGGCCTTAGTCTAACAAATGGCGGCGAATTGAAAGCCAGTAGTGACCATGGACCGTGTTGATCTGCAGGCCAATTCTGCAAGGCCTGTAGACCAAGGGGCCCTCCCAGTGGGCAAGGGTGGTGGGCTTTGTGTGTATTCCCTTTTCTAGATATGTCTTAAACTCTTGTCCAAGCCGTTTGCTCTTCTCTCTTGCCACAGAGTAAGCCAGTCCTCTGCTCTACCGGTGACCATACCCCTCCTTACTGCTCAGCAAAATATTCAGCTCAGTGTGAAAAAGAGAAGAGAGGAAGAGGTGGGGGGAGGGAGGGAGAGTCAGCTCACGGTGGGTAACAAAGATAGGGCCTTCACTGATTTTTTGCACTGGGCTGCCTTTTAACTTGTACGTGATGTGGCCACCCCCACAATGTGACAGATTACCGTTTCAAAGACTAACATCTCAGGGCTTTCGTCAAGCTAAAAATAATACGGATTATAAGAAATCATAGAAGCAGAATTGGAAAAGTGCTCGGCTCCAAGATTACTTTCGTGCAATAAAGCATTTGCTTTGCTACAGTGTTTTATTGTTCTGTTCTCCCCAAAGCACGATTTACAATGGCTTCACTAAAGGCTTTCCAGTCCTTTTGGTAAGTGATCTTTTGTTTATGTGTCTTTTAATTACCCAGATCATGTTTTTTTTTTTTCCTTGACTTCAGCTCATCTTAAAAGTTTTCAGAGGCCGTGCCAGGATAGCTTAAGGGGCACCAGGTTTCTCACTAAACTGCCAGGAAACCACTATGTGTTTGTTCTGGGGAATTGTAAAAAAAAAAAAAAAATTAGGAAGTGTAAGGGAGTGGTCTTTGTAATCATTTCGTGGGCCCTAAATGATTTCCATGCTTTCTTCTTAACCTAAACCAAAGCTATATATGGTCTCGGGATGAAATAGTCTCATGCCAGAGGCAATTATTCTGATGTCTGTCTTGAAGGCTTGACGCAGCAAGCTGACATTTACTAAGTGAAGTCATGTGATGTTGGAGCACCAGGCATGTGCCCTGGACCTGCTTGCAGCTTTTCGGTTAAAGACACAGGCCCCTTTAAGGAAAGTGCTTACATCCTTGGAACAAGTCTCAAAACTTTTCACGTTAAGCAAATTGCAGGCTTTCCTGAGGGCACAGACTCAAGCTAATACGCACTCTGACGGGAGTTTCTGACATTCACTCACAAACGAACGTCATGTGGCTGGAAAACACGATGTCTTTTGGAGAATAGAGATTAGGCACGAGTCTGTTTTCCCGTTTGCCTCTTTACTGTGAATTTGGTCTGAAATCCTGTAACATGTTTTTTGGGGGGCAGGGGAGGGGCAGTGACTGAGCGTGAACCAAACACCCATTGTTTGCCCACTTTCCTGTCCGCTGTGGGTGACAAGTCAAGTGATACATACAGGGCTCTGTGTGGGGCAGGTGGCCGCAGCTGGAGTGTGGGGCTTGCTGGCTTTGGGCTCACACTTCTACCGGCTTCTCTGTTGTCTCTGGTGCCCTGCCTAGTCTTGTTCTGCTACTGCAGGAACGATAACATATGAACCCACAGAGACTATGACAGCATGCATAGGACCCGCACAGGTTCAAATCATTGCACAGGTTCCACTCCTAACCTCATCCTGCTTTCTAGAGCCTGAAGTTTTGCTAATCACAGAGAGGAGGGAGGAGCCCTGGCAAACAGGCTCTCCTTGCTAATATCAAACGCTCGTGAAATACTAGCTGTGTGTGTCAGGTTCTGGGCTTTACATGCACCGATTATCAATACCCCTCTTGGCAAGCTGGTAAATTCAGGCTCAGAGTTGGATAGATTTCCTGCAGTGACTGCCTCTGGTGAGCCCCTCACTGCCGTGTGACCATAGCTATCTCATAATCTTCGCTGTTAGACACGGCTCTTCTCATCTGGGATCCATGTCTTCCCACTGTAGACAGCTAAGAAGCCGGGCAGGGTCTGTTTCCACCCTTGGTTTGCAGAGCCAGCCCCGATCTACCATTGCTTGTTCTGGTGTGCTCCAGGTCTGATGACAGCAGGGGCTTGGTCCTACAACATTAAATGTTACTGTTGTCTCTTTTATATAGTAGAAAAAGAAATTGTCAGTGTCACTCAAAGTTCAAGAGCATAGACTCCGGGCAGTCTCCATAGGTACTCGCCAGTGACTTTATAGTGGATGATAGAGTAGACATTTTAGTCTCAAGGGCTTTGTTTTTTATAGGCTAGGTTAATAAGTAATCTTGTGTCCTTTAGTAAATTTAGCCCAGAATTAATTTAGGCCAGACCTGTGTCCTTCTGTCTGTCCCCTGCTCAGGTTATTAGTGTATGATCTGTCGTTCTCTATTTCCAACTGTCCTTTCACACTTGAGTGTATTCACAGACTGCTAGCGCTCGAGATTGGATCTAAATACCCAGTCTCTGCCAGCCCCCTTCTACCTGACTCAGGCCTGCCTCACACAGGAGTTTCTATTGAGTTCAGGGTTTTGGTATTATGATGGTGTAAAATCAGTGTCCATTCAGAACTATACTTAGAAGGTGTAGCAGCCGCCCCCCCATTAGTGATAGGTGGAACCCCACTCTGCCCTTGCATTGACTAGTTTCACTGAGCTGTACCTTCTTGTGTGGCAGATGTAAACACTGGGTGTTCTACACTGCTCTGTGTTGCTAAGTTACAATATCCAAGTGAGCGGTATGAAGTGGGTGTTTGAGTCGCAGTATCTCCAGTTCATGCTGACTTTTTTGGGACCTTCTGTATAACAAGAGTCATCCTGCCTCCCTCCCACTCAACCATCTGAGTAGAGAACCTTTCATTGTGGCTCTGAGCCCCCGGATATGCGATCTCATACGGGGAGAGAGAGCCTAGAGACTTAGAATATTCTATTTTTTTTTTTTTTTGTGGCAACTCTGAGACCTTGTACAACCTAAGACAACCAGCAGTTGCTCTAGATTCTGGGACCCTATACATGACTTTGAACTCCCCCCACCCCAAGAATACATTTAACTAAACAATCTTGACAATAATCCTGACTGACAGAGTCAAGGTCGAGAAGTCGCCTGGATCCCCAGATCTGGACACATCCGTCATGATGTGGGTTGAGTCTGACAATTGCGTGACCTCACTGTGGTGAGAACAGATTCTTGTCTGACTTCATCACCCTTTCACCAGAGCCAATCCTGGCCTCAGTGTCTTCCGACCTGTTCAGGTTTTGATCGCTTCTGCTTTGATGCTTGGGGATTTATTAGTCAACCAAGCACTCACCAGGAACCTGTCACACCACCGGGCTTTTGTTTAAACATTCTCACCGGATCCAGGTCATCTGTCTGGCTCTGTAGAAGAACATATTTGTGACATAGCGTCGTACGGTGGCCTACCAGGAGGCTGATGACTCTTGAGGTGGATCGTTTCCCCTCTGCTTCACCGGACATGCCTGGCCACTTGTGTGTCTGGCCGGGAGCAAGACATTCTTTATTATGGGACTTTGGCTCGATTGCTTCAGAGACTTGCATTGTCCAATTACCTTTCAGGTTTTACAAGGTGCTATATCCTTTTAATGTCTTCTGGGAAGCAAGATCCTCCCCTAGCAGTGAGATCCTCCCCTGGGCAGTGAGATCCGCCTGTACCCATTGCAGAAAGTCCAATAGCAGATAGATAGCCAGAGCAGTTGTGAATTGCAGCAGCGGTTAAAGTCAAATTGGTAGGGCAGTGATCCAGTGAAGTTCATATCCACACAATGCACCCCCGAGGCTGGAATGCTGTCTCAACCATTTCTAATGGCAGGGTCATAAAAGCATAAAACTGAAGACCTCTTTCAGAGAGGAGCAATAAATGGAATTCATGTGGGTGACCAAAACTCTTAACGAGGACTAGACCGACACCGGTTTTGTTTTGGGACATTGCCTTAGTCAGGACGGGACCACAATCCTCTCTGTTTCTCCCCAACTCTCCCCACTCTGGCTTTCTCTCTTGACCCCAGAGGGCAGAGGATGAGTTTGCTGGCCTGCTAGACACTGGTGGTCTACAGCTGCTTAGCTCTAGCATGGCCCCTACACGGGAGTATGTGGCACGGTACTCCTACACAATCAACAGGGCCCCAAGCATTTGCATGCCCATTCTATCCAGCTGCCTTTCAAGCAGCAGGAAGAACCAGGACCAGATGAAGAAACTTGCCTGGAAGCCAGAGATTAGCCCATGCACGCACCCCTATGGTTGCTTCGTACAGAAGGGCAGAGTTGGGGTATCGCCCATCAGCCTCCTTTCACTGGGTGTCAAAGGAGCGTGCGTCCTAGACATCACCTCTTCAAAAGTGTCAAGGAAAGGAGATGTGACTTGGTGGCCAGAGTGAGATGAGTGGCCAAAGCCAGCAGGACAGCTTTGGAGTTACTGCTGTTGGGTCCTTTCACGGGATCTGCATGCACTGTTTCCTGGGTAGCTAGACAATATCCTAGGCAGGAGAGTGGATCCACAAGTGGAGTTGCTTTAGTGATGTATCTTGTGATTGTTGACATTGCGGTTCATAAAAACGACTGTTTTGTTTAAGACTGAAAAGGCCCATGAACATTTATATAAAAATAAAATAATATAAAATTTATATAAACCCAGAAAGATAAATATACGGAAGTATATAAAGCATATAGGGCTTGGCCATGGAGGACGAACATCGAGTGCAGCTGTGTAATCCTGATGAATGCCTGAATGGCTTTGCCTTAGCCGCTCAGCGCTGAGTTGGGCCATTTGTGATTGAGCGTGATTATAGCGGTTCCTTTAGACCTGTGGACCTGGTATAGAAGATGCCCCATTTTATTTCGTCCAATTTGAGGGCATATATTCAAGCTAAATGCTGGATGTGACTCCTGGAGGATGCCAGCATTTGCCCACTAATTGACCCGTTAAGAACCAGCTGAAGCCTGCTCTCCAGTTGTGGTCAGGAGGCAAACTCCGTGAACTGACTTCATCTACTTAACCAGGCTGGCACCCTATTTAGATGTGTCTGCTTGAAAAAAGAACACCGAGAGAACTCGACTCTGAAGCAGATGGCCGCTACTGCTCTGTTCTCAGAGCTCAGGTGTGGCTGGGCCTCTGGGCGACTGCAGGAATGGAGGGTTTGAGGCAAGCCAGCTGCAGCTGGTGGCATGGCAGAAGCAAAAGTCTGGGAGGCAATTTGGGTTACCTTCTACTCTTGCCACGCCCCTTCCTTTGATGTTTAGCCACAGTAGGAACTTGACTACAGTTCTGTCCTCTGTGTGTGTGTGTGTGTGTGTGTGTGTGTGTGTGTGTGTGTGTGTGTGTGGTTACCAACAGTGTTTTTGGGATGAAGTCAGTTCATGGAGTTTGCATGTCCCTTACTGGACAGTATCAGGGGATTTGTGTTGGAAATGGAATCTGTGGGCCAAGGACTAGGAATTTCCCCCCGACTGAAGAGGGTGTGGAGGCTCCAGAGAAAGGGCTTTGGGTCACAGGAAATCATTGTGTCTGGCTGATAGAGACTCTTAGTTAATGTTTTTAACGACAGTTGTCCCACTTGGAGGAAGCCTGCAAAAGAGAAATCTGATGCCTTGGGCCTCAGGCAGGAACAGTGCCGTGTGGCCCCCAACCTTCAGAAACAGTTCATAGCTGCTCTGTGTACCTAGTCGTCCAGCTCTTGCTAGCGTCAGGTGATCCCATCAAGTGGACAACCGGGGGTCTGACTGATTCCAAGTGGCTAAGATGAGAGGCAGATCTGTCAGCAGAGTTCTGGACTCTCGGAGAAGTGCTTAGGTCCAACTTAATCTGCTTCTTCCTTTGCAATCACAGAATTCCCCTGTGGGTCACAAGAAACGAGGGGTCTTTCCAGCCCCTCAAGAACACAGCCACCCCCAAACTGGATCTGAAGAGCAAAATACTTGAGCAAATTCCGTCTGAGAAGTGGAGGTTAAATGACCCCCAGGGATGAGCCGGCTTGTTCTAAAGCAACTTCCTTGGTTGGGAGCCAGAGGGCTGGGTGCCCAGTATCTGAAAGCACACAGGATTTAAAGCAGAATGCTGCACTCCAGAATGTTCTGTGCTTTTCAGCTGAGTATGGAGGAGTTTTATCCCCTCAAATTCTAAAGTGTAAACCTGTGACCTGCTGGGTACTGGACGCAGAACTCAAGCCATAGAAAAATAGACTTGACCTAGTAATGAAACATTTGCAGATTGGTGCCAGGAGAAGAAAAACATCTTCAATCGTAAGCATCATAAGAGTTCTCCTGCTATTTAATCACAGACGTGGTTTTTGTTCTAGCTTTTTAAAGATGGTTTACATTTGAAAAGAATTAGGCCGATCCTGTATCTTTGATCAACTCAATGTCTCTTTAGGGGAAGAGATTTGACACTCTAGTTTTTAACCAGAAATATAAATATGCATCAGCTAACACTCTTCCAAATTAGGCAGCATAAACTTAGCATTGTTCATGACATCCAGAGGATAGGAGCCCTGCCTTATGCTTAAAAGCGACCGTCTTTGACCCACTCTTGCACGGGGCCTGTACGCGATTATTTTTGATATAACTTGTCATTAGTTTTTACTTTGACCTGAGTGAAGAGGCATTTTGGTAGTGAGGGTTTGTCTGTCACTTATTTGTACCCAAACTTAATTATTGCTTCGTAGGTCGTTATCAACATTTTAAGTGGAAAAAAAAGTCCTTGACTCATTGGATCATGAGTTCAGATGCACAGAGTTGTTTCAGTACTGCGGGGCCAAGCATGATCTAGACTCCTGTTGGGGAGAAGACAGGACAAATTCATGCCCTTCCCCACTTTCTCTTACATAACACACACACACACACACACACACACACACACACACACCACATACATACACCACACCACACCACACACACACATACACCACACATATATCATACTATACCACACATACTACACACCACACACCACACATATACCACACACACATACCCCCCACACATACCATACACATACCACACATACTACAGACCACATACATACCACACACCACACACACATACTACACACATATACCACACACACACCACACACCACACACATACATACTATACACATATACCACACACACACACATACACACACACACACACCATACCACACACACCACACATACCATAGACACCACACCCACACACACCACATACACACACACACACATACACCACACACCACACCACACTACACATACACCACACATACACACACACCATACAAACATCATACACATACCACACATACTACACATCACACATCATACACCACATACCACATACACTACACACCATACACACACACACACACACACACACACACACCACATACACACCACACACACACACATACACACACGCACATACCAGATAGGCACAGACACATATACACCACACACACAAATATAACACCTACACCATACACACAAACATACCCCCCTACCACACATAGAGCATACACACCCCATACACCCTCCCCTGCCACACACACAAACTACACCACACCACACATACACATTCTTTAGGGACAATGGGCAAGCCCTTAAAGGGCACGACAAGAAGTCTTTCTCTTCATTTCTCTACCACAGAGCTTTAAAGAATTCCTTACAGTGGGGGGTCACTCTTGCCACCATCCCCCCTGAGGTATAATTTCCTGGGTATTGAAGTATGCCTGTCATTTCCCACTCCTTTTCTCAGGTTATTTTGTCAACACCTTTAAGACTGACTAGACAGACTAGTCATATTAGAGAGTGAGGTAAGATCCAGGGGGAAATCCAAGAGATTTGTGGTGCAAAAGAGAAAGAGAAACTTCAGAGCCCCTGATGGAGCAGGTGGGGGCATAGGCGCTAGCTATTTCTTGGAAGAGTACCAGTAACGAACTGTGCCTGAAATAACATGGTGGAAGTTTTCTCCAGTTTGGTATGGTATCGTGAATAACAGTTTTGAGTACCTATGGTGTGCGATGATTTCGTAATAGTTATCTCGCTCATGGCCAATTATGCAAATAGATGTAATTATTCAGTTTTCAGACGAGGAGCTTAAATCCAAGAAGACTGATAGAGATTAAGCCGGGAGAGCTTCTTGTTATGTCCACAAATATTTTTAAGAATGAAGTGCTTGAATGCGTAGGTTTTATTTGGAATCAGTTCAGAGGCAAACATTAAGCCCGATTCATCTCCACAGCACTCTGTTGCAGTCACCTGGTGTGTAAACCCCCCCAAAACAAACAAACAAACAAACAAACTGGTGGCCTAGGTCAACTGCAGTCGTGGTTTTGCTCCTACATTTGTAATTTGAATAGGGCTGGGGAAGGAAGGCACAGGGTGGGGGTGGGGTTGGACTTATGGCTGGAGTTAAGGACTGGGTGCTTGCCTCCTCCCACATGGCTTCTGCACGTGGTTTGGGTTTCCTCACAAAACGGAGACTAAGTTCTAAGAACAGGGGTTTCAGGGAGGGAGAGGAGGAGGAAGAAGGAAGAGAGGAGGAGAGAGGAAGGGAGAGTGAGGGAGAGGTAGGGAGAAAGAGATGGAGAGAGAGATGGGGAGAGAGAGAGGGAAAGAGAGGAGGGGAGAGAGGGAGGGAGGGAAGAGGGAGGGATAGAGGGAGGGAGGTAGAGAAGAAGAGAGAGCAAGGGAGAGGGAGATAGGGAGAGAGAGAGAGAGAGAGAGAGAGAGAGAGAGAGAGAGAACGAGAACTAGTTCCAGTGAGCTAAGTGGAAGCTAGAACTGATCTTCATAAAATAGTTTGGAGATTGCAATGCATTCCTTTCCCTGGGCACTGTTATTCTAAGCAATCACAAAGATCTTCCCAACATCCAAGATGGAGGGCACAATCCCACCTTTTGATAGGGTGGGCAACACACTCATTTTTCCAGAGAGTGAGAGACTCAGCTCAGCTCGTTTAGGGACCAGACTTTGTTAAGTGATCAGGAAGCACTTCACATACTCCCACTGTGTGTGTGTGTGTGTGTGTGTGTGTGTGTGTGTGTGTGTGTGTGTGTGTGTGTGTGTTCTTACCCATGCAGGCATATGTGGGGGGACAGTGAATGACATAAGACTGTCTTCCACAATCACTTCTCCACCTTATTTTGAGATAGCGTTTCACTGACCCTACATTGTGCCAGGTAGGCCTGTCTGGTTGCAGTCCCTGGAGTCTGCTTGTCTCTCCCCACACCCAACTGTAGAATTACAGGATTTTACTTAGGTGCTGGTGAACTGAACCTCTTACCCCCACAAGTGCATTAACCCACTGAGCCATCTTAAGGGGGTTGTCTGAACTGTGCTTACCTTGCATGCTAGCTAAGACAAGGGTAAACTTGCCATCCAGTAACAACTTGGGTTTCTCTAACACACTTTGAAGTATAGGGAGTCAAGGGCAGTCAGAGAAATTTAGAGAGAGAAAGGAAATTGTTCTTGAACGAAACAAACAGACATGTGAACTCTTGGTTATTCCGTATCTGACAGACATTTGTAGAAAGCATGGGTATCGAACATCGTTCAAATCCCCAGGAGATAGCAATGGGCGGTGTGTTCTTCTCTCTAGGAACCAACGGTAGAGGAGGGCATGAAGGTTGGGGCTGAGCAGAGCTACGTCCGTCTGTTCCTTAAACCATTGCCACTGAACCAAGGACGGATGTGGAAGCAAAGCTCGCAGAGTACTGAGGCTAGCAGGGTGCCTTGTTTTATAGGGAGAGCGCAGAGTACTGAGGCTAGCAGAGTGCCTTGTTTTATAGGGAGAGCGCAGAGTACTGAGGCTAGCAGAGTGCCTTGTTTTATAGGGAGAGCGCAGAGTACTGAGGCTAGCAGAGTGCCTTGTTTTATAGGGAGAGCGGTGAAAGGTGGAGGAAGCTCAACCCCAACCCTCATTTATCAAAGACGAGGAATCAAGTTCCTCGTAGAAGCAAAGCTGCCAGCCCAGCCTTCTTGACTTAATGGAGTGCTCTTTCTGCAGTGCCCTGCAACCTTTTCATACTGAATTTGTGGCGTTTGGAATGTAAGTACATTGGGGGTTCGGTTATTAAAATTTTCTTGTGAAGTGGTCTTTGACTCTGAATCCAAAAACAATGTTGGTTAAGGTCTTGATTAGATGTGTTAACTGGGACTAGCAGAGTATGCAAATATGGGACTAACAGAGTATGCAAACATTGGGAGTAGGAGAATGTGCAAACATTGGGAGTAGGAGAATATGTAAATATGTCCTGCTCAGATTAGGCAGAAATCTTATTGGAACTGAGGTCTTCAGTTTCTGATCTGGTTGAAGTTTGACAAGATAACAAGCATTGTGGAGATTTATTTTCACGCTATCACTCTGTTTCTTGTGATATCTTGAGGGTTATAATGACAATACTGGCTAAGAGGTAGCCAGAAGGGTACACGCCAGTTATCTGTTAATCTATGAATGAATTGTTTTTCGTAGAAACTCGTATGTTATGGCCTTGAAAATATTTGACCCTAGATGTTTAACACATTTCCCCCTACCTGTTCTTCTGTGTTTTGTATATTTGTCCCAGGGTCCTAGAAGTTTGTCTGAGATAAAGAACAACGATTACTTAATTAATTTTACTTTGACAGAAGCTTGGGGCATTTGGCCTAATCTCAAAAGTGTCTAGAAATTCCTAAAATGGAAAACTTTTCAATTAAACTCACTAAAAAAACTGGCATATTGAGAATGATCAGGGAGGACTTCCTGCCGCTCCCTGTGTGTGTGTGTGTGTGTGTGTGTGTGTGTGTGTGTGTGTGTGTGTGTGTGTTAAAAGAGCAAAAGGAGGTGTTACTCAACAAATGTGTTCACCATCCCTGGTGTGTCAGGTGGATGATGACAGACTTTCCAGAATTATGGACTCTCAGTGATATTTCCTGCATCTGGAAATGTTGTCTGAGCACCCACCATCCCAACCCTTCTCTTGAGCGGTTGTGAAACGAACCAGGCTCTGATTTTCTACTGTGTGTCTGTCACTCTTGCTACCGAGAGCCGAGGAAACATGTCACTACTTTATGTGCCTTCCTGAAACTTCCTAAGACAACTGGAGCCCAGCACACCAGGCTATTTCAAGATTCTTCTTGTTATAAATAAAATCAAAACAACTTTTATAACAGGATGGCTGCGATGGGCCAGGTATAATATGTTAATTTTCATTGCGAGCTCTATTTTCAAGTACATTTCACAGTTTACGCTTGGTGAGAAATGCTCAATTCTCACCATGTGAACTCTCAGACTGTTTTGTTGAGCGGTGCAGACAGAGTTGGCTTGTGAACCTTTGAAGCCAAAATTTAGCTCTTAAATCTAAGCATCCTTTATGGGAATACGCACGGGAGGCAGAGTTCTATCTGAGCACCCTCGCTAAGCTTTCCATTTTTGCTGGACTCACGTGCTGACTGGAATAGCACGTGGAACATAATGTCTTCTTGACTCTGCATAGACGTACAGGAATGTGTGGATAAAAGGTTTAGCTTGTCTGTCACAGTCCGGTTCGTGAGGAGTTTTGAACTCTGAAGCTGACTGGCATAGGGTACATTTGCTTAGTAGTATAATGGGTTTGACTTATATAGTAGACCCATAGGTGCTTGTGGTAAGATATCTTCCTTGCCCCCAAATCCTATAGCACTCAGTAGATTGACTGACTCGATGACATCTTGTTGCTTTAAGGCTAAAACGCCAGACCTTCATGGTAGAACTCTCGAGCCTTCAAAGTCTCTGTAGACTTAATCCACACCATCCTTCCCTCTCTATTTGTGGATCCATTTCTTGAATGCCTGCTCTGCCATCTCTCAAGTTCAGCACTGGTTGATTTCCCTAACCAGGGCTGTCCCCCCATCCCCTTCTGGTTGGTGGTTATTCATTGTTTAGACTTCAGCTTAAACTGTGCTTCTGCCAGGCAGGGGTCCTTCCTCAGTGCTGCACGCTCTGCTCCGACAGAACTGTCTCATGCTATCCATCAGCACGCAATCGCTCGCCTAAAACATCACGCAAACGGCAGTGTGGTTGCCATCTGGCTCTTCAGCAGGTCCCTGTGAACACAGAGTGACAGATTTCATTTCCCTGGCTCTACCATTCTCAACATGGAGGGAAGCATCTGGCTACTGAAAATAATCTGCAAATATTTGTGGCCCAAAAATATCGTGTAAGGTACCTAGCAGAGTGCCTGAGATGTGGCAGCCACCATGTAAAGATCAGTCATATTTTTTAAACTTTTCCACTTTCACGGTGGCGTTAATTTGATTTTACTTTATGCTTTTGCTCATCTGGGAATAAAGTTAGGAGGCCACATCCTTGGTTCCTCAAGGCTGGGTCAAAAGAGGCTGGAAATATGGCT
This sequence comes from Rattus norvegicus, assembly GCF_021556685.1. Classification (NCBI taxonomy): domain Eukaryota; kingdom Metazoa; phylum Chordata; class Mammalia; order Rodentia; family Muridae; genus Rattus; species Rattus norvegicus. The sequence goes on from NC_141540.1 coordinate 134,464,991, forward strand.
CAACACTAAGGAATGCTGACTTCTCTTCTAGAAGACTTGAGTTTGGTTCCTGAAACCAACGTGAAGGCTCAAAACTGCCTGCAACTCTCGTCCTGGGAATCTGCTGTCTCTTCTAGCCTTCTTGGATACTTCATACAAATGGTGCACAGACATACATGCAGGTACAATACTCATAAGCATAAAGAAAGGGAAAAGAATGAGCCAACAGGACATCAACATCGAAATATTCCAGCAGTGGAGAAGGATTGCATAAGTAAGTATTTCAGAAGACATTATTTTTGTGTTGAGTTGGTCAATGAGCATTAACAGTGTCAGACTCATGTCTGTAAAGGAATCCCAGCCCTGTTTCTCCTCTCTCTAGTCTAAATACTTTTCAAGGACAGGAGAGAAGTGATGTTTTCACTTTCTATGTGCCAGCGCCGTTTACATGAGCTATTTCATTTTTAATATGCCATTTGAGATAGGTATTTTGATACTAACTTAATGAATGAAAAAAATACCTGGGACCTATGGAGAACAAGAAATTTGCCCGAGGGAGACTAGACAGTGAATGAGGTAGCCTCTCTTACGGCGGCACCACCCACCTTTCTGGAGAGCGTTCAAACGTCTTTAATACCTGGTTAAACTTAGTTTGTGCATTCAAATTCCAGCAAGGGTTTTAGGGGAACAGAAGTTAGGCATAGATTGTTTTTGAAATGGTGTTGAGCCCAAGGTAACTAAATACAGGCTCTGCAGTCGAACTCCATTACCTGCTTCTCTTCTGGGAATCTTAGTTAGAAAATAGGCCTCCCCTCAGGCAACTTTGCCCGCTTCCCTGTACAGGAGTGTGAAGATTCAATGATAAGAAACGCTGTGACCAGACTGATAAAAACATGAAGCTGAAAGGAAGAGTCTGGGGGTGGTTGCTTAGAGATCATAGAGACAGCCGTAGAGAGCTCCTCTTAATAGGAGAGTTCAGCCCTGGAAGTCAGGCAGATGAGAAGCCTGGCTTCTGCCTGTCACAAGGATACAGATGCAGTGGTTTTACTGTACACAGAAAGTGTTCTGCTCTTAGAGGAGCAATGACTTATAGAAAATAAAGATGTTGTCCCACCATCATTCCTCAGAATGAATGAAATTGTATCTTTGATTTTTTTTTAAAAATTAATTTTTTGAGAATTTCACTTATGGATATTATATTTATGTCAATTTCCTCTTCCTATCCTCCCCCAGTCCCTGCCACATCCTCCCATCCCCTTTCATATTCATGGTCTCTTATTCTTTAATTATTGTTGTTACATGTATACATACATAGTTACATATACATGCGTGTATATTGTTACATATACATTATACTTATACATTAAAAATGCAATCTGCTGTGTTCACTTAGTGTTGCCTATATGTGCATGTGCTTAGGGCTGATCACATGGGACTGAATAACCTATATGGAATCTCATCCCTAGAGAAGACTTATTCTCTTCCCTCAGAAGACATTAATTGCCTGTTGCTGTTCATCTAGGTGTTGGGCCTTGTGAAATTCATACTGTCTACGTTGGCTTGTCAAATGTCATTGTTTTGGCCTTGTTCAAGAAAACACATTGTTGAGCTCTCATGGGGGCAGTTGCACTGTCATATATAGAAGACATTCTCATGGCAGATGTCTTGGTCCTTTTATTTATCTTTTCACCTCCTCTTCTGTGATGGTTCTTGAGTCTTAGTTGTAGGAATTGTGTTATAGATGTAGCAACTGGAGCTGTTCCCACAGTCAGTTGTTTCCCAGAACATTTGGTAATGGACAGGAACAGAAAGAAAATTCCACACAACCGGTAATAATCAAAACACCAAACATACAGTACAAAGAAAAAAATCTTAAAAGCTTCCAGGGAACAAAACTAATTAACATATAGAGGAAGGGCCATTAGAATAATAGTTAACTTCTCAGTGGAGACTCTAAAAACCAGAAGGGCCTGGATGGATGTTCTACAAACTCTAAGAGACCACAGATGCCAGCCCAGATGACTGTTCTCAGCAAAACTATCAGTCACAATAGACAGAGAAAGAAAAAATGTTCCACAATAAAACCACACTTAAGCATTATCTATCTACCAGTCTAACTCTACCAAAGGTATTAGAGATAAACTTAAACCGAAGAGGTTAACCTTTGTTCTGAAGAGGTTAACCATACTCAAGAAGACACAAGGAATAAATAATCTCTGAAAAGTAAATCATACAAGGGAGAAATGTATCCCACACCTTAACAACGAAATAGCCATAAACAACAAACACTGCTTGTGGATAACTCGATTTCCCAATGAAAAGCATGGACTAACAAGAGTGAATTTAGAAAATAGGATCCATCTTTCTGCTGCATCCAGGAAACACACCTCAAAAGCAAGGATAGACACCTGAGGCTGAAGGGCTGGGAGAAGATATTCTAAACAAAAGCACTCAAGACGCAAACAATATGTAGCCATTTTAACATTTGGCAAAAATAAACTTCAATCCAAAACTAATCAGAAGAAATAGGGAAAGACACTACATAACCATCAAAAGAAAAGTCCCCAAAATGATATAAATTATAAGTAGTAAATGCACCTAAAACAAGGGCAAACAAAGGCACACACGTTCAAAAAATAAACCACATATTGACCCTAATAGGGTGATAGTGAATGACCTTACTACCCCTTCTTGTCAATAGACAGGTCATACAAATGAGCTTGTCAGAGGAGAGATGCAACCATGAAGGGAGCTATAAACCTGCAATCTACTAACGTGACTGTCTGCAAGATATACCAGTGCAGTAGTGGAAAGATGTTGTAGGAATAAACAACCTCTGATTAGATTTAAGGCCTACCCACAAGCTAGAACTCATGCCTGACATTACTCAGGTGCCTAAGAACCCGAGACCGGGTAGGCCATTGGTCTAGGGGAAAAGCGTACACTAGTGTTCTGATAAAGCGACATGGCAGAAAAGGATTCCTAATGACATTTTATATTCATACATGCCATATTTACTTAAAATAGCTGATATACCTGTGCCTTCCTCAGCCATCCTCAGAGAAGCTTCCTGCTGTAGATGGAGCTAACAGAGACCTATAACCAGGCAATGTGTAGAGAGGGAGAGACTTCGGAACGCTCAATCCTAAATGAAATGTCTTCATTGCAGCCCTCTTTTTTAGAGCTCAGGCTGTGCTGATGGATGACTGTAGGTCGATGTCATCATGCAGGTGAAGGCAGGCAAGTTAGGTCAATGCCATGATTGGGCAGTAAAAAAAAAAAAAACAAATAAGGCGGGGACAAAACTTCTGTAAGGCGGGAAAGGAAGGGAAGAAAGAAACATCAGGATAGAGATGGAGGATGACCCAGATCTGGGTGATCTTAAATTGCCAAGTTAGTTGGGATGGATTTCTGTAGGCAAATTTATCTTATCTTGGTGGGCGGTTTATATCCTTATCAATTGGTTTAAGTTTATTGTGTGGATGTATTGTGGACTGAGAATTGAAATTATAAATCTGATTGTTGGGTTACAGTTTGTTGGGTCTTGATTTTACCGGGTAGTTGGCAGTTTATACTTTAACTACCAGGGGCCGGTTGCTGGGTGTGTGGGCAGAGTCTGTGGAAGGGAGCCGCAATAGGCCAGCCAGACTTTTAGAACCATGATTTTACCGGGTAGCTGGAACCAGAGAGTTGGTGGCTAACAGAGAGCCACCGGGGAGAGAGACAAATCTGAGATAAATCAGCGCTAGTTCCAATGGCCTGCTGGGGCCAGAACTGGCAAGGAGGAGAGACCACCAGGGTCTTTCTTGGACACAAAAGCACACATGAGCTCACGTGTAGCAGCATGGGCAGGGTTTGCACAGGTTCAAGCCACATGGGGACCCAGTACCGAGAGACAGTAGATTCCTATCCCTAACCAAGAAGCTATCTGCAATTCACCTCTGCTTCCCAAAGAAAAATTATTTTTCTCTAATGAAGTCTCACCGGCTGTATTAAGCACACTCAGGAGCAGGCTTCATATCCAGCAATAGTTGGCCAACAGGAGACTAACACAATAGTGTTTTTCTAGACCGTTATTTGCTTGTTTCTTAGTGCTCTGTGTAGGCATCTTGCTTGTACATTATGGCTTCTGATTGTTTTGTTTTAATTTTAATTTTTGAGTGTATGTGTGGTTCTTGTGTTTCCTTTTTCAAAAATTCTCCTTTTTTTTTTTTCTGCTCGTTTGCTTTCTAAAGAGATAAAGAGAGGACATGGAGCTGGGTGGATGTGGGGATGGCAAGGGTCTGGGTGGAGTTGGAGGAAAGCAGCATTTAGTCAGAGTATATTGTACGAAAATTGCTTTTTCTCAAAATTGCTTTTTGAAAAAAAATTTTTTTGGTGGCGGGGGTGGGTGGGAGAAAAGGCGTTCCAAGGGGAGAAATTTTAAGAAGCTCTGATTTGGAATGTGGCATCAGTGTAGCAAGAGCTCAAGGATGAGGTAGAAGTAGCCCTTCTCACACTTGCCTCTGTCCCCTAAACTGTGTGCCAAGCACGCAATCGCTTCATTCCTCTGAAGCCCAGAATGTATAAGTTGCATTCATTTAAAAACAAGTTCTGGGAAGTGTGAGAATATGAGTTTGAATTCTTCTATCGTGTCCTAGTTTTAAGAATGTCCCCATCTATAAATTAGGGACAAAATAATTGTTTTTAACTAACTTTTCCATACAATTATGTGCATTGACCAGAATGATACGGCCTCTGCATTACCGAAGGACTACAACATGCTTTCTTCCTATGATATATCATGATTGAATATTTGCACTTTGCTCCTTGGTTACCGGGGCAGGGTGGGGGGAGTGTCTAAGACCATGGAATCTCCGGCGTGGTCAGATGATGAAAACAGGTAATGCAAACACTCTTTGCTTGTTACGTGGTGACTCTTGGCACGCGTCTGGTTCATGTCAGAAAAACGACACCACTAGAAAGACTCAGGCCCAACTACAAGTTTCAGTCTCACCTCTGGTCCTTATTTAATTATTTGATTCCAGGAATCAGAAAAGGGGATGGATGTTTAATTCAAGTACCAATGGCTCTCAATCTAACCAATCTGGCTCATGTTGGGAAACTTCTGTAAGACCATGTAAGCTGTAGATTGGATGAGCTCTATGTGGGTGAATACACCAAGAGGCTGGGTGGGTTGTGTGTCTAAAGTGGTCAGGAAGCCTCCTCCCCCTCTGCTTGACTCCATATCTCTCCCATTTGACTGGGTGACGGGTATATTCAATGTAATAAATGTGATACTGACTGACATGCTGATTGAGTTCTGTGAAACATTCTAGAGTGTTCTTGATCCTGATGGAAGGTCTGAATTTGCAGACTTGCAGCCATCCAGGTAGATGTATGGAGGGTTTGGGCACCCCCTTTGTAGTGAAGTATAAGTGGATACGGTGTGGTGGGATGGAGTCCCACAATGCACTGGGCATACTCTGAGTGGTGAGAGCACAGAACTTTATTGTTGAAACCTGACTGGTGTTAGAGAACTGGAGGACGGAGGACTGTGGAAAGATCAACTCACGTTCTGTCCAATTTCAACATAAATCATCTGGAGACAGAAACTTCAGGCCAAAAGCACTGGGCTAACATCTCTTATAAGGTAGTAAAATTGACCTAATTTCACACATTACTCTGTGGGAAAGTGTTCCACAGTTCTCCTGGTTGGCAGCCAGTGTCATGTAGGGACTAATAAAAAAGAACTGTCATTACCTACAAATAGAGTCAAGGACCCTATGATGTTGGAGTTGGTTGTGTAACAGCTAAATCTGCCTTTCCCCTTAGTGCATGCATTTTGACATGATTGATTTGAAGTTAATGTTGGATAAAATGCTTTATTTCCCACATATTAAAAAAACTCAGTACAGAAAATCTGTTCGATGCCAAGCATAGCCCTGAGAATCCCGGAGGAAGGGCCCTGAGGCTGCCTTCTGGTCCTGGTCTGCTATGAAGCATGGGTTGACAGGGTCAAGGTCCAAGGCTTTGGAAAGCACAGACTTCCACCTAGAACTTGTTCTTACAAGTCTAGAGGCTGAGTCCAAGGCCAAGGTTCTAGCAGGGCTTTCTTTCCAGGTTGTAAATAGTTTCTTTTCCTTATGTCTTCATGTAGGAACATGAGGGTTGCAAAGCAGAGAACGTGGGAAGGAGAAAAGAGAGGGAGAAAGAGGTAGAAAGCAGGGAGGGAAGGAGGGAGGAAAAAGGAGGGAGGTGGGGAGCAGGGGGAGAAAGGGAGAGGGAGAGGAAGAGGGAGAGAGAGAGAGAGAGAGAGAGAGAGAGAGAGAGAGAGAGAGAGAGAGAGAGAGATCAAGTATGAGGTTACATACCATGGTCTTATATTATATTAGAAATAGTCCCCCCACTCTACAATCTCATTTAACTATTATAGTAAGGGTTAGAGATCATTGTGGTAATGACCCCCTGATAAAGACCTAATCTCAAGACAAGAACACAATGAAGGCTAAGATTCAACATGTGACTTTGAGGAGATGCACTTTGTAGAACTAGGGCGAATGTGGAGATCCTGGTCTTTGGGACTGGCCAGGACAGAAGCATGTTTAATCTAAGGTGGATGTGATAATGCTCTAGTAGCAGTGATAAGTGTGCAAGAGACCCTTGTGAACTATTTTTGAGAGCCATGGGATGCTGAAGGGAAGTCCTGGAATTTGGGGCAGATTTTGATAGGTGGCTTTGAAAATTAAAGCGTTTGAAACGATCAGAACTAATATGTGTTCAAGGTGGAGGAAACACAAGAGAACAGGCAAAAATGGAAAATAAGGACAGTCTGGAGGCAGAGGAAGACCAGATTGGTTAAAAGATGCTCTCTTAGGAGGATGGTTTGGTGCTGATGAGACCACAAAGCCTGGAAATGGGGAATTATGGGGAGAGCTAGCAGGATTTGCCTTCATTCCATCCACTTGGTTGCCATTGACAACACTGGTTCAGGGGAATGGGAGCATCACATGGGGTTTAAGCAACAGGGAGCAGATTCCACACAGCGTGTGCTCTGCTTTAGAAATACAACATGGGACAAACCATGTTGCCACTCATCACTCAGATTTCCCAGTAGTCACAGGCGTGAGTTGCAGAGACCCCTATTGCAAAAGTAGCGACAGGCAGGCAACTTGTTTCAATCCAAGTGGCCACACTTGGATTGAGACAATGTAAACGAATTCTCTTTTGAGTTTTGGAAATCACAGTCTAAAATCAAGGTGGTGGCTCAGCTGTTTTCCCTCTAGAGTCTTTGGAGACAGTCTGTTTCCATGACAATGCCAGTTTAGAAGCCACATACATGCTTTCCTCTGTGGCCTGTCCGTCCATCACCAGCCCTAACAATGTCACCTACTGCAGTTAAATTCCCCTCCTCAGCATCCTTGTAATATTGAATCGCTAATCTCCGTGTCCTTGGCTCTATCCTGTATATGAAGGTTCTTCTGGTGCTAACACAGCATTTTCTCACAAACTGGGGATTTGGATGTTGGTATCTTTGGGATGTTTTTATTCATCTGCATAAAAAAATATCAAAAATTAATTGGGGGATATATAGTTCAGTCCTCAGCACTAAAGAAAAAAAATGAATCTTAAAACTGCTGAAATTATTTAATATTTCAACATAACATGTAAAAATACTGAAAGCGTGAAATCAGTGCACACAAATGGGGAAATAAGGCTGCAGAGATGGGCTCAGTTGGTAAAGTGCTTGCTCTATGAGAGTGAAGACCTGAGATCCAATCCTTGTCACACTACACTCATGTAAATGCCAGGTGTGGTAACGCACACCTGTAACTCTATTGCTAGGAGTGCGGTGGGGTTGGAAACGGGTGGATCCCTGAAGTTCAATAACATATCAATCTAGCCAACTGGTAAATTTTGGGTTCTGTGGGAGGCTCTGCCTCAGTGGAAAACGGGAAGAGCCAAGTGGTAGACCTGATCCTCAATCTTCCACTTTTTAAAAACGTACATACGTGCATATGTATCTCAACATGTATACACACTCTAAGCATACAAACATACTCTACACATGTGTAAAATACACATAGAGTTGCGTATGAGCATGCGCACGTGCGCTTCCCGTTAAATTTTGACTGGAGAGAGCTTTAAAGCATCTCTCATTTCAAATTGGGCCTTTTCATTGGCTCTGCTGGTTTGGAATCCCCATTAAGAAAGTCCTAGGTTGTAGCAGGGAATCCTGGGGAGGTGTGGGTGACAGGCAGTGCTATTAGCTTCTTTCATTGACAAGGGCACTGTTCTGTTGTGGGGAAGAGGGATAAGTCCTGTTTTGGACAATGGAATGAATTGTTTTGCATGAAGGTAGGAATGGGGGTCTTGTGCCAAACGGTTGGGGAAAACTGTGGTTGTGGAGGGAACCTCTGATTTGCCTCTTTAGAGGGACCAGAGAAGCAGAGAATGTTGTGTAGTGGACAGAGTCTGGAGTAGAGGTCCTCAACCTTCTTTAACACAGTTCCTTGAGTTGTGGTGACCCAACCACAAAATTATTTCATTGCTACTTCATAACTGTAATTTTGCTACTGTTATGAAGTATAATGTAATTAAATATCTGATATACAGAACATCTGCTATGCGACCTCCAAAGGGGTCAACAATCTGTGGGTAGGCAATGGCTGGTCTAGAGGGAAGAGAAAGGATTCAGAGCCTCCATTTCTATGGCAGCCATAGGAGCCTCTTGGTGGGTCCTGTATGTCTTTCTAGTTGGGATGCGGGTAAGCCATCTACAGGCAGAGCAGGAAGCTGCCGGTTCACAAAACTGTTCTTTAAGGAATAACACTGCAGTTCTAACTACTGAGTAGGTCTAACCCTGGCAAATTCGGTGATGCAGAAGATAAAAAGAATGATTCAGATATCCAGGCATCGAATCTAAGCCTGTGTCCTATTAAACATTGAACTCCAAGCTTGTCTCTTAATACCACTTTGCCTTAATTTCTTACCAGACATTTGAGATCCATCTCACAACATCTTTGGGTTGCCATAAGGATCAAATAAATGCTATAGTTTGTGGCCTCCCACCCCAAACCTGAGTTACATATTAATTCCTAATGTGATAGTCTGGGAAATGGGGAGTCTGATGGGGGTTGTTTAGGTCCTGAAGGCTTGGCCTGCATGAATGGATTAAAGCTATTGTGGGAGTTGCTTTCTCCTGCTCTCCCTCCCCATGACTTCCTCATCATGATTTCCACCATGTTTTGATACAGCACAGAAACCTTGACCAAGGCCAGCAACCATGCTCTGGACCTGTGACCCTCCATAGGTGCGAGCCACAAAACTTGTATCGTTTATAAATCGCACAATCTGTGGGATTCTGTTTTAGTGGCAGCAAACAGCCTTATACAACCTGTAGGTATATATTTATTTGTACAAACGTGCTTTCCTCTGGCCTTTTTCAGTTGTTAGAACAGTACGTGTCTCTATTCCAGCAATGTTCAAAGACCACTCTTTGCATATACTTTTGATTCAGGGGTCTGCCCCCCCCCCCCAGTGACTTAAAGTGACTCTGCTAATACCGGTCCTGCACTAAGATATCTGTGTGTGTCACCTCAGTGTTGAGTCACAGACAAATTGAGGAATTGTGATCTTGCCAGTATGCAACTGATCGATGCAGGCTTTAAGAATTAAAAATAGAAAAAAAGGGGGAAAGAAAGAAAATTGCGTATTTACCTAAAGCAATATTTATATTGTCACCCAGAATACCATCTACTTTCTAATACTATACATATGAATTTCCCTCCAAGGAATAAAAGGACGGAAACTTTGCAGAATTAAACACTTTGTAAGGCCCAATAAGTGCTTCCCCATGAAACATTTTCCTCTACCCTTTGGGGAAATCATGCTTCTGTTGGTGCCGAGCACAGTGGGGAAAGGACGTCCTCTGTATATCTTACTTCTCTGACTCTTTAGACCAAAACCAGGCTTACGAGTAGCAGTGGAAAATTGCATTTTCTCAATTCTGTGACTTATCTGTTAGGAGGATTAAATTGAGGAGATAGACGTACACAAACACACACATTTTAATGAAGCCCAACCCATTTACTGGAGAATAGTCTGCTAAGTTTTCTTTCTGTAGAATTTTTCCAAGGTTGCACTCTTTACTCCACCCCCAACACCCTCCATCCCCAATCCCACCCTACACACAAAGGATGCCTGGAGGGTGCTATCTGGTTTCTTTCTTGAAGCTGATGAGTGTGCTGGTGTCATGAGTACTGGCTTTGGCTGCTGAGATGGGTGATCTTTGGTTGGGTGGTTTTGCCCTCCAGGGGACTCTAGCAGCATCTGGAGCTTTATTTCAGGCTCCGGGAAGGCTGTTGCTACCAGCTGATTGGGAGAGCTCTAGGTTTCAGCTAAGCATTTGTAGTGCACAGGACAGATGGTTGAGCCCTGACTCCTACCTAAGCACATTCTTTCTCTACACGTCAACAGTGATGGATGTGAGGGGCCCTCTAAGCCTGCAAGGTCTGGAGACAGGTCCCTAAGCGATGGTCAGGAGATGTGGCAGAGCCCTCTTGTTTTTAAGATGAATTCTGCCATTTCTAGGAAGTGAAACAGTAGATGCTTATGGAGAGAACACTGGGTGTCAGGGCCACTTGTACAGCTCTGCAATGCCCGCATCTTTGCATGGATGTTCTCTTGGGGAATCCCATGGCCAGCTAGTCACACGTGTGCTGTGTGTCGTCTTTCCTTGGCACGTTTGGGGAAGAGATGGGGCAAGTTCCCAAGAGTAAGCTGATTTCGCTTCAAGTACATCACTTGAGTTGCTAAAGGTTACTTCAAGTGAGCTGGTCTAGACAGTGATCTTCAACCCTCCTAACCCTGTGACCCTTTACTCCGGTTCCTCATGCTGTGGTGACCCACAACCTTAAATTATTTTTGGTGCTACTTTATAACTGTAACGTTGCTACTGTTATGAATTATAGTGCAAGTCTCTGTGTGTTTCCCACTGGTCTTAGATGACTCCTGTGAAAGGGTCATTCGACACCCAAGGCGTCACAACCCACAGGATGAGAAATGTTGGCTCCTGTCTAGAGTCGAAACTGAATGTTCTAACTAAGCCGTTACCTTAAGATCTCTCTGTAAGAAGATTAAAATCGTGCAAGGATCATCAACCTTGGAATAATGGAACCCGATGGGCTAACCTCATGGCCACATTGCTCATTCTTTTTTTCCTTTACATTTTTAAATTAATTTTAAAATCAGTATGTAAATAGGTTTCTTGTGGATTTTCATATTTACACGCCTTTATACCTTTTTCTTTTTATCCCCTCTCCCACTTCCTTCACCCATTGTCTTCTCCCTTCTTGCTGGTACCCTGTCCTCCCCCCCACCAGCACCCTCTTCTGCTCTTATGCACATGAGTTCTCTTATCCTCGCCTATCTTCTCCCTTCCATCTCGACCCTTCCCTCACTTCTTACAGTCCCCTTCCTACTTTTATGCCCTATCTGTATACCCTCCTCATCTACAAGTGTAATCCTAGACTTCACAGATGAGGGAAAAGATACTACCTATCTCTTCCCAAGGCCAGCTTGTTTTGCTTGACATAATGATTGCTATTTCCACCTGTCTTCCTGCCAGTGCCATGATTCTGTTCTCCTTTGTGGTCAAATGATATTCCCTTGATCCATCCCTCCGTTGATGGGCTTCTAGACTGACTCCATTGCCTGATTATCCAGAACGGCGTAGCAGTGAACATGGTGGTGCAGGTCTCCCTGGTGTGCTGACTTAGCATCCTCTGTGTGTGTACACAGAACCAGTTGTGTCATCTGGTCCGAGCTCTAGTCTTAGTTTTCTGAAGACCCCCTGTGCTGATTTCCATGGTGTCAGCCCACATTTGTGTTCCTAGCAGCAAGAGTAAGGTCATTTGTTTCTCTTGGTGATTGGCATTCTGATCAAGTGAGATGGAGTCTCAGAAAGGGTCGGTTTGTATTTCTCTGATAGCTGAGGATGCTGAAGACTTTATCAAGTATTTGCTAGCTATTGTATGGTTCCTTTTAAAAACTATCCATTCAGTTAATTCATTGATGGCTTGCATGCTCAAAAACACTTGAATTTTTTTTATGTATTTTAGATGTTAATCCCCTGTCTGATATGTAGTCAGCCTAGCTATTTCCCCCTACTCTGTTGGCTGTCTTCCCGCTATGTTGATTGCTTTGTTGCCCCTTTTTAATTACAAGTTTTTTAACGACGTGTAATCCCATTTGTCAATTCTGGTGTATATCATTAAGCAGCTCCTCTTAGATAGTCTTCCTTACATCTCGAAGTGCTTGATCTGTTTTTCTCAAGCAGTCTATAGACTTTTCAGGTCTTGCATTAAAGTTTTGTTCATTTGTTCGTTTTACTTATTATTGAATTTATTTTGAGGCGGGGTGAGAGACAACCATCAACTTCCATTTGTCATATGAGGAAATCCAATTTTCTTGACACCATTTATCAAAGGGACTGTCACTCCCCACCTCCAACGTAATTCTTGATGATGCCTATCAAAGATTGGGAGGTGGTAATATGTGTATTTATTCCATTCTGTCCTCCTCCATTGGTCAGTACCATACTGGTTTTGTTGCTATGGCTAATTAAGATCGCCATATTTAGTCTTTTAGGGCCTATGAGCAATTATTTCTAAAGCAGAAGCATAGCATGTGGACAGCAGGTTGCCATAAAGAATAAGCGAGGCCCAGTACACGTACTGGGGTAAAACCTAAGTATAGTTCGCCTTCAGAAACATAGGATCTGAGACACAGGTCGGGTGATTTGCTGGGTTAAGGTAGAGGAGTTTCTGCCCATGCCCTAGGCACGGATGAGAACACATGGGTCTGAAGGGTCATTTTTCTGAGTACCAGCTGAAGCTCTGCTCTGCTCTAGGAATCTGGACTTCTGAGTTTGGCCTAGATTTTTTTCCATAGGGCCCTGACTGTGTCAGCTATGTCTCTGATGGCTTGAGAGTCAGTTCTGTTGTTTTTATTTTTTTGATACATTTTCTGTCTCATTTGTGCTTTCTTCATGACCTGTGAACACCAGGAACCAAAAATCTGTAGGCGTCAGAGAAGACAGAATTAGCCAGAGGACCTAGATTGCTAGCCCAGCTTTGGCCTGTGAAGTTATATGACTCTAGACTCTCTGACACTTAACCTTCTGTTTACCTCTGACCCCGGCTTGACCATAATGGTTATTAGGAAACTCACTGTCCTCTGAAAGGAATGCTTGGAAGGTTAATGACATTATTGTGCCTAATCCGGGTGATGAGGAGAAAGTAAATGTCTATCTTTTGGAAATGTGTAATAAATCTAACAGGTAGATTACATTTCCCTTATTGAACTGAACACATCCTAAGGGGAAACCAGAGAAGAGGTCTCAGTGGAGAGCTTTTGCCCTGTTAGTGGCCTGAGAAAGTTTCCGAGCTTCTAAAGTAGGGCAAGTGTATTCCCAGCACCCGTGGCACTTTTGACATTAAAAAGCCCAGAACTCCCTGGGAGGAAAGCACCTGGCACCATTGTCTAGTTAGGTCAAAAATGACGAACTCCACTGAACCAATTCCTGTGCTTGTCTCCAGATCAGGGGAAAACAAATGCTGGCTTTTTATTTCATTTTATTTGACCTCACAGATCACTTCATTCTGATGCTGTTTTGCCACAAACACGAGGCTGACCAAAAATAAATAAATAAATAAAATTAAAAAAAAGCAGACTCTTAAAATACTTGCCCTGTTTTCGGCAGGGCACCCTTTAAATTTATTGAAATCGTAGCTATTTGAGGTTGCAATTTCCCTTTGACTTGAAAGAAAAGAGGGTGTGTGTGTGTGTGTGTGTGTGTGTGTGTGTGTGTGTGTGTGTGATACAAAACTTGCAGGATGGTCCTGAATACCTAGAGAACATGGGGAAGTCAGGTAGAGGGGACATAGATTTTGCACTTCCTGTGTTGGCTGGGACTCTTCAGCAAAGAGTTGACGTTATGAGACGGAGAGAGGCAGATGTCGATGAGCAGTTTTGAACGTTCCCCACAGGGTGGGAAGTGTTCTCACCTGCATCCTCTGCCTTAGCCTTTGTATCGCCTTCCTGAAGGGGTGTTATTATTCCTAGCTCTACACATGAGCAAAGAGTGACAGGGTCACGTGACCGGGGTCAACCAGCTAGTGAATGAGAGTCAAGGTTCCAGCCCAAAGTCGTCTGACTCCCTAAAGGCTTGTTCTTTTTTGTAAACCAAGATCCCTTTGCAAATAGTGGACGTTTCTCTCACCTTTCTCCTCTGCTTTGTAAACTCACCTCTTTGCCATTTTTTTCTCCCAAAGGATGTTGGACAATTGAGCTGTGGAAGACCCAGGAGCCTGGGAAAGCAGAGGCAATGGTCTTTTTGCAGGCACAGTAGATGACCATTCTTGCAAATGCCGCTGCACTTGTCGTTTGTAAAGTGCTTAGAGTATGAGCACAGCCCTATCATTACCTAGTAATCATGTGTATTATTATAATAGCATACAATTATTTAGCTTGGGTAAAATTAGAATGCCGTATATTTGAAAACCCGTCTCTGTTCTGCTTTTCCACAATCCCCCCGAGGAGGAATGCTGTTTCTTTAAGGAATTGCAATGTAATCCCTTTTCCACAGGAAGTTGATTTGCATCAGATTTTCACCTTTACTCGGGGACTTCTGTTTTCTAGTAATATTCACCAATTTGCATTTGTTGACAGTGGGTATGCACTGGTTCCATACACTCAGGATTCATAGCATTCTTCATAGGAGAAGTTTCCATGGGAACCATTTGGGCGAACCAACAACAGCAGCAAAAAAACCTGCTACTGTGTTTCAGACTGGCAATTGCTTTGAGAGGTACCTCATTCCAGATGTGTCTGTGTCCACATTGCTGGGTACCAAGGCCAGATGGGGACAGACAGATGCTACCAGTACCAGGAGAACCTTTGGAACTGCGGCAAGCTCACCAAGGAGCCTCACTAGAGAACAATGAACCAGGCGACTGTTCTTTACCTCAAGAAAAGTTTGACAGGACCTGGTGTGTGTGGGGTGTGTGGGTGTGGTCATCTTTTTGCTCATTAGCTTTTACTGGAAGAGACTATTTAAGTCTCTCTCTCTCTCTCTCTCTCTCTCTATATATATATATATACACACACACACACACACACATATACATATACATATATATTATTCTATAACCTCTTATCAATGTTGATAAAAATTTTGTGGTAGATATTTTGAAATAGTGTATGTAAATTGACTTTTCTAAACCTTTTTCAGCTCTGAGGAATTCTCGATGGCTCTGGCTTTGTTTCTCTATCTAGTTGTTCACAGAGCTTTCAGTTGTCTATACACCTTGCATGGGGTGGAAAGATTCCTGGTCCGGTAGATTAAATGGACCACACACAGAATCGTACCTGGGAACCTGCAATCTGTGGTACGCTTTATTACCACCCAAGAATGCGCCACCGTGGAGACACCATGATGAACTAAAAAATTAATTAATTCTGGAGCCTTGATGTGTTTCAGATAGCCAGAGTTAAGGGAGATACAGGTAGTCTTAAGACGGGTGGTGAGGAAGTAAATTTTTTTTATTAGGGTGAAATTACCCTTTAAAAAGGATCCCTTCAGAGAGACCATACGAGACTTTGAGGAATCTGTACACTTGAGCCTGTGGCTCCTTTCGCTGCCGAGAACCTGACACCGCTGCAGCGCCAGCTTCTGCTCAGGTCTGGGTGAGAAAAAGCGACTCCTGCTTAATTTCTCCCTAGCTGGAAAGTCTCCAGGGACCGGCGTGAAGCTGTCTGAATGTTGGAGGAGAAGGAAGGGCACGTGGTCTAGACATCGAGAGCGTGAAGGTACTAGGACCAACTCAAGTTCCTGGGAACCGCTCAGGGTACGGAGATTTCTGGGAGCTTGGGCCTCAGCCACCATTGTAGCCAGGAGTCCAGAATCAAATTAAATCATGGGAACCGGAGCCAGCTTGCCCAAGGGTTTGGCAAAAAAAGGGGGCAGTGTCTGTGCGTCTCCATGTTCCCTGCTTTTCCTATGCCTGTTTTAGGGGAAGCACCAAACTCAGATCCTCATCCAAGTGGCTTGGTTCTGTGCCCTGGCTGGTACAGGAGGGTCCAGGCCCTCCGGTCCCCTGCTTTCTTGAGTTCCCCATTTGCCCTCTGTAGCTTGCCCTGTGAGTCAGGGTGCAAACACTTGGATTGCCGTCTGCTCCGAGGGACAGGGCGAGTCTTGTCTAGTGAGGAAGAAGCTGGAGAATCTGGCTTCTGTTTCGCAATCTTTTGGGACATGCTTGCAACAGAGGATTTCACGATGAGCAAATTTTGGTCTTTCTAGAAGGAAAATGCATCCACCGATGTATTTGTCTCCTGGCTGTGGTTTCTGAAGTCATATTAAATTACATTAAAGGCGCTCTTCTCATTGCCACCAGTCTTTGACTATTTAGTTAGATATTTAAAAGGAGGATACATGGGTGAAAGCTGAAGGCTGAATGATTGACTATTCCTGCCTTGGGGTAGATGTTCTCATGGGGAGGAAATGACTGCTGGGCAAAGCAGGGAGGTCATTTCTAGGCAGCTGGATGGATAGAATTCTCTCTCCTGCTGCTCTACTGTCTCCAAGTGTAGCATTAGCTTTGCCAAAGGAATGCTTTTTTAAAAGCTCTTGCAAACAATTCCATGGCTTCATTTTCACCATGGGCCTCAGGAAAGCAGGGCCCCCATACGGTGCTCTCTTGGCATTGAGTTGTGTCTGAGGGGCTCCAAGGCTGCCTCTGGGGTGGCTTGGCACAAGGAGGAAGACAGACAGCAGGACAGGAGCCCTATAGGACTGAACCATTAGGAATTTTTCTTTGAGAATCTTAAGGCTAGAATTTGCGTGGATCTGGACAGTCAGTGAATGTAACTCTCTGCTTGAAGGCCTTGCTACTGTTAGCAAAGGAAACATTTGGAGCAGTGCCGTACTTGAGTTTCTTTTGTTTTCTTATTTGAACTGTTGTTTCTCTTTGTTGTGGATTTTCCCCTATCATCTGTTTATCCATCCATCCATGCATCCATCTATGTATCTATGCATCTATGTATCTATCTATGTACTATCTATCATCTGTCTGTCTGTGTATCTCATCTGTCATTTTCTCTAACAGCCTTCTTCCTTAATTATTTCGATGCATCTTATCCCTTAGTTTTGGAGATTTCAGTGTAGGGCGGTATTCTGAGCATACTGCTGAGAAGTTTCAGTGGGTAGGAAAGCAGGATGCAGGAAAGGATAGAACAGGCCTGTCGCTAGTTAGGACACTCAAATTGTCCACAGGAGGCACACATGTTGGACAGCAGTGGACATACTTGCTGTCTTCTGTGATGGACAGGGATGAGGTCATTTCCTTCTTGCTTGGCTTAAGATTTTCCTCCATTCTCCTTGCTGGGATGTTTTTCCTTGGCTTATGGCCTTGTTAATATCCCTTAGCTGTCTTATCGAGTTTTTACACCTTGGTGTGAATTAGTTTATTGGCTCCTTTTCTTAGAGTCTGGAGGATGGTGTGGAGGGGATAGAAAAGAGAGAGAGAGAGAAAGAGAGAGAGAGAGAGAGAGAGAGAGAGAGAGAGAGAAAGATAAGAAAGGCAAGCCACTGGGTGTGCCTCAGGTCAACCTTCTGCTTTAAACCTCCCCAGCCTGGTATTGCCTGTGGGCTCTGCCTCAGGGCTGCCAGGAGCAAGGCTGCCTGAATCCTTCCGCAGTTCTCCAACCAGAACCTTCTTTTCCTTAGTGAGATATGACGTCTGTTTTAAATTAGGTCAGTCTTGCAGATAACCACCCGACCTGCGCCCTCTTTGGAATATGTGTGGAAGCCATAATCAAAACGAAGAGAGTAAATTATTACTTTCGTGTAAGTTACTCAATCTGGTACATTCAATTCTTTTAAAGGCCACCAATAAACAGCTTCTGGAGGGCACATTTTTAAGCCCACTCCTGCGCAGCTGCAAGTTATTGTCAAGGATGGGGTGGATTTATATGTCTCCATGTCATGTCTCTCCTACATTAATCAAAAGTACTTAACACTTGGGATGTATATATTTACTTACAAGCATCTTCAATGCACATTAAATATGATTGTGGTAAATTCTTCATCAGGCAAGTTTATCATTGGTCACATTTTCCTAAAATATAAGCGTCTGAAGTTAGGCTAGGTTGCCTTTCTGTGATATATTGCTATATATAATTTTGTCTTTTGGATGAATCCTCCCGGCTCATTCAAATAATATACTTCTTCCAGGCTCCCCCCCCTCTCTATATATATATATCTCCACACATATATGTATACACACACACATATATACATATATATACATATATTTATATATCAAGCCATATATATAACAAGCCAGTGGTTTTTATGTTAGTTGACATGTGGAACCATGTTTCCATATTTCTCCGTCTGATATTATTGCAATGAAACACCTGAGGTAATCAACTTTATATGCTTGACCCTAGCCAACAGGCCAATTAATTTTATAAGGAAAAATATTTTTATCAAGATCACGATTTTAGAGGTTTAAAATTGAGAGCGGCACAATGCAGGCTGTGCAGGGTCCTCCCCTGACAACATCTAACATCCTGGCATGTGTTAATGTTGCGGTGCGTGTCGGAGCCAGTCGGTTCACAAGCTAGAAATTAGAAACACAGGATGAGACCAGGAGTCCACAGCGCCCTTTGAAAGGCAGTCTCATTGTGTGCAGTGGCCATGGCCTTGACATGGAGATGAAAAATCTCGGTGATGAGTGTGGTCATGATGAGGGTGGTGCTGGCGAACACGAGGTAAAGGGCCTTGTGTATTTCCGTGCCAGTCCCACCATCTAGTGATCTTCCTGAATCTCTAGGATCTCTGTGACACCTAAAAAAATATGGCGTCCTTTCTTTTGTCTGTCCAGCATACTTTTCTCTTTCCAACCATCCCTCCTCATGCGCCTGTCTGTTGTTCACAAGTGCATGAATTTGTCCACCAATCATCTTCTGTCTCTAGGGGTCTGGTTGAATTTACCAGTCATACCACATTGACACATTATACTGAAAACTTCCACTTTGAGGAAAAAGACAGAAAAAGATTTGCTTTCCACAGAGTAAGTGCCCCAAACAGTTTTGATTGGCTGATGAGGTATGAACTCAACGAGAAAAATTATAGTTGACAGAGATCATCCCAGGCCCCTGAGTCCCCGCCCCAGGCATTTCCTATTATGATTAGATTGTTTTATTAAAAAATAACTTGAGAAAGATAATCTGAGAGCCATGTTTAAATTGCATATTTCAATGTGAAAACTTTTACTTAAAACGAGTTCTCTTTTGTGTCTTATTTATGTAACTTCTTCCGTTCTTGCAGGACCGCTTCTGTCCCTTAGGATCATGAGACAAGTAACACAGTCAGCTGTCGAACCTCTGTATGGAGAGTAGATCGTTATTTATCTTCTTTGCAGGGACTGCAAAAACGCACACATTTCTTCTTCTTCTTTTTTAAAATATTTTCACAAACATTATCCATCTCTTTTTAAAAGAGAGGCTTTTAAAATTATACCTGCTTACTTTATAGTTTATACTTAAAACAAGCTAAACTTATATCGATTTGTCTCTTTATCCGCAGACATGTGTTTGAGATAGGGTCTCACTGTGTAGCTCTGGCTGGCCTGGGACTCTCTGTGTAGAGCAGGCTGGCCTCAAACTCACCGAGATCCACCTGCCTCTGTCTCCTGAGCACAGGGATTCCCAGTCATGCACTCCAATACTCAGCTTGTAATTTTTTCATATTTTTTAAAAAAGAACTTAAGCCAGAGAGAAAGAGAGAGAGACAGAGACAGAGAGACAGAGAGAGAGACAGAGAGAGAGACAGAGACAGAGAGACAGAGAGAGAGACAGAGACAGAGAGACAGAGAGACAGAGAGACAGAGAGAGAGACAGAGAGAGAGACAGAGACAGAGAGACAGAGAGACAGAGAGAGAGAGAGGAGGAAGAAGTTTGGTGGCACCGATTAATGCCTCCCGAGATCTTCCTCAGCCTCTAGAGAAATGAAAGCAATAACCTTAGCCAGTGTGGTTCCTTCACAGTCAGACAGTTGTGGGCATCATTTATACAAGTGGCCACCACATTGGACATCGTTAGTAAACACACCTCTGTATCTCTTTGGTTCAGAAAGAGCTTTTCAAGAACATAGAAAGACAAACGAAAACAAGTGACTGGTCATGTCAGTTTCTAGCTGCACAGTTTCTGGCGTCTGTGATTTTCAGACTGGGTTTCCCAGCAGCTGAGGGATTGTCTAATGACAGGTCAAGAGACAGTTTCTACTTTCAATCAAGTTTCGATCGTTTCAGGTCTCTTCTTGGCCCCTAGATTTTCTTACCATTTCAATGAGCCCCTGGTTGCAAGATCGGATGGATTGCACTGATGCATTGAATGTATTTTTAGGGATGACCAAGTGGCAGTTCGTGCTGTGACTCTATTTTCTCTTAACTGGAATGTTCTCTCCTGGAGGTGGGGAGAGAGGACGGTGAGAGTCAGGAAGCCACTGCAATTTACACAGCTCTGGAAAAATCAGAGTTACAAGATCTGCAAGACCCTACTTCAAAGCACTGAGCAGTTGTTACTGGGAGAGGGGACTTGCTGACTGGGCAAGCTGCCTGTGAGACGCGTGGAGAGCTCCAGGAATGTAGGTTTTGGGTGTGTCGCCCATGCTGGGGTGGGCTTTGGTAACGCAGCTGCACATCCCCTGTTTGGTAAGTAATCCCCAGTAGATCACTAGTTCCAAAACTTGGAGAGAGGAGTGGCAGTGTCTGGATAAGTAAGCATTTCTTCTGTAATGTAGAACATTTAAATCTGCCTGATAATCCTGAAAAAAAAATCAAGCGTATTCCTACTCAGGGTGAGGATTCATTTATAACCGAGTAATAGTTTATGATTTGGTGGCTCAAGCATACACGTGTGTGTATTAATAACGTCAAGGGTAACAAGTATGATTATTGACACTCAGATTTATTTTTTTGCACAAGATCATTGGCCGTATCGTCCTAAAGCTATTAATCATACATTTCCAGTTTCTTATGCAATGTATATTTTTTTGGTCCGTTGTGTAAATTTGCTTTGTTATACATTTTTTCTATGAACATCAGGAGAGATAATAGTTACCACTGGGTTTTGTGAATTATTCTGCACAGGTGTAGAGCGTTAGAGAGGCTTACCAGGCAGAAGTAGGTCACTAGGGGTAGGTCTTTGAGAGTGAGGGAAGGAGTCAGCTTCCTGAAAGGCAGAGGGGTGGGGGTGGGCACTAAAGACTTCTGGCTCCTTCCTCTCCATCCTGACCCATGGTACCAGGAAGCCACCAGGGCCAGCTCCCACCACTGCTAGACTGAACTCCTTCAGGCTCTGTGTCTTAGCCACCCGAGACTGAAATCCTTCGAACACTATGAACTGACATAACCTTTAAGGCATGAAATGGTTTCTGCTCTGCGTTTGTTCTGTCACAGCTGAGAGAAAAGGAATCATCTGAGTGGAGCCCGCATTTCTGTGTAAAGTTGAAGGATCGCCTTCCTTTGAAGGAAGCACCTGTCCGCCGTCCCTCCTCACGGAAGTCCCCCTGGTTGGTGGTCATTCAGGGGAGCTCTTTGATGAGCTCCCTTTTCTGTATTCGAGTTGGTGAGAAAGGTCATGAGGCAGACTGTAGTCGGTCTTCCCACTTTCACCCTCCGCTTCTGGAGTGAGGAGAGGCCTCCTAAATGTGTTTGGGGAAAGCAGAATTAAATAAAATCAAAGAGATAAATGTGTCTTTGTTTTAAGTTTTTTTTTTTAAAGGTTTATTTATTTTATTTATCTGAGTACACTGTAGCTGTCTTCAGACACACACCAGAAGAGGGCATCAGATCCCATTACAGATGGTTGTGAGCCACCATGTGGTTGCTGGGAATTGAACTCAGGACCTCTGGAAGAGCAGTCAGTGCTCCTAACCGCTGAGCCATCTCTCCAGCCCTGAGATAAATGTATCTTAACAGGATCAGAAATGATCTAGTGGCGTGTAAACGCATTCATACGGGTTTAAGACAATTCACCCTCAGCTGTTTGTGAGAGGACGCTTTCAGTTCTTAAGCTGAGTTCCCAGGTTCCTTTGGGCATAGAAGATACAAGCTGAGGCTACAGCAAGCTTGGATGAATGCCGGCGAAGGTGGCATGCACCAAATAAAACATTGGACGGGAAATAATGCAACTCGAAAGTCTGTTTAAGTCAGAAGTCTCAGGGAAACTTCAGGTTGAGATTAGGAACAGCTCTGGGATATGCCAGCCACACCTTCCGGGGCTGCCAACCGTGTTTTGGGTGACTCTGCTAGATCTTTTTGGAACATATTACGCACGGGAAGTGTTACATACAGCTAAATGTCTGAAGCTAAAGACCTTGGGCTCTGCCCGGGAGATAGGCAATGTGTCTTATGAGTTGAGTCTCCTTGTGCTGTTGATGGGCACGTAGGCGTTTTCTGGATCACCCACCACGACACTGGATGTACGTTAATCTACAACAGAAGACCCAGTGCTCATGAGGGGCTGAAGGGATCTGCAGTAGTCTCTCTCTCTCTCTCTCTCTCTCTCTCTCTCTCTCTCTCTCTCTCTCTCTCTCCTACTTACAGATCAGAAGCCACTAAAGTGGCTGGGGTTCCCTTCACCTGATCTTTCAACTCTGGTTGCATTTGGAGCTCTGCCAACCAGGCACTGAGTCCACTCATGAATTCCCCTAACCTAAAGGAGCTATTCACATGTGACTAGAAGCTCTAACCACCCCTCCCCCAGCCCTCTTCCTCATCAAGAGTACCACCCGCTTGCATTTACTGAAAAGGGTATTATGGCTCCTCATCCTACTCTCTGTTCTAGCCAAACAGAATGTGCAAAACACTTTTTTTTCCCCCAACAGGATGAGATCTCCTCTTTGCAACCCAGGGACCCAAGACTCAGTGGGCCAATTAGATATGGATCTGGAGACATCAGTCTATCCACCTTCTCAGACTTCTAGACTTTCCATGAAGCCATCTACCGACATCTATGTCTGCCCCTCTGCTCACTGTAGCCTCCCCGCCAGGGACAGCAATTCTAAGAGACAGCAGCAGAATGGGAGCTCAGGATCCCACCTCTGTGAATGTTTGCATGCTTCCAAGTTTAGTATAAAGCTTTTATCTCACTGGGTTTCTCATCTCAAGATTTACTTTCTTCACTACTAGTAAAGGGGTCTGATGTTAGGACAGGAGCTTTCAGAGAAGGGACAATGCAAGCTTAGAGAGAATGGTGGAGGCTTTGTCTGCCTCCCACGTGTGGCCAGCACTGCCACACTGGGATAGCTGCCTTTAAGTACTTCATCCTTCATAGCTCATTAAGTTTGCTATGAATATGCTCAAATGTTCAGAAATCCCAATATCTTCCGGTCAGAGAAATAATAAAGTTAGTTGAAAAGCTTTTGAAGTCTCTGATCAACAAATTTAAAAACATTTAATCTGCAGAGCCCGTTAATCTTCGCAGCACGCAAACCACTAGGACTCGGCACGGCAGAGGCAGTGCTGCTCATCCCACGATGGCGTGGGTCTTGGGAATTTGCGCACCTTACGTGGTCTCTGGTGATGTTTTTCTGGGACTCCTGGCTTGGGGAACACTGGCCAATGCCTCCCCTTCTTCCCTGAGTGGTGGAAGTCTGTGGTGGCAGTGTGCCCATCAGGAACACATTGTTTCTCAGTACAGGGGCAGTCCTGTGCCTTAGGTCCAGCTCATGAGACACTAGAAATGTTGCTGAGGTTTCCAGGGTGACGCTGCAGGAGAAAGGGTAGGCTTGTGACGCCCCTCTCCTGGTCTGCTGCTGCTGCAAATGTGACTGCAGTGGTTAGAGCAGTGGTTTTTAAACCCGTGGGTCTCAATCCCTTTTGGGGGTGGAGTATTGCCTATGCTGCACATCCGATATTCACACTATGATTCATAACAGCAGCAGCACTAGAGTTATGAAGGAGCAATGAAATAATCGTATGGTTGGAGGTCACCACAACTTGAGGAACTGTATTAAAGGATTCCAGCATTAGGAAGGTTGAGAACCACTCCTTTCTCGTACACAATCAAACACTGTCTCAGAGGGAGAAAACATCGCATATGGCACAACAGGAAACACTTAAAGGCTACGACAGTCAGGTGAAGTCCTGGACTGTGCGCCTCTCCCTTCCTTTACATCAGTGGTCCTCAACCTGTGGATCACACCCATTTTGGGGGGTTGAATAATCCTTTTATGGGGGTCACATATCGGATATGTGCACATATTTATACTAAGATTCATAACAGTGGAAAAATCATAGTTAAGAAGGAGCAACAAAATATGATTTTATAGTTGGGGTCAGCACAGCCCGAGGAACTGCGTTAAAGGGTCATATCACAGCATTAGGAAGGTTTAAGACCACTGCTTTACGGGATCTCGCCTCCTGCATTTAAGCCACTGCAGTTGGATATCTTTACTTGGGGCTCAGCCTAACTCTCACCTTGATTTCTCATTAGCTTAAGAAGACCATTCCGGGACCAGAGAGATGGTGCAGGGGGTTGAGAGTGTGCACTGGTCTTCCAGAGGGCCCAAGCTTGGTTCTTAGCATCCATATTACAATCAGGAGGAACTGTGTCTAGACAACTGAGTAAAAAGCATTTGCTTCATCCTAGAGCAGGGGACCAGCTCCTGGAGATGTGACTGATGTCACACCAACAAGGAGACAGACAAAAGATGGACTGTCTCCTAAAGGGCTTTTCAGAGCTTCAAATGGATAACAGTCGAAGGCTCTGACCAGTAGGAAAAGCTTCAAACGCCGAAGACTTCAGTCACGTTTCTCTTACGACCCTCTGTCAGCAGCACACATGGGGTTAGGTGTTGTATGAACAAGGGTGTGCACGATACATTTCTGCAAAGGTGTCCACTGAAGTTTCCATGACGCCAAGAAACATTGAAGTCAAAGGTGTGCGGTTGTCTTGTGTCTGGGAATATCTGATGGGCTCACTGGTTCAGGGGATGGTTCCTCTGGCCTCCCATAGTCGTGTTAATTGTCCTAGGCCTCTCAGAGACAGTGGCACAGTGTAACATTTAATAATGGAGATCCGGTGTGTCGACTCTGTGGCGTGCCACACCGTCCAGCCTGTCCTCAACTCTAAGTAACTGACATGTATTTCCCTTCTTGACTCTCTTTGACAAAGGGGTTTCTGTCCCTTCCGTTCTGTCTTCCAAGAAACACCAACACAGGCAACTTCATCAGGAACTAGGGTCGCGGTGTCAGGCACAAGCTCATTGTCTGGGTTGGTGACTTTTTTTCCAGGAGAACAGTTAGAATAACACCCAAACACCAGAAGGCGAAGGCAGATTGATTGATTTCTGAACTTTTTTTTTTTACAGGTTTCTTTTGTATGCCCAATACACAGAATAATGATCTTTCAATGTCCACAAGACACCCCAATCGCACCAAATTGCAGAGAGGGTGTGGTTTCAATGGTCCGAGAGAGCAGAGTTAGTTTTAAGTAAGGAAATGGGGTCATGGGGAGGTTAAGTGGTTGGCCTGGGGTTAGATAACAAAATGGTGACTCAGCTTTGCAGCTGTTAGATCTGAGGCCAGCAAAGAAGACCAGAGCCCATTTCCTGTTGATAAGGTAGGTGCCTGTGTCTGTGGTCTGTCTTGGAAGCTTTTAAAGACCACATTCCTTTTGCGACTGCAGATGTGGTCTGCGACTTTTACTGGAATCTGGGAAACAAGTCTAAGATCAGCCTGGTATGCCAAGGGCAGAAAAGCACTTTATTGCCCGTCGAAAAGCATTACACAATTCATGAGAATTGACAGCTTTCCCACAGCTCGTGATTGAACATCCAGCATGTTCAGAACAGCCTGAGGGAAGAGGGGAATAGCTTGAGATGACCATACCATGTGCGAGCCATTTTTACAGGACACTGAGGGTGTATCTGTATGCTGGACACCATGCCAGACATTTTTTACAGATTACCTTATTTAATGCCCAGGATGACCTTGCTTACAGGTCAACTTGAGCCCCTCGTAAGATTCAGAATAAAGTTCTTCAGGGGTTAGGTTCCCAACCAAAGCAGGCACTGTTAAAAAAAAATGTCCAGTTAAGGATTCTGAACCCTGTTTCGTCTGACTTATAGGCCATACTTTTTCTTTACCACCAAGCTACGCCAAATTCTTGCAACACATGTATATACTACTTCTAACCTCTGTTATGTTAGAATGTTTTAGGTTAAAACAAAGCTGGGATTTTTAACCACAAGGTTAATTATTCTATCTGAAAGCCAGAGATTTCTCTTCTACTGGGATGCCTTGGGAGAAACGTCAGTGATACAGCTAAGGAAATAAAATCGTCCAAACTATTGCGCTAAATGGAGGCATCAGGCGAGGTCAGGGATGTTTGTAATGTGCTGACTTTCCCCATGTTTTTTTCCTCTCGACTTCTGTTAGTCTTTATGTTCCAGAAAACACTGCCCACTAAACTAAAATTACAATGGACCAGATATCATTGAGGGGGGTTAGTTAACGACATTTATTCATAAACTGGACTTATCTACGCGCGTACGGGAGCACCACTGACTTTTTGAATAAGAAAGACATAAGTCCTGGGAAATTCTGAATTGTTTCAAGGCGGCAGAATGTCACCCGGATACTGAACAGACGTTGTAAAGTGACATAAGCATCTCAGTCGGATTCTGCCCTGTCCTTTCTCCTCATCTGATATGTATCACTCCTCGTTCTATTTTCTACTATGCGCATTTGTTTAAATATACATGTGTGTATGCCACGTGTTAGAATCGAAATATGAGGGAGCACATGCTCTTTATTCTGAGACTGGATGACTTCATTTAATCCTATACGTTCTAAGTCCATCCATTTGCCCTGCAGATTTGTAATTTCACTTTTCTTTAGAGCTGACTCATATTTTATTTTCACATATGTGACACATGACAGTCAAGAAGCACGTGAGTCATCAGGGTGGCTAACTGTCCTTACAGTTTAACCGTCGTAACTTTTCCCCCCTTTTTGTGTGTCAGTGTGGATGCTGAGATAAGCACATAAGAACATCATTGAGAACGACTTGGAAACAGCTATTCTAATCATGTAGAAATTCAGTGAGGTATGTCGACTTTGGGCCTGGATAATCTCATTGATTTTGTTGTTGTTGTTCTCAAGTTCTTTAAAAAAAATATTAAACTTTTTTCACACATTTTTTTTTATGATGTGGACCTCAGACTCGCAATGTTTTTTTATTATATTCCCTCTTCCCTCAAATCCTCCCAGATCTACAGTTCCTGGTTTCCATGTAGCTTTTCAGAAGACCTTTCATGGTTGTTGACCTTCCCCCATATTCCATTCTGTACCCTCCCACCCTGCTCCCCATTCAGTTCCCCCTATTCTGGTCCCCTTGGTGGCTTTATGACACTGTACTCTAGCTCCCATTTCTTGGGACACCCCTCCCTGCAGCTGGTCCCTTTCTGTCTACCTAACCTCTGGGGTTATTCACAGTGAAACACACAAATCTATAGCTTAAAAGAGAACATCCACTTATAATAGAAAACATACGATACTTATCTTTTGGGGATTTGGGTCATCTCACTCAGAAAGAACAATTTTTAATTTCATATGGAACCCCCCCACACATATACACACACAAAACCCCCCAAACCCAGGATACCTAGAACAACAGTGGTATGACAGGAGGTATAGTAATAAATGCATCATGGAATTGGCATAAAAACAGACATGTTGATCAATAAAATAGAACTGAAGACCCAGGCATAATTCCACACATCTATGGATCCCCGATTCTTTGATAAAGAAACAGGAGAAAAGATGGCATCTTCAACAAACGGTGGCGGATCTCTGTAGGTAGAAGAATGAAAATAGATCCCCGATTATCACCTTGCACATGGTTCGACTCCAAGCAGATCAAGGACCCCCGTGTTAGACCAGATATCCTGAAGGCAATAGAAGAGAGAACAGGAAAACAGGCTTGAACGCATTGGTCTAGGAAAGAACTCTCTCTGAGCAAGATGCTGAGAGCCCAGGTATCAAGATCAATAGTAAGTAAATGGGACCTTGTGACCTTAAAAACCTTCTGTATAGCCGAGAACAGCGTCGTTCAAGCCAACTGGCAGCCTCCAGAGCAGAGTTTTAAAAAATTTTTACCAATTATACATCTGATAGAGGGTTAATATCTAGAGTATAAAAGGAGCTGGAAGCAAAAACGAACCCCAAACTGAACGTTTATAAAATAAAGAACTCGTTTTAAAAATAGGGAGTAAAACTAAGACAAAACACGAATGGCCAAGAACCACTTGGAAAAATGTTCAACATCCTTAGCCGCCAGGGAATTGCAAATTTAAACCATTTTGAGGCTTCATCTCACCCCAGATGTATCAGTGAAGATCAAAAAATGAAATGATAGCAAAGTCTGGTTAGTACACAGGGGAAGAGGAATGCTCACTCACTGCTGGTGGGAGTGCAAACTTGTGCATTCAGGATGGAAATAAGTCCCTCGGGAAGCTGGGGATAGTCCACCTCAGGATCCATCTCTACCACTCTTGGGCATGTGCCCAAAGGACTCTACATCCTACCATGGAGACACTTGCTCATCCATGTGCACTGCTCCTCTGCTCGTAATTACAAACAACCGGAAATAATCTAGATGGTCATCGACGGACGGATGGGTATGAACGTGTGGTACATGGGCATGATGGAATGTCCTTCTGCCACTAAGGAAAGCGAAGTTATAAAACTCACAGGTAAGTGGATAAAACTAGACATGGTTTCAGGGTCTTTACCAAGTTTTAGTAGGACGTAATTTATTAAATAGCACGTGCTAAGATCACACTTGGAAGTTTGTACATGCACGTCTGGGGTGGTGCTGCAGATTCTATGTTTCTTCTCTTATCTACTTGCAAAAAGTTTTAAGTTGCAATCATTGTTTAAGTTTTTCCACAGTGAATATCAGCTACATAACTCAAATAAGGTTGTCTCGATATTTTTTAAATTACAGTTTCAGCTTTAGAAAAATTTACGCACATCTCAAAGAGTGTCACAATATAGGTCTGTGGTTGCTCCAGCCGTCCTATGTGAATAGAAAGAGTCCCATCTGCCTCCTGAGCCCTGGGCAGCACAGCCATCTCATAAGGAAGATTACACAGGGATGAGAAAAGGAATGCAGTCATTTTCAGCTACACAGGCACATGCACGCACACATGCATGTACTCACAAGTATCTTCTACTTTGCTCTGAGGTAGGCTTTGCCTTTCAATTGTCAACTGAGAGAGACTGTGATATTAATGTTTTGTGTGGTGTAGTTTTCCATGGCTGCTATTTTAAGATTTCTGTATTTTCCTATTACAAAACTATGGGACACAAACATTGTGCAAGAATGACTTACATTGGGGGTTGGGGATTTAGCTCAGTGGTAGAGCGCTTGCCTAGGAGGCGCAAGGCCCTGGGTTTGATCCCCAGCTCCGAAAAAAAGAACCAAAAAAAAAAATGACTTACATTGGACCACAGTTAAGTTTTATGTCTAGAATGTTGAATTGTGTTGGTAAAACTGATATCTTTGAAAATAAGTGGATATTTTAAACAAGGAAGCATATATTTGAAGGAAAAATTCTCTTGCATAGCTTCAATAGCTTAGTT
Source organism: Rattus norvegicus (assembly GCF_021556685.1). Lineage (NCBI taxonomy): Eukaryota > Metazoa > Chordata > Mammalia > Rodentia > Muridae > Rattus > Rattus norvegicus. The sequence goes on from NC_141540.1 coordinate 134,494,672, forward strand.
TAGGTAGGGCACTTTTTTCCTTAATGGTGTCAGAGTTATTGAAGACTTCTTTTATGGTACTATTATGTGATACGGTGTGATGTATTTTAATTGTGGGATTATGACTTACGTCTTTTCATGAGTGTGTTAATTCTTGGGTGAGATGCCACAGTACCATCATTGCTATATCTTTGGTTAAAATGATGTTTAAATTTTATGGGCTTCCTCTTCCTGGTTACCTTATTGTTTTATGAAAAATAAATATGGTGAGATAACAGTGCATAAAAGTTCTTCAGTACATCCAACTTCTTGCAAATGAATAACTCACTCTCTCATCCCTTCATTCTTCTGCCCACCCATTCTGCTTTTTTCATTTTCTATTGAGTACTGTTTTTATATCAAGCTGCGCCCAAGAGCCCTATTATGTCATACAAAAGAAGGACTCTTCCCACATGAGTCTGGGTTGTGTCAAGTTGATGATCAGAGCTAACCATAATGGATGGTTAATATCGATGGTCACATTGACAGATCTGGGATTGACTGAGACATAACACTGAGCAGATCTGTGAGGGCACCTTGATGTGTTGAGGGGGAAAGAGCCTCTCTTAGATACAACCACCCAAGAAAAAAGGTGGCATCACTTACCTACTGTCTTTTACTTCTTGCTTTTGGAGGTATCTATTCTGCTGCTGTCATTGCTGCTGCTGCTGCCAGAGGTTGCTGACACCAGAATCCAGGGTCCTTGATTTTAAATGTAGACTGGAGATCATTGACTGTTCAGGAATCTTCCAAGGAGTCAGCACCATATTGGGGCCACTGAGACATCCAACTTTATGGATGGAGAAGCTACAGGGTCCTCAGCCTCTCTAGCATGGAGACAGCCATTGTTGGACTATCCAACCTCTATTGGGTAAGTCAGTCTCATGATTCTTCTTTTCTGAGATCACACACACACACACACACACACACACACACACACACACTACATTTACTGATATGTGTTCTTTCTCTTCTCTCTCTCTCCTCTTCCTTTACTGCCCTATCCTGCTGCTTGAAGCTACCTTTCTGTAGCATCTCATCTAGTTTCTTTCCTCATCTATACATATACACATATACATATATATGCATATATATGCATACATATATGTATATATATATTATCTGCTATTAGGTGGGACTTTAACTAAATGAAGGAACTTGGAGAACATTATGCTAAGTTATACTAAGTGAAATAAAAATACTGTGTAGCTTGACTTATATGAAGAATAGAAAACATTCAATCTCATGGGAGCCAAAAATAGGAATGTTTGGGTTGGAAATAGCAGGATAGGAAGATGCTGGTCAAAAGGCATGAGAGTTTCAGTTAGAGAGAAAGACGCAGCTTATTTTTGTTTTGTTTTGTATTTTCTTTTGTTTGTTAAAAAACACACAAGAGTCTCAGAGAAAAAACAAAAAACAGGAAGCAGCTCCCAAGAGGCACTGCTCATCTTGGTGTAAATTTTTTTTTTCGGAGCTGAGGACCGAACCCAGGGCCTTGCACTTGCTAGGCAAGTGCTCTACCACTGAGCTAAATCCCCAACCCCTTCTTGGTGTAAATTTAAAGATGCTAATAGGAAGAGGAAACATTTAAGGTGAGACAAGAAAAGGCAGAATACATTCTGAGGTGGAGAGATGACTTCTAGATTGTCTTTGAATGTGTGCAAGGCAAAGCGAGCATTCTCTTTCCATTGAAGTAGCATAAGTATCACCTGTGATTTCTTTGGCCCAAGGCTCACAATGGCTCATGATGAAAAAAAGGTGCGGGAAGCATTGGTTTTATGCCTGAAAGGTCACTGTGCAATTTTCCGTTCCACAGCGGAGGGTCTCCTCTGAGTGCATTTACACCCCTGCTTTCTCCTCCCTGCTCCAAGGTGAGGCCCTTCTGTTGCTCAACCAGATCGAAGGTTTAGTTGCGTCTGCTTGAGGAGATTGACATCAGCAGCCCGGAGGGCAGACAGAAAATAGCTGCTGGCAGGAAATGAGCAGACCTGGTGCTGAATGATAGAGGGGAAGGAAATGCGTCAATAATTAGGGAGATCTTTATGAACACTTTGCTTTAGTGATTAAAGAAAAATATTTGGGATTATTGACATCTACCAAAAACCGTATATTTCTCCAGTTGGATCCTCATATCCCTTACTCACACTGAAAATTAGATTTTTTGCTTCAGTGAGGCCGTTACGTTTTATTTTTCCTCCAAGCAGCATAGCTTAAAGCTACAGTCATATAGCTGAAATTATACTTTATATTTTAAATGAATTTTCTTAGCACGCGGAATATTATCTTTTCTGGGATTTAAATATCATTGTGCATCGTATTATGGCTCTGGGAATTTCAGTGCTCAGAGCGCACTTTCCAAGCTTAGAGCTTAGCGTGTCAGTTGAACACTGAATTTTTAAAAGGTGTGCGTCGATTTCACTTATTTACAGGTTGTTGGGAAAAGATGGGGGAAGGAGGTTTCAGCTGAGGTTGAGGTCAGAAAATCTGCTTTAAAAAAAAAAAAAGAGCCAAAGGCATCCGCTGACTTTTGCGTGTACAAACAGGTGAGAGATGAGCTGTGGGGTGAGAGTCCCCTGACCTGGTGAGGCTGGCAGAGTGGGAGGGAAGAGACAGAGTATGGTGGTCAGGTCTCCATTCACCACAGTCTAGGGATTCCCACGGCAGAGGTCAGCGCCAAGAAGTGCATCTTTCCCTTGAAGAGATTAGCTTCCTCAGTGCTTTGCACTGGAAAAGGTCTTCCGGGGAGACCTGCGGGCATCAACATATCATCAATGAAAAATTCCACCTACACACTGTGAAACAGCTGCCCATACAGCAGAATGGCGGAATCCTGCCTGTAGTCTTGCCTGGTGTGGGAGAGTGAGTTTAGAACTTTATGGTTATTACCCTACTGACAAATGAAGGGTTTTTCTTTTTCCTAACTGAGTTCTTCTCTGTGAATACAGCTCCAAGCTATCCTGTGTAACCAGAAAGAAACATAGACAAAAAGATAATTTGCACTATCTGACGCCACAGTTTAATGTAGGTGTCTTGCAGTTTATATCTTCAGCACAGATCGGCTGAAGACCCATGCTGTAGATTGTAAGACCTTATTCCAGTCACAGAGGGGTGGAGAATGATCCATGTGCACACACAGACACATATGCACACCTACAAAAGTCTGTACACATCTTCAGTTGGATTCTCATGTTCTTTACTCACTGAAAATTAGATTTTTTTTTTTGCTTCAGTGAGACCATTGTGTTTTATTTTTCCTCCAAGTATCGTATCTTAAAGCTACAGTAATATAGTTGAAATTATAGTCAGGTGGTCTTGAACTTAATATTTTATTAAAATATGTGTGTGTGTGTGAACCCCAAATGTTCAACTTATTTTCTCATAAGTGTGGAAATCCAGAGCCCTTTGCTCTGAGTTAAGAGATAACGTTATAGAGATATTATGCTACAGGTTCAAAGGTCTCAAACTGTTGGGAATCCACAGGAAGTGGCAAGAAACTGTCCTGCTCTCCCACTGCAAGAAAATGAGTCCTATTTCAGACATATTAGACAATAACCATCCTTTCTTTCACAGCCCTCCCACCCCCATTACTCTCTGTCATTCTTCTGTCTCTCCCTTCTTGAGAGCCAGTCTTGGTCAAATGGATTGGATGGAGAATTATCTACCCTCATGGTGTTGTTAGTTGTTTTGTCAACTTGTCAGAACCTAGGGTCGTCTGGGAAGAGAGAACCTCGGTTGAAAAAATGCCTCCATTTGTTCTGTGGACAAACATGTAGGATGTTTTTCTTGATTAACGATTTATAAAAGAGGGCCCAGGACAGTGTGGGCATACCAGGTAGTCCCGAGTTGCATTAGAAACTCTGAATGGGGGGGCAGCATCAGCCAACAAGCGGAGGTTCCAGATGAAATAAAAGGGTAAATGTCCCCTCAACTCCCTGCACTTCTCTTCTGGCTTCCTGGCCACTATGAAGTGGTTGGCCACGCCCTCCCCACTCTGATTGGCTGAGACTCTAAAACCATGAACCAATAAGTCTTCTTCCCTTCCGGTTGTCTTGCCAAGGTATTTTGGCACAGAGATGAAAAACTAGCCTGTGTTCCCTCCATTTCCACTTCCTTCTGTTTCTTCTTCCCTCCCCCCTTCTTTTCTCCACACAGTATTGATAGAGCTAGACACAAATGATCAAAGAAAACCAGGGCGTGTATGTGTTGCCGTCTTTCAAACCACGTTTCCTTTGACTAGCGACTTAAACGCAAGGTAAATTCTCTAAGGTTCGACCTCAGCTTTTCAACCCCCCGATCTCAGTTTGCTAATGATTTGTGTTAAAACCTTATATATCATTAAGCTGTGTGTGTAGAACTGTGACATTGGGAATTGAAGTAGAAAATGTCTATGCGGTTTTTAACCTTATCGCTTCAAAGGAGGTTTGTGTTAGAAAACTGAAAATGTGCAGGGCATTGACCAATTAGGTGAACGGGGGCTTTGAGAATTTGAGGAAAGAAAAGAACGCTTTATAAAACTTGGGAACAAGCATACTGGGCATCATCCAAGGCGCTTTCATAGCCAAAGTCTGTTCTTCAAGTGGTTATCTTGGCGTGCTTTTATTTATGGTCTCTAATGGGTAGGAAATCTCTGAGCAAAAGGAGAGTTATGAACCTGGTTTGGAAGATTATAAATGGCTCTTGACAAGGCGGCTTAAAAGGAGACATTATGGCATCCAGGGGACAAGAATTTACATTTTGTTCTTAGTGTGTGTAATTTGCTTCAAAAAAAATCATCAAAGATATCAGCAGATAATATTTCTTAAGCTCCCTTAAGAACCCGATATCTTAAGATCTGTTCAAAATCAAACACATAATCACACACAGTTACACCACCTTACCTTTGCATGTTTTTAATATCCTTGCTACAAAGTGTCTCAAGTAATTCTAAGTACGGATCTCGAAAAGAAGTAATTTGGCAAATATGGGTTTCCGTGTTGATAGGAATAGGAGTTATGGAACATGTCAATTCTTAGGTGGGTAGGAGCCCAACCAACCAGTTGCTTCACATTACAGAGAGGCAGTGGAGAAGAAAAGCTTCAACACACACTACCTACCTGGGGGAGAAAAATATTTGCTGAGACTTTACAGGCAACATTCGAGATAGGTCACGAGTACCAATGTGACTGTTCCAGTAACTCAGGAAAGCTGAGTTAACGGTTCCCAGGAAAGTCTTTCCAGAGCCCATCTTTGGAAGGAAGGCAGTGGGGGGTATCAATAATGACCCCGAAATAATTCTAAAAGAACCTTTCAGAACTTTGAGGTGTGCAGGCTTACAGAGGAAACCAGGGCATACGAGACAGCAGGAGTCTTACAGAAGTGTTCCCCTCCTCTGCATCAAGGCTGCGTGAACCTGCACGGTCTTGAAGGCAAAGCATTAACACTTCCAACTGCTCCATCAAGGAGGCGTTTTTCTGTTTATATAGACTCTAATACACATTAAAGCACGTTGGATTTACCGAGCACAGGAAGCTATCTCTTTCTTTGCTTCGTAGCTGGAAAAACTGGAAGAAGGAGGTTCTGTGTGGGACTCACTAGCCAGTAAGCATCAAATGATGCTAAGAGAACATGGAATGGAGGGCAACTTTCAGGTTGTCATGACAGCAGAGGATGCTGTGATCAGCTCCACCGTCCAGAATACTGTGAGTGTTTGTTCCTGGGTTTCTGTATATCTTTCTTAATGTCAACAGTACAGCCACATTATCCAGGAAGTTGTAGACCTGGAAACAGTTTGTACAGGGGACACTGCAGGGCTTTGGTTAGAGTGAGGAGGTTTATTTCCACCAGTCTCTTTCCCTCAAGCAGCTTTCCTCCAAAGATCACATGTGTGTATGTGCGCACACACATTCTTCCTCTGGCTATCCATTTTTTATAGGATAATTAATTATTATTAAAACAACTACAAGTAAAAGCCAGGAGAAATATTTCCATGAATATAGATGATAGGGGTCAGTTGTGGAAAATTCAGAACCTTGAAGCCACATCTCAACGCTTGCACATTAATCAGGACCACAACCCTCCCGCACTGCCAATTAGCATGTCTCACAGGACATATCTCTTCTTTCCTTGAGTTTGTCCCATCCGGGTCTTTCTGGCTCAGAGTCCCTTGGAAGGCAGAGGTGTTAGGATTTCTCCATGATGTCATTTGTGAGACAGCACTGAGCTCAGAACTTAATCCATCTCTACCGGTATGTTTTCTTCTATGGGAAGAGAGGGAAAATGTCTTTTTGGCTGCTGAGGAGAGAGCAGGGTGGGAGGGTTGAGGGGGGAGGGTCAGTGTCTGGCTTTGGGACAGCTGGATCACTGCTGGGAGTGTTGGGTGACTTTTGCTCCTGCCAAATAGGCTTTCTCCAGTTGTTTCAGCCTTCAAAATGCTCTTGCTTTCTGCTTGTATTGGCTGGAGCTTCTGTTAAAGGATTGGCAACTGCTATCCCAGATAACATTTGGAAGTACTGTGACTCAGTACAATGAGCGGGTCTCACAAAGTTCAGGAGGTGGTGGACCCAGAACTCAGAGGTGAGAAGGTGGCTAGAAGGTACCACTCTCTACACACTGTTGTTCTAGGACCCACACGGAAGAAGGCCTTATCATTTTCAACACATGGCACCTGATGTCACCTGGGAGCCAAACATCTGCTCTACCCTGCAGTAAGAAAGAGAGTGCAGAATAAACACACACTCTTCTTGGATTCCTGGGTCTGGAAGTAATACAGACCATTGTTAGTCACATTCTGTAAGCTACAGTGGTGTCAGGGTACTTGGTGTGGAGTCCTGTCTAGTACAGTTTCCACACACAAACGTTGTCCTCTGGAAAAGATAACACAGACTATTGAAGGCACCCAGGCTGCAGTGCTGTTATGAGGTTGTTTTGAGCAAGCACTAGAATTCAATTCTGAGCCTCAGTAGCAAATGGAAATGTATTAGGGAGAGATGATATTTCTGTAAGAACTCATAGGAACATTTTGTGTTTCTGGTCCCCAGGGAGGCAGTTGAGTGACTTAATTGGGTCATTTGTTTGCTTCTCAGACTACGTCTAGAGGAACTACTCAAATGGAAGAAATATTCAATAGGAAAAGGGATGAACTGAATGATAGGCAAAACAAACAAACAAACAAAAAACGAAACAGCAAACGTGCACTTGTATCTTTCACAGCAAATGTCAATTTCAAGGAAGACAAGGCAAGCAGGCCAACCTCTGAATCCCAAAGGCCAACACGCACCACGTCGGATGGCTGGAAGCCATGGTGTTTCTTGACAGCAGAACAGATTTCTTTTGAACTTAGAGAAAGGAGCATCTGCTTTTGTAATTTCTTCTATGTTCTTTCCCCCATGCCATTCTCCAGAAATAACTTCCTGTGTTACCGTTTAGTAATGAAGGCAGCCCCACCAAGGCCTCTGTCCGTTGGCATCTGGTGCTGTTGACGATGCTTGGATCCTCTAGCAGAGAGACCACATCAATCTGGGTTTGGACATGGAAGGAACAGAGGCTATCTGTGTTGTACTCTGTAAACACCTTAAGTGCATTGATATGTGAGCCAGAAATCCAAATGAAACGACCTCAAACTCACAGTAACTAACTGTGAACTCTGAGCATCTGTAGATGTGGTTAGATCTGGTTCACCTAAGGCCATTCAAACGGATCTCACCTGCATCTCTTGACTGACCTGCCTGCCCTCCCACTCTCTCCACTCCTTTCCTCTCTTTTCTCATTGCCTTTGGTTCTTTCTCTTCTTCCTTTCCCTCTCTACCTCACTTTGCCCTCCCTCCTCATTCTATGGCCTCCTTTGCTGGCTCCCTGTTGTTTCCCCCATTCTTACTTTAAACCTAAATCTTAGGCAGTAATGACTTCAAGTTTGGATCTCAGAAGGACAGGACCATCGAAGGAGAGAGGGCTTCTATTTGCAATAACCTGGAAGAGTATCAGAAATAGCAGGGGACTCCTCTCGTCCTCATCTGGATTGGGGTGGTTTGTTAGGTCTGTCTGTGCCGTTCATAAGCATACCTTTGTGATAAGAAAATGTCAGGCCAACAGATAGGGATAGACATATAATTTCTGAATTGGAAATATACCGAATATTTAAAAAAAGCCCGTCCCATGTAACCTCAACAAAACCAATACAAAGAAAAGAGTGACACATCTAAAAGGCAAACCTTTACTTTTCACAGCTTTATGGAGTGATTGGGAGGTTCTTTTGTCCCTGTTGGCATTGCTGAACATTGAGGAATTAGTCTGGTTAGCCAATTCCAGTCTTGTAAGGTTGCCGGGTGGCTGGTTGGCTGTCTGGTTGGGGAGCCTCTGAGGAGTAACATATCTTCGTTATTCCTGGCTTCTCATCTGTAGTAGTTCAGTGTTCTTGTGAACCCTAGTGACCAAACAATAGCCAGAGATAGGGTTACACCCAAACTTAAAAAGTGTCACCTGATCAAAGCAACTCATAAGAACAGTCTAGAAGTCAATAGACAGAGAAAGTGAACTTCCCTTACAGAGATCACCTGTGAAAAGTCACACGGCAGAGGTATGTCCACAGCAAGCAGGATCTGACGTAATTGTGTGGTCTAACAGCCTGTGTTCTTGTGTGTATATGATTGGCTCACCTTTATAGAAACAAATTCACAGAATCTGTTCCCATTCCAGTTCGATTATAGTGTCTCTTGGCTCTAGCTTGTTTTCTGTGATGCATCTTCTCAATTAAATTTCCCCTTTCCAGTTGACTCTAGCTTGTGTAGTTGACAAAAAAAAAATCAAAAACAAAAATAAAAACAAAAAACCCAAAACAACAACAACAACGAAAAACCAACCAACCAACCAACCAACCAAACAAAAACCCCAGCACATCCAAGAATGGGGATGAAGGAGGGAGAAAGAGACAGAGAGACAGAGAGAGGCAGAGAGACAGAGAGTGACAGGGAGAGAGACAGAGAGAGACAGGGAGAGAGAGAGAGAGACAGAGAGAGAGATAGGGAGAGACAGGGAAAGAGACAAAGAGATAGGGAGAGACAGGGAGAGAGACAAAGAGACAGGGAGAGACAGGGAGAGAGAAAAAGACAGAGACAGAGAGACAGAGAAAGACAGAGAGAAACAGGGAGACAGAGAGTGACAGAGAGGGAGAGAGACTCAGAGAGAGACAGAGAGACACACACAGAGAGAGGGGGAGTGACAGGGAGAGACAGAGAGAGACAGGGAGAGAGACACACAGAGAGACAGAGAAATACACAGACACAGTGACAGGGAGAGACAGGGAGAAAGACAGAGACAGAGAGAGACAGGGACAGAGAGAGACAGGGACAGAGAGAGAGAGAGAAGGAATAATGAAGATGATTGGCTATGGGTTACTTTTATTGGGTAAATGTTTGAAATTGATCCAGTAGGTTGTAGAGTGGGCAGGTCGACTCATGCTGTAAAGCCAAGTCATGCTATTCTATTCATGGGACATAGATAGAACCAATTAAATTAAAAAGAATCGCAAAGCTAAGTGACTGTGGCTGCCCGTGAACATAATTGGGGCTGAAAGCAAAGTCATTTGTCTGAAACCCTGTATCCTCTTTACAATGCTGCATAACTTCTAATATAATCGGACACATGCCAGTATGCTGCCGTACACCGGTGCGAATGAAAGAAAGCCAGCTGCCTTATTTACCTGATGGTCAGGAACTGGGCTTGGTCATCTCTTTTTTTTTTTTTTATTAACTTGAGTATTTCTTATATACATTTCGAGTGTTATTCCCTTTCCCGGTATCCGGGCAAACATCCCCCTCCCCCCTCCCCTTCCTTATGGGTGTTCCCCTCCCAACCCTCCCCCCATTGCCGCCCTCCCCCCACCAGTCTAGTTCACTGGGGGTTCAGTCTTAGCAGGACCCAGGGCTTCTCCTTCCACTGGTGCTCTTACTAGGATATTCATTGCTACCTATGAGGTCAGAGTCCAGGGTCAGTCCATGTATAGTCTTTAGGTAGTGGCTTAGTCCCTGGAAGCTCTGGTTGCTTAGCATTGTTGTACATATGGGGTCTCGAGCCCCTTCAAGATCTTCCAGTTCTTTCCCTGATTCCTTCAACAGGGGTCCTATTCTCAGTTCAGTGGTTTGCTGCTGGCATTCGCCTCTGTATTTGCTGTATTCTGGCTGTGTCTCTCAGGAGCGATCTACATCCGGCTCCTGTCGCTCTGCACTTCTTTGCTTCATCCATCTTGTCTAATTGGGTGGCTGTATATGTATGGGCCACATGTGGGGCAGGCTCTGAATGGGTGTTCCTTCAGTCTCTGTTTTAATCTTTGCCTCTCTCTTCCCTGCCAAGGGTATTCTTGTTCCCCTTTTAAAGAAGGAGTGAAGCATTCACATTTTGATCATCCGTCTTGAGTTTCATTTGTTCTAGGTATCTAGGGTAATTCAAGCATTTGGACTAATAGCCACTTATCAATGAGTGCATACCATGTATGTCTTTCTGTGATTGGGTTAGCTCACTCAGGATGATATTTTCCAGTTCCAACCATTTGCCTACGAATTTCATAAAGTCGTTGTTTTTGATAGCTGAGTAATATTCCATTGTGTAGATGTACCACATTTTCTGTATCCATTCCTCTGTTGAAGGGCATCTGGGTTCTTTCCAGCTTCTGGCTATTATAAATAAGGCTGCAATGAACATAGTGGAGCACGTGTCTTTTTTATATGTTGGGGCATCTTTTGGGTATATGCCCAAGAGAGGTATATCTGGATCATCAGGCAGTTCAATGTCCAATTTTCTGAGGATCCTCCAGACTGATTTCCAGAATGGTTGTACCAGTCTGCAATCCCACCAACAATGGAGGAGTGTTCCTCTTTCTCCACATCCTCGCCAGCATCTGTTGTCCCCTGAGTTTTTGATCATAGCCATTCTCACTGGTGTGAGGTGAAATCTCAGGGTTGTTTTGATTTGCATTTCCCTTATGACTAAAGATGTTGAACATTTCTTTAGGTGTTTCTCAGCCATTTGGCATTCCTCAGCTGTGAATTATTTGTTTAGCTCTGAACCCCATTTTTTAACAGGGTTATTTGTTTCCCTGCGGTCTAACTTCTTGAGTTCTTTGTATATTTTGGATATAAGGCCTCTATCTGTTGTAGGATTGGTAAAGATCTTTTCCCAATCTGTTGGTTGCCGTTTTGTCCTAACCACAGTGTCCTTTGCCTTACAGAAGCTTTGCAGTTTTATGAGATCCCATTTGTCGATTCTTGATCTTAGAGCATAAGCCACTGGTGTTTTGTTTAGGAAATTTTTTCCAGTGCCCATGTGTTCCAGATGCTTCCCTAGTTTTTCTTCTATTAGTTTGAGTGTGTCTGGTTTGATGTGGAGGTCCTTGATCCACTTGGACTTAAGCTTTGTACAGGGTGATAAGCATGGATCGATCTGCATTCTTCTACATGTTGCCCTCCAGTTGAACCAGCACCATTTGCTGAAAATGCTATCTTTTTTCCATTTGATGGTTTTGGCTCCTTTGTCAAAAATCAAGTGACCATAGGTGTGTGGGTTCATTTCTGGGTCTTCAATTCTATTCCATTGGTCTATCTTCTGTCTCTGTACCAATACCATGCAGTTTTTATCACTATTGCTCTGTAATACTGCTTGAGTTCAGGGATAGTGATTCCCCCTGAAGTCCTTTTATTGTTGAGGATAGCTTTAGCTATCCTGGGTTTTTTGTTATTCCAGATGAATTTGCAAATTGTTCTGTCTAACTCTTTGAAGAATTGGATTGGTATTTTGATGGGGATTGCATTGAATCTGTAGATCGCTTTTGGTAAAATGGCCATTTTTACTATATTAATCCTGCCAATCCATGAGCATGGGAGATCTTTCCATCTTCTGAGGTCTTCTTCAATTTCCTTCTTCAGTGTCTTGAAGTTCTTATTGTACAGATCTTTTACTTGCTTTGTTAAAGTCACACCGAGGTACTTTATATTATTTGGGTCTATTATGAAGGGTGTCGTTTCCGTAATTTCTTTCTCGGCTTGTTTCTCTTTTGTATAGAGGAAGGCAACTGATTTATTTGAGTTAATTTTATACCCAGCCACTTTGCTGAAGTTGTCTATCAGCTTTAGTAGTTCTCTGGTGGAACGTTTGGGATCACTTAAATATACTATCATATCATCTGCAAATAGTGATATTTTGACTTCTTTTCCGATCTGTATCCCCTTGACCTCCTTTTGTTGTCTGATTGCTCTGGCTAGAACTTCAAGAACTATATTGAATAAGTAGGGAGAGAGTGGGCAGCCTTGTCTAGTCCCTGATTTTAGTGGGATTGCTTCAAGTTTCTCTCCATTTAGTTTAATGTTAGCAACTGGTTTGCTGTATATGGCTTTTACTATGTTCAGGTATGGGCCTTGAATTCCTATTCTTTCCAGGACTTTTATCATGAAGGGGTGTTGAATTTTGTCAAATGCTTTCTCAGCGTCTAATGAAATGATCATGTGGTTTTGTTCTTTCAGTTTGTTTATATAATGGATCACGTTGATGGTTTTCCGTATATTAAACCATCCCTGCATGCCTGGGATGAAGCCTACTTGGTCATGGTGGATGATTGTTTTGATGTGCTCTTGGATTCGGTTTGCCAGAATTTTGTTGAGTATTTTTGCGTCGATATTCATAAGGGAAATTGGTCTGAAGTTCTCTTTCTTTGTTGTGTCTTTGTGTGGTTTAGGTATAAGAGTAATTGTGGCTTCGTAGAAGGAATTCGGTAGTGATCCATCTGTTTCAATTTTGTGGAATAGTTTGGATAATATTGGTATGAGGTCTTCTATGAAGGTTTGGTAGAATTCTGCACTAAACCCTCTGGACCTGGGCTCTTTTTGGTTGGGAGACCTTTAATGACTGCTTCTATTTCCTTAGGAGTTATGGGGTTGTTTAACTGGTTTATCTGTTCCTGATTTAACTTCGGTACCTGGTATCTGTCTAGGAAATTGTCCATTTCCTGAAGATTTTCAAGTTTTGTTGAATATAGGTTTTTATAGTAAGATCTGATGATTTTTTGAATTTCCTCTGAATCTGTTGTTATGTCTCCCTTTTCATTTCTGATTTTGTTAATTTGGACACACTCTCTGTCTCCTCTTGTTAGTCTGGCTAAGGGTTTATCTATCTTGTTGATTTTCTCAAAGAACCAACTTTTGGTTCTGTTGATTCTTTCTATGGTCCTTTTTGTTTCTACTTGGTTGATTTCAGCTCTGAGTTTGATTATTTCCTGCCTTCTACTCCTCCTGGGTGTATTTGCTTCTTTTTGTTCTAGAGCTTTTAGGTGTGCTGTCAAGCTGCTGACATATGCTCTTTCCTGTTTCTTTCTGCAGGCACTCAGCGCTGTGAGTTTTCCTCTTAGCACAGCTTTCATTGTGTCCCATAAGTTTGGGTATGTTGTACCTTCATTTTCATTAAATTCTAAAAAGTTTTTAATTTCTTTCTTTATTTCTTCCTTGACCAGGTTATCATTGAGTAGAGCATTGTTCAATTTCCAAGTATATGTGGGCATTCTTCCTTGATTGTTATTGAAGACCAGTTTTAGGCCGTGGTGGTCCGATAGCACACATGGGATTATTTCTATCTTTCTGTACCTGTTGAGGCCCGTTTTTTGACCAATTATATGGTCAATTTTGGAGAAAGTACCATGAGGAGCTGAGAAGAAGGTATATCCTTTTGCTTTAGGATAGAATGTTCTATAAATATCCGTTAAGTCCATTTGTCTCATGACTTCTCTTAGTCTGTCTACATCTCTGTTTAATTTCTGTTTCCATGATCTGTCCATTGATGAGAGTGGGGTGTTGAAATCTCCCACTATTATTGTGTGAGGTGCAATGTGTGTTTTGAGCTTTAGTAAGGTTTCTTTTACATATGTAGGTGCCCTTGTATTTGGGGCATAGATATTTAGGATTGAGAGTTCATCTTGGTGGATTTTTCCTTTGATGCATATGAAGTGTCCTTCCTTATCTTTTTTGATGACTTTTAGTTGAAAATTGATTTTATTTGATATTAGAATGGCTACTCCAGCTTGCTTCTTCTGACCATTTGCTTGGAAAATTGTTTTCCAGCCTTTCACTCTGAGGTAATGTCTGTCTTTGTCTCTGAGGTGTGTTTCCTGTAGGCAGCAGAATGCAGGGTCCTCGTTGCGTATCCAGTTTGTTAATCTATGTCTTTTTATTGGGGAGTTAAGGCCATTGATGTTGAGAGATATTAAGGAATAGTGATTATTGCTTCCCGTTTTATTCATATTTGGATGTGAGGTTATGTTTGTGTGCTTTCATTCTCTTTGTTTTGTTGCCAAGACGATTAGTTTCTTGCTTCTTCTAGGGTATAGCTTGCCTCCTTATGTTGGGCTTTACCATTTATTATCCTTTGTATTGCTGGATTTGTAGAAAGATATTATGTAAATTTGGTTTTGTCATGGAATATCTTGGTTTCTCCATCTATGTTAATTGAGAGTTTTGCAGGATACAGTAACCTGGGCTGGCATTTGTGTTCTCTTAGGGTCTGTATGACATCAGTCCAGGATTTTCTGGCCTTCATAGTTTCTGGCGAGAAGTCTGGTGTGATTCTGATAGGTCTGCCTTTATATGTTACTTGACCTTTTTCCCTTACTGCTTTTAATATTCTTTCTTTATTTTGTGCGTTTGGTGTTTTGACTATTATGTGACGGGAGGTGTTTCTTTTCTGGTCCAATCTATTTGGAGTTCTGTAGGCTTCTTGTATGTCTATGGGTATCTCTTTTTTTAGGTTAGGGAAGTTTTCTTCTATGATTTTGTTGAAGATATTTACTGGTCCTTTGAGCTGGGAGTCTTCACTCTCTTCTATACCTATTATCCTTAGGTTTGATCTTCTCATTGAGTCCTGGATTTCCTGTATGTTTTGGACCAGTAGCTTTTTCTGCTTTACATTATCTTTGACAGTTGAGTCAATGATTTCTATGGAATCTTCTGCTCCTGAGATTCTCTCTTCCATCTCTTGTATTCTGTTGGTGATGCTTGTATCTACGGCTCCTTGTCTCTTCCTTTGGTTTTCTATATCCAGGGTTGTTTCCATGTGTTCTTTCTTGATTGCTTCTATTTCCATTTTTAATTCCTTCAACTGTTTGATTGTGTTTTCCTGGAATTCTTTCAGGCATTTTTGCGATTCCTCTCTGTAGGCTTCTACTTGTTCTCTAAGGGAGTTCTTCACGTCTTTCTTGAAGTCCTCCAGCATCATGATCAAATATGATTTTGAAACTAGATCTTGCTTTTCTGGTGTGTTTGGATATTCCATGTTTGTTTTGGTGGGAGAATTGGGCTCCGATGATGCCATGTAGTCTTGGTTTCTGTTGCTTGGGTTCCTGCGCTTGCCTCTCGCCATCAGATTATCTCTAGTGTTACTTTGTTCTGCTATTTCTGACAGTGGCTAGACTGTCCTATAAGCCTGTGTGTCAGGAGTGCTGTAGACCTGTTTTCCTCTCTTTCAGTCAGTTATGGGGACAGAATGTTCTGCTTTCGGGCGTGTAGTTTTTCCTCTCTGCAGGTCTTCAGCTGTTCCTGTGGGCCTGTGTCTTGAGTTCACCAGGCGGGGTGCTGCCCAAGGGCTCTCTGTGGCGGCAGCAACCAGGAAGACCTGTGCCGCCCCTTCCGGGAGCTTCAGTGCACCAGGGTTCCACATGGCCTTTGGTGTTTTTCTCTGGCGTCCGAGATGTATGTACAGAGAGCAGTCTCTTCTGGTTTCCCAGGCTTGTCTGCCTCTCTGAAGGTTCAGCTCTCCCTCCCACGGGATTTGGGTGCAGAGAACTGTTTATCCGGTCTGTTTCCTTCAGGTTCCAGCGGTGTCTCAGGCAGGGGTCCTGCCGCTCCTGGGCCCTCCCCCACGGGAGCCCAGAGGCCTTATACAGTTTCCTCTTGGGCCAGGGATGTGGGCAGGGGTGGGCAGTGTTGGTGGTCTCTTCCGCTCTGCAGCCTCAGGAGTGCCCACCTGACCAGGCGGTGAGGTCTCTTTCCCACGGGGTCTGGGAGCAGAGAGCTGCTGCGGGCCGGGATATGCGGGCGTGGGATCTCCGGCAAACACAGGACGTGCCCGGTCCTAGATGAACTCTGCCTCTATGTGTCCCGATCTCACCAGGCAGCTCTCTTGCAGCAGACAAGTTGGTCTTACCTGTGGTCCCGAGGCTCAAGTTTGCTCGCGGGGTGCTGCCCAAGGGCTCTCTGCGGCGGCAGCAACCAGGAAGACCTGTGCCGCCCCTTCTGGGAGCTTCAGTGCACCAGGGTTCCAGATGGCGTTTGGTGTTTTCCTCTGGCGTCCGAGATGTGTGTGCAGAGAGCAGTCTCTTCTGGTTTCCCAGGCTTGTCTGCCTCTCTGAAGGTTCAGCTCTCCCTCCCACGGGATTTGGGTGCAGAGAACTGTTTATCCGGTCTGTTGTTGGTCATCTCTTGATGTGTGCAAGGCGCAGGCTCAGTGGCCATCGGCTTCTTGCTGAATGGCCCTGAGTGGAAGAGAGACTAAAGGGAAGTCAGGAAGAAAGTGCACTTTAAGTTCAGCAAATTCCCACTTCATGGTTGTGCTTGTTTATTTGTTTGGTTCTCTGGAAGGCCCAGTCCCTTGTAGCAAAGAGTATTTGTCAAGAGGATACACGTACTTAACTGCAATTCAGAAGATTTCAATTCCAGTTTGTCAAATGAAGGAGCAAAGACACAGTGTGATGTATAAAAAGTCTTGGAGGAACCAAGGGAATCTCGGAGAGAGGAAAGAATGTGGAGAGAGTAAAGAATGTAAGCATCCTGGCTAGGGTTGGGTTCAAGTTCTTCATTGGCATTAGGACAAAATTAGCTCTCGCTATACCAGGAGACACAAATACTACTCTGTCATCCATCAGAGGTATGTAGACGGAGACAGCAGTTGTTCAGAAGGGGGAAGAAATCTCATTCTTGACACCGCATCTGGGTAAAAAAAAAAAAGGATGGTATTATAGATGGAGAATGCCCAGAGGTCATTCTCCTCCTTGTTGTAACCTCTTAGTTACAACTTAAAAAAAAATAGAGTGCAGTATTTGCATATTCCATTTCTCAGCTGTCTGTGGCCATGGGGAAGGGAAATGACTGCGTGGGAGAGTATGAAAGAGTATAGATAATTGGTACCCACATGTAATTTTCAAGCCTTATTACTTTATTTCATCCAGTAAATTTAAATTGACCCCATCATCTCACTGGAGTTCCGATCAGAATTACAAAGACCAGCCTGTGAACCTTAGTTTGATTTTCAGTTCTTTATTCCAAGGTCATGTGCCTTTTAAAGTTACAGAGTGACCTCGAAGTGGACTCACCGGGGAAGAGGCTCACCGGCTCACAGGGGGAAGGACCGATGAGGACATGAAGAGGTACAGTATCTGAATGTTAGGTGAGAATCAGCTTCTCAGGAAAGGGCCAGCATGATGTCTGTCTTATCATCTCAGCTTTGGGAAGTGGACAGGGTGGCCGTCAAGTTCCCACAGCTTCTGGTGAGGGACTTGTATATGGGGGAGGGTGGCAAAGACCAGAAAAGCTCCTGACTAAAAAATGGTGAGAACCAGCAGAACAAAATACATCATCAACTCAGACACCAAGAAAGGACCCTTAGGGCTGGTCACATCGATGAGCAGGGAAAGGTGCTTGTCACTGAGCCTCCTGACTACCTCAGTTTGAAAGGGAGACTCCCATAAGTTGACCTCATCTTCACATGGCTCCCACAATCAATCAATCAATCAATCAATCAATCAATCAATCAATCAATCTCTCTCCCTCTCTCTCTCTTACACACACACACACACACACACACACACACACGCACACACACACACGAGTGTAAAAGAAAAGGGGCAATTAAATCAAGACTATGTTAACGGCAACATTATCTGCATGTATCAGCACTTACCTAGGGGTTAGAGACCCATCACCACCTGTCACAGCCTTATGTCTCCTCAGCCTACGGGGCAGGATAGCCATCATTACACATCTTGCCTCGATTTGGGGTCCTCGCTTTCTCTGCATAAGCCTTGCTCCTAACTGTGAGCTTCATGAGCTGTGGAGCACGACTTGTTCAGTCTGTGAGCAGCAGCACAGAATGGTCAGAGATGACCCTGCACCAGGAAAGCAGTCAGAGGCATCGTGTGAGTGTGTGTGTGTGTGTGTGTGTGTGTGTGTGTGTGTGTGTGTGAGAGAGAGAGAGAGAGACAGAAGGAGATAAAAGGCTGGGTTGTTTCTAGAGACAGATAGTGGGAAAAGAAGAAGAATGCTTGTGAGCGAAGCCTCTGACATCCTTGAAACGTGTGGTCATAACTTCAGAGGGTCTTCGTCTCATGACTCTGGTAACTAAGCTACTTTGGGAAATGAGCCACACTATCCTTTTTATTTGCAACGTGCGTATTGATTGCTTTAGATGTGATTGTATTAAGATGGACTGGATTTTGAAAATGCAGACCACAGCTTGCGAGCAACTTGGCACTTGAGACTTCTGACAGTACGACCAGTCATTTACAACACACCTTGTGTGGCCAAAGAAGGTCCCAGACATTGTAATGTGTAAAGAAAGACGCAGAAGCTCCTGTTTTAAACAAGCAGACAATTCCAGAGACAACCCCAGTTACACGACAGTGCTTTATATGTGAAAATAGATCTGAGGCAAAAGTAACCCGTGACCTCACAGAGTGTTCTGAGGAAGCTGGAGTCTGGGTTGGGCCTTATAAGACAAATAAAGAACACAGGAGCAGAAGAGGAAGGAGAGACAAAGAGGTGAGGCTCAGAAGTTACTTTTGCCTAGGGCCAATGTGCTTTTTAATTAAATCCTGCTCCGATTCAAGGGTTTTTATAGTTTTTGAAGAGTCTGATGCCCATTTCTGCCCTGGCAAATGTGTCTCTCAGGTGGAACTTTTAAACAGCCATCGTCAGCGTCTGAGCTGAGACCTCCTCGATGTTTTAATTGCTGGGTACTTTGGACACTTTGCTGTAATGTACATTATATGGGCAGCCTGTCATGTGTCCCCTGAGCTCACAACGAAGCTGGCTCTGAAAGGAAGTTTCCCCTCCCCCTGTCCCATTTCAGATCCAGGTGTATCTGCCTCAAAGTGTCTCCTGAGGCTCCTTCATCCAGATTGGGGCTGCCTGCCCCAAATCTGTGATAGGACGAGAAGAGAGCAGCAAGAAAAAGCACACTAGTGAAACCGTGTTCTTGTGAACAGTTAGAAGGCGAACCACTTCCCAACATAGGTTACGATGTTTCTCCAATGATATAAAATTGCCCACAGTGGCAGTGGGAAGTCAGGAGCTCCTCTGTGTATAGAATGTTCTGTTCTTCCCACAACACTCGGACAGTAGCTCCAGGCCCCTGCCCCAGAGCTTCCTCACTCAGGTTCTGCGGGAAGTTTGCAAGCTCGGTTTTGATGGTGGTACATTTGGTTTGCTCTTCTCCGAGCTACTTCTGTCGTCTCTGCTGGATGTTGTGAATGCCTGATTTGGCGATGCTTTGATATCCATTACTGGGTCTTTCTCTCTGCTATTTATTCTTTTCCTCTACTCGAGATATACTTAATAAACCCAGTCATTCGAAACCAAAAGCACGGTGTAGTAGATAATTCTCTGGACCACACAGACCACCACTGATGTAGGGATTGTATGTGGCAAACAGCAAGCTGCAAACTCTTTTTTTTTCCTTTGGCAAGGATTCATCACCCTGACTATTAGCCTTTTTATCACTCTATACTCACTAAGGAAACTGTGAGGGATTTACCTATCTTTAGGTCAACACCCATATAACATGCATGCTCCTTCATTAAGGTATCTTGCAATTAGAGTATGAATGGACCAAGCATTCTCCTTACTAGGCATTTATTGGGGTGCCTCATATGCATTGGCTAACAAAATCCATGGGAGGTAGGACGGAAGTTCACAGACACGAGAAAGAGAAGGAGTTCCTTACTCCAGAGTCTTGTTGGAACCTCTCAACTGAGAAGCAATTGACATCCCTCCCTTTCCAACTGCAGAAATCTCACTGGAAACCCCATTTATAGTAAAAGTCATGTCCTAAACCCCGGTGCATCTCTAGTACCTTCAGGCTTTACTTTGTCATTGTAATTCTATCTAAGGCATCTTCAGAGACATGATCTTACTTATTGCAGAGAGGGGATGTGTACCTGCAGTCTTTTCTACCTGTACCCCAGTTCCCAAGTAATGACTCTGAGACTTAACTATGACTAAATGTCTAGGCTGCAAGTTTGGGCTTGTTGCCACTAGCTCAGAACTCATTCTCCCATTTAAACTAGTCTAAGTTCTGCCACATGGCTGGTTACCTCTCCCCAGCTTCATACATTGACTTCTTAGAGTTCAGTTGGCAAACCTTCCTTCCCTGACTTTTTTTTTTTTTTGGATCTTTTTTTTGGAGCTGGGGACCGAACCCAGGGCCTTGCGCTTCCTAGGTAAGCGCTCTACCACTGAGCTAAATCCCCAGCCCCAAAGTAACTTTTTTTTTTTTCTGGAGCTAAGGACCGAACCCAGGGCCTTGCACTTGCTAGGCAAGCGATCTACCACTGAGCTAAATCGCCAACCCCCCTTCCCTGACTTTTAACTCCAGAGTTCCTCTCTCTGCTAGATGTCCCACCTCCTAATCCCACCTTTTGCTAATTGGCCATCAGATTTTTATGGACAGCTGATGTTTCCACCTCGTACACAAGAGGTTCTCCCTACAGGAGTGGGCTTCTTAGCAACCTTCTAATGTACAAGGAGAACCATCAAATGACATATATAAGTTTACTGCTAAGACTCAACTGTGACTGACTCTTAGAGATGTCTGTCCCTGGACTTTATGTGATTTCCCTTTCTTCCCAAGCACCTCCCTTTTAAGCCCAGTGCTTAAAATCTGTTTCAAATCTCTTTTAATAAACTCAGCTCTGCTTTATACTGACTTTTTCTGAAATTCTTTTCTGTGGAAAAACTAAAAACCCTGCATTTACTCAAGTGGGGTTCTCTGAACTGAAGAAAAAAATTTCCTCATTTTTTCCTCTTCAAAGACAGTGGGAGGCGCTGCAGTTGGTGATGCATGGACCTCAGACATGGCTGAGATGGGAATGTTCATTGGGTCACTGCTGGAATGCTGTTTAATGGATGATAATCTGTCACAGGTCACAGTGACGGCCATTTCCTTCACCCCACAGATGCCATAATAATGTATGGTTCCACCAAACAGAGTGAAGTAGCTTTCATAAATTATTTTCAACCTCTTGTGCTGGGGCCTTGTGCTAAGCAATTGCTCTCCCATAGAAGCTCATGTCCAAGTCTCTTTTGCACTTCCTCATGGCTGATGGATTGAGTGGAATGGACTGGAATATGTGATGTGTCTACGATGTTGGTTGGCTCACAGTGGCATAAGGAAGCTAGAGAGCTGAGGATCCTAGCTGCAGATAGCACGAGACCGGTATCTTTAAAGGAATCTGACCTAGGTCTCCTGCATGTATGTAGCTTGTGGGGCCCTAATCCTCTTGGGTTGCCTCGTCCGTCCAGCCTTCATGCGATGGTTTGTGCCTGGTCTTGCTATAGCTTATTTGTTATTGCTATTGCCCCTGGGATGCCAACTTTTTCCTGAGGGGAGGCAGAGGAAGTATGGATCTGGAGGAGAGGGAGGGTAGGGGTGAGGAGAGACTGGGGGAAGGAGAAAGGAGAAACTGAGGTCAGGATGTAATATATGAGAGGAGAATAAAAGCAGAAAGGAAAATAATTTTTAGAAAAGTTTACTTTTCTTTCATTATGAACATGTCAGTCACCATTAAGTGAAATTACTGTAATAAACATGACTGGAGGTGTCAGAAACACACAGGTTTCCTGATAGGGGT
Source organism: Rattus norvegicus (assembly GCF_021556685.1). Classification (NCBI taxonomy): domain Eukaryota; kingdom Metazoa; phylum Chordata; class Mammalia; order Rodentia; family Muridae; genus Rattus; species Rattus norvegicus. Next base: position 134,516,537 of record NC_141540.1, read on the forward strand.
TAGGGTCTGGACTCAAGACTCTTGTCTAGCTGTTTTCTTTTACAGCAGTAATATATAGATTGGTGAGTTGTTTAAAAGAGTCTTATTAAGTAGTAAATGGTTACAGATTACAAAAAAATTATTTTAAAGAATGAAACTATATGGCTGCTGTGCTGCACTGTGGAAATATTAGCATTTCCATCTTTTAAACAGCTTCATGAAAGTCAATTTACAGTTTTTAATCTGGTAAGTGTTAGTTGAACACCTATTACATCCCTGGAATTATTTTGCATTTGTGGCCTAGAAGGATGCAAAAATTGGCTCCTATACATTCTCATACAGGAGTAGGGGCAGACTACTTAAAGTTTTTGCCGAAAGTGAAAATAACGGGGAAGGATCTGGGAACGTTAGTCACATGGTGTGGAAGCAGTGAGTTTCAGATAGCGACTTGGAACAGTGACCTAAGTTGATATATCCTTGGGAATTGCCTGTTGGGGGCTCTAAGAACTGCCATGGTCAGGGAAGGTCCTCATTCTGAGAGCTGGACGTTTGAGAAGAGCTAATTAGTATTTCCAGGGAGTATTTTCTGAGTGAACAGTGTGTAGAGAGACTCAAAGGCAGAAACACTTTTAATTGGTACAAGGAACAAAAAAGAGAACCACATGGTCAGCTGGCATGTGAGGGGACACTGATTATAGGTGATGGGATTATAGGCTGTGGGGACAAGACACTGATCTCAGACAGGAGGGAATTGATATCGAGCATGGAAAGGCTGCAGGTAGTAATCAATACTGACTTAAGCCTTACGGCATGACTTTTATGGTCAGGTCAGAGGATGTAACGCTCCTGCGGGCTCTGTGGAGCTCTTACTGTAGATGTGGGATAGATAGGTGAGAGTCATCAACTATACTTTCCGTGGGGTATGGTGGTGGAAATGTGGTTCAAAGAAGGCGTCTTCAAGACGGTCGGAATGATAACGCATACAATCTAGGGTTATGTCCAAGGCTTGGGGTTTAAATGACCTCTCTCCACTGAGTTGGTGAGGAAGGGGGCCATGATCTGTGATAATGAGAATGCTGAATGGTATCTTAAGATGCTCATTCCTGGATCGATGAGACTGATGGCAGTTTGTCCATTTCATATACTCCTATTCTGAAGCAGGGTGACATGGTTGGCAATCTGGAGTAGAACAAACCACCAGGGACTGTAGTGGGTAGACAATAAGGTTTCAAGATGGTGGCAGTGATCACTGGGATGTGATTGGCTTGTAGCAATAATTCTGTAGGATCACAGGGACCCAACACCTGCTACATGGAAGAAAGCAGGAGCTGTTCCTATGGTTCACAATATCGAGAGGTATCTGACTGGAGGGTTTGATCTGTAGGAGCAGAGTCAGGAGGGAAGCAACGTGCCAAGGTCATTCAGGGATCTCCAAGATGATTCCAGAGGTCACAGAAGCACCTAATATTGAACCTTAACTTCTGGCCTTCACTGCAGCTTAGAAGCTGGGATAGAAGTGTAAGAGGAGTTGTCGGAGTGGGACTAACAGGAGACGGTTGTCAGAGAGGGATCCTGACATTTTTAACCATAGTTATATGAGTTATTGGAAGGGCATGGCCTTGGCAGGAAGGGGAACTGTGGGTGAGGACTGAGTTACCGTAGGCGACCTTGGAGCCAGAATGCTGGTGATAGAATAGTGAAGCCCAGCACAGTTTTGATCTCCTTTGGACGTAGGTAAGGAGCCCGTTCTGGCTTACAGCTACAGCACTGTAGTTCTTGCCCTTTTGAAAAATGAAAACGAATGTCCAATCTTTAAACACCCCAAGTTTTTGCTGAAAGTGAAAATAACGGGGAAGGATCTGGGGACGTTAGTCACATGGTGTGGAAGCAGACGCTACACTACTCTTGGCAAGCTGTTGCTTGCGCAGATGACACCTCAGCTCAGCCTTTACTTGCAAGCTTGAGCAGAAACTTGTGCTAAAACATAATGGTTTCTCGGCCCGAGGAAGTCGTGAGGAGATAAATCCTCATCTTCATTAAGATCGTGACAATCTGTTATTTGGCGACAGAGAGTGAGTAAGGAATGATAACAACACACCTCCTCAGGTCTCTTTCAAGGTGCACACCAGTCAATGCAACAGTAAGCGTTTAGCGTAGAGACTGGCTCATCGTAAGCACGGTTCGTGTTAGTTTCTAAGCAGTGTAATGTGTCCTTATGCAAAGCACTCACACAGCTAGATCTCGGGTTTTCTCTTCCCTGGCACGATGACCCTTCAGTGAAGTTTTTAGACTCAGAAACCTTTTCTGAAGTGTTCGTGGATTTCTGAAAGACCCAGCCACCGTAAGATATTGAGTGATGGTTTAGAAAGGGCAGTTGCCTGATGTCAACATGGGCCCTTCACTGTATTTCACAGCATTTGTAATTATAGAGGCATTCTCTGCAGGCAACTTAGGTGTGTGAGTGAGCGTGTATATGTGTGTGTGTGTGTGTGTGTGTGTGTGTGTGTGTGTGTGTGGTAGGGGGGATTATCTCAGAAGGGACCAAAGTCAGCTACTTAATAGTACTTGCCATTTCTTCCAGAAAACAGGCGTCACCAGCTAGTTAAGGCCGAACAAAGACCATCCGAGATGAAACAAAATGGTATGGTATGTTTTAAGACTCTTTAAAAAACCTTCAATTACCATAATAAACCACCTGGTCCCAGGCTGACAGGAAGGAATGCAATTCCAGCTGCTAAAAGCCGAACTTGGTGTATCGTCTAGGTGCTAATATGCCTTTATTGGGGTCTATAACTTCGAAATTAAGTTTTCAGAACCTGGGCAGATTGAATCTCATTAACTTCTCTCTTCTTTGAGGATGAGATACGAGAAGCCTGTGAATTCTGACAGCTGTTTAAAAGCGGAGTTCCTGGATTTCATGACATTTGTTAACAACGTGTAAAGGTCGGCCATAAAGCTAGTGTGTGTCGGGCTGCTTTAGCTTTGACATCTCAGGCAAAGGTTTTACGCATGTGTTCATTAGACAAGGGACGATGATCTGCGTACAACCTGTTGTGGTTAACTGAGTTCCTTCCGAGCTGGGACCCTAGGACGAATGGCTTCCTTTGCAGGAGAGACATGGTGGGCTTTGGTAATTAGAGGGAAACTAAGATATGAAGCCTTGTTAAGACCTTAGTGAAAGGATTCTTCTCCCCTCTCTCTTTTGAAAATAGATGTACCCATTCTAGACCCACAGGGACCATCGGAAGCCAGCAGTCATTCTTCCTTGTTTGCCTGTCGTCAATTTAGACTGAGGTATGGTGCCATGTGATGCACTCATAAGCATTTTCAGTGTTTTTCTGAGGCAAATCATCAGCCCAGAGCATCTGAGAGAGAAATGGCAGAGGTTACTAGACAGAGATCCTTCTCATCCAGAGTTGACTGAAGGGCTAGTCAATAACCTTTGAATAAGGAAGACTTGCCACATTTATTGATCTGATGCTCATGGTGGTTTTCTTTCTTTCTTTCTTTCTTCTCCTCATTACTTCCGGGACAGCTACTGTGATTGTTAATGGCAGCTAAGCTTGCTCCCATTCTTGGGGCTGCACGTTGATTAGAGCTTCTTTTGCTAAATAATTAGGTGAAAGTTTCTTTCCGGCTTAACTTTTATTGAGCAAACGTGCTGCTCGTTTACCACACTGTACAGTATAGGCAATCTTTTGTTGCTTACAATGTACAATTGTGATCTCATCCGATGGAGACCACCCCAGGTTCTAAAATTAAGTGGCTTTCCTTGCAGGTGGTCCTCAGTCTAGTAGAACTCTCTGGAGTGTATGTTCAGAACACAGCTGAAATGATTCTTCAGGCTTCATAACTTATAACTGTTTAACATGGATATAGCGGGTCCTGAATAGCTCTGAAATCACCCCGTGGATTTTCTTGGATCATCTTCTGTGGGATGGGGTTCTTAGCTTGTTCCAGAAAGCCTTCAACAAAGCCGGCCATTCAGACTTCACACCGTTACCTATTTAGCAGGGCCATTTCTGGGCATCAGCTCAGCTTGCAGAGTAGCCAGAAGCCTGGAGCCTTTACCCAGAGGCTCGAGAACCCAGCAGAAATCACCCCAGGTTGTTGTATGAAAGCGTTTCTAGTGGTGACAGGCATGTGAGAGCTAGAGCTGGCCGGGTTCTATGCTTCTTCGTAAAAGCCCTTTTGCATAAAAGCTATTTTAGAAATAGCTGAACATGCTGGCAAAGGGCCTTTGTTCGTGTTAGGCTGGTCTCTTAAGGCAGGTTCAACACACATTACTGGTCTCTTAAAGCAGGTTCAACACACATTACTCTGATGGGAAATAAACCATGTATTTGGGCCTTTAGCTGTTTCTGACGGTGGTCTTTGGGTATAGGTGGTCTCTTTAGTAATTTTATTGCACATATTTAATGCACGTATTGATTAACACTGGCTCATTTAACTGCACGTGTTGCATGTAGGCATAAAGCTTGAATGGACAGCGTTAGGATTAGCTTACATTTTTATAGATGTAATACAACTGCTATTTCTATGGTCATTTAACGTGTTCTGGCTATAAAATATGTTGCTTAGGTTAGGTTTGTGGGTGGTGCTGCAGGGAAGCACCAGATGACCCAGTTAGAGCTCAGGGGAGGGATCCACACACTCTGTCCAGAGGATTAGGAATGATCCCATATAAAAGGCAGGCTCGGTCTGAGGTCAGCAGAAGAGCAGGCTCAGTGAGGGTTCTGTCAATCAGTGTCACAGTGTGAAACAAGCCACAAAAGCAAAGACAGGACAGAGTCTAAGCCTCGGGTTAGTCCTGTGATATAACATGACACCAGCCTTCAAGTAAATCTAAATAAATGGCTACCCCAGGCAGGGGAAAGATAGAAGATGATAAAAAAAAAACCAAAAACAAAAACAAAAACAAAACAGAAGAATAATCTGCTTTCCTTTCAGGATTGTACATTAAGATATAATGTTTTAATTATATCTCATATAATGTATTATTTTATATTATATATTTCAAGATAAATATTAACTAGGTCATAGTACATAATTCTATATTAAATTTATAGATAATTCTCGAAGATTCCATACGATATGTTTTTCAGATCTCTTCCCGTTGTGATAGAATCGTGGCTCAAGTCCGGACAGACCACACCAAGCCAATCCAGTTCCACGAGAGAGAGGTTTATTGTGGCGGAAGGGGACAAAAGGGGGTGACGGAGACAAAGGGGGAAAAGAGAGAGAAGAAGGAGTGAAGGGTCAGGAAGGGTCTGCCTTTTATTTGGGCTGTGACATACCGCTCACAGGTAAAGGTGGGAGGTAACTGGATGCTGGGAATGTATGGCGATTGCCATGGCAACAGATGGGAAGGGCCTCGTCGCCTATGGGTGACGTTACCATCATCGCTGGCTTCGGAGGCGATCTGCAACCAAACCTAAAGTTGGTTCCTGATACCAGCACCTCCCCTATCCCCCTAAGATCCATACTGTTCCCAACTTCATGCACATTTTTTCCTATCTGTGTTGACCATTCATTCCTAGGTGTAAGGCCATTCACTGGAGCGCAGTTGACCTATCAGGGGTCACGACATTAGAAACGTTGTCTCTCCTTCCGCTAGACCATCAACTGTGCATTTTTAAAGTGCAAAAGTTGTGTCTTACTAATTTAGTACCGTGTCCAGCACCCACATCGCTATATTAATTTTTGATAAACAAACAAACAAATCTGGTACTAGTTTCAGTCATAACGCCGACTTGATGACAAGTCTTTGGGTTAGAGTCTCTCTGGATTTCAATATTGATTTTCTTTACATTACTAGTATTTATATAGAAATGGGGAAAAAGGCATTCCCTCCACCAAAATGTCTGCAAATTTAATGGCAACATAAATAATGTTTTAGACATTTAAAATTAGTGTTCTAGACAAATATTGCCACCTTCATTTTGTATTGTTTTCCTGTGCTGGGATTAAAGAGTGGGACCTGACCAGAGTAGGCAGAGATCCACTGATAAGCCACGCCCCCAGCCAAGATCCACTGATAAGCCACGCCCCCAGCCAAGATCCACTGATAAGCCACGCCCCCAGCCAAGATCCACTGATAAGCCACACCCCCAGCCAAGATCCACTGATAAGCCACGCCCCCAGCCAAGATCCACTGATAAGCCACGCCCCCAGCCAAGATCCACTGATAAGCCACGCCCCCAGCCAAGATCCACTGATAAGCCACGCCCCCAGCCAAGATCCACTGATAAGCCATGCCCTCAGCCAATCTCCTCTCGAGGTCTCAATCTGAAGCTTGAAGCTGATGGTGCTGTGTGTTTAGATGCAGTTTTCATTTTCTACTCAGCACATATTACTACACACTGAGATGGAGTACCATAATAACTTTAATTTTATTTTTCTCCAAGCACATATTAACTTCATTTTATTTTTAGTGCACGGTCTTTCCTGCTACTCAAATGCGAGATGGGAAGATGAAGATTGAGGTCTGCGTTAATTCTTTAAAATATGGATGAAGCAGAAATGAAATTGGATAATATCTTTTTAGCGAGATGCCACAATTCTTTGTCTTTTTCACAGGATTTGCCTTGAACATCAGAGTTTTGGTGTTGATTCTTAAAGAGTTTATTTTCCACTGGTCTCTCTGTGTGTGGTATTTGTGTGTGTTAGAGAGAGAGAGAGGGAGAAGGGGGGACTAAAGAGTGGGACCTGACCACAGTAGGCAGAGATCCACTGTAGGATAGGGATAGGGGGAGAGGGGGAAAGGGAGAGGGAGGGAGAGGGAAGGTGAGTGTGTGTGTGTGTGTGTGTGTGTGTGTGTGTGTGTGTGTGTGAGAGAGAGAGAGAGAGAGAGAGAGAGAGAGAGAGAGAGAGAGAGATCTGAGTTTTATAAAGAAAAATTGAGCTTGTAGCTTTAGGGACAGGAAGTCCTCGATCAGGCAGCAACCCCATCCGTTTAGTCTTTAGCAAGGACGTTCTTGTTTCAGTCAACATGAAAGACCAGGAGACAGGAAGTAGGGTTTTATAGGAATCAAGCATGTGGAGTAGCTTAGTTTCTAGTAATTTTCTCTCATGAGGATGGACTCACTTCTATGCCCCTGCCAGGCTTTGACCCGCAAGACAGAGTCACCTTCATTAAGTCCCACCCTTTAAAAGATTCCTCTCCTCAAAGCCGGCACACTGGGGCTTAAGGCTTTAAGTATGTGAGCCTTTAGGGACCACACTCAAACTGTGCATAGTCAAGCCTTAGCATTTGCTCTGTACCGTGCTTGGGCTGTGCCTTTTTTTAATAATGACAAATCCAGAAATGTAGACTGACTTGGTGTGCATTCCCAAGAAACTTCACCTGGAAGGAACATTTCTCATTTAGGACTCACTTTATCTCCTATATTCAGTTACCATAGTGTACTGGTTGGTTTTGTGTCAACTTGACCCAAGTTAGAGTCATCAGAGAGGAAGGAGCCTCCCTTGAGGAAGTCCTCCATGAGACACAGCTGTAGGGCATTTTCTCAATTAGTGATCAATGGGGGAGGACCCAGCCCATTGTGGGTGGTGCCATCCCTGGGCTGGTGGTCCTGGGTTCTATAAGAAAGCAAGCTGAGCAAGCCAGGGGAACAAGCCAGTAAGCAGCGCTCCTCCATGGCCTCTGCATCAACTTCTGCCTGCAGGTTCCAGCCCTGTGTGAGTTCCTGTCCTGACTTCCTCCAATGATGGATTATGATCTGGAGGTGTAAGGCGAATAAACTCTTTCCAACTTGCTTTTTGGTCATGGCGTTTTCATCGCAGTAATAGAAACCGTAGCTAAGACACACGGACTTTGGGATTTGTGGAGCTATTGTTTCAATTGAAATGAAGTTGAATGGGAATAATAGAATAATAACCCTTCATCAGAGTTCTATCAATTGTAGCCATTATGAGAGAAACAATTTTCACTGGTTTAATTTGTTTGTGTCCCAGAAGTTAAAGGCTTTCAGCTATTGAATTCCTAGTTTATTTTTATTCAAAATGGCTTTGAAAAAAAAATTCCTGACCAACACCACTTTTTTTTTTTTTTACCCATTAGGAGGTATTTATTCTGATCCCCCCTCCCCCTTCCCCCCTTTCACACTAAAAATGACTATTCTTTGTCCTTTGTCTGCACCTAGAGCAGGCTCACTGTATGCCCGTTTAATGAGGAAATAGTCACAGGGTTGTTGATGGCAGTCACACCCCTTTACCACTGTAGACTTCTCTCCTTGGTGACAAAGGCCCTGGGCTGTGTCTGCTGCACATGTGTTCCTCTGATGGCCTCATTTAGGATACTGTTGAAATAAAGCTCGCTCCCGCAATGCCCAATGGCACGGCTCATAATTAGTCTGAATAACATTTTCCATTTTAAACCCGGATTTTTTTTTTTATGGGGTTTACTGCTTGGCCCATAAAATCTCGTTCTAAACCGAGACTTGGCATAATTTTTAGCGTAAGCAAATTTACCGTAGCTATAAATCACAAGCTCCAGTCTTGACCCCAGAAGGCGACGAGCAAGCTCATGTGAACCAGGGCAGAGGCAACAGGCTCGCGTGAGGGGCAAAGGGTCCTTGATGTCGCTAGTGTTGCTGCCCCGATGCCCAACGTCAGCAGCCAACTTGGATCAGGGCAGAGACATGATGATTCAGAGAATGGACACCCAAGAAATGCTCTTCCTTTCGGATATGTGCCCATGCATACACAAGCATGCATCTATGAAGAAGCAGTTAAGGACTTTCTAGAGAAGACAAGAGTGGCACCTACCCCTTTTGACTTTGATATGGCATGATATGAGGCTCTCTGACGAAAAGCTCTTAAGCAGGGTTGCTATGTTTTGTGATCAAACATGCTTGGTCAGAATTCCGGCACCTGTTCTTTCCTCCGTGTCTTTCCATCACCAAAAGACACTGGCCGTCAGCCATAAGAGTAAACAAACATTCTTATTCCAAGTCCTTTTTCCCGGGCCAGACTCTGCCCAGTGGCTCTTCAAGCAGGTCCCCCAGCATCACCTGCTACTTAGGAACTCATTACAAAAGTGTATTGGGACCATTCCCAGACTTGCTGAACCAGAGACTGTGGAATGGTGCCCAGAAATCTGCCTTTTAATCACTGACTCTGATGACCGCCATAGTTAAGAACCACTGGTGCGATGGCTTGGAGGAAGTGCCCCGAGATCACAGAGACCTTTGCCGCAGCTCTGATCTTGAACGACTCCCAACTCCTTTGTATTCAAGGCTTGCCCTCAGCCTTTAGTGCTCTTGGGGGGCGGGGTGTGTGATAGAAATTTTACAACATGGGGCATGTGGAAGGAAGTGAGATCATGGGGACCCTGAGGTCCTGTTCTTCCTCTCCTCTTCTCCCGGCTTCCTAGTTGCTGATCCGCGAGTAGCAATCAGGCAGCCTCGTGCTCTTGTCCTGAAACACTGCTGCACATTATATAAAAACAACACTGGTAGAGCGCTTGCCTAGCAAGCACAAGGCCCTGGGTTCAGTCCCCAGCTCCGAAAAAAAGAAAAGAAAAAAAAAAAAACAACACAGGCCATGTATACACAACCCTGTTTCATCGCTGGGCTCTCTAACCTCTTTGATCCTCAGTTGCTTTATTGATAAGATGGATAGAACAGTAAAGAAAGTGAAAATAAGCACCTTAAAGACTTTCTAAAACTTATTTACTTATTTAACTATTTTTTTCTTTGAACCAGGGTGTAGTGAGAACTTTGGAATTTTGGCTTCTTTAAAAAAACATGGAAATATTATAAAAATATGCCTTCATTTTTAACCTCATGCGCGGGGATGTGAGGCTGCTTCAGGTTGTGGCAGCAGCTGACGGTGATCTGCCTCCTGATCTAGCAGAAGCATGCTTTTGCCAGCTGCAGATCAGATAGTTTTTGTGATTGTGTGATGCTTGGAATTCTGAGAACTTTTGAGAGGGTCTACAAATGATACAGTGGGGGATAGGGTCCCAAGGGGTAGGGATTGGGTACATGGTTGTCAGTCTTTCAGAGGGTCTGGTTTTGGTTTGTTAGTAGTTGAGCTCAAAGGAGAAACTAGAAAAAAGAAATTAGATTCAATTAGATTGATCTCTCTCTCTCTCCCTGCCCCCTCTCTGCTCTACCCTTTTTTTCTCCCATTTAGTGATATGGGGTGAGACATGGGGGCGGGCAAAGGGTGGCAAAAAAGAATTCCAAAAAGTAGCAAAATCCATATAGACCAGCATCTCATTTTTCTATAGCCCTGGCTGACCTGGAACTTGCTATGTAGACTTGGCTGACCTCAAGTTCACAGAGACCCACCTGCTACTGCCTCGCATGTGGTGGGGTTAAAGGCATAAGCCACCATGTTCTACCTAACATTTATATTTTAGCATGCACACAGCAGGTTTCCTTTTAGAATTTTCATACATACCTGGTTTTGAAGAGCTCTCCTCCCCTTCCTCTCTCCCTATCCTCCTCCTCCCACCATTACTTAATTTCTTCCCACCCTCAACATTACTTTTACTTTTGTTTATTAAATGAATTACATTTATAGAACCCTTAAAACATCATCTGGAATGCAATTTATTTGTGAATAGCAGTTATGATACAAATAGAGAAGCCAGGGAGACGTGGGGGATGTTTTCAGTATATTTAGCTGAGATCCTTAGGCCTGGGGTCCTACTAAATTCTCTTCTTAAATAACGCAATCCCAAACATGTAGAAGGATGCATCTTGACCATAGAGGCAATTCAAACACACAGCAATGAGGTTGTGTTTGTAAAAACAAGGGGAAAAGTAATCTGTTTTTGCTTCATAAAGTTTTCTAAGTTCTCGGTGCTTTTAGGCTAATTAGATAGAAGTTAATCAGGTAGTGAAGCATATATAAAAAGCCCATAAGGTTTGGGGAATTTACTTATTGGAATGATTTGTGGGGGATATTTTACAGCAACTAGCTGGTGTGTATAGAATACTGTGTAAAGGAATGTTACTACAGAAGTTACACAATTATTATTAGCATGGCAATGATTATGGTTGTACTGTTACCCTTCCACAATGACAGGATACATTTGTTACCACCTACAACTGTGTATCTTTATTTCATAGTTTAGTGGCAAAGAAGACAACACCTTAAAGCTTTAACATGTGGTCCAGTTTCCTTTCTGTTGCTTCAGGAAAGCGCTCTGGCCAAAGACCTCTTAGAAGAGTAAAGGGTTTATATGATTTACACTTCAAGTCACAGTCCATTGAGGGAAGTCACAAAGCAGAAGCCACGAGGAACATTGCAGGCTGGCTTCTTTTCTCACTCACTGACAGGTTTGTGCTTAGCTAGCCTTCTTAAACAGAGCAGGACTTCCTTCCTGAGGGTGCTGCTGGCCATAGCTGGCTAGGCACTTCTGCACCACTAAAGAACTAGAACGACCCTCCTGCCCCACGGACTTGTATACAGGCCAGTCTGATGTAGGTAATTCCTTAGTGGAGGCTTTCTTCTCAAAACTCTAGGCTGTGTAAAGTTGAAAATAACTAACTAGCATAAAATTTAACTTCAGTATTCCTTGAAATAAAAATACACTATAACAGTAAGTTCTCAAATGGCTGCCTGTGATATTTGACATGCCAGAGATTCCATCATTGTCATCGTCACTGTCATCAGCAATCTTCTCCTCCTCTTCCTCTTCCTCTTCCTCCTCTTCCTCCCCCTCCCCTTCTCCTCATCAATCAGCAGGATTTCCTGTAAGCCAGGCTGATCTTGAGCTCCCAAGTCTTTGGCCTTGAACTCTTGATCTCCCTGATTTCACCTGCCAAGCATGGGTATTACAGGTGTGTTTCATCATGCCTGGCCCTGGTTTTGCCATTATTGATCTGTTTTGCCATTATTGATCTGATAAGAAACAAGTAGCCTTTCACTTTGAAATTCTGTCTTGGAAATTTTGACAGTAGCTTTGGTTTATCTCCCTCCCCCGCCCGGTTCTATAGACATAGAGGCATCTTCATAGTCCCATTCTCTGTCCATCTATCATAGATGTGGTTTTCCAAGTGCCCACACAGACACAGTTCAAGAGTTTTATTTCTGAATTAGGTCTAAGTACAAATTAAGACTAATATAAGAGGGAGGCTGTTGAGTCATGAGTAAAGCATACCAGATATGACAAGGTGATACAACACCATGTCAGAAAGCATCCTAACCTGTGGGCAACAGGTGGAGAAGGTTGCTCAGGAGAGACATGACTGGCTTTACTCAAGCCCTTCTGTGGTGATGGTCACATGAGGGGACCTGAGAACTTGAGTATTCTGAGAGTAGAGAAGAAGGGCCGAAAGCAGCCTCCGGGAGACATAAGGCCTCTTGTTCTCTGACTCTGTTTTTAGTGGAAGAGAAGATACTGTCAGTTGCTTTCCTGCATCTAACAACATGGTCACGGGTTATCTGTCCTTATTTTGTTACTGTGAAGGGTTTCCTGTATTTTTCTTCCCAAAGGATCCTGGCATCCCAGAATCAGGATGCATGTGAAATCCCCTTTAAATGGAAGAGCTCCTCCTCACTCTAGAAGAGTCTGAGGAGGGCTGGCATTAACCGGCTGCTCTGACGACCACCTCTGAGACTCATTTATTCACCTTTTCATTGTACAAATGGAAAAACATTTTAGTCATGTAAAGGGTGCCACGTTCCCATTCACTGTTCTCTGAAAGGTCTCGTGCTGACGTCTCCTTGGCACACGATTTTCTACGGGAATGATCCTGTTTTTCAGCTCTGAAAATATTCAGCTGGGTAGGGATCAAAATCGCATTTAAATGACACCTCACTCTGAGTGAACTGGCGTGTTTTCCCTTAAACTCACTGTTTGAAAATGTCTCACATGTATATAACATCTCCATTAAATCCCCCTCTCATCTTTCTCCTTTACTCCCCCAAGCCCTTAACCACTCTTCCTCTCAATGCCATGTGTCTATCCCTTTTGTCATTTCTTATTTACTTTTAAACCCACAGAGTCCAATTTGTGATGCCTCTATGCACGTGGCTGAGGGGTCATCTAATGGGGTATGGGGAATCTACCAGTGGCCACACTACTAAAGAAACAGGGCTCTTCCTTCTTCTAGAAGCCATCAACAGATTCTCGACTAGAGGTAGGGACTCACAAGCTCCTCTCCCTCCAAGTTGGAAATTTTAACTGGCTTTGCCATGTGTAGGTAAACCATGGGTGCATGGAGTCCACGTGTGAGCAGCTATGTCATGTCAGGAGGCCAGCATCTCACCGTCCTCTGCTACATCCTTGGCCTCTTACATTCTCTCCACCCTGTCTTCCCTGAGTCTTGTCAGAGGTTGGGGATGGATGGAAGTGTGTCCTCCACAACTGACCACTTACAAACAGTAACGCTTCTCTGTGGTAAGCATTACCAACTGTAATAAGAAGCTTCTCTGATCAAGCATTACCATCAAGGTTGGCGTTGGAGGACGCCTATGGATGTGAATATATGTAGATAGCAGCTTGACAGGACGGCCACTTAGAAAAACACCATCAAAATGTTCTCCCCTGGTACCTATGGCTTCTCTAAGCAGTGGGTCTTGACTATGTTTACTGTGACAGGCGTGAATTCTCTCTTGTGGAGCAGGTCTCAGGTCCAATCAGGTAAGTGGTTGGTTATCCCATAAACAGTGTAGCCTGAGCAAATCTTGCCTAGCAGGTTAGGCAGCATGTGGGGTCCGGTACTGAATAAGATCATTGATGGTTTTTTTCCCTCTACTCTGGCAGCCGCATAGAACTTTCCAGCAACCATGGGAGTCAGCGAGTGGGGAGAGTTTTCTGGTCAGTTCAAGACTAATTTCTCTGTGTCCCGAGACCATGTGTGGTGTTTTTGGTAATAGGATATTACCATCTAGTTACCCAGAGCAACAGTAATAGCCTGCATTGCTCTGAGTGCCTGTGGGTCCTCGCTGACCAATAACTACTAGGGAGGCGACCCATGCCTGGCACCGATTTTCATTTAATAACTTCTGTTTTCTAGGAGTGGCGTTAGTCGCTGATGTAGGGCCCTTCTCGAATTCCTTTAAAAATTGTATTTTTTGAGTTAGCTTACAGGCTAGTGGGGATTCATAGGGTTTCTTCCTGCATCCTTAGCTTTGGTTAACCCTTCTCTTACTCCTCTTTTGCCTGACCTGTCCTCCTGTCCCCTTTTCACTTAGACCTTTAGTCCCATGATTCTCCACCCAACACCAGTTCTTTGTGTGACATGTGTTCTCCTATCCCCACATTTCTTGCTTGAAGGGAAGACGCAGATCCCAGGTAATGCCTCCGTTCACACTTCTTTCACTGAACAGTCTCTCGCCCTCTCATTTCCCCATTCCCACCATTGGGCTGCTGGCTTGATTCAGTTCCCATAGTTCCCCAAGCACAGTTTCATTCCCCATATATCCCACTGTCTCGTCTCCCTAAACACACCTCTCCCTGCACACAAACCATTCCCTGATCCTAGCTTCCACGTGCCTTCCATGTTAAACATGCAAAAGACTTGAAGTTAAGATTCTTGTATGAGCGAGGACATGAGACGTTGGGTTTTTTGGCATCTAGGAGACCTCATGTACAATATCCTGGTTCCGTCCACTTACCTGCAAGATTTAATGATCTTATTTTTTTTTTAACAACTGAAGAATATTCCATTGTGCACATGAGCCATATTTTTATTACGTTTTCAGTTGGCGGACATTTAAGGTGGTCCTGTTTCCTTGCTGTTGTTAATAGGGTGTCAATGAACATGGATGTACAAGTATGTCTGTAGTAAGATATATGCCCAAGAGTGGTTGTAGCTGAGTCATATGTTAGATGTATTTCCAGTTTTGAGGAACCTCTAGAGTGATTTCCAGAGTGACTTCCGTCATCAGTACAGGAGGCTCCCCCTCCCCCTAGATCTGCAGCAGCAGCTTTTGTCTTATGTGTTTCTGCTGATGGTTATACTGAAGGGCTACGATGGGCTCTTGGTCACAATCAGTGTTTCCTAGACACTCATGTGCCTTCTTCTGAGAACCCTCTGATCAGCTCCACAGACTTTTTTTTTTTAAATTGGTTTATTTCCTTGGTGTTTAGTTAGTTATTTGGTTTGTGTGCACGTGTGTGTGTGTGTGTGTGTGTGTGTGTGTGTGTGTGTGTGTTCCCTGCTTATTCCAAACACTATTCTGTCATATATGTAGCTGGCAAAGATTTTGGTCCACTCTAGACCTTTCCTCTTTACTTGATTAAACTGTAGAGTTTAAAAAAAAACTATAATTATGGTGCATGTCTCCATTTATTCTGTCTTTTCATCAACTTTCCTTTGGATTGGCACTGGAGTTTTGTTTGTATGCTTAATTTTCATAACTACTGTGAACTTGATAAATTTAAAACGCTGTTTTGGGGTCTTGGGAAATGGCCAATAGAACACTTGCTCTGTGAGCAGGAGGCCCTGACCAACCCCTGGAACCTATGCAAGAATGGGGACGATGGTACTATACACTTGTAATCTCAAATCAGAGGAAGATGAAGACGGGGAGGTGTGGTCCCTGAGGCTCGCTGGTCACACTGTCTGGCATGATCGGTGAGCACCACATTCATGAGATCCTGACTAGAAAGATGTAGGTGGCATTTCTGAGTATGGCATTCAAAGTGGTCCTCTGGTCACCTCACACATGCATACATCTGCGTGTACACACACCCCAGATGCAGCCCAACGAATATACCCATACACTGAAAAATAATTTTGAATTATTTATTCCAATGAAAGCTGTTGATTAAAAGCCTCTCTCTCTCTCTCTCTCTCTCTCTCTCTCTCTCTCTCTCTCTCTCTCTCTTGTGCACATGTGTGAGGGGGTATGGATACCTACATACACACAAAGGCCAGGGCACATATTGAGTAACCTGTTCCATCCCTTTCTGCCTCATCCCTTGAATGGTGTGTGGAGTAAGGCTGGTGACCAGCAAGACTCAGTGATTCTACAGTTCCTGTCTTTTCACAGCATAGGAATTACAGATGTGCATGTGACTGTGCACAGATTTTTACATAGCTTCTGGGAACTTGAACTCAGCTCTTTATAGTCATATAGAACCAGTCCTTATCTGCTGAGCCCTCTCCCTGGGCCCTGTGAAGGCCACTGATATTTTTTTCTGCTTATTTTATATGTCAATCACTTTAGTGCGTAAGTTCTATCAACAGTTTCTAGGTGATTCTTCTGCAACCACTTTTTTTTTTTTAATGTTTTGACATCTGATGTAAGATGATCTATAAAATGACCGCCATGCTTACTTGGTCCTTGCTATTTAAATATGGTTAACTAGGGTTGCTGCACATATCCACAGTAGGACCTTGTCTTTCTTAGTCCCTGTCGGGCCTTCTCACTGGTGGCACTTCCTGTGTGTGCTCTCTTGCTGTGCTCTATGCTGGTTCTTGTTCTGAGGGGACATATACCTCCTATGACTCCACATTCCAACTGGGCCCATGCACCCTCCATCAGTTTAAATACTCCTGCAGATTGGAGTATGCACTGGCTTTCTAGTCTCTGCCTTCCCTCCCCTCTCACCACACACTAGGTAGAGTACTGATGACATTCTGCTCCTCTTATCCTATCAGTTGTCTTCCCAAATACATCCACAGAACTGCATGTTGATTGTGAACCTAAATTTCCCTGAGCACTGGCTAAGTTCTGGGGGCATGTGCTTACTGAAGAGATACTCTCAATCCTTGTGGAATTATATTTTCTGGGGAGTCTGATTTTGAAAGGGGTCAGAATGCCCATTTTCATGAAAGTGGAACAATATTCCATAGGAAAGCGTTGCACTTCTGTACAACTTGTTATTCTGGTTTATTTTTTCATATAGTCACCACTTCCCACAATTCCCTGTACAAACCAAGCCTTCAGCTACACCTTGTTCACGCTCCAGATCTTTGTCAGGACTTGCTCACTGACTCTCATCTTTATGCCCTCCCCATGTCCTTCAAACTCACCCACCTTTGGTTTCTTAAGGCACATCAAGGATCAACCTACAATACCATCCTTCTGGTCTGTGGCTTCAGAGAAGTGTTTGGGAAAGTGGGTGTGCTAGGTAACTGATGGCAGCCATTTTGGTCTTGGGTGGTGTATCTGCTGTACTCAGTGAGAGAAGGCACTATCATCTGTGGTTTGTTAATTATTAGTGTCTTTCCCTCCCCGCTTACAGAACAAAGAAGTACGGAAGAAATTTCTTTTAAAGGAAAGCCAAAGAATCATTACAGATCTTTTCCCTTTGACATTCTTCAGCATGAATGGGCTAGATGGTGTCAGTTTCAGTCCTTGCTCTGACTAGTATTGTCTGAGGGATTTTTCTTTTCCTTCAGATTCTGCCGAATTTTTACACATTCTTTTGTGTGTGTGTGTGTGTGTGTGTGTGTGTGTGTGTGTGTGTGTGTATGAGACAGAGAGAGAGAGAGAGAGAGAGAGAGAGAGAGAGAGAGAGAGAGAGAACATCACCTCCAGACATAAAAACTAATATTTCTTATCTACTAAAATATTTCTGACATACTAATTAGCACCTGTCCCGTGTTTGGTGCAGAACTAGCCTTCTGGATGCCGATAGCTCCAAGTGGTGTCCTCTCTCAGTGAGACTAGAAGACCACCACTCTAGGCTCCCAGAGACAGAGCATCCACAGATATTGAACTTAGACATTTCTCCTCACTATCTGCACATGGCGAGCTCCCATCTAGAAAAATAAAATGGGTGTTGTCTTTTAAGATTTGGAGATTTGCGCTTTTGTTATAGTTTCCTTTCTATCCATCCGGCTTAAGGGTCCTGTTATGTACTGAGGTAATACGCATAGCGGTGTCATAAGGAGCTCAGGAAAAGCTCCAAAATCACTTTTTGTAAGTTTTGAAGATTGCTGTGGGGATTTATAAAAACCCCGAGTGGAGAGTCACTATCTCTCTTGTCAGGTTTGGACGAGAAGCAACCTGACGTTTTATTTTTTTTTTATTTTTTATTTTTTTTATTAACTTGAGTATTTCTTATATACATTTCGAGTGTTATTCCCTTTCCCGGTTTCCGGGCAAACATCCCCCTCCCCCCTCCCCTTCCTTATGGGTGTTCCCCTCCCAACCCTCCCCCCATTGCCGCCCTCCCCCCATAGACTAGTTCACTGTGGGTTCAGTCTTAGCAGGACCCAGGGCTTCCCCTTCCACTGGTGCTCTTACTAGGATATTCATTGCTACCTATGGGGTCAGAGTCCAGGGTCAGTCCATGTATAGTCTTTAGGTAGTGGCTTAGTCCCTGGAAGCTCTGGTTGCTTGGCATTGTTGTACTTTTGGGGTCTCGAGCCCCTTCAAGCTCTTCCAGTTCTTTCTCTGATTCCTTCAATAGGGGACCTATTCTCAGTTCAGTGGTTTGCTGCTGGCATTCGCCTCTATATTTGCTGTATTCTGGCTGTGTCTCTCAGGAGCGATCTACATCCGGCTCCTGTCGGTCTGCACTTCTTTGCTTCATCCATCTTGTCTAATTGGGTGGCTGTATATGTATGGGCCACATGTGGGGCAGGCTCTGAATGGGTGTTCCTTCAGTCTCTGTTTTAATCTTTGCCTCTCCCTTCCCTGCCAAGGGTATTCTTTTTCCTCATTTAAAGAAGGAGTGAAGCATTCACATTTTGATCATCCGTCTTGAGTTTCGTTTGTTCTAGGGATCTAGGGTAATTCAAGCATTTGGGCTAATAGCCACTTATCAATGAGTGCATACCATGTATGTCTTTCTGTGATTGGGTTAGCTCACTCAGGATGATATTTTCCAGTTCCAACCATTTGCCTACGAATTTCATAAACTCGTTGTTTTTGATAGCTGAGTAATATTCCATTGTGTAGATGTACCACATTTTCTGTATCCATTCCTCTGTTGAAGGGCATCTGGGTTCTTTCCAGCTTCTGGCTATTATAAATAAGGCTGCGATGAACATAGTGGAGCACGTGTCTCTTTTATATGTTGAGGCATCTTTTGGGTATATGCCCAAGAGAGGTATAGCTGGATCCTCAGGCAGTTCAATGTCCAATTTTCTGAGGAACCTCCAGACTGATTTCCAGAATGGTTTTACCAGTCTGCAATCCCACCAACAATGGAGGAGTGTTCCTCTTTCTCCACATCCTCGCCAGCATCTGCTGTCACCTGAGTTTTTGATCTTAGCCAATCGCACTGGTGTGAGGTGAAATCTCAGGGTTGTTTTGATTTGCATTTCCCTTATGACTAAAGATGTTGAACATTTCTTTAGGTGTTTCTCAGCCATTCGGCATTCCTCAGCTGTGAATTCTTTGTTTAGCTCTGAACCCCATTTTTTAATAGGGTTATTTGTTTCCCTGCGGTCTAACTTCTTGAGTTCTTTGTACACTTTGGATATAAGGCCTCTATCTGTTGTAGGATGGGTAAAGATCTTTTCCCAATCTGTTGGTTGCCGTTTTGTCCTAACCACAGTGTCCTTTGCCTTACAGAAGCTTTGCAGTTTTATGAGATCCCATTTGTCGATTCTTGATCTTAGAGCATAAGCCATTGGTGTTTTGTTCAGGAAATTTTTTCCAGTGCCCATGTGTTCCAGATGCTTCCCTAGTTTTTCTTCTATTAGTTTGAGTGTGTCTGGTTTGATGTGGAGGTCCTTGATCCACTTGGACTTAAGCTTTGTACAGGGTGATAAGGATGGATCGATCTGCATTCTTCTACATGTTGCCCTCCAGTTGAACCAGCACCATTTGCTGAAAATACTATCTTTTTTCCATTGGATGGTTTTGGCTCCTATGTCAAAAATCAAGTGACCATAGGTGTGTGGGTTCATTTCTGGGTCTTCAATTCTATTCCATTGGTCTATCTGTCTGTCTCTGTACCAATACCATGCAGTTTTTATCACTATTGCTCTGTAATACTGCTTGAGTTCAGGGATAGTGATTCCCCCTGAAGTCCTTTTATTGTTGAGGATAGCTTTAGCTATCCTAGGTTTTTTGTTATTCCAGATGAATTTGCAAATTGTTCTGTCTAACTCTTTGAAGAATTGGATTGGTATTTTGATGGGGATTGCATTGAATCTGTAGATTGCTTTTGGTAAAATGGCCATTTTTACCATATTAATCCTGCCAATCCATGAGCATGGGAGATCTTTCCATCTTCTGAGGTCTTCTTCAATTTCTTTCCTCAGTGTCTTGAAGTTCTTATTGTACAGATCTTTTACTTGCTTGGTTAAAGTCACACCGAGGTACTTTATATTATTTGGGTCTATTATGAAGGGTGTCGTTTCCCTAATTTCTTTCTCGGCTTGTTTCTCTTTTGTATAGAGGAAGGCAACTGATTTATTTGAGTTAATTTTATACCCAGCCACTTTGCTGAAGTTGTTTATCAGCTTTAGTAGTTCTCTGGTGGAACTTTTGGGATCACTTAAATATACTATCATGTCATCTGCAAATAGTGATATTTTGACCTCTTCTTTTCCGATCTGTATCCCTTTGATCTCCTTTTGTTGTCTGATTGCTCTGGCTAGAACTTCAAGAACTATATTGAATAAGTAGGGAGAGAGTGGGCAGCCTTGTCTAGTCCCTGATTTTAGTGGGATTGCTTCAAGTTTCTCTCCATTTAGTTTAATGTTAGCAACTGGTTTGCTGTATATGGCTTTTACTATGTTTAGGTATGGGCCTTGAATTCCTATTCTTTCCAGGACTTTTATCATGAAGGGGTGTTGAATTTTGTCAAATGCTTTCTCAGCATCTAATGAAATGATCATGTGGTTCTGTTCTTTCAGTTTGTTTATATAATGGATCACGTTGATGGTTTTCCGTATATTAAACCATCCCTGCATGCCTGGGATGAAGCCTACTTGATCATGGTGGATGATTGTTTTGATGTGCTCTTGAATTCGGTTTGCCAGAATTTTATTGAGTATTTTTGCGTCGATATTCATAAGGGAAATTGGTCTGAAGTTCTCTTTCTTTGTTGTGTCTTTGTGTGGTTTAGGTATAAGAGTAATTGTGGCTTCATAGAAGGAATTCGGTAGG